>NC_061127.1:12822073-14022073 GCF_905220365.1 Vanessa cardui
GTATTGACATATAATATTTAAAAGTAAACTAATGACATGTAATGTCTTTTTAAATGTGTCTAATTTTATTCGTAATAAAACCATAATTCTATGGTGTTGCTTATTTATTTATATCAATTTATTACGAATAATTAATATCAATGTCAGAAGAATATTCTATGCCATCTTATATATCAACCATGTCAAGATATCTTCGTCCTGAAACTTTTAATGTCGAACCTGATATGGCATCTGCAGATTTGCGATGGTCACACTGGAGGTATACATTCATAAACTTTATCTCAGAAGAAGCTTGTAACGAAACTGATGAAATGAAACTCAAATTATTAATAAATCATCTATCTCCTACCGTGTACTCCTATATACGCGATTATAAATCCTACGAGCATGCCTTATCATTATTAGATCACATATATTTAAAGCCTAAAAATGAAATTTTTGCTCGATATACTTTAGTTGCTCGAAAACAAAAACAGGATGAAACTATTACAGAATACGTACACGCACTGAAATTATTAGCACATGATTGCAATTTTAAAACCGCGACTCCTGAAGAATATAAGAATGAATACATTCGTGAGGCGTTTGTTGCTGGGATCACATCCCAAACAATACGACAGAGACTCTTAGAAAACACTACCTTAAGTTTAGATGAAGCCCTAAATCAAGCGATTGCTTTAGAAACAGCCGAACGAAATTCTCGAGGCTATATTAATAATAATTCTTTTAATCTAAATGCTCTTTCTAAGCAGGAACAAGAAATGCCAATTCAACAAAACTTAGCTATAGCAAATTATTCAAGAAAGAAGCAGTGCTTCTTTTGTGGTGGAAGCATTCATCGACGATTTAAGTGTCCTGCTCGTAATGCCACCTGCCAACTTTGTTCCAAAACAGGTCATTTCGCTAATGTCTGCCGTAGTAATAAAGAAACACTTAACTATGTTGTAAAAGAAGATGCACCGAAGGAAGTTGCTACGATTTCTGCGGCCTCACCTTCTAGCTTAAAAAGAGCTACGGTATCAGTAACAATTAACGATTACAAAGCTGATGCACTTATTGATACTGGTAGTTCCGTAAGTTTCGTAAGCGGTTCTTTAGCGCAAACAATACGTCTGAAAAGGAATCCATGTAAGCAGGCCATAACTTTAGCCTCACTTAATCACATATCTTTTGTGGAAGGTTCCTGTGTAGCGACAATCAAAATAGGGCAACATATCTATAAAAGTCAGCCCCTCTTAATTGTAAACAATCTTTGCGCAGACCTTATTATAGGGCATGACTTATTACAAAATCATTCAGTGCTTGAATTTCAGTTTGGAGGTAACCAAGGACCCCTGAAAGTCTGCAATATTATAGAAGCATCTGTTCCTCCTGCAACTTTATTTAGTAATTTATCTCCTAATATTAGACCAATAGCTATAAAATCTAAACGTTACTCTGAAGACGATCTACAATTTATAAATAATGAAATATCTAAATTAATAGAAGAAGGCGTCATTGAGCCCAGCGTATCTCCATGGCGAGCACAAGTATTAGTGACAGGAGGTGGTATACACCGAAAGCGGCTTGTTATTGACTATTCGCTTACCATAAACAGATTTACAGAACTAGATGCATTTCCTCTACCTAGCATCGAGTCTATAATTGAAAAAGTTGCAAAATTTAATTATTTTAGCCAAATCGATCTAAAAAGCGCTTATCACCAGGTACCAATTTTGTCATCTGAACGACAATATACAGCCTTCGAAGCATGTGGTAAACTTTATCAATTTACAAGAATACCTTTTGGGGTAACAAACGGTGTCGCGGCCTTCCAGCGAACATTACAATACATTATCGATACAGAAAAATTAGCAGGAACGTTCGCATATTTAGATGATGTCACTGTTTGTGGTAAGAGTAAAGATGACCACGATAGAAAACTCAATGAATTTATGAATGCCGTTAAGAAATACAAATTAACTCTAAACGAAAGTAAATGTGTCTTTGGAAGCGACTCTATAAATCTTTTAGGATACTCAATATACAATAATACGATTAAACCTGACAATGACCGTCTTAAACCACTACTGGATCTTCCAATTCCTACGGATTTACCAACCTTAAAAAGGACTTTAGGTTTATTTGCTCACTATTCCAAGTGGATCCAAAATTTTTCTCAGAAGATCAGACCTCTTATTGGTATTAAGCATTTTCCTTTAAACCAGGAGGCTGTTACATGTTTTAACTCTTTAAAGTCAGATGTTTGTAAATCTACTTTGGTAGTGGTCGACGAAAATGCAACATTCATGGTAGAAACAGATGCATCTGAATTTGCCATTGCTTCTACACTCTCTCAAAACGGTCGTCCAGTTGCATTTTTTTTCACGAACTTTAACTGAGTCTGAGTGCAAACATTCTTCTATAGAAAAGGAGGCAAGTGCAATTGTTGAATCTCTGCGTAAATGGCGGCACTATTTAATGGGTAGACATTTCTTGCTTTTAACTGATCAACAGTCTGTAGTATTCATGTTCAATCAAAAACATTCAAGCAAAATAAAAAATGAGAAAATTGAAAGATGGAGGCTTGAACTTTCCAGTTTTAAATTTGAAATTATTTATCGACCTGGTAAGGATAATACAGTGGCTGACGCTCTATCTAGAGTATGTGCTCATATTAATTTTGATAATAGTAAGTTGAAAGAAATTCACGAACTTCTTTGTCACCCTGGTGTCACAAGATTAGCACACTGGGTAAGGACGAAAAACCTTCCATACTCTATCAATGACATTAAACTTATAACTAAACAAGTATAATAAGTTTACCCACAAAAAACTCCACATTACTTCTTAAATAAATAATAAACTAACGCACTGATACTGAAGCGCTATTTTAGCAAATCCACTATGCGTTCAGTTGGTCTAGTGGAGACAACGGGTGAATAGATTCGCAAGCAACCAGAGTTCGAACTCACGAAAAGTTTGAATTTATATTTCTTTTAAAACATTATTTACAATACTAGAATCATATAAGTTCGAAAAAATAGTTATAAATAAAATTACACTTTAAAATATTTAAGCAAAATGGAATTTCATAACAATGTAACGACACGACGACCGAGGCAACAAGAAAACATCGAAATTAATAATATTCCAATGGATGACAGCTTTCAAACCCAGAACATACTTAATGAATCCAGTCAAAGTTTACCATATTTAACTGATGATGAAGAAAATATCGGTACATTATCGTGTTTAAAACAACAAATAAATCATTTGAAGTTAGAATTACAAGCAGCATATGAAAAAATAAATAAGTTAACATTGGACAACGAAAGTTTAAAACAAAACATAAGAAAAAATTCGGAAAAAAAAATTAATCAGAAAAAATCTTTACCAAATAATTTAAAATTAAATTCTGTATTAACACATCAAAATAAATCTGCACACAGTTCAGCATGCAATAGTAATATTGAACAAAAGTCAGCAGATATGTCTAAATTGCAAAATAAAAACTTGAAACATGAAAAATCAAAGAGAATGTACGTTTTTACTACGAATAAGTATCATAATTCGCTGTCCCTCGCAGAAGAAAAATTCGGATCAGAGTACCAAATATGTCGTTATCTTTATACAAATGTTGGAGTAAATACCTTGTTTCAAAGTTTAGATATCAATTTGAAATCATTCACCAAGGAAGATTTTTGCGTTATTATTGTTGGAGAGGAAGATTTCAACCAAACAAATGACTATTATAAGCTTGTTGTGCATATCAGAAACATCACTTTACAACTCAAACATACTAATATTATCATTTGTGTACCAAATTACAAATATAGCAAGTATTCATCACTTTATAATTACAGGGTAGAAATGTTTAATAATTTGCTGTATTTGGATCAACAAACTCATGAATGCGCTTACGTACTCGACTCTAACCGTAACTTAAAATGTAATTATGTAATGTTTTCGGAAAAAACAGGAAGAATCAGTCACAATGGCATGCGACAAGTTTTTCAAGATTTACAAAGTTTAATCAAAAGTATTCAACTGGAAATTTTGCCAACTGAAAAAAATAATACACATACATTATCCAAAACAGGTCATGAAGACAACTCCTTTCGTTGCTAACACTTATATGAGAATAATGCATCAAAATATAGCGGGTCTTATAAATAAATCTGATTTACTAACCGTATGTTTGGAAGAACTACTACAAGAAAAAAAACAAATTGATATTCTATGTATTACTGAACACTTTATAGCTACTGGGAATGAAAATCTTTTGAATCTGTCACATTTTAAAATAGCGAGCATTTACACGCGTGAAAATAAAAGAGGCGGGGCATGTATATTAACTAGAGAAGGTGTTTTTGAGTATAAAGAACTACCCTATGTAAAAAACTTATCTTATAAATGTGTTGTTGAATGTTGTGGTATTGAATTGATTGATTTTAATATAATATTAATTTGCATATATAGAATTCCTAACTCTGATATAAATTGTTTTTTCAATGTTCTTAACTGTATATTTAAAAAAATTTGTTTTAATACTAAAAAAAAATGTATTATTTGTGGTGACATTAACATTAATATTCTTAATCGTAATAATATTGTATTTGACTTTGAAAATCTATTACTGACATATAATCTTAAGTTGTTAATTAAACAACCAACAAGACCTGGTTCTAATACTTGTTTAGATAATTTTATAGTCAATTTCAAAGGTTGTAAAATTGAAATAGAGGAACTTGCGCTATCTGATCATAATGCACAAATTTTAAAATTTCCCATTAAAAAACAATGCCTTCTAAAATTTTGGTATATAAAGAAACGTGATTATTCTAATGAAAATTCCAAAAAATTCACTGAGTGCTTACAAAGTCTTTCATTCTATGATATATATAATAGTAATAATGTTGACATATCGTACAATATGTTTAAAGATATTTTTTGTTTATTTTATGAACTATGTTTTCCGTTAAAAAAAAATGTCATGAAATCAAATAAATCACCAAAATGGATAACACGCGGTATAAGAGTATGCAGTAGGAAAAAAAGGGAGCTTTTATGGATATACAGGAAATCAAGAACGATAGTAAATAGAGAAAATTTAAAAACGTATAAAGAAAGATACAATAAAATTATAAATTTGACTAAACGTGCTCAAAATAATTTTAAAATAAAAAACGCGGTAAATAAATTAAAAGCTTCTTGGGAGGTAATTAGAAATACAAATAATTGCTTACCCAGAATTACTGCTAGTAAAATCAATGATAATGGTGTAACAATAACTAACCCCACGGAGATAGCTAACAAATTTAATAATTTTTTTATAGATGAAATAACAAATTATAATAAAATATCTTATTCATATAACGTTACTTTGTATAAAAATTATAATATAGTTGAATCATTGTTTTTTAAGCCCACTGATTATATTGAACTTAAAAATATTATTCTAAATTTAAATAACACACAAAGTGTTGGGTATGATGGTATAAATACAAAAATACTTAAACAAAATGTAGACATTTTAGCACCATTATTAACCCATATAGTAAATCTTTCGTTGTGTTCTGGTAAATTTCCTGATGCTCTAAAACTTTCCAAAATAATACCAATTTTCAAAAAAGGATGTCGTTATAACATATCAAACTATCGACCAGTTGCACTTATTCCGGTAATTGCAAAGGTTTTTGAAAAGGTAATATTTAATAGGCTAATTAATTTCTTAGATCATCATAAAATAATAGTACGTCAACAAAAAGGATTTCGAAAAAACAGTAACACCAATATGGCGATTTATGATTTACTAAAGGAAGTAACTTATAATATGGATCTAAGGAAACCAGTCTGTGCCATATTTTTAGATATGTCTAAAGCTTTTGATCGCGTAGATCATAATATATTAAAAAATAAATTATATGGAATGGGGATAAGGGGTATATCTCTTGAACTTATAATATCCTACTTAGAAAATAGATTGCAATATACTGAAATAACTAACCTAAATATTGAAAGAAAGGAAGAGTGTAAATATATATCACAGTATAAATCAAACAATTTTGGTGTACCACAAGGTAGTATTTTAGGACCCCTCTTGTTTCTATGCTATATAAATGACATTACTGAATCGACAAAACATGAAATGGTACTTTTCGCTGATGACTGTACTGTAATAATTAAGGGCGATAAAATCGAAAGTTATGAACAAGATATAAATGACGCATTAAGAGATATAATAGATTGGATTGATAAAAATAAACTAATGATAAATTTAAATAAAACTAAAATTATGCATTTTCAACAAAGAATAAAATCTACTAATATAAACTTACGTTACGAGGGAATTACAATTCCATCTGAAAACCATACAAAATTTTTAGGTTTAACAATAGATAGGCAATTAAATTGGAAATCACATATAGAGGACACTTGTGCAAAATTAAGTAAATTCGCCTTTGTACTAAAAAAGCTAGCGCGCATTTCTAGTCTTGAGACTACTCTCATAGCATACAATGGTTATGTTGCCTCAATTTTACGGTATGGTGTCATTTTCTGGGGAAATTCTACAGACTGGGAAAAAATATTTAAAGCTCAGAAACGATGCATACGAGCTATTTGTGGTCTAAAGGTAGAAGAATCATGTAAATCACACTTTAAAAAGCTAAATATATTGACTTTTCCATCTTTGTATATTTATGAAGTAGCAATGTTTGTGAAAAATAATCCTAGCCAGTTTAATTTAGCACATTCAGTACATAATCGAAATTTGAGAAACGAGAGTAAGTTGCATCTGAACCCCTCCCACACGGCCTTAATGCAAAAAGGATTTTTTAGAATGTCAGTAAAGGTATTTAATAAATTGCCAGAATACATAAAATTATTACCAATACCTCTATTTAAGCGTAAATTAAAAGTATACCTCATTGAAAAGACATTTTACAAAATCTCTGAATTTTTTGATATTAGTTAATGATGTTTGCCTAAGTTCGTATCTATTTTCCTAATTAATCTTATTTCTAATTATATTATATTTTGACATATTTTAATTAATGTTTTATTATTATTGTTATTATTATTATTGTTTTTTTTTATGTTTTAGCAGTTAATTATTTTTTTATATTTCAATTAATGTAAAGTAATAATGTGTACCAATATATATTTGTATGCCTAGTGGCGAAATTTTTGTTGTTTTCAAAAATTTTACAAATAAAGAATTTGAATTTGAATTTGAATTTGAAAGTCATTATTTGAACTACTTCCTGCAGAGTGTGTGCTGAAATCAAGCCTCGTTTTAATAAAAATAAATATCAACTCATAAAAGCTACTTCTCCATTTGAACGATTGAACATAGATTTTAAGGGACCCTTACCATCTAACACGCAAAATAAATACATGTTAACGATTATTGATGAATACAGCCGATTTCCATTCGCTTATCCCTACAAAGATATGACTGCTACGACTGTAATTAAATGTTTGAAGGATCTTTTCTTTATGTTTGGTATTCCGCTTTATGTACACTCAGACAGAGGAGCGACATTTATGTCTGAACAATTGAAGCAATTTTTTTACTCTCTTGGGATAGCTTGCAGTCGAACAACTCCACATAATCCCCAGGGAAATGGACAAGTTGAAAAACTTAATGGAACTCTTTGGAGAAACATACAATTATACCTCCGATCTAAAGATATGGAGATATCAGATTGGGAAAAAGCTTTACCAGTGGCTTTACACTCCATCAGGTCACTTTTATGTACTAGTACTAATGTAACTCCTCACGAAAGAATGTTCAACCATGCCCGAAGAACTTCAAACGGTGAATCATTTCCTTCTTGGATGTTAAATCCAGGACCTGTTTTAATGAAAAAGAACGTGAGAGCTACCAAGTACGATCCTATAGTTGAAGAGGTAGAGTTACTCCAGCCCAATCCGCAATATTCGTATGTCAGATTGTCAGATGGAAGAGAAACTACAATCTCTAACAGACAATTAGCTCCACTACCAGAAAATTTAGAAGATTGTAATGAAAATAATGAAATGCAAAATTCTGAAAATATTCAAGATGAAAATCCTATTCCTAATCAAGAATCTATTGAAAATAATCAATCTCATGAACTTCCTTCCACGAGTTCGTCATTTAAAGAACGTCGTTCAACACGACAGCGAAGAATACCGAGCTATTTAAACGATTACGTATTGTCTTAAGAGAGGGGGTGAATGACATATAATATTTAAAAGTAAACTAATGACATGTAATGTCTTTTTAAATGTGTCTAATTTTATTCGTAATAAAACCATAATTCTATGGTGTTGCTTATTTATTTATATCAAGTATTAACTATTCCATAAAAAAGAAGCATAGAAATCGGTACAGAAACACCAAAGTTATACATGAAATACGCTAATAATAAAGCTATCGCACGTGAATACTAAATCTATACTACTATATAAATCTCTAGAGTCTGTCTGTACACTTATTTTTGTCGTAATTCGTCATAAGTATTCTTTTTTGATTGACTGACATAATTTTTACCATTTTTGACATTTTTGTCTGTCTGTATGTTCTGCTATAACTCGAGAACAGAAGCACCGATCTTTATAAAAATTGGTATACAGGAAAAACATGTGCTTGCGCAAATGATAGGCTATCTATACACAAAAGTGGATGTGTTTGTATGTGTAGCATCGATAAGCTCAGAAACTATTTGATCGATCATTAAGATTAAATGAATAAAGATATTATGCTATCCCCATTGATGTAACTCGCCACCAGGTAGCGCTGGGATATAAATATATCTGCATCGTTCAACCGATATTATTTCGCGTGTATTTTTTCATGGAGAAAGTGATTATTTCATCCGTGTCATTAAAAATAACCAACAGATGGTCCTTACGAGTATCACGTTGCATTTCTATGCCGTACAACCGATAAGTATAAAATATGAAAAAAAAATGCAAATCATTGATCATCATTGAATCAAATAATTTATATAAATAGAAAAATACCATGCCATTGAAGAAACAAAATATCGGAACATCAACAATATATGCGCAGCGTCATCCAAAAGAGCTACGGAAACAACACAGCAACAAGAAATACGTTTATAAACAAATAGAATCCGAATTTCTACTTTGAGAGTTGCCAAAACAGTTAGTCAACGTAATGATCAAGTTCAAATCTTGAAAAAGCATCTTCATTTAGAGATACTGAAAAACCTGACGAGCAAGCCCAACGACTGGATGATCAACGATTAAAATAGACTAAGTCAAAAACTAGAACCAATCTCAATAAATCCCGATGTGATCATTAGTTCAATGAATATAGTATGCCCATATTGTCACGCTATGATATTTAAAATAAACTGCTTAGTGGTACTCCACTGGCAAAATGTATTTACCACAACTGGTTGAAACACCAGAACTTCTTCTTATCTACGTTGCGGGAACTATTGAGGAGTCTGAATTTTTCCTTCTGCATATAAGAAATTACAATTCTTGCTTTGAAATGACATCATTTGGAGCAACAAATATTGTGCAATACAATAATTTCGCGTCTAAGTTTAAAGTGTATCATATGATTGGTTCACTTCTTCCAGTATCCAAATAAAATCTCCAGTTTCTGGACATTTATTCCATGGACAACGTAGAAAAAGATTGATCTTCGATGCTTGTTCAGTACCACAACTAATCGAGAAATCATCGCTAAATTTAGGATTATGCTTTATGAAAATAAATGTATAGTTAAAGATTTTAAAACTGCTTTAGAAGGTGAAACAAAAAATGATTCAAAGTCATTCGTAATAAATCATCGTCAATCGTAATAATTGTCATATGATGTTTTTCAGCGACACTTTGATTGTTTTTGTGTCGCATAGTGATAACAATACCTCGTTTTGTAATTTCTGAATGAACAACTACAGCCGTGACTTCAGGAGCTACGGCAGCATTAAAACGACTTTCTTGTTCTGCATTCAATGGCATTCTATCTGCATTGATAATGACTTTGAATCATTTTTTGTTTCACCTTCTAAAGCAGTTTTAAAATCTTTAACTATACAATTATTTTCATAAAGCATAATCCTAAATTTAGCGATGATTTCTCGATTAGTTGTGGTACTGAACAAGCATCGAAGATCAATCTTTTTCTACGTTGTCCATGGAATAAATGTCCAGAAACTGGAGATTTTATTTGGATACTGGAAGAAGTGAACCAATCATATGATACACTTTAAACTTAGACGCGAAATTATTGTATTGCACAATATTTGTTGCTCCAAATGATGTCATTTCAAAGCAAGAATTGTAATTTCTTATATGCAGAAGGAAAAATTCAGACTCCTCAATAGTTCCCGCAACGTAGATAAGAAGAAGTTCTGGTGTTTCAACCAGTTGTGGTAAATACATTTTGCCAGTGGAGTACCACTAAGCAGTTTATTTTAAATATCATAGCGTGACAATATGGGCATACTATATTCATTGAACTAATGATCACATCGGGATTTATTGAGATTGGTTCTAGTTTTTGACTTAGTCTATTTTAATCGTTGATCATCCAGTCGTTGGGCTTGCTCGTCAGGTTTTTCAGTATCTCTAAATGAAGATGCTTTTTCAAGATTTGAACTTGATCATTACGTTGACTAACTGTTTTGGCAACTCTCAAAGTAGAAATTCGGATTCTATTTGTTTATAAACGTATTTCTTGTTGCTGTGTTGTTTCCGTAGCTCTTTTGGATGACGCTGCGCATATATTGTTGATGTTCCGATATTTTGTTTCTTCAATGGCATGGTATTTTTCTATTTATATAAATTATTTGATTCAATGATGATCAATGATTTGCATTTTTTTTTCATATTTTATACTTATCGGTTGTACGGCATAGAAATGCAACGTGATACTCGTAAGGACCATCTGTTGGTTATTTTTAATGACACGGATGAAATAATCACTTTCTCCATGAAAAAATACACGCGAAATAATATCGGTTGAACGATGCAGATATATTTATATCCCAGCGCTACCTGGTGGCGAGTTACATCAATGGGGATAGCATAATATCTTTATTCATTTAATCTTAATGATCGATCAAATAGTTTCTGAGCTTATCGATGCTACACATACAAACACATCCACTTTTGTGTATAGATAGCCTATCATTTGCGCAAGCACATGTTTTTCCTGTATACCAATTTTTATAAAGATCGGTGCTTCTGTTCTCGAGTTATAGCAGAACATACAGACAGACAAAAATGTCAAAAATGGTAAAAATTATGTCAGTCAATCAAAAAAGAATACTTATGACGAATTACGACAAAAATAAGTGTACAGACAGACTCTAGAGATTTATATAGTAGTATAGATTTAGTATTCACGTGCGATAGCTTTATTATTAGCGTATTTCATGTATAACTTTGGTGTTTCTGTACCGATTTCTATGCTTCTTTTTTATGGAATAGTTAATACTGTTAACTTTTTTAATTTGGGATGATTGAGAGTGTTATAAACGCAGGAATAGACAAACATAATCAGAAAGCTTCGAACTACTAAGCTATTGGGAGTGACACGTGATATTGTGAGTCAACCATAAAAGATAGACAAAGGCTGCCATGGGATATTTTTTACTTAATTTTAAGGAGAACATTTCCGTAATACACAATTTCTATGTAGCTTTAACCATTAAGGTTGTACACGCGACGGAAGCTTAAAATGTGGAGTAACTTTTCCATTTCCCTTCACTGCTCTGCTCCTATTGACTGTAGCATGATGAAAAGTATACTATAACCTGCTCAGGAGTATGAAAAATAATTGAACCAAGTTTCGTTAAAATCCGTCGAGTAGTTTTTGTTTCTATAACGGTTATACGGACAGACAGACAGACAGACAAAAATTTTACTGATTGCATTTTTGCCATCAGTATCGACCCCTTTTCAACCTCTGATAGTTATTTTGGAAAAATATTTCATGTACAGAATTGACCTCCCTACAAATTTATTATAAGTATAGATATTTTAGCCTTATTATCTTCCTACTACAACGCCGATTAACAAATAAATTAAGTACAAGATTAAAACAAAAAAGGCGAATGATTGAATTATTAGTAACAAAGAAAGTTAGGTCAACCATTCGTAATTTCGTAATGTTCAAGTTCTACCTGGAGTAATAAACCAGCGATAAGTATGTATTTATTCTGTCAGTGCTTGAAAATTTCTATTTAGAATCACGTCAAAGGAACCGTTCCCGATAAAATGTTTTTAAGGCAATCGCGATTTCATCCCGACGTTTTACCACGGAAACACACCGTCTCTACGAACTTTCACGGCAGATGTTTGATACGAAAGTGTATTGAATTATTTTTTTCAATTGTCAAAAGATCTTTGTAGATATAGAATATTATATTTTGTTAGGTATGAGAAGGTTACATATACAATACATTCTATTGAGTACTTGCTATATTAAGCAACAAAATAAAATTATTTTTAAAGTGTTTGGGTGACTACAAGAATCAGATGTTATTTTTATATAAATTGTTGTTTAAAATCAAATATTACCTACCATTTCGACAAAAATAATTTTTCTATAAAAACATATTAAGTAAAAATGTTTGGTGGTTTTTCTTTAATTTTTATATAGATAAATATTTCCTTCAAAAATTGTATCCAAACGTCCGGCATAACTCAAACCTTAAACGACAAAACTGCTATATTTTTTATTACCAAACGTTAATTTTCATTACTTACCATAAAAGCAATTCATTTTTTATTTTATCAAAAGCAAGTGTAGGAGTTAAGCTACCTTTGATCTTGTACCGTTCAAACCTATTTAGTTTGAAGTTCTTGTTTTGAAATAAGACATGAAACAGCTTTAAATATAACCTTCATATTCACAACGTGTCTGCTCCTGTCCTGATTCAAATATACACGTACCTCTTGACCTCAACACTACAAGAGTGCCTTTGACAAAGACGGCCAATTAAAATTCCTTTTTTGCAATTTTATTTTATAAACGACAACTGGATAAAAAAAAATATCACATTTATGTTAATGTAACAGTGAGCAATGAGAAAGTATTGATTCAGGAATTGCGAAAGGAAATATCATGATTTGTTATTATTACTTTTAAGTCGATAAAGTTATTAACTTTGGCATTAATTATTTAGATTTTAGACTAAACATTTTAAACCAAAATCATCAACCTGTCACATAAATATATTATTTTTATAATAAACTTACCTACGAACTTTTGTATAGAATAGTACCTTATTGAATGAAAACTGCCCATTAAGTATATAAATATAGCCAATAGAACACAAAATCGGTATGTAATGATTGGAAGCTTACTTAAAAAGTGTCGAGATCACATAGTTGCGCAAAATGGATGCATCGATGCACCATGCATCCAATTTCACCGGCAGACTGTGAAAGGATCTGGTGGAGGCAGAAAATGCTTTGAAAAAAAAAATCGTTAAGAGAATGTGGGGGACACGAAATACTTCGTACACTGGCGTCTGATTAACATCGCATCTATTGTGTTCGAAGAAAATAAAATAAAAAGATTTTTTTCTTATTCGAAATATACCTTTTGTACTATTTTCTATTGTTTACCTGTTAGAGAAGGCAGTCGGTTTCTTTGTAATGGACCTCACACAGATACATAAGGTGTGTGTACATATATTGACTTCCTTTAGCGTTTTACCTCGCCTGAAACTTATTAATAGAACCAGAAAAAAATATTATGAGTTCATAATTATCAATTACATTTGTAACTATTGATTAAATTAAAAACACATATGCATATTTACATTATTAAATATAAAGTAAATATAACTACAATTAATGTCTAGAAATATGAAGCCTCTGTGAAAGCTTAATGTCTTACAAATGAAGGTTTCGTTTAGACCGTCATTATAATAATTTTCTTTGTAGATATGTATCTTAAAAGATACACGAATGACATGAATAGCTTTAAGGAAAACTCGAGCTAAGAAATGTTACAATAAAACCTTAAGGAAATGTTTTGACGGATTGTATCTCACAAAGCTTTAATCTTTTAAACGAAATAGATAAAATAAGACGTTTTAAGTGATTGATGGTTAAGTACATGAATTTGTAAAAGTTATATTAATATTAAGATAAGAATTGCTCATTTTGAAGATATTAGAAAAAAAATGTACCTATATTTGTTGTACCTGTATTGTCACCAACTTGGATTTACCCAAACTAGTTACATTATTAACTCGCACATTATAAAAGTTGAATAAAAGCTTTATGAATATAATATATAAATATTTTATGAATATAAATATTTAATATATAAATATTTTAGTAAAATTAGGTTTCCACGGAATATATTATTTTTTCATGAAATATAAAAATAATCTCAACGTATACAGAGGCCTCCGATGTGACAGACAGATAATGAAGGTAACCTCAAACGAGTATTGATTAAAACATTTTCGCAGCCCGATCCGTCGAGAGCCAGCTAGAAGTGTCGCCCTCACACATGCCTCGTTAAAAATTGAGCACCCTCCATTGCAACATTTTCTCCTTTTTTACTGAAAACGCTTGCAATGTGGATATAACTTCCATGTTTTAAAAAATCAGGAACTCACAACTACCTAGACAGTTGATTACAAGTATAACATGAAAGGAATATCTTTTGTCAATAAAATTATTCTAAAATCAAAAATTGAACACTCAAGTTTCAAAAACGTTAGAAAATATTTTTTAGAGAGAAATAAGAAATAAAAATAACAAAATTTAAAATAAAGTAATAAAAGTCCTGTCACTAATTTCATATTGAATTCTTATTAGTATCTAATTGCGTAAACAATTAGTCTATAGTTTATACGAAATAAAAAGTACGGCTATTAATTAAACTTGGATACCTGAGGTTTGTTTTCAATAGAAATAAGTATAAAACAAAAAAACAATGTTCAACTAGAGTGAAACTTCCATTAAGCACTTTGCTTTTAAGTTACATCTATAAAAACTTTTTACCAAATTGATCCGACGCTTACTGCAAATTCAGTTTCTTGTGAAATACTTTAAAAGGCTTCATCGACATTACGTTCGAGCAAATTTCTTCACGTCTCAGAGTAAATTTAGCTCGTATTTATTTTTAACACCCTTATAAGAATTTTAAAAGGCGTAACATCCCTTAGGCTTTTTATTTATGTATTGCGTTTTACAAACATTTTATTTTCCTATAGACTTATTATTACTTATTACATTTTATTGGCCAAAACAGTTGATACAAGTAGTGTTGTACATATAATATCAAAGAGTCAAATCGTAATTTAATAAAGATTACAATACTCAAAATGTACGAGTCATTTTCTAAATACAGAAGTAGAATTAAGGAATATAATTTCCAGTATTAAATCCGACAATTTAAATTCAATTTCAGCCTATTATTCCACGGATTCATTAATATGTAAATTTGAGATAGGCTTCGTCTGGACGCTACGGATAGTTTTGACATCTGATACGAAATAATTATTCACAAACTTTTAATGTAAAATTTAAAAAAGATATCTTTTGCAAAGAATAATAATTATTTATATCTTTACAAAAATCTACCCTAATCATGACGACATACTTGAATGACGAAGTAGATCGGCTGATAAATTGTTTAAAATTAATATTTTTTACTGAAAAGTTTTTTTTTGTTTTATCAATATATTTAATATGTTATTTTTTTTAAACAATTTCTCAGCTTTCTTACTTTTTAAATATTGTCATAAATCCCATCTATTTAGTTTTTACGCGACAATAATATCCCGACGGCTACGGTCAAAACTTTCCAGACTACAATTTCACTGAAAAGCCTAGACAGTCTTATTCCGGATTGAAATTGAAAGAGAGATTATTTACTTACTTGTACAGCCTAAATAAATGTGTTTTATTAAATTTAAGTTATATAAATGCAAGAATCAAAGTTTGATCACCAAGTCAAATGTATGTATGTCAAAATATATGTTTAACTCATGTCAAAATCTTTATTTAATATAGAAGAAATACACTAATTAAAAATCTATCACCGGTTTGGAAATAAACATTAGGGCCCGAGAAGAATCAGCAAAAGTAATTAAACAATTTGGAGTTTCATTACAGATATAAAATAATTTTTCTTTTCTTAAATTTTGTCTGAGGTGATTCGTTATTTCCCAATCTGCGCAATTGTCTTAAAAATCATAAGCTGCGTAATATATTTTAACACACAAAAGTTCATAAATGAATCTTTTGAATTTTATAAATATGTATATTTTTTAATTTAAATCTTAATGAATATTTTGGGCCAGGTTATAAATAGCATGAAAAGCCATGTATTGCTGAAGAATAATCGTATTAGTAAGAGGAAATGAGACATTATAACAAATATATAATAGGCGAACCGTATCTAGATCGGTCACATTCACAGTTTAAATTATTTTACCTCAATAGCTGCAAAGCTGTGTCTATTCTTATAAGAGCCCATTGAAGCTTAGAATCTATAGTGATACAAAGAAAAGTTGTTTCTAGAACATCTAATGTTTCGTATTCAAAAGACTTACGTTTAGACTTTGGAGTTTTAATAAATTAAGACTTTTTATTGTCTCACAGTATATTATGACGGCGAACTCAACGTACTATTTCAGATAGAGTATTGTATACTTCGTCATATTATATCGAAAGTCGTAATTTATCTTAAAAACTAAACAAAGATCATCAGCAAATAATACTATCTCATGTTTAGTGCCCAAATATATGACAAATCGTTTATATAAGTGAGAAAGAGAAATGGACCAAAAATAGATCATTGAGAGAACCCGCGACTAGCCTGAGCCCCGGCAGATCTCTTTGCATTTACACCAAGCCTCTGAATACTATTGCTCACATACGAAAGAAGAGATTGACTGATGCAACTCTAATCAGTTTTATTGTATTCCTAGTTTTTAGTATAAATTATAATGTCATCTTTGTTATATCAGTCGATCGTATGTATATTAAAGTACCTTTCATTCATTCTGAAAAGTAAATTTTTGACGCTGATTTAAACAAAAAGCCTTATTTGAAAATTTATATAATTTTATATTCTTGTACCACAAAAAAATAAATAAATCGTACCTCTATCGGATGAATGTTTAAGCAATTAGAATAAGCTAATACATGTATTCAAATATAAATCCTTATTATAAACAGTTAGCGTATTTCGACTTCACTTTAATATCGATTGAACGAACGAACCGGAATAAGTCGTTGTGATTGGTCCAGTGGTCTTTATGACAGAGCCACTTATCGTTATTCTGAGGCGGAAATGTTCGGATGGGGAACGAATGATGAATTGTGATAAAGTGGAAAAAAGCCATTTTCTTTAACGTAAATTTTTACTGAAAACGAGAAAGTATTAATGTAATGATATTTAAGAACAAAATGTTCTTTAAAAATATTATGTTGCTACAAGCCTATTTATAATGAAGGGAATGACAACTTTTTCGTCTGTTTGGATTTTATTACTTATTCGATCCATAAAAAAATATCATCCTCGAAACATGTTGCTTTAACTCAATTTACGTTTACGAAACCTTTTATCTTCCGAAAAACAAATACTACTACTTACCCACCTTACCTACTTGAAAACGTTTATAATATTAATAACATATGAAATATATAATAATTAATATAATAATAAATAATAATAATTTCGGCAAATTTTATACTAAGTTATGTTTTGCACGCATGTAAAATTGTGATGTCGTTTAATAATTTACACATACAATACACATATTCTTAAATGTATAAAAAACTTAAATTTGTGAATAATGATTAAACTTGTTTGATATTTAAACGATAATTTGTAGTAAAATAGGTACTACATTTTATAACTATTTTATTAACAAATCTAAATGCTTCTACAACATGAAGCTTACCTACCATTTTACAATATCTGTTCTTGCAATTAGAGGGCTTTAAAGCTTTACCCGTAGTGTCACTCCATAGAGTTAACGGATTAAGATAACTTAAAACCCCTTCCCAAAAAGTTTATTCGCTGGAATTTATTATTTAAATAAATAATAGATTACCTGTACAACAATCTTATGTACAAAACTAATTTCTTACAGAGACGTAGATACTAATAATTGAAGAGCTATTTTTGAATATAATTTTCAATCACATTTGACAAGTCGGTAAGATATATATTTTTTATTTTTGTTTTATAGATTGGAATAGATTTCTTGATTAGTTCATATCTACTGCGCTGTTTTTTCTGGTCGTAGCTTGAAGTTATAAAATCTATAAAAATAAACCTTCTTCAATAAATGATTTATCTAATGCACTGACTGGCAATTTCAGAAGTTAGCCTGTCGATAAATAAAGTAAAAAACGTTAACGTTAAATATTAACATTAAAAACATTTTAAGCTTGCAACAGACGGTACCCCGTGAATATGGAGCGCTTCTTCTCAGAAAGTAAGATTAATGTATATTTTTGAAATATTACCAGTTCTTCCAACTTCATGAACAGTGAATTACTAAAAAACATGTTGTGAAGTCCTAGTTTAGTTATTTTAGTTACAAAATTTTTGTTTGCTTATTCGAATCCACGATTAAGTGATTAAATTTTATGGAATGTTATGTTAGTTCTTTTTTGTAATTAATTTATACTCTTGATGTAAAGCAAAGTAACAAAATTTACAGTACATTTATTTATTTCTTCTGCTTCTGCATCGGTTTGTCAGATATCCCTAGAAATGCATCCAGACGGTTATTTCTTTTTTTTCTCTTATTGGCGTTAAGGTGTCTCTTAAGGTAAGTACAAATGTATTCTTAATTATTACATACACAATATAAACGTAATCCTAATAAAAAAATAAATCCTTAGTATCTCGTGATCTATCCCTACATCCATTCTGAGAAACAGACAAAATACTATTATTCTGTATGTGACTATAGATTAATACAAACAAAATAATTTAAGAATTCAAAAGTATTTTAAGAAATACATATTATAAATATTCGTTTCTAGATTTCTAGCTCATTAATTTTATGTGCCTTTTAACGTATACTTGCATATTTAAAACTTAATATTATTACATTAACCTAAATTACTTTTATAATTTAAAAAGGAGGTAATAAAACTTAGCAATGAAAATGTAAGAATTACCTCAAATGTTTCGTTGCAAGAAAAACGCTTTCAACATATTTATTTTTTCATGTGGCTTGAGCTTAACCTATTAAAACTTCGTTCTGGATTAGTAGGTTAATAAACAGCTTTCATTTCGGACAAACTTCATATATTATTTTTAATCTGTGGCTAACTTAACTTTTGAATAAATGGAAAACAGTGTTCGACTAGCCGGCGTCCTTGACTTCTCATACATTAGATTCTTCTAGACAATAATGCGGTTATGGATATATGCGATTTCATCAATAAATAATGTCATAATATCCGTCAACTATGTATTAAATATTATATAATTTTTGTGGTGGGTGCAGATAGCGTAGGTAAAGGGCAACGCTCCATTAAGAATATATGTATAGCTAAGTCTTGTCAAATCTTATTATAAAGGATATGAATGACTGAATAATATATTATTTTTCAATAAAGAGAAAAAGCAATAGATGGAAAAACATCTATTGCTTTTTTAATGATATAGGTCAAATAGCCCACCTGATGTTATGTGGACACCACCGCCCATAGACAATAGCGCTGTAAGAAATATTAACCATTCTTTATATAGCCATTACGCCATCAAGATTGGGAACTAAGATGTTATGTTTCTTGAGCCTGTACTTACACTGGCTTACTCACTATTCAAACCGGAACACAACAATATAGAGTACTGCTGTTTGGCGGTTTCATATCAGATAAGTGTTAGGTACCTGTGTAAGGCTGAGATAAATCAAGTTGTGTCTTTTTATTCTTTTATGTTTGAGGTCTCCGATAAATTAAATATTTGTGTAAACTGTTTGAGCCAACATCATATTAACATAAAGAAACTTACCGTGCTTAATGTGATATAGAGTTCATAATTATATTATTACATGCATATGTATTCCTCATTTATGTTTAGTAAATGTTTATATGTTTAGTAATTCTGTGTGTTTTCAGATTTCAAAGTATTATTAAGAAAATTGTATTTTCCACATTTTGCCACTAAAATTTTTATAGTATTTTTCAGTTACTTAAAGTAAATGTATTGGTAAAAGTCTAAAACAATTGGATAGTTAATCTTGACTCCAAAGTAAAAGTCATGGCTTTAAATTAAAAGAGTTAGAACAACAAAGCCAAGCGTGAAAGAAATACGAGTCCCTTATGTAATTTGTAGCATATATATAATACCTTAACGGTAATGTTACCTTAATCTATAAAAAAACATTCTTACTGTTCTACTGGATAATTATATAATATATATCTTCCAGTTAGTTATTAATTTAATATAAATAATAATCCCAGAACCTCGAAGCTATCAATAAGGTGGATCCTATTATCATTGGTAGGAAATAGAATGTTTTGTAATCACGAATAATTGTAGTGATGGTGCTTGTCAGGCAAAACAAAGACTCGGAAAGGGCGAGCGGTTTCCGCGTGGCTCGCGCAGTATCGAATACCGCCCGCCCTCAGTAACGCGCACAGAATAAACAACAGATGTGTCAGATTTGTCACAAAGGATGCTGTGAGTGATAATTTAGTTGAAGTTGAGGATCAGAAATCTTATTTTTTAATGGACACAATAAAATAATGTAGTTTGTAAATCATTGCTCTAACTTTTAATCTGTTTATGTAATTATAATAGTAAAAGCGTTGCATACATTAGACTATTCAATGAAAACTACATTATATAAATATTTGGTACGGTAAACTAAAAAATAAAAGCAATATTAGTTACACACAATATATCATAGGATATTGAAATTGTTTTTTATTTTTTTAACAGTTCACGCCATCCGTAAACGTAGAACCTTTTCAGCTGAATGTTTCATAATCTTTGCACGGGGCGGCGCGGGGTGCAAAGCTTGGTCAGTGCCCCGCGCGCCGCGATCTCGGTTGATCGTGTCTGCAGAAAACTGTTCTAACTATCTATTATATTATACATTTTCAAGTATATTTTATTTCAATTTCCAATATAATCTGAAACATGCTTTAGATACATTTAAGACCTTTAGCCGACTTCGTAGTAATGTGTAGCTTAGGTTAGGTGTTATAAACGAAGAAGCGATTTCAAGGTAAGGTCCTTTTTATATTTAGTTAGAAGTAAGGAAAACCATCAAAATGATTGCTAATTTGATATGGAACTTTACGAGATTTTTTTGTGTTTAATATTTTTTTATTAAGTACATCATTTTATGAAATATTTTTAAGTGTTTTTATATGAAAATATTTTTCGCTTTAAAAAATGTAATTTTTTAAAACTGATGAGGAGATTCTGTGTTAAATTATTTGTATTTCTATATATATGTATATATAATATATGGCAAGTTATGATATACATAAATAATTTCTAATTACTTCTTGGACCTTTGTGCCTTTGTAAGCTAAGAAAATAAATGTATTTTTTGCAATCACAAATCCATAAGTATCCGCTTTCTTCTGATCCTATCAATTCTCTGCTATTCTAGAAGTAGTCCCAAGTGATGAATAATATCCTTTTATCTAAAGATTTATTTATATTTTCTTAGCCGGGACATGTCTAATCGTTAAAATGTAAACAGATTTTATTGTCCTCACAAAACATTTAAAACGTAAAAAGATTGGAATATTGATGATCATTTTTGCAATTTCGCGGTTACGAATGGCTCATTAAGCACCGATTCGATTATCTCGAATGGCGCGACGGTTGAGCATTCGACAATTAGCTTTGAAAAATATCCTCCATTAACTACAGCGCCAAGAAGGACAGAATATTTAAACAAAATGAGCGTAATGACTATAAAAAGTAATGACTTGGTTACATTTCTAAAATGTATCTTCCTTAGTTAGAAAGCGATTTTCTTATTTACTATGTATGTTTTTCTACATTATATACTACGATTTATTTCTTGTAACTCTACGATATTGTAAACGATATCCATTTTGTTCCAGTTGTTTCACATTAATATAATATAAAATTAACGTAATAACTGTAAAAAGTAAAGATTTGATTGCATTTCCATCTTTCTTATTTACTAGGTAAATATTTTCTACTTTTATACTACGATTTATTTCTTGTAACTCTACGAAATTGTAAACGATATCGATTTCGTTCTGGTCGTTTAATAATAAATCGATGTTATTAATTAAAATATGAAATATTCCTCTTTGTATGTATAATGACGATGAATATATTCGTTTATTCATAAAATATTTCAAAGGACTACAATCGTCTACACATCCGTAGCAGCAATAAAGGCTTTGAAAAGAAACGGCTCATTAAGCACCGATTCGATTATCGCGCCTCTTGAGTTTTGCCAATTAACGATCAACGTCGTAACAAGAGAGCAAGGAAATTTCATTTAACTTTTCAATCAAAAATACGAATAATTCTTTAAAGATCGAGGCGGTTTAAGTAAATTGTTAAAGCAATGCTCTTTCAAACTTTGTGGGGTAGCGGACAGAATCACGAAGGCCATATTGTAATTAATTTTCAGACATTTTATCTCAGACTTACATTCACATTTATGCCTTTGGTTATAAATGTATTATAATAAATACATGGATGAATTAATCAGTAAGTATAAATTTTTAATTGATCATTCATGTGATTTAGGTACGTTGAATTATAAAAAATACTAGTAGATCGTTTTGCGTTTATTTAAAAGTTTATTAAACATTTCGAATCCTACGACAGGTATTGTTTTGATTTAATTTCAAAATGAGTACACCATTTTTTCATTAAATTGTAACAATTTAATAAATTACAATCAAGAATCCTCTTTAATTTTCTGCACATCTACGGTTCCGAGCTCTTCAAAATGAGACCATATTTTTTATGTGCAGCTGTCGTCTTAATGACTGGGACAATAATCGGCTTATGCTATTAATATATAAGGTATATAAACACGTCTTGATATGGTTTTCTATAATATGACTAACAATTTGAATACTTATTTCTTATATTTAATACGTTTGTAACTTACTAGCTAGGTAAATATATTTATAATTGTGCAAGATAAAATTTTAAAAATCGGCAAATCGGCTATTATATCGTTTATTTATTTGCGCCATTTTGTAATAAAACTTTTGCCAGTGTCATTTTGAGTGTGGCATCTTGCACTTTACTCAGTTTTCCTTTATTTGTGTCAATATTACTTACTTCTATTGGGATTTGGGCTTAGACATATACATTTTATTATTGAAGGGAATTGAGTGTGTCTACATAATATACTGCATAGAGTCAGTAACTCTTTTGTAGGCCAACTTATACGGTTCTACAACAGGATTACAGAAATCGTTTTAAATGCCTCTGTAGCCAAAGGTACAATTAGTAAATTTATGATTGATAGCACACCTTATGAATAAAACGATCGCCTCTTTGCTATTATTTTTGCTTTGGCTGTATCTTTTAATATTGAATATTAGTAAATAACAGAATTGACTGATAGAAAGACTCCCTGAGTTTCATTCGCCGGTTCTTCTCCAGTCAGGGTACCTATTTTCTCTTCGAAACCGTTGGTAGTGTTCAATTTGAAAATCAATAAGTAAGCGTAAATCTACTATATTGAATGAAGAAATTGGAGTTCGAATTATATTTATAAAATTAAAATATACTTTATTCGAGTCGTAGTTACAAGGTTAATTTGAATGTTAAGGTATGAAATGTATATAATTTAAAATGTTGTGTCACCTTTTAATAACTCTATTAAAGTGTGATACATGCGTCATATGTATTCATCATGGCAGGTAATTTATAAAAGCATAACGTCATATAACGAGACTAAATCAAGGCTGTTTTTGCGCTACAATGACATTAAGCGGGCTACCAAAGTATGTAGCATCGGCATATTCAATAAAACCGATCACTGCCGATAGAAATAGCTCCCTATCGTGTCGTTTGACGCTATTCGTCGCTATAGATTCTCGAGTCAGTACAACCCGAGAAAGCTAGTTCATGTTAATCGATGTGACAAATTGACGAATATATTAGGTCATATGATTTTAAAAGTTATTACGTTCCTAGAAAGATCATATTCACATAACAAATAAATATTGATTATTAGATTATTTGGGATAGCGTACTTAATTCGGATGTGATCGGTTTTACGAATTTGGCCGATGCTACATCTAAGTTGTGTTTTACTCTGCCTAGAAATCACAGACTTTTAATTATCAATACAAACAATATATGTATTTTATCTGACATAGTTCCAGCTTGGTCAAATTATGAGAGGGTGTAGTGGACAGTTCTTATAAATGAATTCGCTTGCTATGTTATGTCATCACCTTTAAACAAATTACTCATTGTATAAATAGTATGTAAGTATGCACAAGTGCGCAAACACAGGTGCACTAGACTATTATCATGATCTCATCCTACGATGGAACGGAAAATAAGATGCGACTGGAAAGAGTTTGTGAATTACGACTATTAACAGCTTTACTTGCTTTTCGAAGCAAAAACAACAACAACAGCCTTAAAATTACACTGCTATGCTACGGCCTCCTCTCCCTTTTTGAGGAAAAGGATCGAAACATATTCCACCACGCTGTTCAAATGGGGGCTTGGTGGAATACACATGTGGCAGAATTTGTAAGAAATTTTACACATGCTTGATTCCTCACGATATTTTCTTTCATCGCCGAGCACGACATGAATTGTAAACACAAATTAAGCACATGAATATTCAGTGGTGCTTACCTGGGTTTAAACCCGCAGTCATCGGTTAAGACGCACGCGTTCTAACCCGTGGGCCATCTCAGCTTTTCGAGGCTCGACAGTGTAAATATTGCCAACTTTCAGACTAAGAATTTCTCGACCGCAAATAACCCATTTCAGCTTTCAGCATGACCGGAATCTGTTAAACAAACCACTAGACCAACGAGACAACTTCATTGTTATAACTTGAATCAGTTATGTTAGAATTATTTAGAAACAAATCGAATGAACGAACAAGTATTCTGCTACTCAAATAAATCTACTAATAACAAAGTGGAATAACTGTGTGAGTCAGCAGTTATTCCACTAGCGAACCACAATACTTAGAATTGTTGTGTTCCTTTTTGAATGGTAAAAGTGCAACTGGATCTATATAGGCCGATGAAAATCAATGGTCATAGAATCTTATATCTCGGGTTGGCAATGCCCAACGCATTAGCCAATTCATGCTCGCTTAAAAACGGTTTATATTTTATATAATATATTGCTCTAGGCAAAGGTGATCATTATTTCTTCATAAAAAAACTATTACGTATAAATTCTGACCTGAAATCGGTAGAGCGACCAGCACTCTGTAAAAATTTAATCAGCTTAATGCATGACGGCCACACGTTCAATTAGTTGTTCGATGATTGCGCTATAATCATTTTATTAATTCAATACCTATTTCAATTATTACTGTAACTACATTATTACGTTACGAATTTGACGCTGAAACATGCATTGTGGTTACGCACAAAACATTTATATACGTATATTATATATATCGTAACAAAATCAATACTATAGATTGTGTACGTCTGGCTTCTTGCTAGTCTTCACAATTTAGGGTGCTTTCAATGTACGTACAAAAACTATTTCAATAAAGATTTATTTATATACATCAATCTCAATTGGAAACGACGAAGTAGTTCTGTTATCTAGGACATTTTAAGGAAAGTAAGATACAACATATATATAAGAAACAATATATATATAAGAAATATTATATAACCTCACAGATCTTAACGTCACGTTTTTTAATGATTAATAAATTATTTGCTGATTGTTAACCCTAATGAAAAACATAATAATGACCTTGATTTATCTTGATAACAAGTTCCTTTCGTCGACTCTTCTCATATCTTTGATCTCATTTATTTTCGAATCATTCGTAAATTGAATACAATCAATAAACAAGGACTAATCTTTGCGAATAATCTAAAATATATAATAGGAATATAAAACTTTTATCATTGATAATATATAGTTATAGTTGATTAAATTTAGTTTTTAAAATAGGTTTCATCGTTTGAAGCATTATAATAGTTAAGTACTTATCGTTATAATATTATACACAAAATATAAGGCGTTATAATAAAATTGTTCTCGCTGTAATTTTTATTGCAGTCACTGCAATAACTGCCGCTGTTATCGCCTAATCTCTACCTGACGTTTTCATGAAATTTATTGATACATAAACCAAACTCAGTATTAGTTTTGAATGAAAATATGCAAGAAATTTCAAGTTCTCGTGATGTGATCTGTTGCAAGATATCACAAAGTTACCAAGAGCCGAGATGGCCCAGTGGTTAGAACGCGTGCATCTTAACCGAAGATTTCGGGTATAAACCCAGGCAAGCACCACTATATACATGTGCTTAATTTGTGTTTATAATTCATCTGGTGCTCGGCGGTGAAGGGAAACATCGTGAGGAAACCTGCATGTGACTAATTTCATTGAAATTCTGCCAGGCGTGCATTCCACCAACCCACATTGGAACAGCGTGGTGGAATATGTTCCAAGCCCTCTCCTTAATGGGACAGGAGGCCATTAGCCTTCTTTACTTTTACTTACAACAAAGAAAACAATTGACTTTGTTCTCGTTGTTCACAGACCGTTTCTAGTTTGTTTAGGTGTTGTGTATTGCTATAATATTGCTAATATTACACGACTATCATTGTTGATCGTGTCTTTATTTCTTAGCGAGTTTACACAGGCTTACTGATCCCTTTTTAACAACCAACTTTTTAGTCTACTTTTCAAGCTCACTATTGTGATTTATATGTAAGCCATTAGTTAACCCTACACACGACTCTTTGTATAAATAAAATTTTAACAAAAAGAAAAACCGACTTCAAACAAAACACTATTTTAAAACAAATAAAAATGCACTAAAAAGCAATAAAAATAATTGCATATTTAACATATTTTTGAGAGTCCTCCTAGGTAAAATGAAATAAAAAATATTAGATTACTTAAAAGTCGATTTACGATTATATAACGTAGTTATAGTTATTGTTATATTTGAAGTCCGGTGTCAGCCACGAGCACACGCTTCAACAATCAAAAGAAAGAAGCGATACGAGCCTCTTGATTGACCCAGTATAATATCGTATAAAAGGTAATTTGTAAGAAACATATTTCTTAAAGTATTCTCGTAGTATTTTTTATAGATATAGTATAGGGTTGACTGACACCGACTCCAAATATAGCAATAATTATAACTACATTATATAATCGTAAATCGACTTTTAAGTAATCTAATATTTTTTATTTCATTTTAGCTAGGCGGACTCTCAAAAATATGTTAAATATGCAATTATTTTTATTGCTTTTTAGTGCATTTTTATTTGTTTTAAAATAGTGTTTTGTTTGAAGTCGGTTTTTCTTTTTATTAAAATTTTATTTATTTTTTGATTTTAAGTGAAGCTGATGTAGACTAACATTTTTTTCTTAATATGGATAGATTAAGTGTGCCGTTTATATGAATCAGAAACTACTTCGGGGACAATTTCAAAAGAAACTTTCGAATAAAGCAAAAATAGACTTTCGAAAATGCGGCTTTAATACGTCATGCGGCATAAACTACAAGGTACCACCCTCGAATGAGCTGTAATCGACCTCAGTAAAAAAACTTTGCAAAAGAGCTATTCGTATGCTATGTCATACATCATATGACATCACATCATATACACAAAATTTGATTAAAGACAGTAAGAAATTCTGTCTCAAATCGCACCCTAACTGTAAGCCGTTTAGGAGTTCCGTCAATACAGAGTATAAAACAAAGTCGCTTTCTCTGTCCCTATATCTTTAAAACTTCGCAACGGATTTTGATGCGGTTTTTTTTAATAGATAGTGTAATTCAAGGGGAAGGTTTGTGTATATAATAAATGAACAATATAGTAAAGAAACACTGACAATTTTAGAAATTTGCAATGTGATGTCATAAATAAACAAATTCTTTAGTATAATTAGAATCAGTATTGCACCCGTGAGAAGTCGGAGCGGGTCGCTAGTTGATTATAATATTCGATTATGACAATAACATGAACATAACCACGTTCCGGAAGGTGATTCAAATATCCAAGTAACCCATAAATAAAAGATTCGACCGAGTATTGCTAACGTGCTCCTCAGAATTGTTCCGTTTCCTCCCGTTCCCTTAATTTGTCATGGATCCTATACTCAGAACCTTACCAAACTTTCACCAAACTACCCTTAAAGTATATCCTTTATAAAAAAAAAAGAATCATCAAAATTGTGGCAACCAATTTTGAGTTATTTACCTATTTGTCGCGCACATACATAATGCAAATCTAAGACTTATGTCGTTTTCATACGGATACCATCATCGGAAAAAAATAAAATTAAAATGGGACCCCACGGGAAGCACTACCTTTCAAACAAAAAAAAATATCAAAATCGATCCACCCAGTAAAAAGTTATGAGGTAACAAACATAAAAAAAAAAAACAAAAAAAAAATACAGACGAATTGATAACCTCCTCCTTTTTGAAGTCGGTTGAAAATAATACTCTACACCGATAGTTAGTCTAAATGAGCAATTTTGATTTCGAAAACTTTCGATTTCATTTATAGGAAGTATTTTATCATTGTACATCGTCGTAAAACGTCAATTATAAAGCATCATTACCATTCCCAAGATTTAAAATATTAATGATATCCTCCTAACTTTCAGTCACGATGGCTATTGACCCCAGAGACACACTGATGCTTAAATATTATAAATCGTTAAGAGAGATTCACTACAAGACGAGGTGATCTAGTTAGTGGAAAATAATTAAGATTTGGAAAAGTATAAAAGTAGTAATTTATTCGATTTAATTCGATAGTGAATTTAATCAATTATAACGGGTTATTATTATTTTTAATGTAACTTTACAAATTATATTAAGTTATCAATCAAACTCAATAGTATGAATCATATTTATCAAAAAATTATAATAAATTAGGAGATGCTCTTATCTTTGAAACATCAAATGCTAAATGAACCGCCTTTTCTTAAATCTCGTAAGCAGAAATTGCTAACGAAGGCCTAAATGTCATAAAGATGAAAAGTAACGAGACGGTCCATAGATGATTATATAACAAATTTGCTTCATACGCAGGTAGGTTTCACCTAACAGAAAATTGAACCAAAGATTATTAAGGTTCAGCATAAGAATATTCATTAAAAAATGAATTTCAGATATATGTATATCTGTAACTTATTTGATAAACGCGATACATACGATACAAAGGAGTTATAAATATGAATCATACTGGTCAACTTATTAAATATAACAAATATTATTCCATAGTATGTATATTTGTGAAATTAGCATTTTCATTTTATTTAAAAATGGACATTATTTTAAAATTGCGAACAAATGACTGTAGCACACCATACACGTTTGTTGTTTATAGAAGAAAATTCAATTCGTGTATTTTCTTATTGGCAAGGTCGTTGTCTCGAGTTTATGTTGAGATTTAAAGCTTGATCCACTGCACTGCAGAATGCAGACTGCTTGATATACACACGTACACATATTGTAGTATATAATACAATTTATGCAAAAATAGGGCACTTAGTTCTTTTATATTCTTACTATTTACTACTTTAATATCTTTCTTAAATATTTCGGAAGAGCTATGTTACACTACTTCTCACATACTAAAAATGACCTTAATGAATTAAATTCGTGAGGAAAGGAAGGAAAACATCGTGAGGTAACCTGCATGTGACAAATTTCATAGCAATTCTGCCACATGTGTATTCCACCAATCCCCATTGGAACAGCGTGGTGGAATATTTTCCAAACCTTCTCCTCAAAGGAAGAGCAGGCCTTTAGCCCAGCAGTGGGAATTTACAGGCTGTTGTTGTTTTGTTGTTTTGTTAAGTATAAATACGTTAATTAATGTTAATATCTGTACATCAATCACTTCCCTCCATGTGAAATTCAATCTTAATATAAAAAATAATTTTATTTTCCGTAAGTGTATTATTCGATTCGATGCCTTTTAACATCATACCTCGTCTTTTATTCGGAGCAAACCTGCCGCTTGACTCTTCCGTCCGCTTCTAGCCGCTCGCGAGGGAAACTGTCTCTTAGGCACATATAAAGTTGTGTGTCATACAAACTGTTATCGGGGAAAGTTCGAGAATGGGAGGAAATTCAACTTCTATACAAAAGTCAAGAATTTATTATGTCTTTAACATTATTTATTATTCATTTCATTTATTATTCATACCTTATGTATCAATGTCAAAATTATTATATTATATATTAAATTCAGTTAGGATAATAAATCGGCTGAGGGCAAGAAAAGTAACAATAATAAGAACTCACCAGATTTCTAATTTTTTTATGATTATAGATATTATATTTATAAATATGAATAAAACTATTCGGTTTGTTATGTTTCTGTATATTCTTTTGAATACAGCAACACAGATCTTTCTGCTAATCGTCAGACGATAAGCAGATTCTATCATAACACCTTCAAAGTCACAAAACAGTTATTGACTGCGTGTAGCAGGGTATTTTAAGTTTTTATCGTGTTAATGTGTAGTAAACAATAGTTTTGAATGTGGTTTTCTTTTTATTTGCTTCTTTGTTTTACGTTTTGAACCGACTTGTGACGAGCTTGTTTCTGAAGGCGTGATCGAAACATGAACATTTTAGGAGACAAACATTGCACAGGGTACACAGGCGGGCATCAAACCCATTACCGACTAAGTGAATTACTGATGGATGCCGAGTTTCACGGGAGCTTTTACGAAGTTTGAAGCTGCGCTGGATTGAAATTTAATTTAATATCGTGGAAATTGATGTTTGTAATTTATAGTTTCAAATGTGTTCAATTACATTGTTCTATTTGGGGATTTTAGGTATATTCCAATCTATTCTAGAATTTTCAAAAGTCTACTAGTTATATTAACAGTTTATCTCTTATTATCAACATTCGAATCCATTCTCCTTCTACTATGTTTTAAACTTGGTCGTATAAAATGCTACGTACTTGCACTCGGGAATACTAACTTTACTTCGCACTCATTAGCTGAGTAAATACGTTGAATATCAAACAACGAGAATATTTAAGCAATGTGCATAGGATATATAAATGCAGGCCACTGAAATAAAACTAGTTTTAACGGATCTAAATCGCGTACATTAATTATTTTTACCAACCCGACATTTCGAGCTCTTTACAGCGTTCGTGGTCACGGGTAGACTGAGGTGACATTTGTCTATTTGAAGTACAAAAGAAATATTATTTACAACTACCGCCAACGATTTCTTAATTGGTATCTTGAATAACGTTCCGGTTGCACGTAGAAGGCACTAACTGTATCTTTAGGTCTTGCAGTCTGTTGGATTTGGGATTTTAAATTTTTAATAAGTGGATCCCAGGTGTTAGATAGTCTCCAACCATCTTCTCTATTGAAGTTCGGATGTTTTTGAATTTCAATAGCCTCGCGTATGTAATCTAAGACAACATTAAATGCAGACTATTTAATTTTATGACTATTTTAAATTTGCTGCAACAAATCCACTTTCAGTACTACACTTAAAATATTTAGGAGTAGTATTATTAGTATTATACATGGATACTACAATAACTTACTGCCCAAGTAACAAGACCAGTAACTTACCACCCCCTTTCTGTAATACAACAGATTAATATTGCTGTAAAGTTATAAAGAAGAAAGTTTGGTTTGTGTTCAGACTTAAGTACTAAACTTGGAAACTCGGTAGTCATCAAATTCAAACCAATTCATCCTGACTAATATTATATACGAAAGTGAGTTTGTTGATATTATTTGTAACGCTTTCCAGCCTGAACTATTCAACCGACAGCCATGAAATTTTGCATAAAGTTTTTTAGCGGTGCAGAAAGGTATAAAACCCTGCAGGCACATAATACCCTCTTTCATACGCTGTAAACTGATACACTTTATTTAAATGTAATTTTAAATCAAAAAATGGAGCAATATTCTTCATTAATTAACACTGAATCTGATATCACTAATTTGCTTCAGAAGCTATGTAAATGATATCTTGTACGAATTAAGGTATAAGCCTCATACTTATACGTAGCTTATCAAACGTATCGATGCCTTATACAATAAATACTAAATTAATACTAAAAGGGATGTTTTTTGACAGTTTTCATATAAAAAAATTAAAACAATTGTATTACACCTTGCCTCATAATAGCCACCTGTCCCCGGTCATTGCTCTGCGTCCGCTAAAGGATCACAAGGGCCGCAATACTCAAATCCCCGGCAAGTACTGTACTCATACAACCGAGTACACTCCATAGTGAAGCTTTGCCCTTTCCACGCCCATTCATCGCATCTAGGCTGCCACTCGACCCGTCTCGCAAATTAGACCTCGACTAACTCAAACCCGTTGACAAATTAAAAACGTACTATTAAAATCTTGCCCTCGAAAAGATGGGTACGGAACCAGGAACATAATTAGGGGCTAAGCATTGTGACGAGCCCTCGTGGAGCGAGAGAGTCATTATATGTCTAGTTAACGAGTCTATTTCTGAACCTGTTATTTTTTGATACACGCTGTACTTCATTCACATATCTTTAGCACATAAAAATGTATACAGAGCTACTGAAAATGTTTTTTAAAACAATTCAAATGCTCTGAAATTATCTACTTTTATAATATAATTTTATACCGAATAATCTTTAATGTCTTTGATAAATTACAAAGTACATAATTTCGCAGAAATACATTCAAATCGACTTGCTGGAAACTCGTAACAATTGATTATCTGAGAACGAAGCAACAAGTTATAATTGAATATTTAATTTCTAAGTAACTCATTGGAATACAGAAACCTTTTCGAGGAAATCATTATATGCTTCGATGGAAACTTCAATTTCAGTTTAAACTACGTTTCACAGAGTTAAGGAAATAGTGTATAGTAAAATAAAGACACTTCAGAGAAATTACTAGTAGTTTATAAAATAGTCACAGTGATATAATAAACATTACTAAACTATGCACACAATATTGTAATTAAATAATAATAAGTTAGTACGACAAACCAAATTTATAAGTTTTTAACAAAGCAATTAAATAAAAGCTTATTCTGGTTTTGCATCACTGGTGCCGTTGATTGGTAATAATCCCGTATTACAGGTCACCAGCCATCTCTCGGCCGATATAAAATCAATAGCCTTTAATTAACGTATTACTAAAAATAGAAACAACAAAATGTGACTTATGACCATTTTGGTTTTGACTTTGACTTCTCTAATAAATACTCTTTCGTTATTAATTTAACAGTCATTCAGAAACTCTCAACGCAGTCCGTTTTTAGAGACTTGAAACTCTATTCTAACCAAACTATTACAATTGCTTCATACAAAGCGAAATGTAAATGTGAACAATAAAAACATCCATTTTACGGTTAACATTCAGAATAAAAGCTTTTTGTTTGAAATGCGAGGTTTATTTACGGCGTAGACATTCTCTTTCCACTGCGAGCACCAAATGACATTGGCGCTTAGGCAGTTAGGCTGACCATCCAGAGAGACGTTCAAAATATTATCATAAAATATTTTGTTTTAATTTATTCTTGATATTTGCTATCTCTTTTTCTCCTTAAGATTTTAGTCGGTTGTTCTGCAGAAGTTACACTAGCGAAAGTGAGATATAAAGAAGTTATTCTTCGATAGGCTACTTTTCTGGTGGATGGAATACCTCCCCCCAACTCTATAATATTACCCCACCCAACAATTTCTGTGTTATTTCAAAATCTATAGGAATGGGAATCAAAAATGGTTTTAATATATTTATATGTATATTTCATTCCACGAAATCAATAATTTATCGATAAAGTTAGTCACTGCTTATAAACAAAAGTCTTACGTCTCACCTCATTGAACATATGAGAAACCATTAAAGTTTCTAAGCTTTTATATCAATAGTACCGCTGGAGAAAACAAGTAAGTTTCGAAGAGAAGGGTTATAAAAATGAAGTTTATTAATTTAATAGATAAAAATTTACAATTATTTTCCTGAGCACTATGTGTGTGTGTGTTTAAATCTTTGTTTATCAATAAAAGATAACTATTGTGTACTGTTGTCTGACTACTGTAGTACAAATCATATTGGAGATCTGAAAATCTTTTATACAAAGTTTCCGCTTCTAAAGGGTTTATGTGAAAAGCGCCAGACAAAAGTTGTTATTTCTCAAAATTTATTGTATGAATTAGAGTTATAGCGCGTCAAGTGTAAGTTGGCGTGTGGCAAAAACATGTACTATTTTTTTTTGTTCATTTAGTATCTTATTTGTTTTTTTTACCCTTATTAAGAAAACTTACCCAAAATCTATTAAAAATGAGACGTAGAGAATTATTTTCTAAGGAGATATTGGTAAAATAAACAAAAAAGTGGCAAAACAAAGGTGTAGCAGGTGCTGCCACAGGAACGCCAACATAGTTGACAGTCTATATATCAATAAATGTGTATAAAAATGCACTTTCAGGGTAATAAAAGAATAAGCTATCATAATTATTTTATGGCAATCATAGACGAATCCAAAAAAAGTAAACTAAACTTATCGGTGTAATAAAATCAAATATTTGAAAAATAAACATCAAACAATTGACTTGAGTTTATATTTTGTAAATAATTTATCACTGTTAACCATTAAGGTATTGCCAGTGCAGCGCTATCAATATCGGAGTGCACTAACGTAAAGCGCTCTCAGTATTGTCTACGCTTGACGTATGCGCGCCATTTTGCATAAGCAGCCAACGATAAACATTTCTATATAAACACGTTAATATTGACTTAATTTTATAAAGATAGTTTTTGTACGACTTTAAGTAATTTATATTATCATTTTATTATAACGGTATTTTTTAAATATAAGAAGTTTAAAAAGATGCAGACCTTTTTCACAACTATGATAATTATTAATGATTCCCTTCAACCTCAATGTATTATAAAACAACTTGAGCAACTAGAATCTCACCTTTGTATGAAATTTCAGGGACTCACTTGCTTTTAAAAAAAAACCATAAAAAAAGAGAATGATTTCTATCTGCCCAGACGGTTTTGCACTAAACTATTTGCTCTATAGATTTTTTATTTTCAAACACTTATTCCAATTCTCATATTGAATTATGTTTATTTACATATTTTTTTTTTATTTCATTGTTCTAAACATAATTGATTATTATTATGATATAACCGTAAACAATTTAGATTAGTTGTTATGTATATAACTGTTATGTATATATTTACAATTCATCATTAAACTCGAATTAGCCATTGCAATATCTGTATTTGTATTGAACAGACCGACTGGAGCAGTGAACACAACAATACGATATGTAGCGTTCCCGCCATTGTCTACGGTTGACGGTTGTGCGCCATTTTGTAGTAACGACCATAGACAAACCGAGCTGAACAAATACGTTGCCTGCCAATATAGCTTAATTGGCCGTTACTATATTGTCACCTGTATTTACATTTGCTAAAGCTATATTTTGGGGATGAATGATTTAAAAATATATCCAATGATTTGTAATCAAACATTATATTAATAAATTCCACTATATTTATCTGAGTCATTGCAAAATTAGATTGAATTTTCAAGCCTTTGGACCCCGAGCTTTTTGAAAGACCCTTTTTGATCAATATACCTTTGTACATATAAGGCTACCATACAATTCGTTAACTCGTTAACACGAGTAACTAAAATAGCTAGTTTATTCTCGTAAAAATAAAATGTACAAAAATTAATCAAGATGACTTATATGAGATGTAATAGGAGTTTCTTATCAAAAAGATCTCATGCAGACAACCCTTAGGTGAAAGACTTCTTTATAAAATACTATAATTGCAGTCAGTATAGTTTTCAACATAGTCTTTTCATTTTCATAGTTCTTACCTGTGACCCATTCATCTGTATTTAAAATTAAACAAATATTATAATATAATCATTGTTATGATCAATCTAAATTTTAAATGAAAGGCAAAAATCAATTAATCTTCCACTGCTGGGCAGACTCCTTACCCTTTCACCTAAGAGCGTTTCGTGCTTACTCTTATACGCTCTTCCAATGCAAGTCGGTAGGTTTACGTAGCAGATTCTCATCCACTACGTGAAGGTTTTTTCACGATGTTTTAAGCACATGAATTTACTGGTGCATGGTCCGAGTATAAACTCAGAATCACAGGTTGAGATTCATGACTCGTAAACAATGGGGCTAGCTTATGTCCATCTTAACATATCATATATTTTAATCCCCGATCATTTGGGCAGTGGATGGCCAAACGTCTACGCGGACTATCATTGACCGTTCCTTGATCCCCCTGTGTCACCCTTTTTAGGATTATGACTGTCTCACAAATGGAGACCATTGGATCGGGATGATTGGCCCTCTTCGCAGATTCTCTGCAGATCATTGGTAACCCATCTGCTCACAGGTCCGACTTCTGCTAATCCATTCAAAATTTGCGGCCAGTGTACATACTAATCTGTCATCTAAACACGATTTTGTGCCATATATATAATAATATATTTTGTAATTTTATTTAAAGATTTGCAAATCCCATTCAGTAACAAAAAAAGTCGTATTTATACTACAGTCTTCTCAATATGTACCTAATAGAAGCCCGTAATGACAGTATTTTCTGAATAGCGTTAATAACATAACCTATAGCGGAGCAATTTACAATCTACTAACATACAATGTAATTCGTGTTCGTCGTGAAACTAAAATATCGTTACATTTTGATACAATATCTGAAGATTTCATTACTAAATACTGACGAAACTATATCACACATCGCACCGCTTGTAAATGTTTTAGGATAAAATTGGCCAATTATTCCGAATTCTCATCTCCCCAGCTATAGAGTTAGACGAGTCTCATGTGGATAATTTATGCAAATACCGCGTGACACGGCACAAAGGGAGCTCGCTGAACCTATTAACTTGAATAGTTCCCTTAATAGGATTTCCTTTAACCCGTAACTTTCAGGTAACCACTATAGAATTCTGGAATCTTGTCAAACTTTCCACTATGACATATTGTGTAAGGGTTTCGTATTGTATTATGGGAACCTTCGTTGAAAGAAATAAATATAACTTCTTTTTAAGAAGTTTCAGACCGTAAACATTTATATGCTATGCTATTGATGGAGCTGTTATTTTTGACTTATAATAATGATTAAAATATACATGAAAAACTTCTTTCTCATTTTTTATTGAATAAACCAGAAAGAAGCGCCTCAAATCTAGCTAATTTACTCCTATTGTATAACGAAGCCTCAAAAAGTCATTCTTGTCTTACTTTTGTAACATTTACAAATTACAAAAACAATATACAAGTCAACCATAAAGGTCATTGAACTGAAAGTACGTACGTCACTTGTTAAAATGGAGAGCTCTTATAATTGTTTAAACGGGTTCTGTGTACATTTAGACCGGATCGTTATGAAATGATACGCGTTTTAAATCGACACTTGATATCGGATCGATCGATGTTGTTACTCAGAGTCAACAGTGTGAAACAAAGTGCAAACACTATCATTCAGTGAGACGGGTAACTCGCGTGCTAGTTTAATCTGTTTACCGCGCTTTATGTCCACTGAACATGAAACTACAGATTACTTACAAACATTACTGGTCTTGTATTTAAAAAGAATACTATTTCTTTACTGTTATAACTATTGAAACACCTAAGAGTAATACTGCAAACTACTTCATTAAAAGTATAAGACCTCGCCTTTTGCCTCGTTCGTTTTTTGGAGAAATCTTTGCCACCATTCCAGGCGGTCATGATTTGTGCAGTTACTATTTTTAATTTATATTTGTATATATATAAGAACTTTAAGTTATATTAAATATTGCTATATACTATAAAAATTATTTACTACTCAATAGTTAGAGTTTTCTTGTGCTTCTTATTAACCTAAATTAATCTGCCGCGACTTCGTTCGACTAAATATTCCCCTAATTAAGACTCTGAAGATGAAAGTATTTTTGAGTCGTACATGCAAATTAATTAATTTAGTAGCATGCAAACCAATACTGTTACTATACTTCGCTTAGGATATTTTTTTAGTAAGACAAATATAGGTGTATCTTAATTCATTTCAGCCGTTCGATTCACGTATAAAGTTTCACTTTTTTTTTGTCAGAAACTTTTCAGACATTGTTTCTGTTTTTATTGACAAGACTTTTGTATTTATAGAATTTCTCTTTCATTTATGTCAGAATTGTTGTCACTTTAATAGTATAAATACTGTCTGTAAATATAAAAATTCTTTTCCTTGTTTAATACTTGCGCGACAGTTTGGAGTGATATAGCATTATAAAAATTTAGATTTACCTTCCGTCAAAACTACAATATATGACAGTCAGTGTACTTTTGAAATCTGTGAATATATTTTAAGCAGAACAGACTTCGATTTCTTCAAAATTATTATCATTATCAGTCTCTAATATCTAAGCAAATCACGTTTTTATTATATCAATAGTAGCACAAAACCCTCTTTGCAAATTAAAATATATTTAATCTCTTGAATCAAAGAAAGCTTTCATTGTGTCATTGTCTCTAAAAAACAACTGTACAACGGGCGTTTGCAATTCACTCGCATTGTGTGAGCGACTGCCTCGTTTAAAGAAACAACTCAACATTGTGAGAATTTAAGGCCCGAACTTCACTCGTGTTTATTTCCAACTCTGTAGTTCCACTTTGTTTGAAAAGATAATATACAAATTTTACCTAAAAAATAAAATTTTTATTATGTTTCCTGGGACGTCTGAAGTCCATTATGAGAGAGTACATTGTACTTGTTCCGCCGCTAGCCGCCAGAGGTCTCCGTTTTCCCTCCAAAAATGACTGCTCAGTGGCGCCCTCAACTTTCTCAGCGATGTTTCGTTCCACAAGCCGCCATATTTTTTCGTCATTGGGAGTTCATAATGATGATGGCTCACCAGGAAGACATCACCTGGACTTCAGACGTCCCAGGAAACATAATAAAAATTTTATTTTTTAGGTAAAATTTGTATATTATGTGTTCCGTTTGACGTCTGAAGTCCATTATGAGAGACTTGTTTGTTATCTCCTGGTGGCTTGTGGATGAAATTTTATTAAAAAATAAACAACGCAACAATGTGATAATGGTTGCTTATATTAAAAATATAATGTATGATTACAAAGAAAAATTAAATTTACACTCAATTGAACAAAATTAAAGAATTAAGTTAATAATAATCAGTGAATTAGTAAGTGATTAATTAGAAGAGAAAAATCGGGATAAGGATTTTTCTGAATCTACAATCATGGCGGATTGAATTGGTTTACAATAGAATTTTCTAAATGTACTTTCGTGTTGCCAGTTAGCTTTATTTAGAATATCATTAATATTATACTTTTCCAGCCAGTTCAAGGATGAAACCGCCGATCTGAAGCTACCTGGTGAAGCTTGGATGCCAGCTTCAGATAAAACTTTCTTTACCCAGCCACCAATTATAGTCGGTGTGGCTGGCTTTACGACGCCTCTAGTAGTAATAAAAAGATTTGATATAGACCCTCTCGAGCTTCCTGATATTTCTTTTAGAGTTCTTACCCAAAATACCGGATCAATATTTCTTTCAGGTGCAGCTGAGAGTATCCAGTCTGATTGACAATGTGATCTGGAATCTGTTTTCGACCCAAACGAAGGTGTTAGAGTGATTGAGTCTGAATTGTCCACGAAATGATTTGCATCACAATGTAAAAGGGTCAGATCGTGCACCCTACGCCCCGATGCTAACAACAAAAGCGTGGCGGTGTGTTTCGAAACCTCGTAAAGGTTAGTAGGATCTGGGTTAACGAGTTTTAGATGCCTGATGACTATTCTTGCATCCCAAATAGGGATCTTGGGCGCAGGAGGTTTTGCTATGGAGATAGCTTTTAGCACGTGCTTAACTATGTGGCTGGAAGAAATCTTCGCGGTGGAGATAGTCTCACAGATTGTTGATATTGCGCTCTTATGCACTAATATGGTACGATAAGCTAAATTATCTTTTATGTGTAGGTGGGCTAAGTAGCGTGCGACCTCGGCTGGCGTGGGCATACGAAGATCGATGCCACTGCTTTTACACCAGCGCGACCACTTCGTCCATATCGGGATGTAAGTTTTAAATGTGGAACCGCGCCAGCAGGATGACAAAAGCTGTCTCTCTTCCACAGACCAGTTGTGGGTCAACGAATCCCACCCAAAATGAGCCAAGCTTCCAGGTTCAGTCTGTCCACTTGAGCCGGTGGACGCCCTGTGGATGTGTCTATGAGATTTGTCTCCAAGTCCTGAATCTTCCTCGGTCGAGTCAGTGATCTGTTTTTGAGGTCTGGGCGCCAAAATGGTTTCTTCCACTTGGGCGTTATTATTATAAATCTGCCTGATGCTGAGTTGAGATGATGGAGCACTCGAGGCAGGAGGCTGGGTGGGCAGAAAATCCAGGCCAGATCGTAATGCCAGTGCCTGCTGAAAGCCTCGTGAAAGCAAGCGTTCGAGTCTGCCAAGTCTAATGAGACATATGTTGGAACAACATGTGCGAGATTTGACGCAAATAGGTCGATTACGGGTGTTCCCCAAACGCCGAAAATCTTTTCTGTAGCCTCGGGCAATAGATGCCACTCGGGAGCGACGCGCTTGCGCGAGAGGTGGTCGGCTTCCGTATTGTAAACTCCCGGGAGGTGGTGTGGGAGGAGTATAATGTTGAGGCTGTCCACTAACGTCAGCAGAACCTTGGTCAGCTCTAAGAGAGGCCCTGACCTGGTTCCGCCTTCGTTTCTTATGAAGGCTATCACAGTCCGGTTGTCGCTCTGCAGGATCACAGTCGAGTCTTTCAAATTTTTTGTTTCGGCTGATATTGCAGCGATCACTGCATACATTTCTTTCATGTTGCAATGCCAACTTTGCTGTTGCCGAGTCCAAGCACCCTGTAATCTCTTGCTGTTGACTAGAGCTCCCCATTGTATATCGGATGCGTCCGTAACGATGTAATTCGTTGTCATCATCTCGTGATGGATTGGAGTCACTTGATGTATGTTGTCCAACCACCATTCCAAATCTTGATGGACTTCCTCCGAGAACTTCATTGGGGCTCGAGGGTTCAGGCGAAGCTTGTTGCTGTGGCGTTGCAGAGTTCGGCAATGCAACCTTCCCCGGTGGGTGATGAAGGTTGCAAAGTTGAGATACCCTAAGAGGCGTTGAGCCTGCTTGAGGGTCCAATTGCCTGTTGCAAGCCGAGCTTGAATGTACTGACCCACTTTTGAGACCTTTTCTTGGGGAAGGGACTTGGCGTTGATTTGTGTGTCCCAATTTATACCCAGAAATTCTATTGACCTCGTCGGAGTGAGGATGGATTTTTCCAAGTTGACATACCATCCGAGACTGGTTAGGAATTTGATAGCAATTTTTACTTGGGCTTCCAGCTGTTCCCTGGACTGATGAGCTAGGAGGTAGTCGTCCAGGTAGACAATTAGACGGAGTCCTTGCTTTCGAAGCATTTCTGCAGTCCAGTTCGTTAGGGATGCGAACATTTTTGGCGCCGCCGCTAAGCCGAACGGGAGGCAGGTCATCTGCCACAATTTGCCTTCGTAGCTGATGCGTAGGTAGCGCCTGTGCTGTACTTTGATAGGCAAGTGGTAATAGGCTTGGCTGAGATCTAGCTTGGCCATCCAGTCTCCTGATTGAAGGAAGTTGGGGGTCTGATGGTGATTTATCAAGTTGAAATGTTTTGGTGTCAGGTATCGATTTAGGGCTTTCAGATTGAAAATTACTCGATTTTTTCCATTGGTCTTTGTTATGATGAACAACGGGGAAATGAAACTTGGGGTAGGGGGTGCAGGCTCTAGAACACGAGTTTGAATCATCTTCTGTAACTCGATTGACATTAACGTCGATTTTGGAGTCTGGTATTCCGTCAAAACTTCTTTTGTTGGAAGAATTAATGGTGGCGCTTGGTTGAAAGGAATGCGGGCACCAGATACCATTTTTAATATAGCCTGTGGAGGATTCAAGGCGGCCCACTTCTTTTGAAAGAGCCTTAGACACCCCCCCGTAAAACCACTCGAGTCATTTACTTTTAAAGTTTTGTTTACTTTGCTTGTGGCTTTTATGTCCTCCCTTTTGGCTTGAGCTAGAATTGATTTGGTTGCGATGAGCACTGAAGTCTTTTCTATCTTTTTTAAAGGTTGTATTGGTTCCCGGCTTTGCAGGGCGGATACGAAAATTCAAATTGTCTTTAGACGTTGACGGGCTAGAGGACACAGGCCGAGAAACCGTAGAAGTTGTTGATGCGGCATATTGTTTGTGTAGCTTGTCCACCCCCCCTATTTTTTGCACATACGCAGATAAAGCCTGAGGGTTGAACATATATTCGGCCGAGGGAGGTATTTTCTCTATGTCTTCTCGAACGTACGTACCTTTAATAGCCTTGACAATAGCACGACGACGAAGTTCCAACACCTCTGCACGTTTTCCGCAAATTATTTGAAAAATATCGTGTGTTACGCTTTTATAGGGCGAATCGGTTCCGAAAAGTTCTTTCAGTTTCTCATAAATGGATGACGGAGAGAGCTGAGATTGGTTTACCGCCGACCAATCAATGAGAGATTGTAAAGCTTCATTTACGGACTCATTTTGAGCCATAACAGCATTGGACAACGCTGCAAAACTCCGCTCCATTTGAAACCATCGCAATGGAGCCTTAGGATCATCAAACTTTCGCAATTCCTCGTTCACTTTTAGTTCCATGAAGCCCGGGAACGCGACGTACTTCTTTTGAGTTTCGGTATAGCGCACAGAGTTCCAGTCTTCAGAATCCAAACGTTGTACTGACATCATTTTAGCAACGCGTTCGTTATTGGCTCTTGCAATTGTGGGTTCTTTGATAGTAAGATCCAACTTCGCTATATCACCTACCACTAACTTATTAATATTTGCGGGTAGGTCACCGCCGCGACTGTCAGGAATAGGTTTAACGAGAAAAGGTGTCGATCTTTCCTCTAATGCAGGTTGTGAGGGTATTACTGCCCTAGGTGTTTGCGCAGCACCCGGTTGCATAATATTTTGGATGTAACTCACCAGATGTTGAGAGAGGGCCTCAAACCTTTGATGCAATTCGTCGTCTTTCACCGTAGAGCCCGAAACGCAGCTGCGGGAGCCGCGCGAGCAGCGCGAGCGGCGCGTGCGGCGTGAGCGGCGCACGCGCTTCGGTGTAGGCTGTGACTCCTTACTCACAACACTTTCGTCACTATCACTGTCACTAGGGCTCGATGAACGTCTAGAACGAACATTCAAACGCGTGGTGCCCAGAGCACCTTCCGACATTTTATCGTTAACGATACCGGCGCGAGAATCCGAAATCGAGCTAAGACGACGCTTTCGCGAATTTGCAGTCACGTTTTCTTGGTCGTTAGTTTCCATGATAATCACGACCACGAAATAGGAAAAACGAAAACAGAACTTTTTACTTCACTTCTCAAAAGTTCAAAATAATTTATAGACAAATTTCGATAAGCAGCTTTAGCACGCGGTTCGAAGAACAACGCAACAATGACGAAAAAATATGGCGGCTTGTGGAACGAAACATCGCTGAGAAAGTTGAGGGCGCCACTGAGCAGTCATTTTTGGAGGGAAAACGGAGACCTCTGGCGGCTAGCGGCGGAACAAGTACAATGTACTCTCTCATAATGGACTTCAGACGTCAAACGGAACACATAATAAGCAAACGGGCACCTATTCTGTAACCGCTATAATCGTGAAACTCGACGCTCTGAAACACCCCCGTTCTCACACGGAGCATTGTTTCGCCAACATTGCGTTGAAGTGGAGTCGAGGATCATCGAAAACTGCCGACTTCATTATCAGGAATTTTGCCCCACTGAATCTTCGAGACGCACTCACAGCGCACGTTTCACTTCGGTACTCCGAACTGAATACTGATTGAGGGATATTAAAATTTTGTGGTGAAATTGAAGCCAGCGCGATGCACAGAGTTATTGAATTTCATTCAATATGTGCTCGAGTAACGGCTTGTAAGAGACGAGACGATTGAAATTATCGGGAACACGAGGTTAAGTGTGTTTTTATTTGGTTCTGACTAAATTTTCAATAAAATGAGCGTAATCGATGATCATGGATTGTGTATAGAAAAACATTATAAGTATTTTAGTTGCTTGTTTAACGTTTTAAAAACCCATTTAGATTATAGTTTAATCATAACCATTATAAGAAAGTATTTAATTGATCGGACAAGAAAATAAAATATGTTTATCTTGGTTTTTACAATCTAATCTACGTAATAATAAAATACACAACACAAATACCACACACTTCACGTTCTTAACATATTATCCATTGAAACTATTTTAACTTAGTTGCCAACTCTGTGTAAATCTGCCCAACTTTTAGATTGGAACCCAAATATCTATTATGATTAATGTAGTTCCGAAGTTTGGGATAGAGCACGCCTTTATACATAGGTTATAGGTATTATAAGCTATTGTCCGGGATTGAGGTTGATATTGGACCAACATTGGAGCCAACTACGAACATGCGGGTTGGAACAATATACCACGCTCCAGTTGCTCCGATAATGAACACGATATTAAATTAACTTTCTTTGTTTGCAATATGCGTATTCATTAGCATAATTAAAATGTTGTATGAAATATTTCTGAAATTCATAATAACTTACTAACTTTATATAAAACAATGTCCAGTGGGCACTGGATATTGTATACATACACTATAAGTGAAAAAGGACATTATTTCTATGTTATATAGAAACACCAAATAGTAGATATCTTTTCTGACTTTGCATAGTATAAAAATAGAACCATAGACAAGATTAAAAAAATGGTTCATGGAACACACGGAATATGTAGTGAACCAAACATCATTATATAAATCATTAAATAAATCAATAGTTAATGATAATTAAAATGACAATACTTTTTAAATTATCATACGCTTTTGACTTTGCAATCGCTTCTGTTGCTTCGCTATACTTAGCGTGCGCTTCATCTGTCTTTTGTTTTATAATCTGAGATAGTGCCAAGCAATTTATTTGCCCGTGCTCAGTTTGTAATGCATCTGACCACTCTCTTTTATCTTTTAGCAGACTTCTAAAAAGGAGGTTTTATATATATGACGGTAATGTTTTTCTTTTGTTTTAATTCAATAATTTAAATTATATGACAGTATTATTTTCTGAAACTCGGTACTTCATGTAAATTGAATAAGAAGTTTTTGTTCGAAACTGGAAAAAGTGGTAGAATTAGTAGAATATTTTATAAGAAAACTTCTGCTTGTTTATAAACACGGAGACCGTCTTGAATTCGATGGATTCTTATTCATTTATGTCCGCAAATATCTAACTAGCTAACTAAACTGGGAAAGCTCGTTATTAAGTTCTATATAAATACACTGCTTCCTCGGATTTTTACATCAAAAAGTAATTTACAAATAAATTACACATATATTTCAGAGTACGTATTTAAAAAGAATTCTGGCATTTCCTTTTTAAAAATCGAGTCACAAACTTATTATACTAGAAAGTAATAATGTACAAAAATATAGTAATAACGTTCGTCTTGCGTATTACATACATAATATATAGTTCTACCTTCTTTCCTAATCCTAACGTTGCGGCTTACGAATAGTTTCACATCGATTTCTTTCCTTTCTGTCCTCAATTATTTGCTATTAGAAAGAAAAAGACAAAACATTGTGAAAATATGCAACCAGTATTCAATAAAGATTAGTAACGCGCAAGTAAGCGTAACGTGAACCGTATCCAAAAAGACACATAGCTAATGTAGTAGACAAGATGGTTACGTCAGTCGTAGGTATAAAACCAATGGGGTTCGGCCGTAACTTGATATAGAAAAAGTAATTGACTTTAATTCTATTAGGCGCATGCATTCAGTAAAAGATATTACACAAATGACTTTCTAGTTGACTGCACAGCTTGGGAATGAGATGATCGCGTCCAGGCTGTTTCAAATAACAAAAATATGATTATTATTGTAAATTTATATTATAAAAAAAAATAGATCCCGCTGACTTTCTTTCGCCTGTTCTTCTCCGGGCTGAGGTATTATATTCCGAAGCGGGGGTAGATTTTCGACTATCAATAAGAAAGTGTAAACACTTCCATTTTATATTTTTCCATTTTATTTTCCAGATTAATTTTTACTTATTAATATTTTTCATGATTAATTATTAAATACAACCTAATTTTTCGTGATACGTAATTTAGATTTGTTACTTTGAGTTTTAGTGCATGACGTGTTATCCAGTAAAGTAACTGGATACATTCAAACACAATGAACTAAGCTCGTATTTTGGAATTCCTTACCAAAGGATTGCAGTCTACGAGTTTTGCGGTTTAAATCCCCGATCAGACCAACAAAAAGATATTGAGTTTGAGCTTAGGAGTGTTTACACTCTCGTGGCTCGGCAAGCACATTGGCCGAGCGCTTGAATTCCCGATGCTCGTGAAGGATTGCCGCTCCGTTGGATTATCAGAGCATTATAATAACAAAAAAAAATGCACATGTTTGTGCCCACTAAATTCTGAATCACTTATCCCTTGCGTAATTAACCTTTGTTGCAAATGCCATGATCGGAATGGAATCGCTCGGATTAATAACTATTTATTAGCGATAAATTTTTATTTTCGAATCTAAGAAAGCAAAACGGAATTACAATATTTAAATACTTTTTTTAATGCTATAAAAAACAATTGTACTATACAGGGACGATATACGACTATACTAACTTATAATAAATTTCGCGCCATTGTTAGCATAATGAGAAGTCTAGAAATACGATCATTTAGCAAAATGGCATTTCATTAATTACGAACCGCATTGGGGGGTAACAAGCGAATTTAATTAAAGGCAAACAATTCGCGACAATGCTGTCTGTCGCGACCATCCTCATTGAAAAGTCAACTTAATTCTCTATTACTCTCTCTCTCTCTATCAATTTACAGTTTTTACTTTTCCAGATGAAATCCAGCCAGTTACGCGCAATGCTCTTATCCAATTTGGAAATGGTTGGCCTTTACCTGACAGTTGCAGTCTTTTTCATTTTATTTTTACGTCAACTGTTTTATGTGGATGAATTTACCTAAAACCGTATTGTTGCTATTGGTTATATTTCTGTTTAGCATGTTATCTAAAATAATTAACAAACCATGAGGCGCTTCCTTATTTATTAGTCTACTTTAATATATATGTATGTTTTGTTATGTAGTAAAAGTATTTGTCATACTTAACAAAAATAAATTTTACGTTTGTTTTTAAAACTAATTAACTCATAAAAAGTTTTAGCGATTAATTATTATTATACGCAAATTTCTGAAATCTCATTAATAATACGTCCAACTTAATCGAAAATTACTTAAGTTAACAAACTAAAAGGTTATAATGGTAATATGAGTAATTAAGTGACCTTTGATATCATAATATAACCTTTATCACACTGTTGATTATTTATAATATATAAAGTATAATGACATACATTATATGTAAGTCTCATTTTACTGTAGGCTTATAACGCAATATACCTTTGATCAACTTGTGAGAGCTGCTCACCGTAAATGTGCCTTTGTTGCACTATACACTTTTGTAAGCGAGGATTTTTCTTCCATCAACACTTATTCTTCCTTGCGTCTTGTCTTGGACAATTATCTATTATAAAGCCGTATTTTTCTGTTAAGATACTTTTCTTACTAACACTATCAAAACTATGTACATTATTGTAGCAATTGTGTAGATACATAAAATACGAAAGTTGATTAAAATGAAAAATTCGATTGCAATTTTTAAAGACACAAAGTCACATGGACCATGTTTAAATTGAAAAACGAAGTGATTGCATAATTGTTACACAGCGTTGCTATTGTAATTAGTGTGCATTGTTTTTTTACCAATAATCAACAATCCAACAGCTCTATGCAATACTGACAAAGAAATATAGCAATTAGACAAAAAAGTATTTAAATAAATGCAAATTATTTGTAAAATAATAAACAACTTTATTTTTATTATTATTATATAACAATAAAAGTGGACTAATATTCAAAGGCACTAAACATTATTTCAAAGAGATTATATTGTGTGGTAAAATATATTTATATAAGTTCCGTGAAAACTAAAAAAATCGTCACGCCTTTAATATATATATATGTAGCTACTAGTACATATAAAACCTATTGTGAAACGAGTGATCAGCCTAATGTGAACAAAAAAGCGTCCATTGAAAATTGCTTTTTCATATACCTTCATATACGTAGAGAAGCGCCAGAACAGCTACTATCGACTAGTTTAATAATCCAACGCTATAAAACATACCTACCCTTCCAGTTGGGAGTTGCTAATGGAAATTTAATTAAACTTAAGCTGATAGGGTGCCAAACGATGACATTAGAGGCGCCGACATTTTGTTATCATGCTAAACGTTGAATTATTGTGGATTTAAACTTTATAAATTTAACTATAATCTTTTTCACGTAGTGTTGTCACAACGACTATTACGTTTAATAGTTTATTGAAATGTAGTGATCTTTCACTGCTTTTGTATTGAATGATTATAACGACTCACTGTCGATCTCAGAACTGTCCAATGCTGCTTGAATTGTACATATCCATGTTATACAGAGTTTAATACAAATATATAGACTGACCTATACTGAATAAACTTTTTCATTATATTTTATGTTTTTATAGATACACGTTTAAAACTAACCCTTGTTTTTAAAATTGATCCATCTTTTCTGTATTTTTAATGGTTTCGAATAAATATACCCGGAATTAAACATAATAATTATTATTAACGTACTTACACTTATGCTAAGAATGCAACTATGCAATGTATAAGTAATTCTTAATATATATAATAACAATTAAAATGATATAAAAATTAAACATGAATATGGTAAATAGTATATTATATACTAGCGGCCCCGCCTCGGCTTCGCACGGGTGCAATACTGATACTAAATATACTACAGAATTTTCATTATTTAGCATTTATTAACGACATCACATAGCAAACTTCTAAAATTATTATAATATCAGTGTTTCTTTACTATATTGTTCATATATTTTATACACAAACCTTCCCCTAGAATCACACTATCTATTAAAAAAACTGCAGAAAAAACTTCAGCCAAGAAAACCCCATTGTATATTTATCAAAAAACAATACGATATACTTATTACTTATAAGAAATATGTTTTTTACAAACTAACTTTTATAAAATAATATACTGGGGCTCAATCAAGGGCCTCGTGCTCTCATGCCCGTGGCTAACACCGGCTCCAAATATAGCAATAATTATAACTACAGTATATAATCGTAAATCGACTTTTAAGTAGTCTAATATTTTTCATTTCATTTTTCTTAGGAGGACTCCAAAAAATATATGTTGAATACGCAATTATTTTTCTTACATTTTAGTGCATATTTTTGTTTAAAGTCGGTTTTTGACGTATTATATATACAAAGTCATTCTCTTTAAATCACTTACTCACTCATGCTATGCAGTGATAACAAATAGGTACAATATCCACAGTTTTCACTCATTAGGAATTACAAACCGTCCGTGCGTTTTAAAACTGTAATAACTTCGAAAATATTCATTTAAATCTCATGCTGTAAAGGGCCGTATTGATCTATATTGAATGCACAATTTATTTAAGGTACCTATTTGGATAAGGATTAAGGCTATATTGCTTAAAATCGCTTCGAAAATTAGCCATTTTTTCTCGTAAAAATAAAAGATAAAAAAAATGTTTATTGTGGGTTATCCTTAAGAGATAGACATATACCATCCCGGACTTTTTTGTAGACATTTTTGAGGTGTACAATTCTGTAGTACATTATTTTGATCTATCTAGTAGGATTCAGACGGCGTTTAATGTAAGCGCAAAAAACTTACGACATTACATGAGAAACTTTTGAATTGTCAGTGTTACTTAACTATATTGTTTATGTATTGTATATAAAAACTTTCCTCTCGAATCACTCTATCTATTAAAAAAAACCGCATCAAAATCCGTTGCGTAGTTTAAAAGATTAAAGCGTACAAAGGGACATAGGGACAGAAAAAGTGACTTTGTTTTATACTATGTAAAGATTTCGATTCTAATTTTCAATGTTTTAAGGAGAAAAACGAAAGCAGAGTAAAATTTATTAAAAAATAAATTGGTACGAATATAAATAATACGAATATAATTGGTACGAATACGTACGTTCGAATAGAAGAATAATAAATATTGTGAAACTTGGTTATTAAAACAATTCCACCTACACCTTGTTTATCAGTCGCTTAATTAGAAAGATTAATCCATTGTCTTCCACGATACGACCTATCGGCTGTACCCTCGTCATCGTTAATAACTGCTCGAGTTACATACTTATAGACTCTACAAACAGATCAACGGTGTTATTAAAGAAACCCGCATTTATTAATTAAAAATCTTTAATATGCGTCCTATTTTGTTGTAATAAATCATTAACTGCAGTTGGTAGGTAAAAGGCACTTTTTTTAATTAAACGAAAATATTTTTGTTTCAATCAAGATTTAAATTAAGAATTCAATGAAATTATTGCTTGTATCCCTTTTTGAAATTTATCCAGCAATTAATATCTACCAGCTACCAACATGATGATGCGGAATGATGTTGGTTTTTGAATTTATTTTCTCGTCATTCATTCTTTGATTTTAAAGTTTTATATTAACGTAATGTTTTATTGTACGAATACCTTTCCTATAGGATGGTATAATGTAAACAAGGCCTAATTCAAAAGCGTCTTAATGAAAACCGCTTTGTTAGATTAAAAGTTACACGACTTTAAAGGCAACTCATAAACTTCAAGGATTTCTAACTATTTATTTACAAGCTGCTCGAGCTTTATACGGCTAAAATAAAGGTCTAACTTTATTAAGAGTTATACTAGCTGTGCCCGCGAAATTTTAAGCGTTTGAAATAATATTATTGTAGTATAGTTGTACTTATTACATCAGGTATCTGCCAGTAAAAGTCACGTCAAAATCGATCCAGCCGTTCCAGAGATTAGCCGGAACGTTTGTTCCGACTTATCTCAGACAGACAGACAAAAATTGTAAGAAATGTTATTTTGGTATATGTACAGTGTATACATATATATGCACTGAGTAAAAAAGGGCTACTTTAATATTACAAACAGACACTCCAATTTTATAGATTAAGAGAAGATATAAAAGGAAAAATGTATTGTTTATGGAAAAATCGCCTTCACTGGTGTACGTAGAACAATAATTATTTTTTATTTCTTAAGAATGAAATCCTGGAATAAATTATCGTAGTTGCAATTATATAAAACGCCGAGAGATAAATTTTCATATATGAAATAAAAGCAGGCTGCTTTAAATTATTATTTATGTCAGTACGGACATATAAAAAAAAAATCATAAAGTGAACAGTTTTCATAAAGCACTCTTTTACACTCTATCTACGAAGGTAATGAGGTCGTTGAACCGAGTTTTGTATTTCAACTCGTTATAAAACAAGACTCGGGTTCGACGTCCTCTTCTCTCTGCCTTTTTAGTAAAATATTTATTCACACAAGAGTGAAAATCTCTTTTGTTATTATTTCATATCTATCATTCTAAAATAAAACGAATTATAAAGTACGATTGTGTGAAATAGAGAGATTAAAATTGACTTTGTTTAAGTTTTTTACGTTAGTAGATTGAATGCTTCTCTATATCAACACAATCGTTACATATTTAAATAGAGAAGCCTGTTAACTATGACAATTTGACGTAGATAACGTCTTCGCTTAAGGAATACGACATAAGTTAAATCGTAAATTTACTCGACAATAGTGTTATTACCGAGTGCAGATGCGAAATAATAGTCATTAATAATGTCAACAGCATGTTTTACTAACGCAAGTGGTCCAGTAGATAATACTCAAGAATATCAACCAATCATAACAAGGATATTAACAATAAATTTCAATCACGATTATATTATTAGTCAAAAAATAAACTAGCTTTTGTGTCATTTGTGAAGACAATAAAGTACGGTATTGTTTTAGTTTTGCTTTGTAACTCCAAGGGTCTATTCACTATTGTTTCTATTTAAAAATGGAAAAGGTTCTTAATATATAATTAAATATAAAGAAATGTCGCTATCGTTTTTACTACCATCCCACGCGGTCATTATATTTACAGAAATTAGTTCTTATTTGTATTTAGTTAAGACCTTGGTGTTGATAATTCTTATGTAAATAATTCAAATAAAAAATTAGGTATATAATTATTGTTACCAGATAATTTGGAATTAAAGACGATATATGATAATTAAGTGTAAATCTATGTATCATATATTATTTTACAACATATACTTAAACCATTTATGATATGATAAACTTTATCGTTTCCCCTCAAAATATTCAGAGAATTTTGTTCTTTTAATAAAAAAGCTTGTTCAGCTTAATAACCATTGTGACGATTCCAAATATTCGTTTCATACAAATATGTGGTTTCCAGTTAAAGGTTGTTCGACTGAGCACAGTTGATAGCGAGCGTGGAAAAGGACGCTTGTTGGAATTTGGCATTTATCAAACTTCCAACAAAATATTACAAATAGGTATATTTAAATAGCTTTAATTTTTGTATTTAGTTATGTATTTAACTTAAGTATTCATATGGATTATTCAATATTTTAAGACGTATAGCTCAGGTCAAGGTCAAATATGAAGTTAAAATCTTATTAAAATTGCAAGCAAAAATATTCAGTTATCGACATAGAGATACATTCTCTAATATACATAAATTAAAGTTCAGACTGTATATTTCCAATTTCCAATATCTTAAGTGTTAAATGTTTAAAACAAAATCCTAAAATTTAACGTTGTAAAGGTTGATTAAAGTCTAAGAACAGTGGAGTTTGCACTTACCATCAATCTATCTTCTAATTTAAGTAATATATTTACTATACATATATACTTACTAACTATATTTATATATAGTTAGCATGTAACGCCTTGTCCAAGTTAAAACTAAATCCTTTCACGATTTTTACTAAGTATTAAATAAAATAACAAAAATGATATAACCACAATCTTTTCGAGCTTATAATATTATTTTTCTTGACAAATTGCATCAGTTACAAAGGATTAACACTTTATAACCCGACATCTTAATTAAATATTTCAACCACATATCTTGACTCCTTTTACGCCCATTCTAATTCATAAAGACACTTGCATTGAGATAAAATGTGTCGTGTTATATAAAAGGCTTTTCGTGTATAGCGGCTCGTCTTACAAAGGCGCGTGCCGAGAATCGTGTAACTTTAAAGGAACTCGTAGAATTAACTTGATAAATTAACTTCTTTGAAATGTTAGTATGTGGGTATTACTTCTATCGTTTAATATGAATTTGAAATGAGCTATTTTTATGAATAGTAAATAACATTAAATTGAATATAATACAACCGTAAAAAAATATTGTAAACAATTATATATTTTTAAAGTTATTAATTTCGGGATATTTACCATGTTTTTTATTTTTGTTCGGTGGAGCTCGATATTTTGACATTGTCTACGAATGTCTTGTTCACGAGACTGACGTGTAAAAAACATGGTAAATATCCCGAAATTAATAACTTTAATAATAAAAATAACCATGTTAATTTAAAATCTTATAATTATATATTTGTTTGAATATAGAAGGGGCTTTGATACTTTAAAAATATTTAATTAAAAAATATATTTCAACCTTTAATTTCAATACATTCAATAAAATAAGCTTTATTTATCTTATCTTATCATATCTCTATTGTTACATACAGCGATGAATTTGATATCTTAAGCAGGATACATTGCTTAATCATGGTTGAATGCAATTATTTACTTTTATTTCATGATTCATAAAATGATATCCAATACACCTTAAAGTCATACATAACAAGAGGTGTTGAAACTACACTATTTCTTCCAAATAAACGTCTATAACGTAGAACAACTAAAACAAACCATAATAATTTCCTTCCAGACTTTGAGAAACTTCCTTTCTAAGCTTAGGTCGGAGTCAAGAACATAAATTCTAGTTTCTAAGACGTGACACCCTTTGTGTTTATAATGCGCACACTGTGAAGCATATACTTACGTATAATGGAAACAAAAATGATATCATATCAGCTATATGAACATGTTACAATAATTATAAGTTTTATGTTTAAAAGAAGTAACATAAGTACTACTACATTTACACTGCTACAAATACCAAACGAATATACTATAGTTAGTTAGTTATAAGTTCCTATAATCGGTTTTAATTATGGCATGTAATTAACATTTAATAAGTCATAAATATTGACGATGATGAAAGACTCATAAGTGCTTTCCTTGCGCAAATTAAGTTTATTATGATTTAATTTATATTTTATAGCCATACAACCTTTTTATGTTCAAATATTTTTTAAAACACAAGTTGTATCATGAACATAAAATAGTATGATTCTGTTTATATCTAAATTAGTTATATATATATATCATCAATATATATATCAGAATCATCAAATATATATTAAAAATAAATAAATATTTAAGCATATAAATTTGCTTGTAATGTCTTTATTTTCGATCGTAAATATTGACCAATCACAGCGAATATCTGTAAACGAATAAAACAATAAAAACCGAAATAAACGGGAACAGTCGACGTGAACGTATTTGTGTTTGCGCAACAATAGGCATCGTGCGGACAGCGCAAAACTCGTTTATTAAATCCGCCGACAAAGACATGTTCAAACTTTTCGACGTACACGTATGAAATGGGATGAAATGCGGCTCGAAATAATTTCAGTTTCGCAAGCACTTCGGAACGTTTCGAAATTAGCCAACTTTTTGCGGGTGGTGACTGTAACTTTCCAGTGAATGTCTCTTTACATTCCCGGTCGAGATGTTTGAATGAAGACCGCTGAGGTCTCCGCAATCTGGGTCAGATCGTTGTATGTTTTGTTTCCCGTTTACACGCCTATGTAGAACGGTCACGTAACGGACAAAGTAATCAAGATTTTCTGTTACATTTTTAATTGTTTGGTTAGTAATTTTTTTTTAATTTCTCCACGGTCTTAGATGAGCAGTTTTTTAAAATAATGCGTATTAATTGGACTTTTAAAAAGATCTTTATGCAAATAAAACTCTCGAAATAATTCATAAAACTATCGATATAATTTCGTTAAAATATAATAAAAAAATAAATTCTTTACAAAACTCACACAAATAAAACAATTTATTTATATTTAGCACCAACTTAAATATTTTCCGACCACATATATTTATCATGGTAAATTGTACTAAAAATATTTTTGTTAACTAATACCCGAGAGTATTTATTAATTGTTAAAGGTTGTAATGATATTGGATAGTGTTTAATATACATATTGATAAACTTACTTTGTTCTCAGGACGATGACTCTTCTGCTGTTGCTGGTGACGCTGACTGCGGTTGCTGCAGACGAAGCAACTGACCCGAAAGGTCTTTTAGAATCGACACCAGGTATGTAAAATATAACCCAACTTATACACAAACATTTTATCTTTTTTATGCGAGATACATATCCTGAGCATAAAAATATATTCAATTACTTTCAAATATATAATAGTAGTAATAATTAAAATATAATTAGAAATAAACCTTTTTGGTTGAAAATTAATTATAAAAATAACATCTTCATATAAATTTTTATCGTACCATCAATTATAAAAAATACATTTGGCAAAAAATAAGTCTTACCTACGTCAATATAATAAGAAAAAGTTTTAATCACGATTTTCAAGTCCACTTAAAGCGCTCTACCAACTTTCACCAAATTATGATTCGCAATTCCCATTTAATGAGATTCCGTAAGATTCGAGATTCCTTCAGATAGACTTAAATTACAGAGAAGTTATATTGGTAAGTACGAAGTCGCGGTCGTAGTATATGCGATTTCTTAGCTACATAGGTACTTCTTATATTATGAACGAAAACAATTAATTCATATTATCAATATTAAACGAAAAAACTTAAAACGCTAATATTATATATTATGTAAGAAAAGTATAAAACGAATTCTTGCCAACAAAAAAAACCATCAATCTAATTTTTTTTTTATTTGAATCTACTTTAAGGAGTTTAGATACTAGACCCAAAAAAAGAATTTGTAATTTTATTTAGTGATCGCTATGGGCATATAAAAAGATTCACGCCTTTATTACTTAATGTAAAAGCAATCTCGATTTGAATACTATAAAAAAATTGATTTATGATTTTTCTTGCCAAAGAGTTGTAAAGAATACAAATGAAAGAAACCTTTTTACTGTATAACCTTTACAATATCACAGTGAGGCTTTCGTAAAAATAATCCATTCTATTTTCAAATATTTTCGATTGTGATGTTCAAATGTCATTTACAAAATATATATTTTGATTAAAATATAGAAAGAAAATATGTTTTACCGTTTTTCTTATATTTATTTTCGCCACCGATCATTTTGATTGTTCTTTTATGACATCATATAAAAAAGTATTCCTTTATATACTCTTTGTCTATGTCAGTATTAGTAAGCAAATAAATATAGTAATTATACATTTAACGTTCTCAATACCTATATTAAGTCCAAAAGCAAGTATTACAATTCAAGTTGTATTATATAACATCATTTTCTGATAATTCGTATAAAATGCTACATGCTACATTGTCTCGTAGCAATTCGTAGAAGAGCTCCTACGCCATCTTCACACAGCAAGTCACTGCGCTAAGCTTCAATTAAATAATAAATATATTTTATTTTTCAATTTTGTAATTTGTAACATTGTAATTTTATAACAAGAGTCGAACATTCAACTCATTCGACATTTATAAGACTTTAATACAACATGAAAAGTAATAATTATTTATTAAAAGTAAAAGAGATACTGAGAGCGAGAAAGTATACATAGCACTTATTTTTATATTAGGTAATCGATTTTATTATATAATTTAATAGATTAAACTTCCGTTTGGTTATGAGAGTTTTTTAAGTACAGTGTATTTTTAATTAGGTTTTTTTGTATAATTAGTTCCGCAAGAGATGAGTTCCATTTTGCCAGTCAGCAGCGGTAAAAGGTTAAACAAAAACTGCCTCACACAAATTTATCCAGAATTTTCATTGGTTGGTTCAAATTATGAAATCAAGTTTTCCAAATATATTGAGCCAACCAAATCAAATAATTTACTTTAAAAACAGTTAATATATATACAACTTATATTAAGTATGTACTACTTTTGTGTATATAGAAAAACAGTCCAAAAACTCGGAATCGATTATACTAATTGAATTTTATTACGTTAATATAGTCTTATTGTAAAACATAGTAGGCATAGGCTGTAAGGTTGAGAATTTCCTTGACGTTGACGAAAGGAATCAAAGTCTCTAAAATTATAACTGAACACAGCATACTTTACATACATTCACTCATACAGCATACATTCAAGTAACGTATATTTACCTTTTTTGAGCACAAGGTTATAATACTGGTGTAACACATGAAACAATCAGTTTGTACACAATTCTAACCATGTCCATTCGTTTTATTTACTTTTCCTTTCATAACAAATACATGGGCTCACTTTTATTATTTATTTACTCGTAAGTATATAGTGGGAGTATTTACTCATCGGTGTTATTTCCATTAAACTTTTTGTACTATTTGCTCGAAGAAATGGATTAATTTTATGAACTAAGAGTTGTCTGGAAGATACTGTTTATACCATTTAATGTATAACATTTATGTATTTATATCATATAGTAACTGATTACATGTATTAGAGAAACAACACAAAGAACAATAGATTAAAATGAAGACAAATTTCTAGATATCAAAATACTACAACCACGATATGGGGTGTTTATAATCTTGTCAGACCAACTATAAAGTAGAACGTACCATTGCCCATATTGCGTTAGTAAGACTTCTCAGTATTATATTATATACTATTTATTATGTTGCATTATGTACATAGTAATGGTATGATTGTTATTGTTTGGTATATATCTCTGGAACGGCTGGACCGGTTGTGACGGGTCTTTAACTGACAGATAACTGATATAATAAGGACTAACTTAGGCTACAATAATATACTTTTTTGTTAAATTCAAACGCGTACATGGTCGCGGGCAAAGCCTTTTAATTATAAAATGTACATGAAGTAAGTATTATAAATATTATATATACAATAAATAAGTAAGTACATTTAAGATAATTTAAGTGAAATTAAGGATTTAAGTACTTTAGGGTAAAAAGTTAAACGCGCGACGGTTGTGAATAGCGACTGACAATAACGGACATTATCTCATTTTAAAATCTGTACTATCGTTATTTCTTCTTTGTGAATTAAATATTTGAAACAGCTACAAATTACGCGCTAAGTGCTTTTAAGCGCGTCCGGCAGAAAGAACCGGGATTTTACAACAGTTTTACATAAAGATCTAGGTAACCTACAGCGGCCTTGCGACACGAAAACGGTGCGCGTTTTCATTATGTTCATTCATTAGAGTAGGTCAAAATACATGCTGTAAATTTTTATTGTAAATTTAGCTTTTCACGAATTAAAATGGATTTGTATAAAAGTTAAACTAGAAGTAATTAACCTTCAAAGTAATAAATGAATCATGATTATGTTGGCACGTTTGGTAAAAAACACTTAAATCTAACAGTAATAAAAGAAATTAGATGTGAAATTTTACTTAAGAAAAACCACAATACTACGTTCATTTATTGAAGAAAAAAGCATATTCAATTTATTCCGACCAACCGTCTCGACTCGTCTATCAAATGGAAACAAACAGTGCACTTGACAGATTTTTTCAAAGTAATGAATTTAACATAAAAAATTCCGAGACGGTATTTCGTATTTAAATACAGCGCCTAGACATTTATTATGTATGTCACACGCCTTAGTTTCTTTCAGAGTTGGCGAGGCTTCACCGACGTAATACGAAATATTCTTGTTTAATAAAATCCCGCCTGACACTTACCTTTGCTTTGAAAAATTCAATAAATATTAAATTGCATTTCGCAGACGTTTTAAACATTCTGTAAACGATGGAAATAAGAGATAGAGTATAAACGTTTATTTTAAGATTAAAGGTAGTTAAAGATTTAGTAAGTATTAATATAGTGACAAAAACAGTAATGTATTTACGAGAAATATCTTTCAAGGTATTTTATTAAAAATAACACTTACTTATAAATGTGTAGTATCGATTTTATGGTAAGTTTTCATCAATCTACTAACCATATCACAGTCAACTGCTAGACAAAGTTTCCTTTCAAAACAGGCAAGACTCCTGTCTATTTATACGGTACACTTCTAGATATACCATAGAAAAATAACAAAAAATATTTAGGCATTAATTATATAAATTAAAAAAATGAATGGTACATTCGAAAAGAAGGAGTATTTATTTTTAAATAATTTCGTAAAGAGGTTGATTTCTAAACGAAAGTATTTTGCAAATAGTAAGGTTCAGACTTTGTACAAAATAAATTACGGAATGTTAAATTAAGAATAAAAAAATAACACGAATCATAATTTACGTTCGTGGTTTCATCACTGCGGCGTAATGCTCAGAAGAGATAATTTCGTTCACGTACCCCCTTTGATCCCACTTAGGGGGTGGAAACTTATACTTCCTTTGCTTTCCATCTCTTAACGAAATATGACCCCTTGTCGTATATTTTTATCTGACACCTAAAAATGCTCTTTAACGTCTAGAAATAAAGTCAATTTTCCGACAGAAAAAGCTCCCCTAAAGGATTATAAGTTCACGACATGAATATCTTTTTATTAATTTAATTTTAAAAGTAATGTTTTACGTACGTATATTTAAACTGTAATGGCGTCTGTGCCTGCTCATGGATACTTTTTTAAAATTATTATTTAGTCGTGGATGAATATTTAAGGATACTGTGTGTAGTAACTGGTCTACAACCTTAAATCTTGTGACCAAAACGTGTAAAGTTGCTACTATGGTAATACCAAATTTACAGATTCTTGAATGTGTAACAATTTATTGCTTAGTACAACGTTATTCATGCAATTATAAACATTAGGGTTTAAAGGATTATTAGTCAAAGGTTACATAAAAACTTGTAGAAAACGATATCAAACAACAAGGAAATCAAACAACACGAAATAATACAGAAGTCTTACAGTCAATTAACATAATATTTTCACGAAACAAATGAATCAAATTATCAAAGCTTCCATTGCGAATTTACAAACGAATATTTGTAACAAGTAAATTGAATAGATATATTTAGACCGCTGTTCTTACTTCAATGATGTAATTATTTACACACAAAAACATATGTAATGATTTTGTGTGTAAATAACATCATAGTTAGTTGTTGCAGTATTTTTGAATCAATCGATGGATATAGTATTGGTTTATATAAATTCAACTAAAATTCGGCAGAGATTGTTCTGTCCATGTAAGCATATATTAAACGATGACTTCCAATTGGCATGGCGACCGGTCGAACGATATAAAAGTTGACGTCCTGCAACGCTATCTACTGGCGAGTTACAAGAAGTGGACGAAATATAAAACATTTACATGAACATTTCATGAAAAAGGCTTATGTACTATCTAGGACCACCATGATACCATCGGTGATCGGTCATACCATTTCGAAGTGTAGTAATGTCAAATAAACGGCATTTTGTGCAATTTTTATTATATTAATTATGCATTATGCTTTTAAACATTTGCATTTAAACTAACATGTGAAATAACGTACATTGTATATATACTTATAAATATGATTTATACCGTTGCTATGTCTGTACATGTGTAATTTATAAACAAGACTGATGCGTACGTAATGCGAGGCTGCACGGACCGATAAGCAAAATGTTACCCCTCGGATGTTTTCGACGCAAGCACTCTTCGTGTGTAAATAACATTCATGCGCGGTACATTGACCGACTAAAGAAGAGAGGTCGGTCGTCTTTCCATGTTAAATAAGAATATTAACAGTAAAACTAGGAAAATTAACTGTCTATTATTTATTTTTTACATCTTGCATAAAGCAAGCCACAATAGTAAATTGCTTTTTATTTATACATATGTAGGCATCTGCCATTGTTCAGAGATGCTTCAACCATCCTTTTTGCAGGAAAACATGTCGGTCTAAAAATAGTTTTATATAATCTTAAATTAATTATATTGAAGTATAGAAACATTTATTTTCCATATCACTTACTCATACAGAGACCAAGTTCGTAGTAGATTTTTTAAATACTGCCCGTCATACTATGCTAGGTTCGAATTTTAGATCAGGAAAATAACAATCTGTTGAGCATTTTTGTCAAAAAAATATTAGTGGAAGGCTGCTATACTAGCACTATAACATTCCGTACCTCGAGAAGCATGTAAAGCCGTTAGACCTGACTCTGATCTCTAGCCGATCGGATTGTCGTTCCATCGGATTATGGCAATAAGGGAATAGAGTGTGCAACTGTATTTGCGAACGCTTGCGCGTAATATCATCTGAGCAATTGGATAGACCTTGAAATTGACTGTCGTGGCCAAAATTCGATCAGTAGTACTATTTTCGCTTAAATATAATATTAAAACGTAAATGTCATGATCAAAACCGTAAAAGCGTTTGTAATCTATACTAAGTAACAGTAGGAAATGAACTAGGTAAATTTCTTTTGAATAAATTAATTTTAAATGTTCATCTCTTTTATAAAGATACATATGGAAAAATCTTTATTCGCGAAAGTAATATTTTCTGAAATATACGTTTGCTCTACAAGCATACTCCTGATAAGGCGAGTTTGTAATCTGCTTACGTCGATCGGCTTATTGGTTCAAACAGCTCGGGGCGTATTAAAAACATAAAATTTTTAAAGGAGTTTTCTTTTAATTTTGTATTGTATTTACTTATATAAGTTTACAGTGTTAATAAATCCTATGTAGATACTAAATATTTCAAACTTATACACGATTTCCCCTCTATTTAATTGTGATTATAAGTAGTAATACATATTTCATCATGATGTATAATTAAGTAACAGGCTAAGACCTCTTTTCCTATAAGGAGAAGTTTTGAGCTTATTCCACCACGTTACTGCAGTGCAGGTTGGTGGATAAATTGGTGGTGGAATTTCGTTGAAATTAGACACAGGTTTTACTCCTCAAGATGTTTTTTTCACCACTGAATACGAAGTGAATTGTAAAGACATATATGGTTTATTATTATTATTCATTTAGTTTCATAAGAAATATTAAATTTATAAATCAAACTCGTAGCAAGGAAAGTAAGTATTGTACTTTGATTGTAATTTTTTTAAATCTGTTTTGAATTTTATATTAATACATGTCTCAGTCTACATTTAAGTGTATGTATTGAGATCGTTTTAGACACACCAGCTTAAACTCGGCAATGTCAGTCAGTGTTACGAGTTTCATTATGTTCGTGAAATGAATACTAGTATAGGGTACGGATTATAACGGTTTGGACTATTTCTTTTTTACTACAGCTAATACGTACTTTGACTACGGCTAAAATAAAAAGTAATTTTTAGTATTTTAATGTTCGTTATAGCTAGTGCAGTGCCAACTTTTGTAAACACGTAATATTTTACAAGCACGATACAGATCTCTGGGAACATATGACCGAGTAACAGGAACGCATAAATTCTGAATCGATGCCGTTTTTGGTATAGTGCCAACTGAGTGGATTTTTAAATGGCGGTTTGACGGCTTCCGCCGGAAACCGGGGAAATGAAGAGGCTGTCATAGCCCGCACCTATGGCTTCCGGCAAGTTGGTATATAACTGACACCAAAAAATGAACAATAATTAAAAGTTAAATCTAATAATCAAATTAACAAAACCTTTATTTTTTATTTTCTTATTAATGTTAAAGTAAAGAAACGGCCTGTACATACCCCACTGCTGAGATAAGGCCTCCTCTTCCATTAAGGAGAGGGTTTGGAACATATTCCACCACGCTGTTTCAATTCGGGTTGGTGAAATCATTAAAGTACTTTAACATTATTAAAAAAAAACTCTACATCATGAATATACATTTTGAATTAATTATTTTTGTGCATATAATTAAAAAGTATCTTGATACAAATACACATGTACATATGTATGGACTAAATTATTCTTCAAGAAAACATATCTTGCTATACGATCTTTTAGATTACAAACACAAAAAAACGCTTTGATAAATTTCAAGGATCTCTCTAACTCGAAAGTCACATTTACGAGCACTACCATTGTATTTTATTCTACTGATAAAGTAGATCTTAGAAGAAAGAAATGATGCACTCGGCTGTGGCTTTTAGCTTACGAGGGAACCCTTTTAAAAATTAAAGTTTCTCGTAAATCTCCGAGCTTATCTTTCTAGGAAACGTTCACGTGAATGCAAAAACTATTTGTATTTGTTACGGATACAAAGTTACAAGTTAGTATTTCTGGAAATAAAAGTTGAAACGTTTTATTGTGTTATATTTCGTTGTGAATATACGTACGTATTTATATGTACTGTATAATATGACAAAGCTCTACAATGTGGAAGACTACATTAGAACGATATTGGCTAAACATCATCTATACTAATATTATAAGCTAGCGACCCATCTCGGCTTCGTTCGCGAACTGTTACAAAATATACAGCCGAATATCTGACAGATTTTTTTGTACTGTTATTTTGATCTATCTCGAAGACACCGAAACCTCTAAAATTTATTTATTATTTTTTGGGCCACCTGATCATGACGCTGTAAGAAATATTAACTATTCTGTACATCATCAACGTGCCACCAACCTTGGGAACTAAGATGTTATGTCCCTTGTGCCTTTAGTTATACTGGCTCACTCACCCTGCAAACCGGAATACAATACTGAGTACTGTTATTTGGAGGAAGAATAACTGATGAGTGGGTGGTACCTACCCAGACCGGCTAGCACAAAGCCCTACCACCAAGTAAATTATATTATATTTCTCTACTATATTGTGACTATACATGTAAACCTCCCTTTATTGATCACTATATCTATTAAATCCATCGTGTAATTTTAAAGATCTAAACATATAGACAGCGGTTAGCGTCTTTGTTTTATACTACGTAAAGTTGATGCCAAAGTAAATAAGTCTGTTGCCTCTTCACTCTGAAACTGCTAAACTAATTTAGGTTAAATTTCGTGTGGACATTGTTTGAGTCCCGAGGAAGAATATTAGCTACTTTTTTTATCCGCCCCTCGTGGGCGTAATAGCGGTGACGGTTTGTGTACTATAGGCAAAGTTTTATAAATTTCACGCAGGTAAAACCCCAAGTACATCATGTTGCGTAGATTATTTTGGTCCTCCTATTTTAGCATTGTAGGTATCTCCAACTAGTATTTTCTACTGTAACAAGCGAGTTGTTTAAAGGAACTTGAATGTATCAAAAATATTTTGCAACAAATATACGAATTATGAAAATATATGTGTTCTTGTGTGGAAATAACTTTTGATGTATTTGCAAAATATTTTTATTACATTGAATAAACAAAAGGCTAAATATGAAAACGATTATTCATATAAGTAGTAAGAAAATAATCGTTACGGATTTCCACTTTCAAACATAATATTAGGTCTAGTCCGCGTGCATATCAGTACCTCGTTATTATTATTAGAAGCAGTTAACCCTTGTGACTCGCACGCAATCTTTTATAGATTGATAGATCTGATCAAGCAATCTTTACACATGTACCAACAACTACACAAAGTTACAACTTAATCGTATAAACGATTTATAAACACGCGTATATATAATACGAACAAAAAAAACCGCTTTATTTTTAAGCATAAAGTTAGGTAGGCAAGGTACGCGCCAAATCGTATTTTAATGAACGTAGACTTTCCTTACATCTTTTACAAAGTTTCCCACTAAGCTCGAAGTACCTATTTCATTTCATCCGCTTTCAACGAGTCTGGTATCACATGGCGGTAAGCGTTTTCGTCGATAAAAACAAATTAGAGGTAGCCGAGGCCGAGGCGCTTAACATCAAAGCGGCTGTTTGCAAAACACGGCAAATTGCTTCCATTAGCGCGCATTACGGCTGGCGGGACGCGTCGCGGGACAGGCGGGACGGTGACAGACTGTGACACAATACTCACATGTACATTCATTGATACATTAATACTGACGGGCTACTCGAAAATGTAACCTATTAGTTCACCACTAATACCAAAATTGCGTATCCCTTGAAACTTTACGACGCTTGTAGTTTGAAATATTACTCTGATAAAATATTTTATAGCAAAATGAATTTAATTTGTGATGTAATTGAAGCGCTATTTACTTTCATATTATATTCACGTATATAACGATTCTGTATGAGTAAATGTGAAACATTGGTAATAAATATGATTTATTCATTAAAAGCTGATAACACATTCTGAAACGGTAAATTCCTATAGATATCAAAATAAATATAACACATATACACAGTGATGATGATGATGTGGACCGGCCAAGAGACATTGGAAACCAACCAAAAGTGTGTAAACAGAATCTCATGACAAAATGGGGTGGCAAATCCCTAGAACGGAAATAAATTCAGTTGCAGAAACACCGATTTAAGGTACTACCCGTGGCTCGGGTTTGTATACACTTCCAAATTCCAGATTTTCGAGCTGTGACTGTGAATATTGCGATAGAAAACCCAATCACTTTTGATCGGCTCGACCTGGTGTTTGAAGATCCTGGTAAAGGGTTTTAAATCACACCAACGAGAACGTAACATACTATTTCCCCTAGCGCTCTTATCAGTTAAAATAGAATGATAAAGATATTCGTTATTTGATACGTTTTTTTAATATTTCTTAACAGTAATTAAACAACATCTACTAACAATAGCATTTTGAAGGAAGTATCTTAATCTGAATTACACAATAAGGCGACAATATTTCTTACAAATATTACACAAAGACCGCATCACTGAGTTGAGCGAACCACGGTCTGTCGTTGGCAGAAAAATAATGCAGAACTCGGCAAGCGGAAGCAATCCCATTGTAGGGAGCTGTCCACTAGAAGAAATTTACACAATAAACCTACTTGTATACCTTTCTAATTATTTTTTTCTTTTCATGTAATTATTATATTCTTGGAAAAGTTTTGTATATTATCTCTTTGTCATACAATAGTGTGGTTCCTTAATTAGAATTAAGAAGCATATTACATACTTAATGAGTATTCCTAGAGCAACTTTAAAAATGTTTTCGCTAAAACAGAATCAAAATATTGTACATAATTCAAATAGTTTTACAAGCATTTTTAAATCATAAATTCATCAGTAAATTGAATGCATGGCATTGCGAAATTAAATTAAAATTTCACTTGCCAAAGGTTCTAAATGTAGATTTGTCCAAGCTAAACTAATCAGAAACGGTAAATATTCTTTTATACTCTTTTTATATTACATTTTACCAATTCATTTTCAACTATTATATTCCGAATCGAGAAGTATGTCTTAATTTATAAATTGATCTTTTAATTTTTTGCAAATATTTCAATGATACTCGGCGTTCACTTCAACAATCCATACAGTGAAATCCACTTTGCCGAACACGAATGATATGAATGAATGATAACGAATACTAACATTCGTTACTAATAGAACTTAAATATTTGAATACACGTCATTAATACAACCTTAGTGGGTAATAACTAGTATTCTCGCCTAAATGGGTCGAGAGTATTTCGAAAAAAAAAACATAAGTGAAAACAAAACATTTAGTAACCATAAGTTAGTCAGTAAAATTCAATTAACATGCAACATTTTACATACCAATGAGCTTTTCATGTAATAAAACTTTATTATGTAATAGTTATATAGCATGTTATTAAATGTGTTTCAATGTAAATTATTATATTCACGAATAACCTAATTTCAATTAGAATATATTTAGGTGAACAAAAATATAATAAAACACATTAGCGGGCTTCTGATCTGTCCTATTCATTTGTATGAATAGCATTACGTTCGTGTTAAAATTAACATATTCGTAGCAATAAAATTGTACCTTTTTTTTAAGTGAAATTTTGCGTCACAAAAACACTTTTTTTCCTCTCCTATAACGAGATGAGCAAACTACAATGTATATATTTTATAATGTTTCATTTTTGAAGATTTACAGTGTCATGTCAAACCATAATGATTTGAAATGATAATTAATTATTTTAATTGCTGTTAAAAATAATTTCAACCTCACTTGTTCTACTCAGACTTTGGATAAATATTTTCCATGATTCGATTTATTATGTTAATAATATGAATAAAATGTCTGCCTGCCATATATTCGTTTTGTAATTGAATGAAATAATAATCGCCGTCTCTATAACAACACGGAGACGACGTCACCTCTCTAGCAACAGTAGGTATTACGAGCCCAGGGGTGTTCACCCCGGGCCATCGTCACTCCATAATCGATCGATTGCGAGCGCAATTTCAATAAGGGTTGTTTACTTAACATTATTCAAAACAGTTGCTACGATGTGTTTATACTATACCTGGCCAAATTGATATTATATTGGATAAATGTTACATTTTCGTTTAGAAATTGGAAATATAAATGCATTATCGTAGATAAATGCTTTCCAAAAAAGGGTTATACGGTAAACGAAATCGTTTTCACATCTAAAAATATTAATGAATTATTATAAAATTAAATTAAATTTTGTATGTAATTATGTAAAATAAAATTTATGAAACTACGATGATTCTCGTATTACATTGTTCAAAACTATAAAGACTGTTTGCATAATCCTTTGTTGTAGACTTTGCTTCCTCTTCTAAGACTTTCAAAAAGTAATTCCAGTGTAAAACATTATCACAACTTACTTCTAGTTCTATGATAACAACTTCGTAGCACTTGTAGATTATATGAGGTAATGATCGTAGACTCGTAGCTGCGCCACGAAGCTTACTACGAACAATGTCTTCGTAACTGGTATTATGCAAATGTGTAAAGAAGAAACAGTATGAATATTACTATTATACAATGCACTGGGGATATTCACATGTATCAATTTATTTTAAATAAAACAGAAAAAAATTGTATTTTTAATACTAATATTATAACCGATTATTATTTATTTTAAAATACATTCCTCCAAAATAAAAAAAATAGAAATAAATAAAACAAGAAGTAAAATAATTAAATTAAATTTACAAGAATTCCAAATAAATAAACTGCGGAGTTAAAATGTTTTTAAATATATATCTTTTGTTCGATACGCGTGTGTTTTGTATATAGTCATCAAAGTGTGATTTTTGTTTCATCAATAACGTTGAAGCTCGTTTCAATTGTATAATCTGTGTCATATTGTTGAGACAAAAAAAACTCGTGTGTGAAATAAAATAAAATGATTTAAATCGATGCTGTATATGAAATTGTTTTAATAATACTGTACTCTAATTATCTTACGAGTACATCAGCTTTTTTAGCCCGCAATTTTCTATTTGTTATTAAACTTTTATTTACATAAGAATTAATAACATTAAACTTAATAATATATATTCAAATAAAGCATTCAAAGAAGGTTTTTGCATTACAGCTACAAAAAACAATTTCTCATATTCGATTTAATGCCTACGATAAAAATAACACAAAACAAAAGAAATAACTTAACTATCACTTAGAAACTCATTTGAGTTCTTTCTCATGTTTTACATTACAGCTTTGTGGGTTTTTAAATATTTATTAAAATTAATGTTCGCGTAAGTATTCTACTATTGAAAAGACAAAACACTCGAATCCTTAAAAGGAAATGGGAAATGAAGATTGATGCGATGTCGAATTGGCTTATCGTATTAGGCATGAAAAGTGAATAAATGAGACCTAATAACACGTTTTGTTATTCCAGACAAAAGGTCCCGTCTAACTTTTTAATATGATTTGCCACAGTAAATATATTAAAATGACTCAAACATTTTTTTCTGTCTGTCTAGACAAAACTTTGAAATATAATATTAACTGCATGTAATTGTACTGGTTTTAACAGAAGTATTACTTAGTTTTAATAAATTACAATTTTTTTGCCAAAATAGGTTCAGTTAGGAGTACAATATTTTAATGTTAAAAAAAATGTAAAATTCATTAATTAATTTATATAATTTGAAGATTTATTTCTCTTCAAGAAAAAATTCGTTTTAAAACATTCTTTCTAAGTCCACATCGACATTTAGCGCCCTATATCATAATTTATGCTGTACGATGCGTGAATTCATGAAACAATTGCGTATATTTATTATTATAGCATTACACTTTATACAGTTTATTTTATTTATTATTACAGCACCACCCACCTTATATTTTATGAGCTATACTAACTTACACCGTTGGTTGCCTGGAAGAGATCGCTATGTAGCAATAAGGTTGCCAAAATTGTACGCCTGTTCTATTAAGGCCAAATCTATGTATAATTTATTTTTATTTTTCTGTGTGGTGTACAATACAGAATACAAACAAATGAATATATTAGTGGCGTGTTAAAAATCGTCAGTCAACCACCAATATTCGACTTATGCGGGTGAATGTTACGCGAATGGATATACGCATTGAAATTGATTTTTAGTATATTTTATTGCTATTTTTATTACTATTACAAATATAATTTTTGGAACTTATTACAGAGCCACTTACTGCAGTATACTTGCATCCAAAGATCCAAATATAATCCACTAAGTTATGAAAAGTACTGCAAGTAGTACTTTCCTTGAATTGGTATTTTGGGTTATATGATGATTGTTTTAGTGGTATGCTTAAAAACTTATTAATTTTTGTATTTAACATGCGTTAGAAATGTTTTCTCATCTGTGATTTTTAAGATTCGTACCTCTTTCTGTATAACCGATAAATAATGTTATATACGATTACAAAACGTTGATATTGAATATACAAAATATCTAATAATATATACAATATACATTACTTAGTCCAGAGAATACGTCTCTAAAATCTTCTGAAGGCAATATAACTTGTAATTAGCTTTAAATAACCAGTCAAGGAGCGAAAGCGAAATATCAACTTTATGTCTATGATAATAAAGCTGATTTTCTTACTTGCGATGTTGATTATAGGCAAAGCACGTGCGACCACGAATATAGCACATCCGCATGGATTCATTTGCCACCATGATTTATATACTTAATGTTCTACGTGGCGTGTCTACGCTCAGCTAAATGTCAGTAAAATGTTAAGACAGCTTTTGCGTAAAAAAAAAACTCAAATTAGACGCTATAAATATGAATTTGTCTTTAATTTAAATGATGTTCGATATCGGATATTGGAGCACATAATCATAATACTTACTATAAAAATTGTAAAGTTCAAGTGGGTTACAATAACGACATGAAGTATATTATATTAAATGATATATTACATTAAAAAATAAATACATTTAATTTTAGATATTTAAAAAAATCCGTACGTTTCAACCAAAAAACATGTAAATATATTTTAAAAAAATTTTATGTCAGAATAGAGACCCAGTCAGACGCTCAACAGACAATCGCAGGCACTAATTCTCTTTTCAATTTCCATATGCTATATTTGCCTGTGCTCCCGTGTTATATAATTCATCTCGTGTTTGGTTGTAAAATAAATATAGAATCGGGTCAGATGATATCCTGCCACTTGAACATCTTTCTAACTCCAGTATAGCAACGTGATGAAATAAGCTCTATCACTCAAAGTCTGTAATTCTAATAATAAAATAGTTACATTTTAACTTATTGTAACATCGGTATATCTACAACCTCAGGGAACATAATATCCAAGTTTGCAAGGTTGACATAGACAACATAGAGGATTAGTTTTTCTGACAGTGCTAATGTATATGGTGATCTCTTACCAGCAGCCTGTTTGTCAGTCTGCCTCCATGTCCTAAATAAAGAAATAAAAGATCAAACACGATAAACAAATAGAATGCGAATAATGTTTGCAGTTTTTGTTATGCCAATTTCGTACAAGCAATTCCGAACTAAGAAGGCATTTCAACGGTCCGTTCGGGGTTTTTGGGGAATGAAATATATGAGGGCGGAAATAAAATGGTCGCTGGGTTCATGACCGAGGGATAACAATGGTAAAAATATGGCGTTACGAATAAAGCACTCGAATTACATTAACCTACATCGTATTCATCTCTGATTTATATTGGGATAAGTGCACGTTTTATTTGTTCAATGGAGTTTTTAAATTTATAAAAAGAACATTTAAGTATACATTTTCTACTCTTATAATAAAAACTCTAGAAAATAATTCATTTAAAACATGTCATGAAGGGCGCACGAAAATAACGTAAATCCAAATAATAGAAAAGATAATATACACATAATGTGTTGAAACAACAAAGGTTATTATAATATAAATTACTTTAAGCAGTTTCTGTACACTGATTGTGAATACATATTTTTAATAGTATATGAAATTCGATTTCAACATAAAAGGCAGAATCTATTTATCTTTTTTAAAAACATTCTAAGCTAAAACTTTGTAGTTTATATTGAAATGTATTTCAGTTATAAATATTTTATTTTTGTGTTACGTATACATATTAGTTTATTTATTTTTTATACCTAATTGGCAGACGAGCATATTGGGAACTAAGATGTTATATACCTTATGCCTGTAGTTACACTGGCTCACTCACCCTTCAGCCGGAACACAACAATACTGTTGTTTGTAATATTGTTGTTTGGTGGTAGGATATAACTGACGAACAACGCGAGCGAAGCCGCAGTTTGCAACTTGTTAGTCATAAGTCCAACTCTGGTACATCAGGTCACTAAACTCTTAGAAATTTGTATACTATTTTAGTTGCGTACAAAAATGTAAATAAAATAAATAAACAACTACCTACAAAAATATGTAAAGTAAATACGCAATATTTTATAACAAGCTAATGTAGAAATTACATGCAAAGAGTCACTACCCAAAGTTTAATTACCTCATGGATTTAGTACTGATTTACGTACGATAAAGTTGCTTAAAAAATAATACGTGTCAAAATAATAGTTGAGAATAGAGAACACGACCAAAGTAGCTAAAAGACCAGTCTCGGATCCGAGAACTTTGTTATAAAGAGCAAAATGATGTGTAGAATGATTTTTGCTGACTGTCCGTTATCTGTCTTGTACTTCGGGCAAAATATATAGAATTTCATAACAAGAGAATATGCTATTCATTTAAAGTAATACTATATAAGTTGTTGTTATATAAGTGTATGTTATATAAGGACTATTTATTTATTTATATCAGATAAGGGCTTTAAGCCCTTATCTGATATAAATAAATAAATATACATATTTTACGTATACATATATACGTATACAAATTTTCTTCTAGACAAGAGCTAATTTCTAAGTAAGTAGTAAAGAAGTAAGTTCGTAACGTAACGTAATCTCCTAAAAAAATATTAGTCATAAAATAAGCAAATTCTTGAAATTGTAATATAAAAATCAAAATCAAAATAAACTTTATTCAAGTAAGCTCGTGGTCAACGAGCTTGACCAGTGGCGTGCACTTGGAGAGGCCTTGTCCAGCAGTGGACGGGTACGGGCTGATGATGGCTGGGCTTTTGAATTGTCATTTAACAATTAAGTGACACTAGCTTAATAGATATAGCTTATATATATAAGCTATATCTTGAGAAGTACATATTTGCCAAGTAAAATAAAGGTACATAAAATCTTTTGCTTTCAAACTTCGCGATGAAAGTAATACTTTTTTGAATAGCACTGGTCGGACTTACCATAATATTTAATGTTTCCTCATCTGAATTTTCCAATTTAACTGAAAGCTGTCGTTGGTTTATCTCACGAGATTGAAATTCAGAATTGTCGACAGGATAAACTTCGAAGATGTATTTCTCCGCCCGGGGACATCGACTTCACATATACCTCCTGCTTACTGGAATAACTTACTTTATTTTCTCAAATGGACTGAGTTTTGCAGATATACTCAAATCCACTAAAATAATGATAAATATATTAAGATTTGAAGCCGATGTTAAGACTTACAAACATGTTATAAAAGTTCTTTAAAAAAACATTTATATAATCTCAGATATATATAATATCAGATAATTGTTTTTCTGTTTCAAATATCAATACCTTTCATTGGTGTTTCTGTTAGACACGTTTCATAATATTTTTTTATTCTACAAGTGTCAAACAATTTTCATGCTGCAAACCTATTTATATCAAAAGTATAATTTATTTTATAGCTATATTATTACTATACAAAACGACCCTTATTTTATTAAATCATTAAATCATGAGAATAAAGAGTGATGTTTTAACCACAAATATTCAGTTAATTGAGTGTTTGAATAACTAATTGTTTAACAACGCACAGCTTTGTGATCTGATTTTCAAAAACTATACACATGTACAAAACTTTTATGAATACAACAAAAAATACAAAATCATTTTTGTGAACGTATACTAACTGTAACTGTTAGGGTTTATTTTAAAAGTTAATGCAACTGTGACTGATCAACGTTTATTATATATTTTTATAAATAAAACTCAATCTTGAATCAAACAAGTGACTCATTCGTTAGTTACTCGTTGGAGATCGACATGTTTTTAGGAGAGATCAGTTGGATATAGTAAATTCAAAAAATATTTCATGCAAAATATTCTCTACTTCGGTGATCGACACTCCATTGATTACATTATCAACCAAGTGTATTTTTTATTTTTTTTTTGTTTTATGGTATAGGTTGGCGGACGAGCATATGAGCCACCTGATGGTAAGTGGTCACCATTACGTGGACGCTGTAAGAAATATTAACTATTCCTTCCTTCCTTCCATCGTCAATGCGCCACTAACCTTGGGAACTAAGATATTAAGCCCCTTGTGCCTGTAGTTACACTGGCTCACTCACCCTTCAAACCGGAACACAACAATACAATACAACAATACCAATATCAATACCAGTATTTATTATTACAGTTAACCAGTTATTCTTAACTAATGAGTGGGTGGTACCTACCCAGACGGGCTTGCACAAAGCCCTACCACCAAGTATCTTCTACTAAAGATGTAAAAGGTCAAAATCTCGATCTATTTTTATTACAACATAATCTGACTCTATCTGAATAGCTCACAAATACGCATTTGCATAAAATATTACGAGTTCGCTCAAAGACATTTGGCCTTCCATTGAAACAAAGCCGTGACTACAACTTATCCTTGATACTTTGTCCTTGTTATGCACAAAAGAATAGAAATTCTTATTTATTTCTTTTGCTTTTAAGATGTATATAAAAGTGAAAAGAATATTAAAATATATGCTCCATTTACTCTAGTTATATTCAAATTTCTATAACTCTAGAAGTGTTCATATATTTTATTAAATATACAAGTTGTTATGTGCTGTTAATAGAATCAGCATGTTTTCGTCCCAGTAATTATAGGACTATAGCTGCACATAAAATACGGTTATGGTCTCATTTTGAAGAATTTCAGTCGTAAATAAATGATGAATGAGGATTCTTAATAGCAATTTACTATATTGTTACAATTTTACAAAAAATAATTTTAGAGAGCGAATAACGTTATTGGCCGTTTAGAGAGCGGTACTACAGCTGTAAAAAATAGAGCTGTAGTACCGCTCATAATTTACATTAAAATTATCTTCGACAAACCCCATTTTTAATTGAACTAATGTAAACTATTTGACATTAAACATTTCATTTTGAAAGCTTTCATTCTTTTGGGGCCATATGAACACGAGTGACTTGCAGTTTACCATGAAATGAAATAAAACAAAACCTGTCATACGAATCTTTTGAATAAACGGGTAGTTTAGCAGGCGACCCACGGGTATTGTATATTACTATTTATTTATTTTTTAATCTATGTTATTTCTTACTCAAAAATTGATTTAGCCAGAGAAACAGCATTGGCGATAGAGGAATGGTTAAAATTTTATCGGCTCCAATGTTATGTTCAGTAATAACCACTTACCATCGAGTGTCGAAAACCCAAACCAATTAAGTAGCTACACATAACCACAAATATGCAATCAGAAATCATACGTACACTAAAGCTATAAACTAATTAACTAGTAAGAATTTATGTAGGCCATAAAAACAACAACAAATTAAAAGAAAAGTAATTATGGAAAGAAAAACGCATTGGTTTATACCACAGTCAATATAAAAAGTTACTACTTGTACATACATACAAATGTGTATACATACAGATACAAAGAATTATGTTATGTTCAGAACAGTCTTAGCTATGTGACATGTACATATATCAGACATTATAGGAATGCTGGAGTCCACTCTAAGCAAGCAAAGTGGAAAGGTAGAAGTTTTCTACGGAATCCCCAAATCTAATATAACCGCAGCACCGGACGAACACAATATGGAGACTGATTGCATTATACCAGACCGCAAGGGAATTTAATACAAATGCCAATCTCGACGTTCAAGACCTGACGGCTGCGTTTGTTTTCAAATAGGATTGGTAGATACCTATTATATGAAATATGTAGTACTTTTTTTATTTTTTATTTGAAACCGAAATCAAAAATTTTTTTATTGAAAATAAGTGTCTAAAAGCTTACGCTTCTGCAAGCACATTTGACGACTATTCATTTTACAAAACTATATTAAGCGAAGTAAATCAACCGGCAAGAAATTCAATAGCTTCTCGATCTATATACCTATATAATATTATAATGAGTGACATAATTTTTTACAAATAATTTAAATATCTGTTCGGCAATTTTAAAAATATCTGAGGAATTTACCTTTAAATTTACCTTGCCCAATGAAGGATTTATTGACTGTGTAGAGTCGGAAACATCGTTATAAGCTTATGCGTAGGTCTCCTGTACATACAATGACTATCAGTACCAGAGTGATCATAGTTACAATGAATATTCAAAATATTTTTTCAAAATTATTGTCTGATAACAGTGAGTAATACTTTCTTGAAAACGGCCCGAAGGGTGTCTCTAGCTAGAAGATTCTAAATAAACCGGACTGCTCTGTATTGCAAACTATTTTGTACTTATGTTGTTACTTATATTTAATAAAAAAAATATTACGTTACGACATTTACTGTTGAGGTTGCCAATTAAAACTATAATCTCAAACAAAACTACATCTGTACTTGAACTAACTTTATTCTATTTCAGACAACAATACAATGATTTTAGTTGTTTGTGCTCCTATCCCGGCTTATCCAATCCGCTCAGTGGTCAAACTCGACCTTCATTCATTGCTAACAAAATTATAAGACACATTAGGGATATACCCATTACAAGATTGAAAAAATTAGGCTCAATAGGATGATACCCTTCTATTAATAAAATTAAAATCCCAAATGCCCTTAATAAGACACTTGTAACTTTGAAACTTTCGCACCTGATATTGGCAAATAAAAACAAAAAAAGTTGACAAAACGTTTGTCATTAGCAGTATGAACCTTAACTATCAATGTTTCGTATCTATAAGTATCTATATTATATTTTTGCGTCAAACGCTTTTAAGTGTAGGTAGTGTTTTCTTTTTAGTGTACTGAAATACATATTTCGCCTGAATTTCGATTGCAAAATAACGGTATCTACAATTTTATGACTATATATATTTCTGTATATATATAACGTAATTAACATTCACACATATAAAGAGAGAATAAAAGAAACCGCAAAGAGCATATTTTAATCCCTTGAGTTTTTACTTTTTCGTTCGATGTGACTACGATCAACGGCTGGTGAATAATTAATACGGCCTGAATTATAAAGCGTCAAAAAGAAACTTAAAAGACTTAAAGTAGATTTATCGCAAGCAAAATTTACCCCTATTCCAAGATGGCCGAAAAAACCAACACAATATCCTAAATCTTCTACGTTTAAGCCGAAATAAGTTTCCTTTTAAAATATTATTTGTGCTTTGATTTAATGATTGAACTAGTCTGGACTTATTATATTATTATACATATATGCATATAAGAATATTTATACATTCACATCATAATAATTAATATTTTATTTTTTTAAGATTATATTTGAGAAGTTTTTGATGAAACAAATATAATGACAAATTAGCTAATATACATTTGCCAAAACAATATTTTGATATTCTACATCTATCTAAAATTGAGTAAATCTAATGCATATACTAATAATATTTAGTAAATTGGAAATACTTTTTTTTTTAATCTCACTAATATATTAGTTATATATATTTTATGTTAAACAATTAAATAATTATAAATTTGACCAATTTGTTAACAATAAATAAAATTTTAACAAAATGAAAAACCGACTTCAAACAAAACACTATTTTAAAACAAATGAATATGCACGAAAAAGTAAAAAAAATAATTGCGTATTCAACATATTTTTTAGAGTCTTCCTAAGTTAAATGAAATGAAAAATATTAGACTACTTAAAAGTCGATTAACGATTATATCATGTAATTATAGTTATTGGTATATTTGGAGCCGGTGTCAGCCACGGTGCCCTTGCCCCAACAATCAAAAGAAAGAAGCGATACGAGCCCCTTGATTGATCCAGTATATTATTGTGTAAAAGGTAATTTGTAAAAAACATATTTGTTAAAGTATTCTCGTATTGTTTTTTGATAGATATACTGTAGGGTTTTATTGGCTGACACCGACTCCAAATATAACAATAATTATAACTACATGATATAATCGTTAATCGACTTTTAAGTAGTCTAATATTTTTCATTTCATTTAACTTAGGAAGACTCTAAAAAATATGTTGAATACGCAATTATTTTTTTTACTTTTTCGTGCATATTCATTTGTTTTAAAATAGTGTTTTGTTTGAAGTCGGTTTTTCATTTTGTTAAAATTTTATTTATTTTGTGATTTTAAGTGAAGCTGAAGCTGATGTTGACTAACTAATTTTTTTTAATATGGATAGATTAAGCGTTCCGTTTATATGAGTCAGAAACTACTTCGAGGACAATTTCAAAGAAAACTTGCGAATAAAGCAAAAATAGACTTTCGAAAATGCGGATTTAATACGTCACGCGGCGTAAACTACAAGGATCCCTCGAAAGAGCTGTAATCGAACTCAGCAAAAAAACTTTGAAAAAGACCAACTATATTTCGTCATCATATGACATCACATCACATACACAAAATTTGATTAAAGATAGTAAGAAATTCTGCCCCATATCGCACCCTAACTGCGAGCCGTATAGGAGTTCCATCACTACATAGTATAAAACAAAGTCGCTTTCTCTGTCCCTATATCTTTAAATCTACGCAACGGATTTTGATGCGGTTTTTTTTAAAAGATAGTGTGATTCAAGGGGAAGGTTTGTGTATATAATACATGAACAATATAGTAAAGAAACACTGATAATTTTAGAAGTTTGCGATGTGATGTCGTATATAAACAAATTCTGTAGTATATTTAGTATCAGTATTGCACCCGTGCGAAGCCGGGGTGGGTAGCTAGTTGATTATAATATTCGACTATGATAATTACATAAACATAACCACATTACGGAAGGTGACTCAAATATCCAAATAACCTATAAATAAAAGATTCGACCGAGTATCGGTAACGTGCTCCTCAGAATTGTTCCGTTCCCTTCCGTTCCGTTACTTTGTCATGGATCCTGTGCTCAGAACTTTACCAAACTTTCACCAAATTACCCTTGAAGTTTATATTTTATAATAAAAAAAGAATTATCAAAATTGGTTAACGTGATTTTCAGTTATTCACCTATTTGTCGCGCATATACATAATGCAAATTTAAGACTTATGTCGTTTTCACATGGATACCGTCATCGGAAAAAAAAATAAAAAAAATGGGACCCCACGGGAAGCACTACCTTTCAAACAAAAAAAAAATTATCAAAATCGGTCCACCCAGTAAAAAGTTATGAGGTAACAAACATAAAAAAAAAAAAAAAAAAAAAAAAAAAAAAAAAAAAAAAAAATACAGACGAATTGATAACCTCCTCCTTTTGGAAGTCGGTTGAAAACGAGTCTCGTCTCAGACAACTTACAAAGCATTCGACACCTTGTGGGCATTTTGAGACGCTCATTGAACCCTTAGATTAACGCTAGACAAAGTTGCCCTTGATCAAAAATAAAATTACATTAATGGAAAAAATAATCTACCAGAAATATTTTATTATTAAAGGAATATTATCCTTTGAAGCGATTTCTACCAGCCGAGCCATGAAAGATAAAATAATTTAAACAGGTAAATAAGGGAAAGCGAACCATTTCGAAATTATAATGTAGAATTAAAATCATATATATTATCAATATAAGAGGCTTATATTTCCGTACTCATATAGTAACTAAGAACATAAAGGCATAAAGGCAGAAGTCAAAAATGCTGCTCAACGTTGTTGGTGAAGGCTCTTACGAAGACTAATTTTTCATAAGGCCCTAAAAGCGATTGTAAATAAAAATAGCAAGTTTAATCAATACCAACGTAAGATTTTCGTATACTTAATTAAATACTTATAATTAATATATTTCAATAATTTTGAAAATTAATATCTCAAAATTAACTAAATTCTGAGTAATTAATAATATGCTTCATATGGATCAAATTTTATTAAACAAAATTGTATATTTTCATTGAAATGGGAGTATATTGTAAACTAATAATCACGTAAAAAAATAAAGATGTTTATTTTGACTAGCGTTTTTAATTACATGTTATTTAAATACATTACTCTCGAGATATTCATTAACTCCGACAATTCACGCGGTTCGCTGCACAAGGCACTCAGTAATCGGTTCTGCTGGCTGGATCCGAAATCATTGTGTACTTACTGTCACTTGATTGAAGATTACAGTTTACTTAATATTTAATTCCACTCGATTATTAAGTATGAATTGGTTCCACGCTTCCACGATTTATTTTTACTGTTATAAAATCGTAAGCGTACAGGCAAATGGGCCATTTCATGGTAAGAAGTTACCAGTATATCATAGACATTGGTGCTTTAAGAAATTTTAACCATTCTTTACGTCACCAATGAGCTTCGAAAATTGATAGCAAAGATATCAGGTCCTTTATGTACATTATATATATTATATCCTTTATTACATTGGCAGTCATTCTACAAACGAAACACACCAATACTAAATGTTGCTCTACACTACTAAAATCTTGGTAACTTTCTTATCTTAAAAAACATTGAAATAAATTTATACTTAGCTATTATTTATATTAGGAAGTTAGTAATTGTCAACATTCACCTGCAAAGCCAAGCCGCGTTCAATATTTTTAGCAAAATATATTGAAGTAAATGTAAAAAGTCCTCAAGCGAACATACAATTACGTTGTAAGTGCTGTCTGCCGTCTATAGACATTATGAACCCAGGCTCTCTGCCAAATGCAGTGCCACCTTGAGACTCAAGACCGGCAACAAAAAAGAAACGATCAGACGACGATCTTAAGCTTACTACGAAGATTTTAACTAAAGAAAATTCGTGCTAGAATACCTAATAAAATGAAAATTTAACGATAAAGATTTGATCATGTAATTTCCATTCACAAAACAATAACTAAAATGTTTATTTTTATTTGCATTGAATGAGGATTTAAGAGTGCCATGAGCGATATTTAATCTTTTTTTTTTACTTAACATGACGAGATTTCTGGTTTGAAGGTGGATTCTACGGGAAAGTTGTAAGACTTAGTAACAAACAAAATCCTTGAAGTCATAGAATATGACGTCATCTAATTCATTTTCGTATAATCTTTTAAGTTTCATATGAAATATGTATGTATAAAACTTAACAAAAAAAAAATTATGTATATATTCCACCGTTGGATTAAGCCAGAAAAAAACTTGCAGCTCATTTCAACGAACTGCACCGATACTCGTTTGTGGATTAAAATGTGGCATATTTTCTCCATTACCGACGAGCACAGGATGAATTACAAACCCAAGTAGGACAATTGCTTTTTGAAATATTTATTACGATAGCTATATACATAGTTGGCAGAACATGGCTACCGTAAATCTAAGCAGGTTTGTGTAACCTAGTACTACGTTTCTGAAGCTTAATTACTCACGGATTTCCTATATGCAAATGATGTTGAAACAGTCCATCACTGTCATCAAAGGAAACTCTATCGTCACTCGACTATCACAACGCCAATAAAGACCGACTCAAATTCAAAGGTAACACGTTCTAAAAACACATACTGTGTTGGAATTCCTGAAAGCAACGAATTTAAAATTCTATCTTATGTTCATGGTGATTTTATTTAACTTGGAGCTAGGACTTTGTGAAAACTCATCTAGGTAAGACTATCCTCATCTACTCATCAGATTCTACAACCAAATAATAATATTAAATACGTTTTCTTTTGTTTTGGTCTGAAGGGGACTGAACAAGCAACCTCTGTGCCTACAGAGAACATAACATTCTAGTTTTCGAGGATAGTGGCGCATTGACGATGTTACGATTAATATTTATTACAGAACAAAGGTCTGAAGACAATTTACAATTGGTAAATTGATAATTTGTCTACACATTTTATGAAGGAAAAAGAAAATGATAAAATACATAAGTTATTATTACATCTTCGTATGGGCGTGTATTTATTGAAAACACATATTAAGCTTATAAACGAAAAACCCGGGTCGTCGTATTTTTATTAAATTCGCAATTTTCATACGGTTTACAGCGACAAGGCAATAACATTGATGGATACCGCTCAATTGTTCCGCTCTGAAAATCCCGATAGAGATCCGATCGATGCAACAAATAAATAAGACTTTACAACGGACAATAAAAAATGTAACAACCTAAAAGTCTATATTTTATCAAACACCTACAAAATAAAATATGACACTGATGAAAATGTTCTTTATTATTATTTTCTTTATCATTATTTCTGCGGTACAATTCTAAGAGATACCCGAATATATAAATAACAAAACTCGAAGCCTTAATATTTCAATACGAGCTTAATATTAAAAAAAAATCTTAGACAAAATAAGATATTCTCTTTCATACTCTAACATGTACTAAAAAAATATTTAAAATATTTTAGAACAGCTATACATTCATACATAGGAATAAATTGTATCGCTTTGCTTTAATATATGTAAAAAACATATTTCGCCAAATTTATATTGTGTTTTAAAGGGATATCACATGTCTGTTTATGTGTATTAACAAAGCGTGTATTCGCTATTATAGAAGTAAGTAAATACATTGTAAATACATAAACACAATTGTGTACCGTTCGTATACAGCAGTCCATTTATTACGCTGGGAATACATTTAAGCTAGCCGAATATCTCATTACACAGATCAATACATTTATTTACTCGTTTTAAGCATGCGTTCAATTTAAACAATTTACTTGTATTTAATAATATTACACAACGTGTATTTATAAATAATTATCAGATAAGTGTTGTGTATATTAAACATTTTTCTAATAAATCGTTATTTGCAATATATATATTAACTTTATTGTTTATTATTGGCGTGTATGATAAATGCTTGAAAATTTAAAAAGCGTAGCTCTCGATTTATGTTAATCGATGAAGAGAAAAAAAGTATCACAAAAGTATGTATAATACGATACAAATTATATGTAGCGTCGGAAAATGCAATGAAATGAAAATAAAACCGATTACTGCCGATTTACACAACCAATAGAAATAGCTCCCTATCGCGCCATTCGACGCTATTCGACGCTATAGACTGCCGCGTCAGTTCAATTCGAGAAAGCAAGTGTATGTAAATCGACGTGTTAAATTGACGAATATATGAGGTCATATGATATTACAAGTTATTACGTTTGTGTAAAGATCATATTCACATGAAGAATAAATATTGATAATTTGGGATAGCGTACTCAATTCGAATGTGATCGGTTTTACGAATTTTGGCGATGCTACATCTAAGTTGTGTCGTACTATACTTCTTCCCATTGCAAAGTAGTATATTAAAAAAAATCTCGGTAAAAACAACATCTCGAATCAATAATTGCTGTTCTTATAAAACAACTATAAATCTTATAAAACAACGACTTTAAAATTTAAATTTTAACATTAATCATTTCATATTTTTTAATAAAATGATAGTTTTTTTTTTTCTTTTGGTTGGATTGTCCCAAACATTTATCAAACTATTTATATATATATATTTAATAATCATAATCGGAAAATACAAGTTTACACTTATATATCTAGTGACATAATATAGCTTGTTCCATCAAATCTTCATTAAAGTCGCCATTTTTATACGGCTTACTTCAATAAGGCTTTCGTTCAATCACATCGGCTCACTGCTCCACATAAATATGTTAAGTAACGCCGATCGATTCGACGTTGTATAGGATATCTTGTTACGTGCTGTAGCGTTTAAAGTACATTCAATCATCATATTCGAAGAATTATATGAAGTCATAAAAAATCTAATAATATACTGCTTTATAAATGTTCAGCGTTTGTTATTATGCAAGTACAAAAACAAATAAACGTAGCGGGACAGACCTTTTACTATTTTTCAATGATTTTCATTAACAGATGAACACTTATTAAAATGTGTCAATTAGTTAAAAAACTTGAGAGCAAGTTTAAAACAATTCACCCATATGGCTTTTTTACATGCATGTAAATTTACCTCAGATTTTTGTAGCAAATCTGCGATAAATTTGGATTACGTGCAGATTCTAACAAGCGCTACTAATTTCCCAACTCCATTGAAAAACATTGTTTTGAAAAGTTTCATGTGTCAAATGAATCTATCCAAACCTAACTAACGTATGTAGTCTTATCTTAAAAAAGCGGCAATTACATGTACTAAACAACAAAATAAAAATAATAATAAAGCTAGAAAATAATAAAACATTCCAAGCACGCTTCAACAAAAATGCTTTCTGAAAGAAAATACTAAGATTAGAACTACGACGAAATATATTAATATTGTTTGGTTAAGCTTGTTCAATTTATGCGTCTATTATTCCTCGTATTATCGTCTCCTACATGTCGTATATCAACGTACGTTCTCAGCATCTTTATTAAATCCTATGTTTACTCGGTTCATTGCAATGAGGCACTCAATTCAAAGGGATCAACTCACTGAATCACAATGAAGAATACAATGACACGTCGATGTACTGCGGAGTGGAAAATCTTATAATGTTATATAAGATTGGAATATCCATTATTAAAATGTAACAATGTTTGGAATGATTTATGCTTAAACACTTTATGATTGGTAAATATATAATATAGTGAGTGAACCAGTAACAGGCACAAATAAATAAATAAATATTGGACAACATCACATACATTACTCTGATACCAACATAAGCAGCTAAAGCACTTTTGTTATGGAAAATCAGTAGTAACGACGGTACCACATACACCCAGACCCAAGACAACATAGGTAACTAATGAATTTTTGCATCGACTCGGCCGGGAATCGCACCCGGGTCATCGGAGTGGCGTACCCATGAAAACTGTACACACTACTCGAACACGGAGGTCGTCAGCGCAGGGAACATATAACTTCATAGTTCCCAGGGTTGGAGGCGCATTGGCTATGAAAGTAATAGTTATAATTTTTAGTGGTAGTGGTTACAGCTTACAAAATCTTCCTTGGTCTAGTAGCTTGTCTGTCAGACAATGTTATAAAAACAGATCTTTTTTTTGTTCATCATTTCTTATAAAATAACATGATTCCCTTATAATGTTTTACACGCATCAGTTACGTATAGTATACATATAATATACGCATATACAATATATTACGATCCGAACGGATTCAGCCACATGACATCCCGGGCCCTAATCGATCCTTTTACATACTTTGTGTAAGTTAATTGTAACATGCATAAACAATATAATATTATCCTTGTTATAAACATATCTATTTATGAACATCATTATTTCATAGTTCTAAAATATGTTCATAAGTATTAAATACAAGTCCCTAGTTGTATGCATTTAGATAAGAACAATTATATCAATACAAATTGTGCCTACTCATTCTCAGCACTCCAACAATATGCACGAAGTCATTAATATGTAAATTTTACTACTTGAATGTCACGCGATATGCAATTCTCAGCGAAGTTGGAAAAGGAAAACTTTTTAAATTTATACCACAGATAAAATAAGGGAGCGTGACAGATATTATTTTCATTTTTTGTTATCTATACTACATTGTGAAGTAAAGAAAATTTGAAAAACTGCTTATATGATTTCAAAAACTTTTTGACCATTGGAAAGCTACGATTAATCCTAAGACTGACCCAATTCGTATAGATTACTTTTTGATTGTTCAAATTTCAAAAAAAATTACAAAAAAATTGTCATTCTCCTCTAAGTATAAATACATTACTTCATTTATAAAACGATGAACAAATTCTGATTGTAAGTGTAAGAAGGTACTACGTTTAAAAAATATAAAAAAAACAACAAAAAATATAGAAATGTCGTTAGCTGTTATATAATAATAATGAAAATATTACTAATGGAACTATTTTTTAACTTTTAATATAAACATGAAGTAAACAGCGTATACTTTAATATCAATAACATTTTTCTTTAATATTTTCTGGTTCCAATTAGCAGCTTTGCGCGCAGCACGCTGTAACTCATTACTATAATTTTAATGGTATCTGTATAAAAGAAACATACTTATATTTACAATTAGATAATTCTCAGTTAAACGTAAGAACTTATATGTAGTATTTTATAAAATGGCGGCAAATATAAAATTTACCATGTAAATCACATCTGAGAATAAATATAAATATATATTCTGGAAACATATTATATAATCAGCCAATTTTGACAAGTGACCAACTTTAACATAAAGCGATTGCGATCTGCCCTTCGCAGAAGGCTAAGGGCGACTAGTAAGATTTTCTCGAAATATCTTAATCGATTATTATTACCGACTGTGTTTTAAAATATCAAATAAAATATTTTACTGATGAATATAACATGTTTTTAAATTAAAACTAAACTGAACACAATATATATATATATATATATATATATATATATATATATATATGTCGGAGACGGTCATGAATTCCATAGCGTAACGAAGCGCGGCACGAATCCCGCGAGGCGGCAGCACTATCGTTACGTCACGACGCGACTAACTTCGTGCTACGACGGAGCCTACCCGGTGGAGGCGCTCAGAGACGACTCACTTACGATTCCGCTCTCGTGAAGATCAGTACCTCCATCCTAGGAACTGTCATTCGCTTCGTTGCCTAGTGTGATACAGTGTGATACTGAATTCCAACTAAGTAGCGACATCAGTACGATTGTCAGGCATCATAGGGGCGTATTACTAGGGTGATCGAGTAAAGAGGAAACCGCGAATACAGGAACACGTTTAGTCTACGTTTAAAGTACTTAATACACTTAGTTGGAATTCAGTATCACACTGTATCACACTAGGCAACGAAGCGAATGACAGTTCCTAGGATGGAGGTACTGATCTTCACGAGAGCGGAATCGTAAGTGAGTCGTCTCTGAGCGCCTCCACCGGGTAGGCTCCGTCGTAGCACGAAGTTAGTCGCGTCGTGACGTAACGACAGTGCTGCCGCCTCGCGGGATTCGTGCCGCGCTTCGTTACGCTAAGGAATTCATGACCGTCTCCGACACGGCCATCCTGCTTTACACACGTCCCCGTGTGTTATTCTGAAATAATGAAATCGTAGCACAGTATACACCGTTCGGCCACCTCTGACACTAAACATTACAACTAACTTGGCATTGTAATGAAACTAAAATAAACTTCCTGGCTTAGGTAACAATTTTGATTTATTATCATTTAAGTTTCAAAAGAAAACAGAAAGAAACAAATCATCTAATGAAATTACAATTAAGACAACCAGAAATGCTAGAGCAGCTAAGTACCGCTTGTGTCACTATCCACAATCATTAAATCATTAAAATTTACTACACTTGATCTGACTTCACTATACATGAATCTTGAACAATGAATCTTATTCGTGGCCTGTGGCTTTTCCATAAGCCCATCCAACACACCTTGTGTTTTTTCTTTTGCATTCTACCAATGCCGACTCTCCCAGAGTCTATGGTCTCTACAAGACCCGACCTCCGCCAGAGCCACTCGCGCACCGCGTATCCACGGACTACTTAAAGCAGACACCGATTTCTAACGGACTACGGCTACGAAATGGCTACTGGTACGGTCCGACCAGCCGAACTAAGATGCACCATCATTACCGTCATCACTCAATTCAATTTCTTCAACTTCCAGTGGTACTTGGCCCTCGGGCATTCATATTAATCTATCATGCGCGTACTTGTAAGTACGTTTACAGTTTAGTGCTCATAATTTATGGCGTATCCCATCTAACACGTCAACAACTTTAAGTGGCCCTTCAAATTTTGGGTCTTATTTATTTTGGTTGAATTCTTTGTTTTGAAGTAACACAAAGCCATCGACAGAAAACTTATTCAAACTCGCCTTGTACTGTCAAACCGTTTTTTGTCATACTGAGCCGCACTTGAAATCGACAGAGCTGCGTTTTCTCTGACTCGTTCGATATATACGTCCTTATTACCGTCATAAATCTTTAAATTAAGAGGGCGTGCGACTTTACCGATAAGTAATTCGAGTGGACTCGCTTTTCGTCACCCTATTGACTGTACCATTTAACGCAAGCTTTACGTCGCTTAATGCATCCTGCCACGACTTATCGCTCGATTCAACCGCGATAAGCTTCGACTTTCTTTTTTTCTTTTCTTTTTTTTTTTTTTTAGGTTGCGAATTTCAATTGCCTTTACTTCAAAACCTAGGAACTTTACTCGCGTCTTTAAAAATGAACATTTTTTTTTTGAGGTTAAGTGAGAAACCTGCTTTAGATAAAACCTCCATTACAGTTTTTAATCTCTCTAAGCCCTGTTTTCCAGTTTCCGAAATAATCAACAGGTCATTAACGTACACTACAATGTAGTTATAGGCTACCTCATCTAACGCAATCATCAACGCACACTGAAAAACTGAAATAGCGTTATGAAGACCAAAGAGCCTAGCTAAGAATTCATACTGCCCATCGGGCGATACAAACGCGGTTCGTTCAATTGATTCTTTATTTACCGGTATTAAATGGAAACCACTAGCGCAATCTAATTTTGTGAAGATATTTGCGTCGGTATGTCGCGAAATCTGATCAGACATTAACGGTAACGGGTACCTATCCGGGACGGTATTTTTGTTCAGCTCGTAGTAATCAATATACATGCTCTTTGTACCGTTCGATTTTTCAACAAATAGAGTGGGGCTTGTAAATGGTGAATTACTCGGTCTTATAATTTTGGATTCTAATAACTTATTTACTCTTTCTTGCATTACTTTTCGTTTCTCCGTTAAACAACGATACGGTCGTCTTTGCATAGTTTTACTCGGATCTGTTAAGCGAATTTCTAGCTCATAAGTGTTCATGTCGACAAGTGATTGTTTACGTTCGTTTGAAATGTCAGTATTTATCTCGTCAAAGTTATTTGTACAGGTCGGGGCATGTTATGTAGCACACGAATTAATAAAGTTTCTTTTTGTCAGAGTAAGCTCGATCGTTCCAATGTTAACCACAAATCCCGAAAACAAAATCTCGCGACCTATCATAATAATATCGCTACGCAAATACTCATTAGGCAAGGCAGGAAATAAGATTTCTGTCGGATACTCATTAATCACTATACTACACAAAATTCGTACAGTGCTCTTAACAACGTAACAACATTGTTTACACGTTTACTACACAAATTCTTAGCACAACTTTCTTGTACTAACGAGCACTCGGCTCCTGAATCAAAGTGAAAAATTATTGACTGACCGTTATGCGTTAGTAATCCTGAGGGAGTCTTGACCATGCACATGTCGACTCAGCGTTCAGCTCGGGGCACGGCGCTTGACGTGGCGGAGGCAGCGTCAGGAGGGACGCTCCCGCAGCGCGTAGCTATGTGTCCCGGTTGTCCGCACTTGAAGCAGATGAGGGCTCCTTTCGGTGTTGACTGCTGCATTGAACGGGCCTGTGTAGTCACTGGCAGGGGGTGCTTCTTAACTTCCTTCGCTCTGAAGCGACAATCGACTTGCTTGTGTCCGAGTTTCCCGCATACGTAGCATTTGAGCGGTAACGTTGACATACGGGCTCGCGCAGTGTCCGCCGCGTTGTTTACGTCTTGTGACACTTTGCGTTTCAAATATGAGTACGCTTGTAATTCTTTCTGTAGGTTATAGCGTGTATAAATCTCGGTAGTGAACGCAAGTCGTTGTAATCTAGTATCGATTTGTGCCAAATGAGCTAGCACAACCGATACCGCAATTTGTTCAGTACTTGCATTCTTCAATCGATTCATCAATGACGACAGTACTCGGCTAGCATAGGCGGCGTAGCTTTCTCCATCGTTAGGCTTGCTGGTGTTCAACTGCATGAGGATAGCTGGAATGGTCTCCGTCGGAACAAACCTCGCTGAAAAAAGCTCTTTGAGTTGAGGCCATGTGATTCCGGAGTAGGTAACTTGTGACAGCCAAGTCGACGCAGTTCCTTTTAAAGCTTTGCTGAGCGCGACTATTAACTGAGATCCTTCGAGTGGGTTGTCCGAAAGGCACAGGTCTGCGGTTGCACACCACGATTGAGGGTCCGCTTCTGGCTTGTCAGGATTGAACTCGGGCAGAGTCACGTTGTTGCTGATTCGCGGCGTATTCAGTGCTTGTATTAGCGCGCGCATTTGCTCATTTTGCATGTCGAGCATCTTCTGCCATTGACTTGTTTGAATATTATTTTCACTTGGTTTCTCATTTACTCGATTGAATCCCACTTCTGATGTCGGATCGACAGCGACATCAGTACGATTGTCAGGCATCATAGGGGCGTATTACTAGGGTGATCGAGTAAAGAGGAAACCGCGAATACAGGAACACGTTTAGTCTACGTTTAAAGTACTTAATACACTTAGTTGGAATTCAGTATCACACTGTATCACACTAGGCAACGAAGCGAATGACAGTTCCTAGGATGGAGGTACTGATCTTCACGAGAGCGGAATCGTAAGTGAGTCGTCTCTGAGCGCCTCCACCGGGTAGGCTCCGTCGTAGCACGAAGTTAGTCGCGTCGTGACGTAACGACAGTGCTGCCGCCTCGCGGGATTCGTGCCGCGCTTCGTTACGCTAAGGAATTCATGACCGTCTCCGACACTGAAGTGGGATGGACAGCGACATCAGTACGATCGTCAGACATCATAGGGGCGTATTACTGGGTGATCGAGTAAAGAAGAAACCGCGAATACAGGAACACGTTTAGTCTCTACGTCCTTATTACCGTCATAAATCTTTAAATTAAGAGGGCGTGTGACTTTACCGATAAGTAATTCGAGTGGACTCGCTTTTCGTCACCCTATTGACTGTACCATTTAACGCAAGCTTTACGTCGCTTAATGCATCCTGCCACGGCTTATCGCGGTTGAATCGAGCGATAAGTCGTGGCAGGATGCATTAAGCGACGTAAAGCTTGCGTTAAATGGTACAGTCAATAGGGTGACGAAAAGCGAGTCCACTCGAATTACTTATCGGTAAAGTCACACGCCCTCTTAATTTAAAGATTTATGACGGTAATAAGGACGTAGATATCGAGCGAGTCAGAGAAAACGCAGCTCTATCGATTTCAAATGCGGCTCAGTATGACAAAAAACGGTTTGACAGTACTAAGACGAGGTTGAATAAGTTTTCTGTCGATGGCTTTGTGTTACTTCAAAACGAAGAATTTAAACAAAATAAATTAGACCCCAAACTTAAAGGGCCACTTAAAGTTGTTGACGTGTTAGATGGGATACGCCATAAATTATGAGCACTAAACTGTAAACGTACTTACAAGTACGCTCATGATAGATTAATATGAATGCCCGAGGGCCAAGTACCACTGGAAGTTGAAAAAATTGAATTGAGTGATGACGGTAATGATGGTGCATCTTAGTTCGGCTGGTCGGACCGTACCAGTAGCCATTTCGTAGCCGTAGTCCGTTAGAAATCGGTATCTGCTTTAAGTAGTCCGTGGATACGCGGTGCGCGAGTGGCTCTGGCGGAGGTCGGGTCTTGTAGAGACCATAGACTCTGGGAGAGTCGGCATTGGTAGAATGCAAGAGAAAGAACACAGGATGTGTTAGAGGGGCTTATGGAAAAGCCACAGGCCACGAATAAGATTCATTGTTTAGTAAATTTTAATGATTTAATGATTGTGGATAGTGACACAAGCGGTACTTAGCTGCTCTAGCATTTCTGGCTGTCTTAATTGTAATTTTATTAGATGATTTGTTTCTTTCTGTTTTCTTTTGAAACTTAAATCATAATAAATCAAAATTGTTACATAAGCCAGGAAGTTTATTATAGTTTCATTACAATGCCAAGTTAGTTGTAATGTTTAGTGTCAGAAGTGGCCGAACGGTGTATACTGTGTTACGATTACATTATTTCAGAATAACACACGGGGACGTGTGTAAAGCAGGATGGCCGTGTCGGAGACGGTCATGAATTCCATAGCGTAACGAAGCGCGGCACGAATCCCGCGAGGCGGCAGCACTATCGTTACGTCACGACGCGACTAACTTCGTGCTACGACGGAGCCTACCCGGTGGAGGCGCTCAGAGACGACTCACTTACGATTCCGCTCTCGTGAAGATCAGTACCTCCATCCTAGGAACTGTCATTCGCTTCGTTGCCTAGTGTGATACAGTGTGATACTGAATTCCAACTAAGTGTATTAAGTACTTTAAACGTAGACTAAACGTGTTCCTGTATTCGCGGTTTCCTCTTTACTCGATCACCCTAGTAATACGCCCCTATGATGCCTGACAATCGTACTGATGTCGCTGTCGATCCGACATATATATATATTTAATACACACAAAACTTTATTTCAAACTATATTCCTTTACTCAAAGTAGGAGAATAGGGAGACGTGATAATCATGATATAATTATGAGAAACAATCTATGAATATGTAGATTTGTACCAGGAACAAAGACATATAAGCACCCCTGTGTGTAGTTATAACATAACTAATATACGCGTAGTGTCGCCTATTTGTTACGTCAGAGCGATTCCGCAGCTCCGTCACTTATATTACAAACACCGCAAACAAATGCGAGTAATATGTTACAGCTCATGAGACCCTGGTGATTCGTACCGGTGTAGAGTATAATTTTAATAGGAAATCTACATAATATAAGAGCTTAAAATTAATTTAAAAATAAAACCAATATACATACTCATATAACTAGTGCTTAGGCATATTTTTTTTCTTATATTGCCCTAGCAAAACCCGAACATCACATATGTTGCGGCCAATTGGTTAAATTAACCTTTCAATTAAACGTCTCGCTTTTTTAATAAACACCTCGTGTTCTATTCTATGAACGTAAAATAAATCGGCTGTTATCACTTAAGTCACTGCTGAAGGGCTGGTCAAAGTAAAGAGGCTAGGTGTTTGAAAGGATAGCTAATCCTACCAGTTGGCTGCGACCTATAATATATCTTAATAATCATGGCGATCCAACGAACAACTTAGAAGCAAAGACTTAAATCTTTGCTTAGAAGTTAATTTAACTGCAGCGCTGTCAATTCATAGATCACAATTCTATTAATAATAATAACATATATATATATAATACATATATATATATATATATTTATATATAATATAAATTATAAATGAGAAAGTAACTCTATCTGTATGTCTGTCTGTGCGTCGCTCTGTGAAACCGGATTTGATGAAATTTGGTATGATGCAAATTTGGTTTTACCTCCAAGGAGAGTACTTTTTTTGGCTAACACCTGACAACCAAACCCCTAAAATGCGAGCAAAGCCACTGACGACAACTATTAATTAACTATAGGTATGGTATGGTTTGTTTTATTCGTTTAGTAGTAGGGCTTAAAAACCTCTTGCGAAAAGTACGCAGATTGGACAATGTCGTCAAAGTCTATTAATCTCAAATAAATATACGAACATTTTTATATATGAGATACAGTTATAAAGAATACCTTACTCAAATAACAATTTGAAAAGCGCCCCTATTAAAAGTGCTGTAAAAATATCTTTCAATAAACTGAGTTATCGACGACACCGCATTAATTAAATTAAACCTCTAAAGGAACCCCGCAAACGATTCGTTAATTTCATAAGACTTTGATGCAGATTTGCTTTGATAAAAAATAATTATGAATATAAAATTATTGAAAGGGATTTATGAAAGCAAGTAATATAAACGCCTTTTTAGGTACAAAATATTATTTTTATTTTATGTTCAGAACACTACGTAAATGTATATACGGTATGTATGCTCGCGAGTATTTTCTAGTTAAAGTGTATTTTCAGAAAATTACTTAGAAGATATTCTGTTGTTGAACTAGGGGCACATTTGAGGGGCTAATTAGTTTAGGGGCACCAACTTAATTGCGTTACGCTCCAAGGCGGTCTATTTGTTGTAGCAACTAACCGATAAGTAAGGCCTCAAACATTATGCATACATTTAACGGATAAATACAACAATATCAAGTAAAGTATGATATTTAACTTTCAGGCTTATTTACCATAAAATATTTTTAATAAAAAACGATAGTTTCGTTTAAAGGTATCTTATACATATACATGTTTAATGGTCGTATTAAATTCTTAATAACTTAGAATTTTACAGACACTTACCATAATTAATATTTCATATTGACACAAAACTAGTAATATGATTAATATTTTTTCAACAAACATAAGATGCATAATATATACACCATAAGTATGGGTGTTTAAAGAATATAATTAAAGAAAATATGCTTAAAGAAATTTATTATTTTAAACTGCCACACGTATTTAGTACATTATCCTTTATTTCGATTATATTAGAATATATAATTAATTCGTCAAAATTAATTAAAGTGATCAAAATATATGACGCAGGAACATATAACATAAAACAACATTAGGTACATCAGATGTAATAGTATATACATAAGTATTGGCGAAAAGATCGCTTGGCACGATAGCGAATCTATATTTTTTTATTTATTTATTTATATATCTTTGTTAAAGTAAATTTTTCGCACTTTTAATATTTCGTAAAAATGCGAAATAGTTAACATATATTATTGTTGAATTTATTATATAAGTTGAATGGTATATATGTTAGTTATTGGTATTGTTATTATAATTTATTCTGCCTGTCGAAATATGCATCATAAAAATGATAACTGATTCATGTGTACCTTTTAAAATGGTAAATTCATATTTCCTAAAAATATAAATTATTAAAACTACATTACATAAACCTGTACCGTGCCGAGGTAATACATCGTATCTCTGGCAAGAGCTCTATACCTTCATTTTACTGGAATGATTCCAAATGTTAAATTGTCTAGTCTAATTTTAAAACATAATCTTACATGCGAATATATGTTTGTATAAGAGACGTTCCATTTATCGCAGAATTTATTTTATAATATTATACAAAATATTTTTAAACAAAAATAATAAAAGATGATTAAATATTTACCTGATATCTAAACTAAACAAAATACGCCGCCGGTTGGATATATAAATATAAACAAATGTATAGTTTGTTTTAGTTAGTAGTATCATTAATATGTAAACCTTTAGACTTTTGTAAATACGCTCCTCTAATGAGACAGCCCTGGGTTTAATTTTTTTTCGTAAATTTGATATGGATTTACTATTGGGATTTATTTTACAAAACAAGAAAATTGATAAGCGACAGCTGTGTAATAAACAGAGAATAAACGAAGATTCTATATGATAAAAAATATACATCCGAAAATATTAATGATTTTAATTAAGGATAAATGTATTCAGTTTTAACTAAGCTAATAATATAATTTTATTTAGACAAATATTAATATTATACAGGGTTATTGGTAACTCAACGCATATCCGTTAGGAAGTGATAGGGGTGACTATTTGCAATAATTTTAACCTCCATATGCAGGGCCGTATTTATGGGAGGGCAACCGGGGCAACTGCCCTGGGGCCTCCACGTGAGAGGGGGCCACAGTTTTCAGCAAGTTAACAAATACTGAGATATAGTCAAATTATAATAATGTTACTATTTAATATTTTAAAAGATACCGATACAAATACGAAACAATTCATAGCTTACTAATTGAACATAAAAAAAAAAGTAATTAATTCATAATAATATAATTATTAGGATGTTCACGCTTCTGTTTGTCTAGGGCCCTCGCTGCTTTGTGGCCCCGGGGCCTCCACACCTTTAAATCCGACTCTGTCCATATGCATAATCCAAAAGTGAACCATTTTTGAGTTATCACATTTTTTAGTTTTTTTCAAAATATGTCATAAATGCAACTTCAAAAATTTATTTAAAAAAAGTTTCAATTAAAATCTATTTTTTTCTTTTGTTTTATTATAAAAACGATTAAACACTGGATATTTGTCAATATTTTCTTGATTTTTTTTTCTCAAAAATGCCTCAAAAACTAAAAAAACTTTATGAATCTCTTTACTTGGAATGACTTAATACTTTCTTTTTTTTATCTCTATGATCCCTCATTTTTATAAAAGAGTTAAACCCATCTAGCTAAACGCAAAGCCATATCCATAAATGTTGGGTATGATTTAACATTGATATTTCTTGTCTTACTAAATCGAATACAATGAAATTCTTTTGTGGGTCGTCCGCAAGAAAGAAATTTTACCAATTCAGAAAATGTCTACGAAATAGTATCCAGTTTCAAGCATCTATTTTTACTCGATATCTTTCATAGATCTGTGATAAAATGGAAACATTATTTGGCAAAGTCTCTCCATGATAAACGTTTCCTTCAAACAGTCATCGACTGAATTGCTTCCAAAAATATTATATATTTATTTATTTGTTTGTTGAATAAATAATATGAGTCGAGATGGCCCAGTGGTTAGAACGCGTGCATCTTAACCGATGATTGCGGGTTCAAACCCAGGCAAGCACCGCTGATTCATGTGCTTAATTTGTCTTTATAATTCATCTCGTACTCAGCGGTGAAGGAAAACATCGTGAGGAAACCTGCATGTGACTTTCATAGAAATTCTGCCACATGTGTATTCCACCAACCCGCATTGGAACAGCGTGGTGGAATATGTTCCAAACCTTCTCCTCAAAGGAAGAGGAGGCCTTTAGTCCAGCAGTGGGAATTTACAGGCTGTTGTTGTTGTTGTTGAATAATAACAACTGAAGAAAATAATATGAATATATGTTGAGTTATTTGAATGTTTACTTAAAATGTAATATTTAATATCTATAATTATTTAAAAAATTGTAATAACGTAAAAATATTAAAATATATATATTTAACTAATTAATTAATACGCATCAATCAATCAGTTAAGCGCTTAAACAAACCAGCATGCAGGTAACAAAAGTTTTACCAAAGCAGATAAGCAACTTGTATAATCAAATGAAAAAGGAATAAACGAATTTGTATGTTGACGGATAAAATTAAATAATTTAAGAAAACTGTTGCGCTATTGATTTCCGAACAAATGAAAAGTAAAATTGTACGCCTCTTTTATCTAGGCTGGATCCATGTTGTGTTTATTTAAAAGTATAAATTAAAGTATAAGGTACAAGTATATAAGTAAATATTATACTAAATTGACAATGTGTAGTAATATAACTTTATTAACATAAGAAATAACAACATTAAATGCTTAAATATATATATACAAATATGAACTAAAACTAGTTACCTACTGTATAAATCTTGACGGCGTGGAATGGTGGCAAGAATGCTAGCAGCATTTCCCCGTTGAATCGCAATTCCGATCCTCTGGGCAAAAAACGAACCAGCCCTCCTGTCACCAGTGGAGGCAATGAGGCGAGGTGTTATACTTTTGATGAAGCTTTTTGCACCACTACTCCAAGGGCCAAGCGTTTCGACATGTGTAGTTGAATATAGATTCTATTACCACCATCTTGGACGATGCCCCGCGGCTGTTCCTAAGCCAGCCAGGATATTTAAAATAAGAGTGACAACGACTTAGAGTTTCCAAGTCAATAAATATTAAGTCCGTATCGTTTGAACATTTTTTTTTCATTTTAATCTTCATTCTTTAAATTAAAATACACTCATTTTACAATTCTGACAATTCCAGACAGTTTTATTGCTCTTAAATATCGTGTCTGTTATTTTTTATTAATATTAGCAACGGCTAGTTTACAAAGCCAATAATTTATTTTCATGTCCCTATAAATAAATAGTAAAAGTAAAAAGTAAAGTAACAGCCTGTACATTTCCCACTGCTGAGATAAGGCCTCCTCTTCCATTAAGGAGAGGGTTTGGAACATATTCCACCACGCTGTTCCAATGCGGGTTGGTGGAATGCACATGTGGCAGAATTTCGATGAAATTAGACACATGCAGGTTTCCTCACGATGTTTTCCTTCACCGCCGAGCACGAGATGAATTATAAACACAAATTAAGCACATGAATCAGCGGTGCTTGCCTGGGTTTGAACCCGCAACCATCGGTTAAGATGCACGCGTTCTAACCACTGGGCCATCTCGACTCAAATAAATATTTAAGCCTATTTCAACCACAAGAGGATAAAAGCCAAATGAACATCATTTGACACTGAATTGACGCGATATCATTGGTCAGCTTGAATTATCTATGATATTCATTATGGATTTTAGAAAGAATGAATTTTAAAACGTCGACGAAACTGTTATGGAAATTTTGGAAGAAAATTATAGTAGATACAAGTGCAAAAATGTTGTATTACAAATAAATACATAAAAAACAAGAATAGTTAAAATTAAAATCAAAATATTCTTTCAATTCAAGCTCATAAAAGCATTTGAACAATTTTTCGTTATGTTGCACAGTATTGAACGAAGTGTAAAGCTACCATCGCCTCGGAAAGTAGGTTAATAGCAAAAAAAAAATAAAATAATCTTTACATAGCTTAAAGGATCTAAGATTATCTCCAAATAAATTCGATTATTTTTGTTATTAAAATTTTATTATTCACAAGTCAACATAAAAATATATTCACAGTAAACACCAAAGAATGTCCAGTCTTCTCTCCTTTATTTTTCCGTTGCTATAGTTACACAATTAAAGTCATAATGTGACTATGGCCAGTTATAACTCATGGATTATGAATTTAAAAACTTATTATTGTATTTTTAGAACCAGAAGTAGGTTAACCTCTAAAACAATTATCTTTAATTTAAAATAACTATCAATCTACCACAATAGAATAACATTTAGTGTACAACACAAATAACCATCAATAATCACATTACACCGTAATAATCCTATTCGCGATCTCAATCTGTAATCATATAAATAAAATAAATAAAATAATAAAAATGTAATCTCCCGCCTTTTTTTTAAAGGGAAGTTGTGTGACTTGACGCAGATGTTGCTTGTTTATTCCAACAGTATATATTACATAGTATTAAATAAATACATCATAATATGATATATTGGCTAATTAACCTTACATAGATAGCAAATGTAAATATATCAAAAGATTAATGAAATGATAAAGTATTAAATATTTAAAAATATATCTACTATACTACGCTCTTTCAGTGGGGCTATATTTCAGGAATAATCTTTAAATTTACCAATAAAACAAGAACATTTTATAGCAAAAAGTAACATTAAAGCAATATAATTAGAAATTATTAAACACGTATTTAAATAGTGTTAACATAATTATGTAGGTTTTAAATACTGCACCAATCGGAAACAAAGTAGGAATTATGAGATAATAATGATTACAAAATAATAAGCACCAAGATCACACAAAAACAGTAATGTCTGCCCAGTCTTGGTTTTTTTTGGCTTAATATAAAATAATAATATAAAAAAAAATCCACAAACATTTTACTTGCATCTTGTTCTGATATTTCGCAAAACAAAAATCCTGTTTAATTTATGAATAACGTTGAAATTCCATTCACGTAGGGAAATAAATTATTAAAAGAGGTATACTTTTTCAGAACCGGTGATAAATGATGGCGACTACACAGTTTACGTCGGCCGCTGGACCGAGTGCTCCAAGGGGGATGGGGACCTCGCTAAAACCATTAAAACGTAAAGTATTTCACATTACTATGGTATACATAGAGTAAACTAATCGCTTCTTCATTCAGTTTCGAATTTCATCTTTCTAACTACAATGAACAAAGACATTCATACTCCACTCCCACTTGCCGCCCTGGAAATTGGAATAATTAGCAAACAGGTATCATTATAATTAACCATCTGTTCCAAATTTGAAGTTTCTAAACTCTGTAGTTTTGACTATGTGTTGAACATAAGCTGGGGCAAACAATTTTATAAGTATAAAAGATTAAGTTAAATAGATTTTAATGTTATTTACAAATTCAATAGTTCCGATATTACCGAAACTAAAATGCTAAATCGATGAAATAATGTTCTCCATCAAAGTGTATGTAAAACAAATATCTTTATTTTGTATATACAATCTACTAAGCAATTTTATCTCTTCAGAAATTTTAATAAAGTTGTGCTATACAGGTATAATAGCCGACCAGAAGCTGATTCCTTAGTACACACGCCGCGTCTGGGCTTACAGAGGAGGCAAGTCCAGTGCCGCAGAAAGGATGGGCAGTTTGTAGAGCCCTTGTAAGTATATTTTAATTGCGAAATATTTATATTGGCATTTTAGCGTAATAATATATAATACATAGTATATAAACATTTAAATAAAGGCGTTTATGAATTTTTCGGAGTCGAGATGGCCCAGTGGTTAGAACGCGTGCATCTTAACCGATGATTGCGGGTTCAAACCCAGGCAAGCACCACTGATTCATGTGCTTAATTTGTCTTTATAATTCATCTCGTACTCGGCGGTGAAGGAAAACATCGTGAGGATACCTGCATGTGACAAATTTCATAGAAATTCTGCCACATGTGTATTCCACCAACCCGCAGTGGAACAGCGTGGTGGAATATGTTCCAAACCCTCTCCTTAATGGAAGAGGAGGCCTTATCTCAGCAGTGGGAAATGTACAGGCTGTTACTTTACTTTACTTTACTTTATGAATTTTTAAGTTTTATAAAACTTTGCATTCAATTGACAAAAAATAACCTACTGCTTAAAAATACGAATAACGGAAAAACTTTATACAACTCGCATATAGGAGAATTCATTGGAATTATTACTTTCATATAAGTTGAGAAACGATCAAAGTTTGCTATTCAGCGCAGAAACTTATAGACAAACCGAAGTTTTAAGTGGATAGTCCCACCAAAGAAAATAAATCTACAATCAGACCATAATGAAACCCGATTAAGCAAACGAAAGTTTGCTAACATTGAAACGACTGGAGAATAAAATGTATGTTCAAGATTTTAAATTCCAGTTTGTTTCTAATAGTACTGACAACATATATGAAGTAAATAAAAATGGCAAACGATATACATATATTAAGCAAGTAATACAATAAATAATCAGCAGCATATTCATATTAAAACAGATTCATAAAGTTGTATAATATATCTTTATACATACTATATAAAATATAAAAATCAAAGATATTATGCTGTTATTTTATAAAATACTAGCAAAATCTAAAATTTATAAATCAAACTTTCTGACCCACGTTTTACCATCTTAGGAAAGGAGTTTCGTAAAATTCTTAGCGGATATCTACACCCTCCTATAAGGAACCCACTTGCAAAATTTCAAGTTTGTAAGTGTTGTAGATTCTGAGATTGCTTGATTTATCAGTGAGCGGTTTTTCACTTTAATGTATATGTATATTTTAAAATATTTATGTCAAAACTTTTAAACGTATAGGTTCAAATTATTTCTCTTAACTCAGCAGTTAAGTGATTAAGTGTTTAATTCCATATATTCCAATAAGTAACGGTGTATAATATTAAAGCTATGAATCTCTCTCCAGCCGCTGTAACGCACGTTTTATACATGAGTCCCGTTTACTATGATCGATTCCGATTATAACCTTACAGCGTATCTATAGCGGGCTGTTACCAACGAAATGGCATCTTAATATTCATCTTGAAACTCGAGCTAAGTAGATCAGCACGTTCGCGACTAGCATTTTTACGACACATCTTTTTTAAACTGGGGCATTGCCGCGGGTATATTGATCGATTGCCTCTTCTTTCCATTTTAATGACACTATTTCAAACAATGTTTCATTTAAATGTATATTATACATTTACTGACAATGGAGTGGTTGCCACAAATCGCAAGCTTGATCATGAGCTCGAATATTAGGAAGAAAAAGGAATCAACAGCACTATTTTCACAGTGGATTTATATTTTAAATTGTGTTATACTTTATCCAAATCGCTTTAGAATCGCTTTTAAATCATGTTATAAATACATTTTGTCAATTCTAAGAAAAAATATTCCTGACTTAAAATGTAAATGCTCCCTGGAACACCTACGACAACCTTAAGCTCATTTTGAGTGCAACACATTTAGTTACAATTTGTGGAAATTTAACATAACAACTTGATGTCAGAAAGATGCCAATATATGTACGAGTACATCCCTGTACCTCAGTAAGCATGTGAAACCGTTGGACATACGCCTACGAAATCTATCTCATCCTGTCGGACTGCCGTAAAAATAAAAGAGTTTGCACCGAGTAATACTATAATGAACCTTATAAGATACAAATACAATTGATTGAGCACGGCTGCCAAGTGTGAACCAAGAAGGGTGTTACTTATATTTAAATTTCTAACGCAACATTATTTTCAGATACTGTGGCATTGCTATTGCGAACATCGGAACAACGCGAGTTTGTGTGATGCATGAAGACTGTACTCTAGCAGAATGGCTACCATGGCGTCCACGATCAGATGGGGCTCTTGTGCGGACTCGGCGACTACGTAGACTGCCACAAGGTTTTTTTTAAATATTATGTCTATTTTAATCAATATCATATTCATTTTTAAGTATGTACATTTTTAAAAAGTACCAAGTTACTCTAGAAAATCTGTATATACCTGAACTTCTTATATAAGTAACATTTGTATTGTATCTCAATATTATAATAGGTGGTGGTAAAGAATGTGAAGTGGTGGAAGAAGTACGTCCTGCTGTGCTAGAAGCAAGCGCCCATTGGACTCCAGGACCCTGGGGCTCTTGTCGCGTTGCAATTGAACAACCGACAGCTTTAGCACCCTGTAAGTGTTTCAAATGTTATGTGATAAATTTATACATACATACATATACATATTTTATTCCAGGTGTTTATTTTCTCAATGGTCTCTTTATTAAATAGATATTTAAACAAAATTATATCTACCAAATAAAATATTAAGCCTTGAAAAAGAAACAAAATTTTATTTAGCAGACGACGACGACGACGATGCCGACGACAACGACGCCATCTACGACGAGGACGATGACGAAACGGATGAGAACGATAAAGATAGCGAGGCGAGTTGCGGCGGTGGCGTGCAAAGGCGTGAGGCAACGTGTGTACGCGCTGACGGACGAGCGTTACATCCTGTTCAATGTGCGCATGCGCAGATGCCCACGCTAGTTCAACCTTGCGAGGTATGGATGGACCATGCTATAAACAAGTAGTAAAAAAATTATAGTATGAATCAGCTTAGTATGGATTTTTATGGCGAAAGTAATTGTTTCCGTCTTAAACTCTATTAGCTTGGATAAGAATGTCGACCCATTTCCGCCAAATAGTTATAATATTTCAATGTTTGTATTAGGTACCTTGCCCACGAGACTGCGAAGTAGGGGAGTGGAGTGAGTGGGGAGCTTGTCAGCCAACCGATGGTTGTCCTTTATTCCCCGTTCAGCAACTTACCACAACAGGTACAGTCATGTTGTTTTAAAAGCTGGTCCAGAAGAGGCACCCCTATAATATTAATAACTATAAAAATAAATCATCCATAAAAATGACTAATTTCAAATTCCATATATTTATAAATCAAGTTTGCTTCTTTCTAATCATTGATAGCCGAATTGTTATATGGATTTCTTATAAAAGGTCAATATTAAATTAAAACAGGTTATAGCGTCCGTCGACGTCGTGTAACGGCAGCAGCGTCAGGGGGCGGAGCGCCATGTCCACCTCTCGAAGAGAAACGTACTTGTACCACACCCCGATGTGCGGCGTGGAAAGCCTTACCATGGGGCCCCTGTGTGCTCACTCAGCCTCACACAACATGTGGGCCAGGACGGCGTACGAGAGAACTTCGTTGTATTGGTCATGACGGAGTAAGTTGCACACTTTATTATCACAAAATTCTAAAAATGGCAAGAATGACACACTGATGCAAACAGTGATGAGCAAAGCATCGTTAGCATAAGACTCCAGTATACTGTAGTATATCGGTGCTGAACACTCGAGCTGAATATTAATTTTACTGAATTAAAAGAATTTATAACCAAAATACCAAAATAATTTTGATTTGAAAGATAAAAATTTAGAAAGATTTCTTCTAAACGAACTTTCCTGATTTAGTGAATATGATCATAAGTTCATACTGGCTTTTGAGTTTTGGAAGACTTTATTTTTTATATTTTTAATAAGGTTCCATGTGGTAAGTTTGAATCGATACTTGCTCAGTCTACAAAAAGCTTTTTTTAGATTAAAAAGTCGATTTAATCCTTTCTCAACCGTATTCAGCACCAGACAGCTAGGAAAAACGGAAGCATTTCATTAAACGAACATTAGTGTTTAGTCATCATTCCATATCATCGTGACCTTTTCACTATTGTCAGCGCACCTTTTTACCATCCCTTCTTCGCAACTTCCAAACAACCGAAAAGTATTTGTAATTCTAGGTACAAGATTAATGTTTCTGTGGAAAACTTCGCAAAAAGCTAATTCTAGTTAATTAAATCGGCTGTAAAACGTTCCACCACCATTTAGTTAATCTTTTTGTGATAAGCTAAAAAGAATAGAATCAGCTCATGGAGGTTGAAATTTGAGATCTAATGGATGATGCTTACTTCAACCCATATACACCATAACCCTCTTACACGTCTCTTGTTTAACATTACGTTCTACACGATTAATACTGCCTTAAAGATAGATAACAGTATATTATGCAATACAAAATATTCTTCCTTCCAAGTCCTTTCGATCTTCCAGCGTGACGCCTAAGCATTTCATGTACTGAAAATCTGTATATTATGTATTATGGCAACGCGTAAACCCTTTGTGAACCAATACATAGGCCCAATGTCTGTCAAGCACTGCATATAAGCAATACTGGAAGCCTAACATCTAAAAGTAATAAACATTTAAATGTAACGTAAGATTAGTTATTAATGATTACTCATATCACACATATTCCTTATCTCCCGTTACTTTAAATAATTTTCTGGATGACAATTGTAATAAAAACTATAATTGTTGATCAACATCAAATAATAATATTAAATATTAAATATCTTTTTTTAGCTATGTATATGTTTAGGCCCGTTCGTTAAACAAATAACATTGTTATTATGATTCCTCCATCATCAGAAAGAAGCCCAGCGCGCATGGTGCGGAAATGGCGCTCCGCCGCGCAGTGAGCGTTGCCGCATCGCGTGCGCGGGCGACTGCGTGGTGTCGTCGTGGGGCGCGTGGTCGCCTTGTGCTGCGCCCTGCGTCGCGCCCGCACACTCGCGCCCCACGCGCACGCGCCGCCGACACGTCCTGGCGCACGCCGCACCCAGTCAGTACACTCTAGAATTCTGGTTATATATAAAAATCTTACACGTCATTTCATATCTAAACACATTTGTAAAATCCTGTCATCTTATATTTACTTTATTATTTTTTAAAAACAAGTGTCTATTAAACTTAATAGCAACCTATTCAAGATAAGTAAGTTTGTATTTTAAAAAAAATTCAAAACCGTACTAGGAATAATGTCACCTGAAAAGTATTAGTGATATAGATTTAGATACATATGTAATGAAAATGCTTTTGCAATAGACGGATGGCCATGCCCCTTAGAAGACCAGCTCATACAGAACGAAACTTGCAACACACACGCATGTGCTACTTACTCTTGGCTGGCCACGCCTTGGGGGCCGTGTGAGCGAAGGCGGCAGGACTATATGCCTTCTACCAACTATACAGACTTACTGGTAAGCTAAACTTATACATTGTACCAATAACTAGACTTAAACGGAACTTTGCGATGCACCGGGCAATAGCCATAAATATAGGAATCAGTCGAGCATCTATTTTCAGGAAATTATAAACAAATTATCCTTTTGAGAGAATTACATTCAATCAATAAATCTTCCGTATGTCTCTTTGACTGATATTCCCAACCAAAAGCCGAAATCTTGATTATAATAAACGAGCACCCTTATTTTATTTTTAAGTAACAACAATTTTAGACCCCTAATCTTCTAATCTTGTATAAAACATATTTAAAGCTACTCTCCCTAAATAATTTATAGCATTTTTTTATTTTATTCAGGACGGTGAACCATTTAATGAAAGCGATGATGAAGAACCCTGCATAGAGGAAGGAGAAATGACTAGAGACGTTATGTGTGTGCAAAACAACGCAGACGTCGTTCGTGAATCTTTGTAAGTTGATTTTATACTTTAATAAAAAAAAAAACACAAAATATTGTACTATGTTTTGCAGAAATTCTGACTCCTATTTAAATTTTTTTTTATATTAATTTTATATATAAAAAGTTCCTTATTGTTTCTTATTGACAAGTAGGTATATGAACCGAACAATTATTTATGTTTTAGTATTATAATAGGTTTGTAATCTTAATACCTCTTTCCTCTTTGTTTCTATGGCAAAGTTACTTGTGTAAGGTGAAAATATATAAGTAAAAAATATATGCACTATATCAGTATAGCAATAAGTATGAAGGAGTAAAATGAATAGTTATAGGGGGCATCCATTTATACTGATAATGTGTCCTCCAGGTGTGCTCCTCTTCGTCGACCGGCATCACGACGCGCCTGTACAGTACGCTGCAAGCGAGGCTGTAGAGTAGAAGCCTGGATGCCATGGTCACCGTGCCCTAATACTTGTGGTACAAATTTCCTTCAAATCACACAAATAAAACTCTAACTTCATAGATATAATGCTATATCAATATAATTGCAATAAAATTCAAGACTAAAATAAAACAATCATTCAATGTTCTTCTTTACCTTTAAAGATGTATCAGCTTGAATGTTACCTATATTAAATATTACTATTAAGTGTTCAGTGATACTTGATGGTGAAACTTTTACAATAAATAAATAAATAAATAAATAATACTTAGCTCAAATTCAAGACCAATATGATCTATACTTATATTATAAATGTGAAAGTAACTCTATCTGTCTGTCGCTCTTTCACTACCTAACTGCTGAAACGAATTTGATGAAATTTAGTATGACGCAAATGTAAAAAAGATAAAAACAAGGAAGGATATAGGCTACTTTTTTGCTTAACACATGGCAACCAAACCCCTAAAACGCAAATTAAGTCGCGAGCGAGTAGTATTTAATATAATACGTTTTATAATTTATAATTAAAATCAGTTGCTGATACCATTTTATCATTCATCAGATCCAGGGAAACAAGTTCGAGTTCGGACAGTACACGGTGGACCTAATTGCGGTCCCCTGCAAGAGACTCGGGACTGTCCGGTGGCACGCTCGTGTCGCTCGCGGGACGCCTCGTGGGTCGCTGGGGAGTGGAGCACATGCCGGCTGCCGCCAGATCAACGTTGTGGAGTGGGCTATAGGTTGAGAAGTAAGTGAACGAATTTATGCATTTACTAGATTAGTATTCTACTGCACGTACGAGATATGCGTAAACATAAATAGATTTGTCATATATTTCCGTTAAATTTCAGAGGAACTGTCGAAATAATTAAAAAAAAAACTAAGCAAATAATTAACTTGATATATATAATATAGGGTAGAAATACTGATGGTAACTGGGTAGTTTCCATCCACCAATAATATATTTAATATTTAAATGACTCCGGCTAAAAAACATATTGGAAATATGAGAAATGGTTGTGTTTTCGTGGGTGAATGTCTAAGGGCAGTATTGTCCAATCACCATCAGATCGCTCATGCCCGTACATTTTACCGTAATTGAACGATCATAATTTACTAATTACCCACTAATTTCTTTTTCCCGTACATAGGTATATGGTGCGGGTCAGATTCCCATCGCGTAGAGGCAGGCGCGTGCGCAGGTCAGTTGGTGCCGCCCGGTGTCGCCGCCTGCACTGTATCCTGCGACTCCTTCGTGATACTCACGTGTGATGCTATTTGCGCCGATCCTCTCAAGTATGTATTAAACATCATGTTTATTGAATCAAAACCTTATATATTATCTAGATTTATTGTAAAATTGGACTGTTTACTTTTATCTTAGGTATTTAGATGCTTCTGATCCCGATGTTCCGTCATGCATTTGCAAAAATGTAACGTTGGAACTTCTCCCAGCCGACTCAGACTGCATACTTCCTCCGGGGTAATTATTATAAATATCCTTCATTACAATACCAAGACATATTCTACAAAAAATATTTTCCTATATATCATTGCAGCATTGAATGCGGTGAGGGAAGATCTTTGAGAGCAGCTCGGTGTTTGGTCGGAGGTCGGGATGTACCGATGGATGTATGCAAGAAATATCATCCCCTCACAGGTACGTCATTGATTTAATTTCTCATTAATTTAATTGTTAAAATTGAAAAATAAATATTACAATACGTCCAGGTCGATAATTTAACGTGATATATTGATTGAGCTGAGATGGCCCAGTGGTTAAACGCGTTCATCTTAACCGATGATTGCGGGTACGGGCAAGCACCACTATATATATGTGCTGAATTTGTGTTTATAATTTATCTCGTGCTCGGCGGTGAAGGAAAACATCGTGAGGAAACCTGCATGTGTCTAATTTCATCGAAATTGTGCTTTCCACCAACCCGCATTGGAAACCCCTTCCAAACCCTCTCCTTAATGGAAAAGGAGGCCTTATCTCAGGATTGGGAAATGTACAGGCTGTCACTTTACTTTTATACTTGATTGCTATATGGCGATGGTATATTAACTATTTTTTTTTTCATATACAACAGTAAAAGTTCAAAATGAATAACGTTTTTTTTTATTATGTAGTTCAATTAAAGTTGTTAATTGTTTCAGGACCTCGTCGCGTTCGTGAAGCAGCAACTGACGGATTCACATATGATGAAGAATTTGGCTCTCTTCTGCGAGGAACGTGCACCGTGCGCTGTGCCCGAGACTGTGCCGTTGGGGCTTGGGCGGCTTGGGGCCCCTGTGCTGCTGAGCCTGGCTCCAGGGCTGCTTTCAGATTTAGAACTAGGTACACTTAATAATTGAAGCTCATCTATACCAGACTTTAAATTTCTGAATTACTAGCGACCGAGCCCGGCTTAAAATGCTAATACTACTAAATATACTGCAGAATGCCTTAAAATTTCACAGTTTTAAGGCATTTACTACTATATTGTATAATATATACATATAAACCTCCCTCTTGGATAAGTCTAATTACTAAACAAACCGCATCGAAATACGTTGCGTGCATGCATAGGGACAGACGGCGGTGAGCGACTTTATTTCACACTACATAATGATAATGGAATATTAATAATGTGACTTGTGCTGACAGAGAGGTGATAGAAGAAGGATCGGGGGGCGGTCGCGAATGCGGCGCGACGTTGCAGCGCGCGACTTGTGTGGTGCCGGAGCCGCGCTGGGAGCTCAGCGAGTGGTCGGTGTGCGCGCCGCGACACGCGCTGTGCGGCCGCGCCATCATCAACCGCACCGTGGAGTGAGTCCGATACAGATAAATATACTATAACATTCGATAAGGACTTAAGATACAATGCACATAAATATAATATTTATGTTCATTTACTTAAGGCCGCATATCATGCTCATCAAAATTTAAACATAGTAAGGGTAAATTAATTGATCCGTCAAAGTGATCAGTCATCACTTTCTACACAGCTACTCAGCAGTATTTAGTGGTAATTTAGCACATTTTTCAGGTACTTCAAAAACCTTGAAGATTTGATAATAGAAGTAACGTACATTTACTGTAAACCGGCGACTAAAATTTGGATATATGCTTTTACCTATATGTCTAATTGTATTTATGTTATATAACACAAAAATATAAGTAGGTAATTTGGAAATAAATCAGAACAACTCTATAATTACTTTACAAAAAATGACGTTATCATTTAAGATACCTACATATTTCCTTAAAAAATTAAGAAATTTCTTCATTGTCTAAAATATCATTATTCCTCAAATAGATGTATAGATGCAGATGGAAACAAACTGGACGATGTGACATGCGAGACTTCGGGTGCGGGACCCGCGCCATCCCGGGAAGCGACTTGTCGCGCACCGTGTCCCGCGGATTGCGTTGTCAGCACTTGGTCAGAATGGAGTCCTTGTGAACAGGTATTTCCTGAACCCACTGGTTTTGTTAGAGAGATTAGACATGTTTCAAATGATACGAAGGCACTTTTCCAGTAATTGGTCACTTATAGGATCGCGCTTTGCCTAGAGATAAATAAGTAGGCTAAGTCAACAAGACGAAGGTATAGAGAATGATAAACCCACAGACGAAGTGGGGGGGCCGGCGCGACCGCACTCGCGTCGTGCTTCGCGCGGCGGACGAGGGCGGCGCCGCGTGCCCGCACCTCGTTGCCGCCGAACCGTGTGCGCCGCATTCCTACTCCTGGCACGTGGCGCCCTGGGACGACTGTCAGCCTCTAGGTTAGCTACAAACAAATCAATTACCCTGATCATTATTAATTTATGTCATATACTAGAAAAATCTTTAAAAAAATTTTTAGGTGGTTCGCCATGCGGAGAGGGAACTAAGAAAAGATCGGTACGGTGTCTTCGCAGTGACGGATTATTTGTCAACGATTCATACTGTCCCGTGAGTGTCTCTCTGAATTCTTGGAACTGTACTCGAATTGATGTAAAGTGACAAAATTTTGCTAACATTATTTATTTAGAATGCTACAGCAACCGAGGCCCGAGAATCTTGGTGCTACGTTCCGTGCGGCGTGGATTGCGAGGTCGGAGAATGGGGTGCATGGGACGCCTCTGCCTGTTCTTGTGGTGATGCCTCCACTGCACGACACATGCGACGTATACGGTAAGCAGATATTTTAAACATGAATATTCCTTCGATATAAGATTTTATAGATGATAAAAGGGCGTGGAATTAATATCTGTTGAGTAGGAAGGCAGGATTCATTACTTACATATATAATTGATTTAACTAATAAGACTGTATTTATTAAATATTGAAAAATACTTCTACTACTGAGTTTCTTACCGGTACTTCTCGGTAGAATCTATTTTCCGAAGCGGTGGTAGCTTCACTTAATTGTTAAATGACGATTCAAAATTGCTTGTAAAAGCCTACTTGAATAAAGTTTATTTTGATTTTGACATATAACCAAGCCCGTTTTAATACCGGTTGCGGCAGATATAACAAATCGTTGCCGGCCGCAATAGTTCTAAGTGTTCTACTTAAATAAAGCTTGCATTGCATTGTGCAGGAATTCAGTTTTATACTATTATCGTGAACCCGTTGCAGCCAACACTTGACAATGGCAGTGTGGCCGGGGCGCGCTTGTCCCGCGACAGAGCAACACGCCCCGTGCCCGCGACAGCCCTGCCTGCGTCTCGTCGCTCGTCCGCTGCTCGGATGTCACGTGCAGGTACTTGCCAATTTATAATTTAAAACCATTGTATTTACATGGAATCATCTATGACATAATCGAACGATAGTTCAGTTAGGACTATTATAATATAACATTACTTTTTTTTAAGACCGAGATGGCCCAGTGGTTAGAACGCGTGCATCTTATACCGATGATTGCGGGTTCAAACCCAAGCAAGCACCGCTGATTCATGTGCTTAATTTGTCTTTATAATCCATCTCGTGCTCAGCGGTGAAGGAAAGCTTCGTGAGGAAACCTGCATGTGACAAATTTCATAGATATTGTGCCATATGTGTATTCCACCAACCCGCATTGGAACAACGTGGTGGAATATGTTCCAAAACTTCTCCTCAAAGGGAGAGAAGGCCTTTAGCCCAGCAGTGGGAATTTACAGGCTGTTGTTGTTGTTGTTGTTTATTAAGACCTCAAATATTCCAAAAGCACGTGCAAATTTAAACCGAAAATTGCGGATAGCAAGCAAGCAAGCATTACTGAATACATAAGCATTACAATGATACTCTGCAATTAATTAACGCATCATATAACAATATTTGACAAGAAACATAACAAACATACATTTGATGATGAGATGCGATGATGTATTTAGACGTCATCGGGAGAGGAAGCGGAAACGGCTTGCGGCTGGGGCGTCAAACTGTCACATGCACGATGCGAGCTGACAAGTGTGACGGACGAGCCCGCATCCGACGCTTACTTGGAGCCCTGGCGCTGTGCCTCCGCGCTCCCCGGCAGGATTGTAGCACCGCCATTACACCATCAGGTAGAAGATTTAAATTTGAAACCATTTATTATTTATTTAACCTAATATTAACCATAACAATATTAGTTTCAAATATTCCTAATTAATAATAAATGAAACACAACATACATCTGTTGTATAACAGGAGGATGAAGATTGTGAAGTGGAATGTGGATGTAAAGAGTCCGAGTTAGGCCAGCCTGGACCTTGGGGCTCGTGGGGACCTTGTCGTGGAGGCGCCCGATCCCGCACCAGGCAGCTGCTGGTACCGCCGCGACGAGCTTGTAGAACTAGTTCCAGGTAAAAAAAAATCATATAGTACATACATGCAACTCAATCATCAAAAATCATTAACTTTACCTAATTGACTGCAGTTTTAAAACGAAAAGCGTTAAAATTTTCTATTTCTAGCATACCTATATGAATAAGTTATGAGTTGCTTATTTGTATAGTTGTTTAACTTTTCAAGTAAAAAATATAATACTACGATCGATATTATAATCCAAATTCAGACAAAAGGTATTTTGATATGATTATTTTATTAATATTTACAACAACGACTACCAATCACGGCTCATTTCTTATTTTCTTATCAATTTTAAAAATGTGAAAAATCCAAGTACCGTTTCCCTTATTTATAGAGATTATATGAGAATGTCAATTATTCATTCATTTCATCTTAAATCTTCGAAGTATTCATAGTGTACAATAAGATAGGGTCATGCCACACCTAAAGACCAAATTGTATATATAATACCATTGCTTATATACTCGTTCAGATACATAACAATTGAATGGGCAAACTGCACCGGCGACGCCGACGAAATACCCGACCTGCTCGCCGTCGAACCACATGAGGACAAGCCGCGACGCGCCTGGCTCGGCCGCGGTCGAGACGTCTACCACGACGGATATCTCGGTAACTTACGTGTAGTTTATGCTTAGATAATCCCTTTTAGCTATTGCGTGATTGTTGAAAATTTAAAATTTTATTTCAATCAATTTTGAATTATAATTCATTTCATTAATCGGCGGTGATAAAACTTATGAAGGAAACCTGCATGTGATTCTGGTATAATCGTATCCAAAAACCATCTTTCAGCAGTATACTAGAATAAATATCCTCTCCCCAAGAGGAGGATGACTAGCTCACTAATCAGACCAGTTTTACAAGTTTGTTACAAGTTGTTGAAAAGGAAAACTTAAAAATATACTCTCGTTCGTTCAAATTTGATTGCAAACTTACTATAATATGTAATTATTTTTGCCAGAGGGAAGCACTTCTGTATTGGCAGTTGTATGGACGGCAACAATTATCCTTAGTTTGTACGGCGCATTCATGCTGTATCGCGGAATACTCAGGTAATTCAATAGAATCGATAATCTATTTTAAGTGCACATTAAAACCCGAAATACTGCAGCTATTGTGTTGTATATTTCTGTTAATATTTAAGATAGCTACCGTTTAAAATATTATATTATTATCCATGTAACTTCGATTTTCTCACATACTTTGTTTCTGTACAGGTGCATCAGAAGCCGAAGGTTGAAAGCCATTACAAAAGTTTAAACTTGTCTTCGTGACAAAATTATAAAAATGGCTATTCTTTCTCGTGATCACGTGATCTCACTGATTTCAGGCTCTCAACGACAAATTGAATAGTGTCTGTCTGTTTTTGTTACCTATTTATACATTCCACTGTTATTTTGTTTTGTTATTTATTAAATCTTAGAATAGTTTGTTATTTTAATACTGTTTACCATTACCATTTATAATTATTCGATGTTTGACATCTGTTTATTGTTACTGTAAAACATAATTTCGTTTTCCTCTGCGAATAAAACTCAAAATGTAACCGTATCATATCAGAAAATAGTTCTTATCAATACAATTATAATAATCGGCGTAAAGTAATTAACTCTTTTGAAATGTATCAGTGTAACAGCCAGCGATCAGTCTGTCCGCATGAGTGCTTCCATGTTTTTAAAAAGTAAATGAATATGCTAATTTAGACGATTTTTACGACTTTTCCATGCGAAATATAGCGGTGGGGCTTTTCGGATTGACAATATTTCTAGCTCTAGCTACATGTGTAGCTTAGAATCTTTCTTAGCTTAGAGATGGTCAAAAGTAATTCGATGTGTAGAATGACGCTACAGAATAGTGATTACGGATTATTTGTCTACTCAATCATTAAAAATAAACTTGTTCAAATTATTTTCATATAACATTTAAAATAACTATTTCATTATTTCTATTAACGAATTATATTTTGATATGACAATTCTAGTTTTAAGACAATACGTTTCTACGACTAAGAGAAAATTTTGTTTTTTGGTTCCAATTTATTTGTATATTCTTTTTGTAACCTGAAGTACCGGCGATATTGAGATAGGCAGGGCTAAGTAGCGACCAAACAAGACGTGACACATCATATCACATATCAGTGTTAGATATAAATCGTCTTAACTGAAATAGATTGTCATCTACAGTAGAATTATTGTCCACGGTCCATTGCATAAATTAAAATGCTTAAAATGTCATCAACTTAGGGCTTTGGCGCACAAACCTTAAATATATTAATAGATTGTAAGCGCTAATATAACCCATGGTAATTTGGTCATAATCATGTATAACACTTTTTGTAGATTTTTCATATAAGCCCATGTATTGTGTCAAGTATGTATTTATGACGTGAGTGTGTTCTTCGTGCTTTCTTCTTTAGTAATATTTCGGTATTTTCAGTCTTTTTCTATTAGACTTGTTTATTCTTTAAATTCTTTCACCAATTACCTCATCTACGATTACATTCATTATAATATATTGAAATCTATTTACTCTGTGTCTAATATTTTGGATTGTATCGAGAGCATTTATATTTTATGTGCGGCTACCATAATCTTAATCTCGTTCCTTCGTGACAATATAAATTAGAAAAAATTCTATCAATCTTTACATCACATTGCATATTTAGTTTATTTTATCGAATATTTCCTATCCTTTCCTGATATCTTTCATCTATACTTTCGTCTTGAAATGTATTAACCGTATTATAATTATACCATTATATATTGATGTGAAACATGATAGTTAAGGAATCGTGTTAGACAATACAATATTTGATATTTAATAAAATTTGATTGTGTTTTATATAAATAAGTCTTTTATTTACATAAAACCCTTTTATTTCTAAAATGCTTGTTTTGGATTTGTACTGAGACGTCAAAATACAGGGAAATGATATAAAATAAAAAAAGATTGCTTGATGCCTTTATATATATTTCATTCATTTGAATATAATGTATAATAAAATCAATTAAAAACTCTAACCCATGTTATACTGTGATGCATAGCAACTAGACTGTGAGTTGAAAACTGAACATGACTAGACAGGGCCGTCTTAGACGAACCCTAACACACAAGAATAAGGGATCTGCCTAAAACTGTACATGGTATATTCTTCTAAATCTATTTTATTCATTTTATTGGGGTTTATAAATCTAAAAAAGGAAAAAACAAAGAGAAAAGAATAGAAAAAGCAGTTATATAGTTTTATGCGAGCCCCTGTTGGCCATCATAGTATAAATCGTACTGACTATTGAAGACTCTAAACAAACCCTGAATGATCGGCGAATTTGATAACAAATTAAAAAGTATTCAACGATCAGCGTATTAATTATTTTTACTTTCAATGAGGATTTATTCTCTAGATGTCATTTTAAGACTAGCAAGTGTGGATGACTCATATTTCAAATCGGCTAAACCTCTTTTAACTATATCGTTGACTCTTGCTGCTCTGAGTTGTCGTCTATTTTCCATAAGTTCCTTCTCAGCCTCAGCCAAATTTTCAACGTTGTTTAAAAGTACCTGATCAACAACAAATTTAAAAGTATAATTATTCAAATGTGAATACTTAGAAAATTTATATCTGTTATTTTTATTTATTTATTGTCGTCTATAATTTATACCTGATGTATAGAATTAACTAATTGAACTAAAGCCTCCTTGAACTGCAAAAATGCCTCCGTTGCTCTTTGATATCTGAAACATAGATTTTTTCTATAATATTATTATTTTAACAATACATTAAATAAAACCAAGTAAGCAGTGGTCACAATGACTCCACTTTGTCTGTTCAAAGTTAAGCACGCGTTTTTTTAATAAATTTTTTTTATAAACCCCTATACATAAAAAGAAGTAATACAATTATGGCTGAAGTAAGACGACTTGTAATAAAACTAGTTATAACGGATTTGAATCGCGTATATTAATTATTTTTGGCATCCCGACGTTTCGAGCACTTTACAGCGTTCGTGGTCACGGGTAGACTCAGAGTCTATCCGTGACCAGGGATAAGGACATACTTATAGTCATGCATTGTGTCCGTGAAAGCATAATCCAAGGCGAGTCTGAGCGCGCGCGCGGCCCGCGGCGCAGCAGTGGCGACCAGCACGCGCCGCGCGCCGCGCTCCCCGCACCGCGCATGCACGAGCAGCCTGCACGCGTCTGAACAAGCGCGTGTGCGTTCCCACCCGCTCCTACAAACATTTCAAAAACTATCGAATGAGACTATATTAGAGTATATAAGCTTATCATAACAACTTTGATGTTCGCCTAGCTGGACTTGCACTAGTAAACGTTCACAAAAATATTTATTTTTTAATCTGACTTCAACTCGACTCCATGTGAACTCTGACGTAAAGGCCGGATCCGCAATAATTTTTAATATAAATAATATTAATATTGTTCATATTTGTCTTACAGTTCAATATATTTTATCATTAAAATTATACTTATTTTATAAACTTGGCACACCACTGCTGCGCCAGTAACGTATATACCAAGCATTCTGAAAGCCTATTTGGTATATTCTATCAAATCATTGTATATTCTATCGCCAAACAGTAACAGCCAGTATTATTATTTTCCGGCTTTAAGCGTGGCTGCAACAACAGGCACAAGAGATATGATATCTTAGTTCTTAAGTTTAGCGTATTGGTGTAGTACGGATATAGAAAATTAGCTTAAGGTAAAATTCCTTCACCATTATTTAAAAATCTGATAATCATATTATTTTCAAATAATAAAATTCTTACTTTCCCACTGTTGTTAGTTTCCAGGCTGGCAATGCATCATCTAGCAGCTTCAGCGCTGTGTGAGCACTTTCAGCGGCTGCTCGTAACCGAGCACTGACTGAAGCTAGTGCATCGCGAAATGCCATCGCACGCTCGCAAGCAACTTCGAACGTGATTCCTGGACGCTGGCTTTCGCTCCATAAGCAACCTTTTTTATTAAATTTTAATATAATAAAAAATAAACCCAAAATATATTTCTTTTAGTTCCTATTTGTATATATTTAATGTTATTAATTCTTATGTTAATAGTTTTTAACTTGCAATAAGTTATATAAAGGAATCTAAAAATGAGGTATATTATTATTTTAACAACACTGCTAGGCTAAGGCCTCCTCTCACTTTGAGGGGAAGGTTTTGAACATATTCCACCACGCTGTTCTAATGCGGGTTGGTGGAATTCACATGTGGCAGAATTTATATGAAATTAGTCACATGCAAGTTTCCTCATGATGTATTCCTTCACCGCTGAGCCCGAGATGAATTATAAACACAAATAAAGCACATGCATTTTATCCCTAGCACCTACAAACGCCAAAACCTAGACTACCCTAACCCTCATACGCGGGCGAAACAGTTTGGTAAAATAGTAAATGTTTAAAAATAATTAAATAATAACGCAATATTTACTCAACAATTGCTGCAGTTGCGTATACATAGTACGTATACGCGATAATTGCGCTTGCAGTGACCGTTTCTCGCTTTGCAATTCTTTTTCTCGTACTCGAAGCCAAACTAGTTCAAGCTTACGCATTTCCTAAGAAAAATACACATTATTTTAAGTTAACTGAATATTTTAAACAAAAATTTCCTAATTTACAATTAGATACCTTTCTATTAACATTAGCGACAAAATCTTCATTTTCTGACGCTAACATTGGACGTCGGTAAAGATCCAAATTGACAAAGATCTAAAACAGACATTTTAAAATCGTAAATTTATGTCAATTAAAAAAAAAATGTATCTGAACCGAAACATAATACGAAAGTTTACCTGATGCATAGTTTTAGCATAACTTTCTGCATTAGCCACGGGACTAGTTATTTCTTCAAATTCTTTGATTTCCTAAAATACAGGAGAAAAACAGTTATTAAATACTTACAACATATGTAAACCCGGTGTTATATACTTATGTAAAGCTATGACCTGCTGAATGCTTTGTAGTTCTGCCGACACAACCGCAAGCCTTTGAGCTGGATGGAGTTTTTCACTACTTGATATTTCTTGGTCCAATCTCACGAGAGCGATCAGTACAGTCTCTTTGCCAGAGCTATCTTGCCGCGAACTCTGATTACCGAAAACCGTATCAAATGGTTAGTGACAATTAAAATGGTTTTATCTATACTTATGTATATTGCTTTCCCTTATTGCTTATATTGCTTAATAATATTTGCCTTATTTTATAACTACTCGAGTTATAATGTTTGAGTTTTATATGAGTACTTCTAAGAATATCTTAATAATGTACTCACCGCATTAGGCATGATTGTTACATCTACTTGTTGAGAGCTTGCTGTGCAACCCATTCCATCACAACTACTAAGAACTAGGAACTGAGTCAGAATAATACTACATACTTCTATTTCTCATATTTCTAATAAAATGTGTCAAGGATACTATGAAACCGATGGATTTTTGCGCGTAAAATGAAGATAGCCGTGAACGAAAACTAAACAATAAGGGCTTAACACAGAGTGGTACATGACGAGTCCAAAATACAAAAAGGTTCAAATGCTAACGACTTTAATTTAACCCTTAACATCACGTCAACTTCGATTAAGATTTCTTTACAAAATATTTTCGTATATTTATGTTTACTTAAACTATATACTGGTGCGTATTATATTATACATACATTATACAAACACATTATTACAAAAATGTAAACGTAAACTAAGTGGTACATATTATAGTATAGTTCTGTCCCATTCGGAGCTTGTAACATTTATGAATGTGACATAATTAGTCCTAAGCACGAATTTTCAATGTACATCATGCTATTTTATATGGAACATGTACTAAATAATATACGAAAATAAATGAATAGAGTGAATCAACAACAGTACCTAAAATTTTATGACAAGACTGTAGTGTACGATTTATTTAATTTTTTTTCTTTATTTAAGTAAGTATTTTTATCTCAGTCCCATTGTCCTCTTACAATTTGTCTGATCGAATACACTATAAATACAACTTATATCTAAAAATTACATGACCATTAATTAGCTAAATCTTAAATTATCTTTTAGAGAGGCGTATGAGTGCCAGAATGTTGTCGGTTGCAATTTATGTTCTTGATTACAAAAATATTGTAACATTTTGTGATTTTAGAGGACTTACTCTGTAGGATACAGAATGAAGTAAGTACAACGGAATCCTTAGATGAAATAAAATATTTTTTTTATTAAATAATTCATATAAGTATATTTTGTCAAATTAAAAAAAAAGTAAAGAAAATATAACACATTTTCTTAAAACTAAAAAAACGATGAGGTTGCTGGCTACACTATTCCAGCGACCGTCTCAGTGCATCGCCAACCGCGCGCTTGGTATTTATTTATATGGAAATTCTTTAAACCTTACAGTACTAGAATGACCGTCCATTGCGTAACGACTTTAGTAGTTTGTTCGATTTTCGAAGCGTATCTTTAGGATCGGTACGCTACGTACATACAGTTGGTGAAACACCATAACCGGGCTATAATTTAAATAATAATAATACTCTTTCAGTTACACAAATTAAGAAATTAAATGTAACATACTAAATTAAATTTTTAATAAATAATTAAGTTTTTAATAAAAAAATCTAAAAAATAATGATTGAGAAAATAACATGCGTAAATTGGAATTTCTTAAAAAAATCTAATGTCAAGTATTGTCAACGTTGACTTCCCCCTCCCTGCCCCAATTCAATAGAATCCGACTCATCTTGTCACATCGTCTTAAAGTTATTATATTTTTGATTTGCTAAATTATTTTAGTTTATTTTTTGATTTATTTATTATTGTTTGTATATAATCAAGTGCCAGTTGAACGGATAACTGGTAAGTAATCTCCATTCATTGAATATCTTCATAAGTGCCACATGTCGATTTAATCATTTCAAATTCAGTCTTACAATAACGTATCTCATTTAAAATTGATTTCAGAGTACAGAGGAACATTACAACGAGACCTCAGGTCTCGGCCTTCGGCCAAAAACACTATAAAAACTATAAGTATTGGAAAAATCATCCAAAAAGATCTGCCATACCCAAGCTAAATTAATATATTTCATAATTTTTTATTTTCTTTTGTAATAATGTCTCAGTGGAATAATTCTTATTCTTATAACCAGTATCAAGCACCTAATAATTGGAACAACGATTATAATAGCCAATATCAAGCTTATTATCCTAATCCAAATAGGCAATACGACCCCAGTAATCAATATGTTAGTTTTGATGAATTTTTATCTCAAATGCAAATTTCAAATCCACCTCCTACGAATCCTGCTACCTACAATAACATGCAATATCAAAACTATCCAAATGCTCAATATAACAACATACCCAATTATCAAAATGGTACTACACCTCAAAGCTCCCAAGCAGATTATGCATATGGAACGAACACTGCCAATTTCCCTAATAATGAGGAACCTTATCAACCAAACATGCATAATCAGTACAACCCGGTGACCTCAGATAAAAATAATTACTCAAATGAAGTGGTTTTTAAATCAAAGCTAACACCAACTGCTACTGAATTTGTGCCTAAAAGTTCCAAATCAAAATCACCAAGCAGTCCTCACAATGAGTCTTCACAAGAAGCAAGTTCGTCAAGTGGGGCAGTAAATAAATCATCTAGTAATTATTCAAAACCATCTAGTTCCACAAATTGGCGAGAAAAACCACATGGTTCTCAACAAAGTGGTGCCTCATCTAGCAATGAAACAACAAGTCAAATGCAGAAATTTTCAAAACATCAAGACTCAAATAGAAATCATAAAGGGGATTCTAAAATTCGTAATCAAGACTGTTATAATAGCCACTCGGAGTCTTCAGAACAAAACTCTACCAAAATGCATAAAGACTCATTAAACCGTCCCAGTGAATTAAACAATCGAAACCGAAAATCCAAAAATCGTGCCACTAATAGTAATCAAATACAAGATACTAACTACCGTAACCATGATTTTAATCATCAAGACTCTAACAATCATAGAATAAACAATCGAAACAGTGATTTGAACAGCTTTAATCATGAGACAAATGCATATGATGATGTAAGCATGCATAATGAAGGGGGCCAATCAAAATCCAACCCAAAGACTAAGAATAAAGAGTCTGATGTAGGTCGAACTTTTTACAACAGTACTATGCCTAAAGAAAGTCAAGATGTTAGGAACGGTAGAAGTGAAGGTCCAAGAAATCGTAAATGGGCTGGCAGTCAGCGTATAAGAGCTACAGAACGTAATAGTACTGAAGATGAACAATATGCAAATTCATATGGATATTATAGGGAAGAAAAAGTGAAGGAAAATGTGCCCAGTCCAATGCGAGGAAAAAAGGCTTTCACAAATATAGGAGGTATTTATTCAATCATTATTTTTCAACTTGAACACTTGAATAAATGACTGATTGTATATCTGTATTAATGATCACATTTTACATATTTCAGCAAATACAGAAATGACACAGCGGGAACGTCTAAGTGAGCAATTAGATAAAGGTACCCTTGAATGTCTGGTGTGTTGTGAAAGAGTGAAACAGACTGACTCTGTTTGGTATTGCAGTAACTGCTACCATGTTTTACACCTCCGCTGTATAAGGAAGTGGGCCATGAGCAGTTTAGTTGGTAAGTTGATAATATAGCTGATCAATATGTTTTTTTTATATTACTATTAAAAAAAAACACATAATATTGAGTATGTGATGAGTCAATATTATCTTAGATTCTATGAAGAGATAAAGATAACTTTTTAATACTATTTTAAATAAATATATAATAATAGTGTTAGTAATTTGTATGTTGGTATTGATTAAATAGGAAGTGGATATGATGAAAATCTGCTCTTATTGTAAAGTATGGTCGAGGATTGCATTTATCAACTTATTATTCATCTCTTCATATCTTCCATTATTTTGCAGAAGGCAAATGGCGTTGTCCAGCTTGCCAAAACACAAGCCAAGACATACCAACTGAATATAGATGTATGTGTGGGGCTGTGCGTAACCCAGAATATCAGAGGGGCTCAAGTGGGGCTCACACTTGTGGCAAATCCTGTAAGCGGCCCAGAAACTGTCCACATCCATGTACATTGCTTTGTCACCCTGGACCTTGCCCACCTTGTCAAGCTACTATTAAAAAGTAAGTTATAAACTGTGTTAATACAATAATTATTTGGATTTTTTTAATTCTAAATTATTTATAGAAATATGAATTTAAATGTCCATAATATAAATAGGATATTCACATTCCGTATAAAATAATTACATTTCATTTTAAAATTTATATTTTTTTTAATGTAAATATGTTAATACAGAGAATGCGGCTGCGGTACCGAAACTCGCTCAATACTCTGCAGCAGCAAGTTGCCGCAAGTTTGCGGTCGACAGTGTAATCGTAAACTCGAGTGTGGGGTACACTCATGCACAAAAGACTGCCATGAGGGTCCCTGTGACGCATGTGAAGAAATTGTCACCCAAGGTAAATTAATGTTATAACATACTACTAAATAATTCCGGTTGTAATATATGAATATTTAAAAAGTACTTTCACACTCTGATCTGAGATGAATTATTTTATATAAAAAAATTCATTTTTATCCATTAGGCTAGAAATCCAAGATTTTCTGTTATAGTAACTGAAGTGTGTTGGGTCATTTACAAAAAAAGAACATACTTATATATAAATTATTTAGAAAGACTATTTAATAACAAAATATTGTTTTAAATATGAGCATACATTCAAAGACAATAGTCACCTCTGTTGCAAAACATTTGGTCTAGTGACATATGTTAACGACTATATCATGAAAAAGATATAAAAATTTGGTCTACTAAACTCTAATCTAATTTTAAATTTTTTTATTATGTGTTATTTATTATAGGTTATATATATTTTATTTTAAAATGTAAAAAAATAAAATGTCAGTGTGGGCCGCGTCTCCCAAGAAGACGACAAGAATGAAATCCAGCGAAGATCCGCTGATGTTTAGTATAAAATATAAAACGCCAAAATGTTTAAAATAAAATATAAAAAAGGCACGGGCATCTGCGAGTCCGTGGATGTTGGGAAATAATTAATAAAAAAACCTTGGGAACTAAGTTGTTATGTCCCAATTTTAAATTAACAACAAATTTAAAAATGATCACTTTCAGTGTGCCACTGCCCCGCGGCGAAGTCTCGCTCCGTGCCGTGCACGGCGGAGTCGGGCGCGTGCGGCACGTGGTCGTGCGCGGCGCCGTGCGGGCGCGTGCTGGCGTGCGGCGCGCACGTGTGTCGCGCGCCGTGCCACGCAGCGCCCTGCCCGCCATGCCCGCTGCGCCCCGAAAACGTGCCCGCCTGTCCCTGCGGCAACACCAGGTGACGACGCTCAGCTCTCATTAATCTGTTTCTAAAACACCTGCACAGAAGACAAAGACAACTCAAATTTCTTTCACTAACATTGGTCAAACACAAAAAATAAATATAATATACAATTGTACTGTTATTTCAGAATAAGCAAGGACCAGCGTAAATCTTGTACAGACCCAATACCGCTTTGTGGTAATATCTGCGCGAAGCCCCTACCCTGTGGTCCTTCTGGAGATAAACATTTCTGCAAAGAGTGTTGTCATGAAGGTAAATAACTGATTACTTAGTAAACTGTAACTAACTAAAATCAAGAATAAAATTACACAAAAAAAGTTACAACATGTAAAACCTTTTTCTTCTTGTTTTTTTGAACAGAATGAATGATAAATATTGGTCTAGCAATTTAATAAATATTAGCTATATGTATAATACATTACAGCATTGTATTCCAACAGTTTTTCTAATAAATATTGTCAAACATTTTCAATAAATCATTCAATAAATTGTATGTGTATAAGTAGTGTAATAATCACACTTACTCAGGTAATTGTCGCGTATGTCCCGACACCACGCTACTGCAGTGTCGCTGCGGACACTCCAGCCGCGAAGTCCCCTGCGCGGATCTGCCACAGATGCTTAACAATGTATTGTGCCAGAGGAAGTGTAATAAGGTAAAAATAATAATAATTCTAGTAATCTATTGAATATTATATCGAATGTGAGGTAATATAGCTCTGAAACCGTCTATAGAGCAAATTATCCCAATATAAGAGGTTGTCCATTAATCACGTGAGGCTTGAAAGGGGGGGGGAGGTGTTTGATAAAAATCACGAAAATAACACAAGGGGGAGGAGGGGTGTAGTAAGATATCTCGTGTATTTATTTTTTCGTCTAATGCGCGATTTTGAAACAAATATGGTCCTTAATTTCAGAATAAAATAAGATTATAGTTTATACCTGTATTTAAATTAAGATAATATTCAGAAAATTTTAAGATTCGTTGTAGGTACTAAAAATAGACGTGATGTTGAGAAGGGGGAGGGGGGGTGGCCTTAAACCTCACTACGTATCACCAATGGGGGAGGGGGGTTAAAAAATGCTAACAAAAGATCACGTGATTAATGGACAACCCCTAAGTTGTTAATCGAATGGTCTGTACAGAAGCTGTCGTGCGGGCGGCACCGCTGTCGCACGGCGTGTTGCGACGCTCAGTCGCACCGCTGCGCCGTGGTGTGCGGCCGCACGCTGTCCTGCCAGCTGCACCGCTGCGAGGAGTTCTGCCACACCGGACATTGCGCGCCCTGTCCTAGAGTCAGTGAGTACAGTACACCATAGCTACCGTCATCTTTGTGATTTTCGATTGATACTCCCGGATAAAAAGGACATTTGCGAACCCTTTTTTTTTTCAATATTTACAATAAAGTGATCTAGAGTTTATACAGAGACATAAAAGAGAGACTAAAAAAGTATAAAATCTGTCAAGAAGTTTTTTTTTAGTTTTATACTTGGTGGTAGGGCTTTGTGCAAGCCCGTCTGGGTAGGTACCACCCACTCATCAGTTATTCTACCGCCAAATAACAGTACTCACTATTGTTGTGTTCCGCTCTGAAGGGTGAGTGAGCCAGTGTAACTACAGGAACAAGGGACATAACATCTTAATTCCCAAAGTTGGTGGCACATTGACGATTTAAGGAATAGTTAATATTTTTTACAGCGTCATTGCCTATGGTGGTGGATGGTGACCACCTACCATCAGGTGGCCCATATGCTCGTCCGCCAACCTATACAATAAAAAAAATACATTTCTATATATAACATATTTCATACAGATTTCACTTTGAAAATTCATTTTCAATGGTTATTTATAAAAGCTTAATTATACCCTTGAGGTTATACATGCCTAGGATGCAATAAATAATGTTAAAGATATTAAATAATGAATTGTGTCAGGTTTCGAGGAGCTGCGCTGCGAGTGCGGCGCGGAGGTGGTGCTGCCGCCCGTGCGCTGCGGCACCAAGCCGCCCGCCTGCAGCGCGCCGTGCCGCCGCGCGCGCGCATGCGCACACCCGCCGCACCACTCGTGCCACTCGGGCGACTGCCCGCCCTGCGTCGTGCTCACCACAAAGATGTGCTACGGGAAGCACGAGGTGACTGGCTAAATATGATTATATCATAAGTTTATTGATTGTTAAATGTAATATTCTACGCTTTAACTCGATCTGAATTAAATTCATCATGATTTAATGATATTTTGTATTTGTATTTTAAATGTTGAAAAAGAGTAACTACTGAGTTTCTTGCCAGTTCTTCTCGGTAGAATCCACTTTCCGAAACAGTGGTAGCTTCACTTAATTGTTAAATGACGATTCAAAAGTGCTTGGAAAAGCCCACTTGAATAAAGTATACTTTGATTGAATTAAGAAGATTGTAAGATTCTATTAATCGTCTGACTTTAATAGCATACTACACTTATATATCTTGGCACATTAAGTGTAATAGAGGGTTTTTTTGATTACCGTAATAAATGATCGCTATAAAATTTTATATTCGTCATTAGGAACGTAAAACCATCCCATGTTCACAAGAAGAATTTTCGTGCGGTCTACCCTGCGGCAAGCCCCTACCTTGTGGAAAACATACATGCATAAAAACGTGCCACAAGGGTCCCTGCGACACCGGAAAGTAAGCATTTGCTATATTTAAACAATTTTATTATTAACACAGTGATTAGCAAGTGCAATTGATATAAAGCGTTAGATTCCATAGCGACACAATGTTTGTATCATACACCAAGAAGAAGTTTGTTGAGCTTTGATGGCCCAGTGGTTAGAACGCCTGCGTCTTAACCGATGATTGTGGGTTCAAATCCAGGCAAGCACCACTATATATGTATGTGCTTAATTTGTGTTTATAATTTATCTCGTGCTTGACGGTGAAGGAAAACATCGTGAGGAAACCTGCATGTATCTAATTTCTTCTAAATTCTGCCACTTGTGCATTCCACCAATCCGCATTAGAACAGCGTGGTGGAATATATTCCAAACCCTCTCCTTAATGGAAGTGGAGGCCTTATCCCAGCAGTGGGAAATTTACAGGCTGTTACTTTACTTTTTACTTTATTTTACACCAAGAAGGCTATTTTCAGATGCGCCTAAATAGCTCATTCATGCTTGTAATGCTTTCTAAACCAAATATACATACTAGATGCACTCAAGCGTGCACGGAGAAGCGTCCGAGTTGCGGGCACCCGTGCGCGGCGGCGTGCCACTCGGGCGGCGGCGGCGCGTGTCCCAGCGGCGCGCCGTGCAAGCGCCCCGTGTGCGCCACGTGCCCGTGCGGCCGACGCAAGGCGGAGCGCACCTGCTGCGACAACGCCAGAGATTATGCCAAGTGAGTTTATATTCACTGTTCCTGTCTGTCGCATCACATATTCGGATAACGAACCTTTGTTAGAAATGTTTACAATCTATCCCAACCTAAAAAGGAATAAAGATAAACAACCGTAGAAAACGTATTTTTTCCAAAATCCATAGATTAATATTCATTTTAAATATTCAAGCTCTGTCTGTTTATTTGGCTTATATCCTCTTGTGACTGGTATATATTTCTGGTTTCTATTATATCTTCTAAGACAAGACTGAATGTGGGCTGATCGCTAGAAATACCTGCGACAAACAGCTTAATAATATTAAGTATATTGTTAAATTTCATTTAATTAATATGTTTTTTTTTAAGGATGGTGAGCACTTTGGCAGCGTCGAAAATGCAAGAAGGTGGTACCGTCGATTTAACTGAAGTACAACGTCCTAGTGCGATGCTAAAAACGTGAGTAATTTCTCCATAATAACAAAAAAAAGACGGTTTCTCTACTTCTGGCATACTTCTGTTCTGTGAGCCGGCTACTTTTGACATAATAAAAAAAATATTTATTCTAATATATCCTGTTTAGACTTGAATGCGACGAGGAGTGCTTTGTGGAAGCGCGCAGTCGCCGCCTAGCGTTGGCGCTGCAGCTCCGCAACCCGGACGTGTCGGCCAAGCTCGCGCCGCGCTACAGCGAGCACGTGCGCTCCACGGCCGCACGCGAGCCCGCCTTCGCACAGCTCGTGCACGAGCGACTCACTGACCTCGTGCAACTCGCCAAGAAGGTATAGTACGACACAAATTAGATGTAGCATCGGAAAATGCAATGGAATGAAAATAAAACCGATTACTGCCGATTTACACAACCAAAAGAAATAGCTCCCTCTCGCGCCATTCGACGCTATTCGTCGCTATAGATTCACGCGTCAGAGAAAGCAAGTGCATGTAAATCGACGCGTCAAATTGACGAATATATTAGGTCATATGATATTAGAAGTTATTACGTTTGTGTAAAGATCTAATTCGCATGAGAAATAAATATTGATAATTTGGGATAGCGCACTTAATTCGGATGCGATCGTTTTTACGAATTTTGCCGATGCGACATCTAAGTTGTGTCGTACTATAAACTGGTCGCAAAGTACTTGTAAAAAAAACAAATACCTCAAAAAAGTTCAAATTAATATTATATATAATCCATCAAGAGTGCCTTAGACGTTATTATAGCCGCTATGTGGAGCATTAGCTCCACTAAGCTGATAGGGTGGAAATAACTATTAAGTGCTTAGTTAGTTGATACTTTGATGTAATAAAATAACTAATCGTTTCTCCTGCAGTCAAAACAGAAGACTCGGGCCCATTCATTCCCATCTATGAATAGACAGAAGCGTCAGTTCATTCACGAGCTGTGTGAACACTTTGGCTGTGAGAGCGTCGCGTATGACGCAGAGCCCAACAGAAACGTTGTTGCTACAGCAGATAAGGAAAAGGTTAATACTTTTTTAAACACATATATGTAATGTTAAATGTATATAAAAAGCACCTAATAGGCAATTTGACAATGCGAAAAATAAATTGTGAATTATTGTAGTCAGTGTATATTATGAGTTTTAAAATGATTATTTACTAACGAAAGTTGAAAATAATACTTAATTTATTCAAAAATCCATAAATAAAAATGCAAATTTTTAAACGTTTGTCACGTGACACAAAACGCTTCTGATTGGCCGGGCTTATGATGAAGTCACTTTCTTTTAAACATTGCTTTTCTACGCTATGTACCACAGATTAAAATACAATTGCAGCGCCATTTGCAGCGCCATATTGTCCAAGTAGCGTTTTTGCGCGCTATTTAAATATAGAAATTGAATATGATATTTTTCGGCAAATATGTACTAGAAATAAAAAAACATAATTACTGGGTTCTTTAACTTCTACTAAATAATACAAAATGAATTTTAAAAACCAGTCAAATAGCCGATTGTTCGTGGAATATTTTTTTGAACGATTCGTGAAATGCAAAAGTATTAATCCGCAAGGAGGTCTTATTAAGTGGTTACCCTGTACTGTACTTTCAGTCGTGGCTGCCGGCGATGAGCGTATTGGAGGTGCTGGCGCGCGAGGCGGGCAAGCGCCGCGTGCCGGGGCCCGTGCTGCGCGCGCCCGCGCACGCGCCCGCCGCGCCCGCGCCGCCCTCAACGAACGCCAACGCCTCTGCCGCCTCCAAGTAAGACTTGAATGCATTGCGGTATTGTAGTAAATAGTATTTCTTAATAACGCATATCGCTGCTCGTTCCTCTTTGGCAAGGAATATTATAAATAATGTTGGTCCGCTTGAATTATAGAATAATAATAATTATTATTATTCTATATATTGAACTAAACATTTACATCAACAACAACAGCCTGTAAATTCCCACTGCTGGGCTAAAGGCCTCCTCTCCCTTTGAGGAGGTTTGGAACATATTCCACCACGCTGTTCCAATGTTGGTGGAACATTTACATATATGTAAAAAATCAAATAGGTGCAACTAAATTTTTATGATCAAGGATAAAAGTTTTTATTTAAAAAACATGGCTTATTAGACAATACATAATTCCAACCTGTGTCATTCTTTATCTTTATATAAAATAATTTGTCAGATCATCCGGCGGCTGGGCGACGCTGACGTCAACGAACGCGTGGGCGGCTCGCAGCCAACCCAAGCAGGCGCCCAAGATTGACTACTTCGACAACCCGCCCGACAACTGAACGATTAGCTCAATTCAGGCCAGATGAGTGCTTCAGTCGCCGATGTATATCATGTGAAATGTTTTATATTTCTCAATTATTTTCATGCATGCATTGCATGTATGCAGCAAAAATATGTTCATAATTAAACTACTTGGTCATTTTCAATGATATTTTTTATGTGTAAAGTGTGAGCAAAAAAAAAATAAAGTCCATTCCATTCCAAGCGGCCAAAGAAAATTCAATTTGTGGGATCATTAGTTGACATTTTGGCCAAATTCTTGCGATTGTCTTACGTACGGGATTGGTATCGCTTGTATAGCGTCGCGCATCGACCAATGGGGTGCAGGTATTTTATTTCCTTGTAATTAAACCAATGAAATGGACCATAGTTTAACTATGATACGTCGATATTACATAATTATAAAACTCTGCCGGATATCCTTTTGTATGTTTTAACATAAAATACTTAAAAAATATTACTTAAATTTTTTTTGTTAAATTAACAGGAATATCAATTACAAATTAAATATTTGTATATTGACTATATGTTTGAATTTAACTAATTATTGACAAGTATGGAGGCACTCGTCTGCGCCTATTTTTTATAAGAAACTTACAAGTGATCTCTTCATAGAAAAAAAATAATTAAAAAAGGTAGAAATTGAAGTCATAAAATAATACAATAACTATAGAATGCTTTTGTTATATTAACTGTTCAACGAATATCACCATAGACAAATATAAATGCTGCCTTATATGTTATAATGAGATTTTCAAACATTATTAATATTATATTTAATGTTATACAGAGCAAGTATTCTGTTTGAGATCACAAGTAAGAATTAGTAGAGTCAATTTTATATATTATTCTTATTATAATAAAATATACATGCATAGAATATGTGTGGGTTATGTGTTCTTTGGTGATTAATCGAAACCACTTATATATAAGAAAATATTAGGTAAACTTCACTTAAGAACATATAAAGGACTTTTCGTTTCATATCAAAAATATGTCATTCCTATTTTTTTTATAATAATTGGCCTAATTTAGTTTCATTTTTACTTTTCTTATCTTTTAGTTTTTTTTTTTTGACTTCAATGAAACATTTTTTGCTAAATTATAAACTAATGTCAATGTTTAACACAAATGCTAGTTCAAATAAATTAATCTTATGTGTTCAGCACAAATATAGTTAATATTGTATGGATATTAGATAATAAATATAATCGTTTTATATAATATAATAAGAAAGCTTAGCACTTCATAAGTGTTCGATGTTAATTGTGAATAAAACAAAACGGTTTTTCATTGTTTTAAATTGTTTCACTTTTGCTAAAAAATTACATTATTTGGGGGCTATCATGTTTTTGCAAAAAAATTTTAAATCAACTTCACCTAAATATCTGGTCTGTAATTTTAATAAATTCTAAATGTAATCTAAGCATTAAGTATTTATTCAAAGTGGTTCTTGACAAAAATTGAGATTTAAAACAGCTTTTATAGTATTATATTCCATGTTAAATAATACTTCTCATCAGAGATTATTGCTCTCAAATTTATAACTCTTATGAATCATGTAATACTTGATGATTACATTTAGAGATTAAAATTATATGTTAAACCATACATCAACCATATGTCAAACCATTTACATATTATATTTTTAAATAGCACGGCCAATTGTGCTGATTTAATGATCGTTAAATTGTTTATAATCCTTTCCAAGTGTAGTTACAAAAAAAAAATATGGGATAGGTTTTCCTATGATAATATGTAATCTTAGATAGTATTCTACAATCTGTGTATTTGGAGCATAAATTATCTGTTGTACAGGCGATGTGTAATAAAATGTTACATATTTGTTAGTTTTTTTTTTAATTTTCTGTTGAACCCTATTCGATCCTTACAATTTGCAATACTGATACTAAATATACTACAGAATTTTGTTAATTTACGACATCACATTAGAAACTTCTAAAATTATCAGTGTTTCATAACTATATTGTTCATGTATTATATACAAAAAACCTTCTCGAAGCACTCTATCTATTAGGAAAACCTTATCAAAATCGGTTGCGTAATTTTAAAGATCTAAGAATTCATAGGAACAGACAGTGGTAAGCGACTTTAGTTTTATACTTCGTAATTATGATTTAAGAATATAAATAAAGATTTTCGCGTTTGAAAAAAGTAATAATTATACGTCTGTTTTGGACCCAGAGTTTAAATCCCGGCGGCCATTAAAATTTATTTTTTAATGTATAATATCATTTGATTTATGTAAATAAAACAAGGCACATATTTTATAAATCTTTTATATCCTGCAGTAAAATTTCGATATATCGGACAAGTTGTAATATTGGATTAACATACTCCTTAAGACGATAACACTTACAAACACTTTCTTTTGAACATTTCCCTCTCATAAATTGTGATCTTTTACTATAAGATTTGTTGCTGTGTCTCTTACAGCTTGTAAGCTTTGGGGTACTGCGCAAAGGCTCACTGTTACCACGATATTTCCCTCCTTTGAAAAAGTTTTCCAAAGAGTTCTTACAACAATTATAACGCTCGCAATCTGAATGATATCTTTTGTTTAAATTCTGCCATCCGTGTTTATTTCTATTCGCCAAGTTTTGCTGAAAAATTAATATTTATATTTAAATTATGTATTATTCAGTTGGTTTTATCTACTTTAAATTGGATGTAAATCATTGCTAAATTTGAAATGTTTTGAAAAATATAATTATAAAAGACGTTAATTAAGCGAGAAATGTTTGAAAGTTAATGTACGTAAATTATTTTTTTTTTTGATGGGAAAGTTACAACTAAGGTTCATGCTCTTTTATTCTTAGTTGAATCTGCATTATTTTCGATCCGGTAGACCTTTAATTAATAAAATTTATAATTATTTTATTACTTAATTCAAATTTGTAAAATGTAAAATCACTACTCAAATGTCTGGCTTAAAAAACCAGAAAAAAGGTAGTAATTTAGAAAAGTATATTTTGTAAAAAGAATGGAGACAATATTATTTTGTAATAAAAGTTTAGAAACAACTATTACGCTTCATTAAACATGTTTCATAATTTATCTTAAGAAATGAACATTACGTATTGTGTAATTTCTTATTTCGAAATTCTTATATAGAGAGATAATTAATTTAATTCTGCGATTAGCGTTTATAGTGTACATAAATTATTGGCCCATAAAAATCAAGAAGTCTATTATAGGTGGTAACTTACTAAGAGTATGGATGACGTGACGCAAACACATTAATAGCTACGGTAGGTAGTATTGTCTACTTAACTTGGTAATATTGCTCGATCGATCGACAAAAATTTTAGTTTGGTATATCTCACGCCACGAAAATTTGTTCTATTTAAAATATTGTATAAATACGGGTATATAACGTATATTACGTCTAGTAAGCTTGACAATTACCTCGGTTGTACAGTTGCATCTGTTATTTTTTTCATAATTAACTAACTTTTTTCTTTTTGTTTTTTTATTATCTATCAAAGATGTTTCTGAATCACTACTGTTATATTTTATCGGTGAAACGTAAGTCTGCAAATAATTACCTAAAATTAAGTTATTATTCATAAGGCAAATCAAATATTTAAAGACAACATAATATAATAGTATTGTGACTTTCTGTCCACGTATACAAACTGTGAAAATTATGGCATACAATTTGAAATTCGGCATACCTATAGAACCTTAGAAGAACTCATAGGTTGAGTATGTACATATATTATGGTAATTATAACAGCTAGCAAGCCCGTCTTAATACACAGTTTACTATAGGTTAGGTTGCCCTGAAGATCCCTCAGAATAATTTTGAGGAGAGAGAGAGATTGCCAGATCACTTTATACACCCGAGCGCTTATTGCTCTTACAAATAAGTTGACCCTTGGCATATAAACTAAAAACTGTGACCATGGGTTTCAAACTAGGGTATTCCAATAAAAGTCCTTCTAGATTTTTTATCAAAAACTTCTAAGTAGCTTAATAATAATTTTTGGTCTACCTGTATTATTTCAGTTAAGAGAAGCTGTCGTGGGTGGTTTCAGTTATAAAGACATAATTATCCCTTTTTTTCAAGAAACCCTCTCCTAAGGGGAGAGGAGGCCTTAGCTCAGCAATATGCAGGCTGTTACTTTAACTACTTTATTCAAGGAAATGTTATGGTAAACAATAAACAAATACTTTGCATAAATATTCCATGGCAATGAAAATATAGTAGAGATTGCAATAGCATGTAACATAAGCAGAATAAACAAACCTATCTAAGTAGATATATAAAGAAGTTTAACAAACACAATACGAACACATTCTGCTGAATCCCCGTAAGAGAAAATCGCATGCCAACACAGCTGTTAGTATCTGCGAACTGTAGTCGTAATAACTGTTACCTATTATTTGAAAAGAAAAGAAACATTAAACGTCTAACTCAAAGATTTTAGACTACGAACAAATCTTCAAAAAAAGTAATGCGATTATTAGGTATTTTTTCTTTTATAACATGCGATATGCCCGAATCTGTAATCTATTAATATTTGGTTACGACATACAAAAACACCTGACTGCATTAACATAATTGTTATGATCATGCTTATGAATGAAATCAAAATGGTAGAAATCTGTAATTGAATGTATGTTCTAGTTGTTTACAAATGTTAGGTACACGCCTAAGAGTATGTACATAAATAATCGAGGTTTTACACTTGCATCGATTAAGACGATTGGATATTTGACATTAATGATTTAAAATTACATTTATGATTTTGTGTAACATGCCACAATAATATAAATGCCAATGTAATAAATCATACCATGGTTTAAATTTATCATCTTGTAGGCAAAGTCAACAAAATTCGACCACATTTTTTCCATGCCCTTATCGTTCTTTGTATTTTTCAATTTATAGTGAGAAAGATCATTAACTTCTGACTCTACACAAATATTTAGAACACCATCATCTACATCTGATATTTGCTCCTCGTCATTGAGTTTAGCGTACTTTTCCAAACATTCAATGTTTTCCTTCACAGTTTCTAATTGTAATGTTATATTTTCTGCAATGTTCTTCTTAACAGTCTCCAACTCTTCTCTTATGTCATTCTCCACTCTATCATTTGTTACATTTTCAGCTACGCCGCTTAAACTTGCATGATAAGCTTCTTTTGTATTAGCAACGCCTGTGAAGTCTTCAATTTCTTTGCTAGTTTCTGAATCGTGGCTGTTGTTGTCTTCGTAGTTTTCCAATTCGTACTCATCGTGTAGTTCGCTAAAACTTTCATAAAGGTCGTCATCATTAAGATACACATTCGAGGGAACGCTGCGTATGCTTCTGTCTAGTTTCGGTTCACTCTGACATAACCCAAACTGATCACACAGCCTGCGCCGTGCTCGCCTCTCACTGAGTTCCTGTTTTAAAATTTTATCTTGGTACGATTTTTTCTTCAATCTTTGTACAGCGTCAAGTTGATTCTTCTCCAGCGATCTATACTGTTCGTACAAATACCACGATCGTACACGATTACATTTTTCATTTGCGGAATCTAAATCTTTATTAAAATATAATATTTTTAGAATCTTAAAATTTAATAACAAAATGAAACTAAAAAGTAAATTACTAACCGAATGAATTAACAAAATCCATTAAAGTTTGAAATATCTATATTACAAATTATAATTTTAAAATAGTTACTAGAGTAAAATGCATTTATATAATTTTTGATTAAAATTAATTTAGGATACAATATCGCCTTATGCCTAAACTCATCTGTCATGTTAAGCTATTCTAAAAGAAGTGACAACAAATATTTTTGGCCTATATATTTAAGCGTATCGGTATTTTTTAAGAATATGCTAGGTATCTCATTGAAATGACTCGTAAAAGTTTATATACTTTGTGTTGTAACCGGTAATGGAAAATTTCTTTGTAGACTTACGACTTAAGTGCATGAGGTCTTAGTTTATTGAGAAATCCTAGTCTTGGCTAATATTGTTAAATTTTGCTTCTACAACATCGTTCGTAATTTATTAGAGCTAGATCTTTCTATTCACATGCTTTTAAGAGCTAAATCTGTACGACAGGACACCTAAAGGTACGATCCACCGCTCAACAGAATTTCTAGATGTTTGAGCTATCTAGAGGAACTTTATACCTCAACTTATTATACGCAATGAACGTAACAGTTTCTTTATTATTATTTTTAGTTCGGTCAGTTAATCTTGCATGCCCATTACGTAAATAAATATTAGAACACCTTTGGAAATTTAAATAATATTTTATTGGATATCTTATAATATTTTAAAACAGTTAAATAAATGCTATGATAATAAATATTTAAGTCATTCGTTATAACATTGTTGTTGTTGTTTGTAACATCCTAATAATCGTTTTAACTTGTTACACTAGCTTTTTACCCCAAAATGTTCATTTCTATTAAAAAGATTTATCGACAACTTAAGAACATTTTAATAATTGAGATTCAAATCAACAAGCTTTCATAACAAGCAATTATAATCTACTTTTAAACTATATCGCAACTCTTATCTACTTTCTAACACGTATATTGTTTCATAATAATTTTGAGGATCAATTCGTATGAAACTAATAGAAGAAAATCGCGCCGCCAGCCGGTTGCCTGCTGTATCCGGGATTCGTTTGTGAAGAATGCACTCCCGAGTTCATGAGCTTCACACTGAAGGGGGACTTTCGTTCTGTGATGCCGCCTCTTTTCATTGGATGACCCTAAAAAAAACAAAAATTTCATAAGAACTAACTCACAGTGCTTAAATTTTATTTACTAAGCACTTTTTTTACTTACCAAAGGAATGCCAACTGCCGGTAGTTTATCAAAGGTATTCCGCAGACGGCGCCAAGTATCGCAACCGATTGTTTCAGCTTGCAAATACAAATCTTCCTTATCGGCAAAATGCTCACTCGACTGATTGTAGGTCGCTGCTAAAACTAGATCCAAGCTATCATGTGGTAAACTGTAATTATTATAAGATTATTGGAACTTTTTGTATAAACTATAATGCATGTTTTATTTTATTTTTTATTATCCCTAAATAATTGGCAATAACAAAATTGTCTTTTTTAAGGAAAATACACAAAATATTTTGTCTTAATCAAAATAAATCATCTTAATCTTGAACTTGAGCCGTATATTGCGGTAATTTCACATAATATGGATTTTTGTTTTAGGGAAGAGTAAGTATTGAAAGTGAAGGAAAATTGACAAATGTTTTCCACTTACTAAAATGGATGGTAAAAACTTAATTTTCTGACGCTGGCTAAAGTATGATGTGAAAAAAGCCGTGATCCGGTTGGAACGCCGTGTTTTTCTTTTGTTGATAAAACGATTTCTTTTCCCAAATCACCCTCTTTTCGTAAATCCGGTAACAGCTTCTTATTTCTAACTTGTTTAATTCCTGTCATTTTAAATACCAAAAATTTACGACGATAATAATAATGAAAAATTGAAATAAATAAAATAATTCATTTCGTGTCCATAGCAACGACTTTGAAACTTGTAAAGCAAGCTAAAACGAAATGTTACTTATTATTCTTTTTTAGAGATAATATTTATTATTTAATCTTCTCAGATTGATACTCGTAAATATAATGTAAAACCTGAATCAATAATGAAAATAAAATAAAATGGCAGCTTGCAATTACAGCAGCATAGTTGGAAAAAAACGCAAAAGCATTGGCTTACAATTCCGCTCTTCGAATGATCAAAGATTTTGGATCATTATTTAAATACTAACTTTTAATATTTTATTGTATAGGACATTAAGTGGGATGTTGCTTGTGAGTATCAACAATATTAGGTTTGAATGAGAAAGAATAATAAATGACATCGATTTAGATTCTTAATTAATTTTCTGATTTACTTGACTGTTTCAATATTTATATACTCGTTAGATAGGCATGTACATTATCTCTAATTCGCGATTTTTTTTTTCGTTTTGATAAATGCCTTAGAACGTAACTGTTGCAGATTGTCTAAAAAGTAAAAACTAAAAACTGTGTATGTATATTATGTATTAAATATGTTAATATGGAAACTTATCAGAAATATTTTTTATCTATGTGAACCAATTCCGCCAACAATGACAATATTATAGCATTCATTCAATTTCGTTCGTTCACGCGTCCGGTAACTAAACATGATTTTATGACTTCCGTTCCTTTGTCATTCTAGAAAGAACTAGCCTGTGAGACGCTCAGTTTTATGAAAAAGCTTATATGTTCCGCCATTTTGTTTTGTAACTGTGATAGTTATTTTTGATCATTGATATTTCGTTTCTTTCGACCGCTATAGAATATTAAATTACCAAAATGAGTTACGGTAGACCACCGCCACGTATAGATGGCATGGTATCACTGAAAGTGGATAATCTCACCTATAGAACAACTCCAGAAGATTTGCGTCGCGTTTTCGAAAGGTGTGGTGATGTCGGCGACATATATATCCCCCGAGACCGATATACGCGAGACAGCAGAGGATTTGCTTTTGTCAGGTTTGTTAAATATGTACTTAATATGTAATTAACTTAGATGACGCTATGATTCAGCATTTGGTATAAAATTGCGTAAATCGTAGGTTATGTCTACATATTGGTTTTTATGTTCGTAGGTTTTACGATAGAAGAGATGCTGAAGAAGCATTAGATTCTCTAGATGGACGCATGTTGGATGGAAGGGAGCTTCGCGTTCAGATGGCGCGTTATGGCCGTCCATCCTCACCGTACAGAAGCCGATACGACCGTCGTAGAAGGTATAAAACAATTTCATATTTGTCTTAATTTTAAAATTGCATGGACAACATTTATAGAATAAAATTTTATTGAGTACATGCTCATTTCTAATAATATCAATTTAAATATTCATTTATTATAAACAAGCTTTGTAATAACTACTGTAAGTGATGCACTATGCAATTTCCGTTATAGTGTAAGCTAATAAAGATTCTTACAGATCTGCAGAGTCGTCTCACGTGAATAACTATATTATGGACCTTACTTAAATTAGTTTGTGATGGTATTTTTTTAGCTACTCCCGTTCACGGTCTCGTTCACGTCGTCGATCCAGGTCTCGCTCCAGGAAGCGCTCATACTCTCGCAGCCGTTCCCGTTCACGTTCGAAGTCCAGGTCACGCTCGGACTCCAAGAGCTCTCGCGGCCGGTCTCGTAGCCGCAGCCGCAGCCGCTCGCGTTCCAGACATTGAAGTGCTGTGTAAGAAATTATAGTACATATAATATTTGTTATAAGACTTTATATATACATTATTTAATTTTGAATGTTTTCAAGGCCATAGTCCTCAACATCAATTAATAATAATAACTAATTATTAGTGTTTTAATTAAAGTATCCCAGTTTACTCGCTTATTAATTTGACTTTTGCAAATTATATCTTTACTTCGTTTCAAAGTGGGCCTAGTGAAAACAAGTATTATTACATTTGAAGTATATAAAATCTATGTAAAAATTGGTCTATATATGAAATAATTTCTTATACAGGTTGAGAGTACCATAGTGAGCTGAAAGGTTGTGCTCCCTGCCTCTGAGCTGGCAGCCTTCAGCCCAGGTACTAGAACACTCCTAAACAATAAGACCTATAGACATAACTATGAGCAACATAGTGGTAAACTTGCAACAAAACATCTAGTTTTAAGTTTTCAATTAATTGTAATAATTGTATATTAATAATTTTTCTGTTTTCATGTACAAGTTTGTGAATGTGTTATCACTTACAATTTTCAACTAACTGCCCATTCTTAAAGCTGATGGATTATAAATGTATATTGTCAAAATTGTATTATTATATTTTTTAACTTAAACTGTTTGAAAGTTTTAGTGTGATAATTTGATTTAAACAGACAAATGTTAAGTTCAAATCAAGTTGATGAGATTTAATAAATGTATTTTTAGAATGTGATTAATCTCTAACTCTTAGATATGACTGTAATGGTCGTAAGATGTTATTTCAGGTTAAATTATAAAATCGGAAGATCATGTTCTCCAAATTGGGTTAAATTGGGCATATTATAGGACCACCTCAAGACTTGGTAAATAGCACTAAAGTCATGTCAATGTTTATATCAATTTCAATTTGTGTTATTTTTTTTTTTTTGTAAATGTAAGCTGTAGGGTTCAGAACAAATTTCAAATTTCGAAAGTTGTGCAAGTAACATGTTTGTTGCAAAATTTTGTATTAGGACTAAGTTTATATGTATCATAAGCTTCATTCACATCAAATTAAAGTTAGCCACAGCATTACAATATTAACAGAAATGTTGGTATGCTCAGGGCATGGAGTATGCGGGGAGCGAGGCTGTTTGCGGGGAGGGGGGTTTTGCGGTTTGCTGACAACTGCTGAATTGCTGTTGTTGCCGAGCATAAGTTATGAGTAATCTTTTATATTTATTGCCAAACTCAAGTCACGCATAATTAGGTCCAGACAGATGTGTACATGAAGTTTTACATCTGAGTTTAGAATCAGTATAATTATGTGAATGTCAACTATCCCACTCTTAGAATGTAAACTAGAGATTAGATGTAATTAATAGATGCGTGTGTTTAATTAAAGAGCATTACATAGATATTGTAATTTCACGATAAGATTTAGAAATCAAAAACAATATTTGCATAGTGGGTAATGTGTGGATTTGTTTGGCAGGCCGGTGCTGCTCGCTGGCCTGTTTGCTGTGGCAGTTTCCTGTGCTGATTGCTGTGATTTGCAGATACGTGCGTCTAGGTTACTCTAACGATGCAGGATTTCTCCCTCCCTGCCCATAAATTTCTAGAAGTACATATATTTTAATATCTGATTTTACCTCCTTTTAGAGAAAAGGTTTATTTGCACTACAAAAAATATTTTGTGTTTTTCGTGTTTAAGATTTGTATTCAGTTTATCATATAAAAAAACCTTTTCTTTAAAAAATTAACTACTCAACAAGAGAGAAGAATTCGGAGCAAATTGGATGGAACACCAGGTTCGGATGACAACACTCGTTTCAAATTCTTTAAATAAAATAAACATAATAGATGATAAACTAAAGACTTTTATTTATTTTAACCATTTAAATACGTCAATTGTCTAATATTTTCATTTTAATATTAAAAAATAAAACATCATTAAAAGTTAAAACGATTGGATCTATACTAGATATAATCGATACGTTACGTAAAAGTTAACGTATGTATTCAATATTAACGTGATCTAAATCATTGTACAATAAGCTCGCATAAAATAAATTTAGGATCACACCGTTCACTTCATTTCAAAAAATTAATACATAAAAATAACGAGTTCAACTTTACGTAATTAATAATTCATTAATTTTGCTTAAAGCATTAATCATATTTATATGCATGTAAAATATATTGTGGGAATCAATGATATTCTAATAAACAGATGTTATATCCATACTACACAACTGATAAAAGTGTGCCGCGCCGGGGACCGTTTATTTTTACATTTCGTTAAAAGTAAAAAGGATAGCTTGATAAAAACAATAAGTGAAAGGGGTATGTAACTAGATGTTTTAATTACGCAAAACATATTACTACGTAATTATGATAAATAATAATAATAATAAATATGAGACAACATCACATACATTACTCTGATCCCAATGTAAGTAGCTAAAGCACTTGTGTTATGGAAATCAGAAGTAACGAAGGTACCACAAACACCCAGACCCAAGACAACATAAAAAACTAATGGTAATCTACATCGACTCGGCCGGGAATCGAACCCGGGACCTCAGAGTGGCGTACCCATGAAAACCGGTGTACACACCACTCGACCATGGAGGTCGTCAAAACCTATAAATAAAACGACTAAAGGGAAACGTCCTAATCAGGACGTTTTCTAGTCTTCACTTTTTGCGCGTTAATAACATATCTGTTTATTACAACATCATTGGTGGGAATAAACATCTTATCTGCGTCACTTCACAGAACTCTTTAAAAAAAGGTGGGAATTTTGCGGCAGACACGTTGGATCGCCATTATGATTGTTACTGTGTAGTGTTATTATTGATGGTTATTTATGTTCTAGATTAAATTATTTTTCGAGATCGTTGTTTGAGAAGTTAGCCTATTTTTTTTCTTTTACTAATTCGTACTTTTAGTTCTAACAATATACAGTGAAATTACGTTGAGTAAATGGAGACTTCAAAGCTTATTTAATATTTATTCCGCTGAAGTAATCGATCGGGAACTTTTACTTGATACTAATGGATTTAGAAATCCTTACTCCATCATGTAATTTAAGTATAGGCATTTTTTTGTTAATTTACAAGTGTTGCATATTATATCCTTGATGAAAGTATGGCCACCAGTTAACACCAAAGTGTATTAAAATAACAGGAGGTATACTTTCTAAATAAATCCAAACCCTTCTAACTTTAATATGTAAATGTACTACATTTTGCAAACAAAATATTTCATCGTATATTCACAAGCATTACATTAAAGTGAGACTGATTGAGAAAGTATTGATATAAGGATGGGTTGATGGTTCAACGTAGGTACTTTTTTTGATTGTTGAAAATTCAATATTGATTTCGTAAGGGAAAATTGTTTGGCAACATGTACAAAGGCAATACTGTATAATCTGAATAGATTATCTATTTTTGCGATGGTTATACTTTTGATTACTGTCAATTGTAAAATGTCATCTGCCAAATCAACGTGTTCATACATTTAAATTTCAACAAAAATTGTGTATAATTTTTTTTATAAATTAACCAAAAGAAAATGTCTTCTTCATTTTTCCTAAAAGGGAAATCGAGGCAAGTTCATAAAAGAAAAAGTGAAAAAATAAACAAGAAAAAACCTAAAAAGCCAAATGCTCCTAACCTCGAAAATGGACAAGAATCCTCAGATAGTGATTTGGACCTTAAAAAGTTCTCTGAAGCGGAGGAATCAGACAGTGACCATGAAACAGCAGAGCAAAAGAAATTGCGACTAGCAAAGAAATATCTAGAAGAAATAGAAAAGGAAGAAGCGAAGCGGTCGGAGGTCATAGACGATGCTATCGAAAAACGTTTACAAAAAGATTACCTGGAACAAAAAGGAAGGCTAAAAACAGAAGTTGCCGATAAATATGTTGCTCCAACGGATAGTAATATTAGACTTATACGGGCCAAGGAACATCGCCTATCACTCACATGTTTGTGTATTAGCAGTGACGGCGATTTCGCTTTTACTGGCTGTAAAACTGGTACAATCATTAAATGGAGTGTCAGGGAAAAACGAAGACTCGGCTCTTTGACTTATAAAACACATTCCGCTTACCTAAAAGGAGGTATTACTTCAGTAGCCTTAACTACAGACTCAAAATATTTAGCTACCTCTGATTCTTCACCAAACATTCAAATTTGGGACCCTCATACATTGAAACACATACATACATTCAAAGGCCATAAGGATGTGGTTATAGGTCTAGTTTTTAGAAAGAACACACATGACTTGTACTCGGCTAGTAAAGACAGATCCGTGAGGATCTGGTCGTTGGATGAAATGGCATATGTGGAAACACTGTTTGGTCATCAATCACCCATCACTTCTATTGATGCATTAACTAGGGAACGAGCTATTACTTCAGGAGGTCGCGATACCACTGTTAGAATATGGAAAATAGTTGAGGAGTCACAGTTGATTTTTAACGGTCCAGTGGGAAGTCTTGATGAAGTGAAACTATTAGATGAAGAGCATTTTGTGTCTGGCAGCGACAATGGTTCAATATGTTTGTGGAGTGTCTTGAAGAAAAAGCCATTATGTACTGTAACAGAAGCACATGGTTCTGAAAATGAGGTCCCACGCTGGATTACAAGTTTAGCAACTCTTTTAAATTCTGATGTTTTTGCATCTGGATCCTATGATAATTACATAAGATTATGGAAAGTCAGTGATTCATACAAAAATATTGAACCTTTGCTTAGCATAATGAAAAATGGATTTGTAAATCATATGCAATTTACAAGTGATGGCAGACTTTTATATGTAGCTCTAGGACAAGAACACAAAGGAGGCAGATGGTTTAAGCAAGGGAGTGCAAAAAATGGCTTATTAGTTATTAACTTATCGATGAAGTCATAATATTTTAATAAATAAATTTTAAAATATGTTTCCTTTCTTCATAACTACCACACTACCACAATTATATATTTAATTATTGTACATAAGACAACTTTGCATCTAATCAAATTCGATCCCCAAAAATTAAGCACAACATATATAAATTTTATCAATAATAAGTAACATGATCAATTAAGAACATTTTAAAGGCCACAGACCAGTATGCATGACCAGTACTTAATTACATGCAAAATTGACTCTTATTTCATTTTATAAAATTGGTAATAACTTTCTTTTTTGAACAAACTGTATTACATAGCTATATATCAGTTGTATTATTATAATGGGTCCTGATTTGATCAACTGTTTACTAAATGTAAATTAAATCACACTTTGAATATAATAATGTTTTATTTTATAATGCATATACATTTTATAAAATTAACCGACAATTGTATTAGCTCCTCTTAGTTGTAGATACCCAGCAGTAATGTCCATGGGTAAACTTCTTACCGTTGCAAATTCTTCTGCATTGCTATAGTACAGTTTCGAGTGACGGTCTATATAAGGCGCTGGCAAACCAGAGATATCTGAATATTTCTTTGTTGGCTTAAAGGAAGGTGGTGCATTGATTGAAAAATCTGCAAAAAGCAACATATTTATAAATAAATGTGGTTTTCATTTGCCCTCAATTTATAATACACTCAGTACTCACACAGAACAGCGTCATTAGGCCATGGTAGTGTTCTTTCAGTAGTCAATATTTGTTTTAGCGATCTCCACATACGCTTCTTACAACCACTTTTTACAATAAATTTATTTTCGATTTTAAAACAATGACTCCTTTCTGATTCACCAGTCATATTACTATAGTTACAAATATAAAAAAATGCGTTGAAATTGAACTTTTAGCATAAAAATTATATTTATTAATTATTTTAGTTTAGTACTTGTTTATAATTGAAAATACAATTCACAGAGTAAGTAAGTATACAAGATAGTCATAAGTGTCATTACCGATTTAAGTAATCGATTATTACGATAACTAATAAGAATCGATTCCAAATATACAAATTGATTTTTATGAATCTAAATATCTCTTCTATACAAAAACCACCTTAGCTTACCAACAAAATCAAAAAAATTATCAGTCAAAAAGTTGATTTGAATGCAATAATTACTTGTAAAGAAAATTTTACTTATAAACTTAACTAAACTAATAATAATAACTTAACTTAACTAACTTAACTGTTTAGTTTCTCTGAGTTTGACACACCCTTATATTATATTAGATATTTAGAATGACATTTAGAATAATAAAGGAATTTCATTCCGTTTTGAATCAAATGAGTGCAAATAAAAAATAAATAAAAAAGAATACAGATTATTTTTCGATACTTGACATTTGACAGCTCTTCAAAGTAAAATGTCCAATCAAATGTCATTAAATTGATATCTCGGAAATTGGAAAACACCATAACGTGATTTAAACTTTTTAAAGGTTACTTTAAAAAGTTCTGTGCAAAAGGATGTTAAAAACATTTAAGATTTTATATACTAAACATGTAATTAAGTCCATAACCAGGACAAATTAAAATAACAGTTTTTCCCTTGCGTTAAAAGAGCATCTTACAACGTAATATAACACGTGTTTGTAACTTCAGAAATAAAACGTGAATTTTGTGCCCAGAAAGTGACATTAGTGTATAAAGATAAATATAAAAACAATTTAAAATGGATATTGTAAATGAGATCTTAGAAAAAGAACAAAAGAAAGCAGAAAAGTATAAACCTATCACAGTCGAAAAGCACTTAGAGTTAGAACTAGATGTCGGAACTCTGTTGGCTTTTGATACAAATGATCTCGATACCAAATCGTTAAAGTGAGTAATATAAAATTTCTACTAAATAACGTTTCAATGAAATATTTAATAATTATACTCAATAATAATCAATCTATTAAAATATTTTTAGATCTGATAGTCAAAGGGATACATATTTACAATCTCTATCCCGTGACAATACACAGCTGCTGCTCAACAAAATATGGGAATTGCCAACAGAGAGAATTGATGAAGCAATAGTAGTTAAATTACCACAGCCAACAACAGTTCTTCCACGATCAAAACCAGTGCCGAAACCAAAACCTTTAACCAAATGGCAAGAGTTTGCCAAAGCAAAGGGAATTACTAAGCAAAAGAAAGATAAACTCAAATGGGATGAACAGTTACAGAAATGGGTGCCACTCTATGGGTAAGATACTCTTATGCATACTAAATTATATATACTTACTTATTTCTTATTAATTATATATTAATCTTGGAGTGAGTTTGAGAATTTTGAGATGATTAATGAAGTAACATTTGTTTGGTATAGTTTCAGAAAGGCAGCTGCTGAAAAAGAAAAAGATTGGCTAATAGAAGTTCCCCAACATGTGGATCCAATGACTGATATGTATGAAAAGAAAGCAACTGAAAAGTCAGAGAAAGTTGCTAAAAATGAATTGCAAAGGCTTAAGAATATTGCAAGGTCTAGGAAAGTTAATATTCCTAGGGTTGGTTTGCCTGTCACCTCTGATAAAGCCAATGCTACACAGGTAAATGAAATATATTTTTTTAACATAAGCTTCTTTAATATTAGACTATTTCTGATTATGACAAAAATGTTCCTCTAAAAAACTAGTTTGTAAATTTTTAATTTGAACTATTTTGTGTAGTTGTCTACTGCAGCTGTTGTGGCAAAAGCTTCTACTGCATCTCTTGGTAAATTCCAAGATAAGTTGCCAAAAGAAAAGGAAGCGAGAGGTAAAGGTGTCCATGAACTGATCCCAGGCAAAGTAAGGAAACGCAATGCACCGGTACCAACACCACAGGTGGAAAGAGAAAATAATCTTAACCTCATAGACAGGATTCTGAACAAGAGACCTAAGATTGATATGGATAAAGCAGTATCTAAACACATACATAAAGAGCAAATACAGTAAGTATATACACCTTTTTTAAATGTGGAATTTCTAATTTATACCCATAATTAGAAATTAATGGTTGTTAATTATCAATCTATTTCAGTAGTATATTCCTAATGTTTTATAAATTGCAATGAAATTTAAAACTAAACATATTTTATTTTTGTTTCTTTAGAAGATCAGAAGAAAAGAAAACAATGAAACCAGTTAAAGGAAAAGGTAAAGCTAAGGGTGGCAATGTAACTAACTTCTCAGCTAAAAAGCCCAAAGCTGGCAAGGGTCAAAGGAATCCAAACAAAAAGAATCCAGGCAGGAAGAGGAGATAGTTTTAGTTGAAATATTTGATTTTTAGCTGTCAATGAAAACTCATTAGCATTTTCATATTCATATTAATTACTGCTACCTTTATTTATAATATACAGTATATATTAGATTTGGTCTGTCTGTTGGGTCAGGAATTAGATCATCTTTACTGCAACTGTCATAATATGTATCTTATTTCAAGATTTCATAATGATTGGTTGAGTAGATAGAAAGTGTAATTATACCAAAAAATACAATCACTTTTACATCTATGAAATTATTTAGGATTAAATATACCATTAAATTTTATTTACGAATATTCTTTAATAATAAAAATACACCTATTCAATTTGTATCTGTTAAAATACTGTGTTAGTATTTCATAATATTTAACAGAAATTTTTACATTTTGTATAAAAATCTGGTATATTGAATATGGATATGCTAGTTACTAATGCTACTAATAACTACTGACTTACTGACTAAAATTGATTATGCTAGTGTTTTTTCAATGTTAGCTTCGTTGTCATAATGTTTATTCGAAATATAATAAAGTATACTACAAAACTGTTTCATTCATTTTACTAAATAAGAAATCTCATAGAATTAAATTGGATAATACTATTGTTATGATATAACAGGTAATGATTGTATTAGTAACATATTTTTGCTGTTGTTTTTGAAAAAATAAAACAAAAATTGTCTTCAATATAGTACAGTATAAAACACGAATACATATTATCGTTAAGTGCATCTAGTACTCGGCGATAAACAGCTTGAGAATACTTGAATTTTTAAATGAATGCTGACAGATAGAATATTTTCTAAAAAGTGAGTGAGTAGATCAGAATGGTACCATACACAAAAGAATACAGCTCGCAAATTTTTACAGATATCAATAAATCTCGGATAATGAGTGTGATAATAGAAAAAGCATCTGAGTTTACGCGTCCTAGATCTCTCTAAATGTTTCCCCCCTCTTCATACGCGCTGAGTGCTTTGACTCATATAATATATGGCTTCTACTGTCGCTAGGCCTGCTGATAGCGACACTTGGCTCTCCTTCCATCTACGAATCTGGGCTCGTTGAAGTAATGGTCTCTCTAATTGATAACCTGACGGTGATACCGACGTAGACCATGAAATAAGAAGGCATCAGTTTTCGAAATGAAATCAAGCCCTTTGTAAGAAAATCCACCGTGAGTGACGTTTCTACGTCAATGAGGCGCCGCCCTGTTGCCGGTATTGCACAGCACCCATGAAGCATAAGAAGGATTTGCAAAAGGGCCAGCTGAAGGCAACTTTTTACAGATTTGGACTGATAAGTCCTTCCGAGTGGGGGTTGAAGCCAAAGCTTTCTGATATCATCATCCTGTTAGCAAGCGAATGAGGATAGGGCAATTAATTAAACACTCTTTTCAAATATATACCATTTATTATGTCACATCACATGCAGATATTCCACATTTGTTAACATAAAGGATGAGGTTATAACGTCAATACTGTATATAATGTAGCTACACAATACCTACTGATCTAACAGTCTATTCAATACGCTAAACATTAATAATTTTAAGAGGAATTGGTTTTCTTCATAATAAATATACTGATAAATGAGACACTTGACATTACTTTTAGGCCCACCATAATGACTGCAATTATTGTGTATTTTTACCTACTAATTTAGTTAATCGAAAAGCCCAGGTGGCCAGCTATATCTTAACTTTATATCATGAGTTTCGCTACAGAAGAGATTCACTGAGTTTTCTGATGTGCTTAATTTTTATTTAAAAATCTACCTCACAAGGATGCATGCCTCCAGGTGTCATAAAAGTGCTGTTACACTTTTTAAGTTAGAGTAGGTAAATTTTTTTATGCAGATATTTTATGGATGGCCTATTAACATTACTTAAATAATATATTGACTGATTAGACCTACTTATCAAAAAATATTCTTTACATTTTTTTTAATAAATTTCAAACATTTTCATAACAGACCTAATATTGAAACCGAATACGTTTAAATTTTCGCGTCTACACACTACACACAATCACTAAAGCTACATTGGAAGCATCTACATTCACAACTATGTTTTATAAGTCACTTTATTGTGATATTTACAAACCAATGATATTCTAATAAACAGATATGTTATATCCATACTAAACAACAGAAAAAAGTGTGCCGCTCCGGGGACCGTTTATTTTAGTTTATTTTTACATTTCGTTAAAAGTAAAAAGGATAGCTTGATAAAAACAATAAGTAAAAGGGATAACTAGATGTTTTAATTACGCAAAACGTATTACTACGTAATTATGATGTATTATAACGTATTACTACGTAAAACAACTAAAGGCAAACGTCCCAATTAAAACGTTTTCTAGTCTTCTCTTCTTGCGCGTTAATAACATATCTGTTTACTACAACATCATTGTTTACAAATTAATAAATAAAACACTAATACTTTCATGACAGGCACACAGTAAAAGTACGTTAAGAAATAAACTAAAACAAATTTTCTAAATTTAATCGATACTCTGTATTTCAATAAATAACAAGCAACTACGCATTATTTGAATTTCGTTTAAGATTGAGAATTAGGTACAGTATATAATCTTTAAGATTTAAAAAATTATACCCAGCGTGTTACGCTTTAACTATGATTGAATATAGTTCATTCCAGCAATTAAAAATATTCAAATTTAAAAAAACAAAACGTTTGTAATATCTTATCTTACATTTATACAACTGTTTTATAGCAATTTGCTAACACGTGTTATTTAAACTGAATATAAATATCACAATAATTGTATTTTCTACTTATTTAATATTGCTATTACGTCGTATTTATTTAATTACATTACCTTATTTTATTATTTAATTACTTTACCTTACGTATTAATATTTAAACTTAAACATTAAACTGGTCATAAATCAAATTGAGTAGGCATGTTTAAATTTATAACTAATAATCAAGTCTCAAATACTTGTTTTAAAAAAAGTAATGCATTTAATTACTTTTCTTTATTATAAAAATATATATTCTCTTATTCATAAGATTAATAAAAAAGCTAAAGATAAAAAAAAAATATTTACTGACATTTATTTATACTGTAATAAATATTTAACGCCGTTAATAAACATTTAAGAATTAAATAGAACATCAGTTTGATTGTAAATATATTGATATACATGTTCAATTGTGAGTATTCAATATTTTTTTATATCTACAACTACAATCTTCAAATGTACCCTAAAAAGCAGGTCTTGTTATGTGTTATTAACAATGATATTCTAATAAACAGATATGTTTTACCCATACTAAACAACAGAAAAAAGTGTGCCGCGCCGGGGACCGTTTATTTTAAATTTAGTTACAAGTAAAAAGGATAGCTTGATAAAAACAATCAGTAAAAGGCATAACTAGGTGCTTTAATTACGCAAAACGTATTACTACGTAATTATGATGTATTATAACGTATTACTACGTAAAACGACTAAAGGCAAACGTCCCAATTAGGACGTTTTCTAGTCTTCACTTTTTGCGCGTTAAAACATATCTGTTTACTAGAACATCATTGGTTATTAGTTGATTTTACAGCCCCGACATAGTATTATACACGTCCATATCCGACAAATCGAATTGGAGCAGTGTTGTGGAATATGTTCCTAGACATAAGCCCAGTAATGGGAAATTTACAGGCTGTTAATATTATTATACGTCCATATCAACTGATGTATTAATTTAAGGTGTTTTTATACATAAAAGCATGTGAAAGAAGATGTACGATGTCCGGTAATGTGCCATATTACATTTATTCATATCTATTGTTTTTTTTGAGATAGTTTTGTAACAACTTTTTTTTTAAACAAAGTTTAATTTTAATATACATATTACAACATAATTAGTTAGAAACAACGACTAGTAACAATAATCAATATATCTACGTGAAACAAATACATTTAAAATAATATTACTTCAGTTCGACTTTATTTTCTTGAATAAGCTCATCACTAATAAAATTCGTATGGAAAAATAGACAATTTTCTATGGCTATCTATAACCCTGTATACAAGTTGAGGTTGTAAATTTTTATTCATTTCTGATAAAACAAATGTTATGATACTGAAAATATTTTTGACGAAGGTGTAAAAATAAATTCCAAGATTGTAAATATAAAAATGCATTTTTCATCTTTGCTTGGATTATTATTTTTAAACAATTTTCAATTAGATATCATAATTTTCAATATGATTCAAAATAATTTCATCATTGACAACATTCTCATATCACAAGCAATCCCTTCAATAGAATTAACATAATATAAATAATTGATTTACACAACCGTTAACAACAATATAGGTTCGGAATATAATTCAAAGTCCATCATATAATAAAAAAATAAATATATATTTAATAATAATTATAGTAGGTGATTAACTATACACTTATTCTAATTAACTAAGGGTAGAGGAGATCAATTAAGGAATAGAAAAATTTAGAGATTTTTTAATAATATCAACAGTTTTAAATAATGACTATGTTAAAAGGCTACTACTATCATTCAGTAGTAAATAAAACATCTCATAGATGTTTTTTTTTAATTATATTATCATAAAGGTTCTGGCAGTACAGTATCTCACAGATACGAAAAAGTACCGTAAATTATTTAAAATTTGCCTATTTTATTTTAGTTTTTGTATTTATTTCATATTTGTTTTTTGTTTTTAAAACTTAATTTTTCGGTATTATTTTATTATACGTTTTAATCGAGAATAATTACAGGGATATACATAATATATCACAAATATACATGCTAAACATAAGTGATTAAAAATATATTTCTTTGATATTAAGATAACTATGACCTAATGAAGTTACAGTCAGTAATGGCAAAATCTTTGGGTTAAACTGATTTAGTTGCTGCTGAGTGCTAATTAGACGTAAAAACCTATTCTGCAATTTAAAACATCGAAGATACTTGCAGAGAAAGGAACATATATGTGCAGTTGGCAATTTATATCTTTATAGGCATATGAGGATATTGTAAAAAAAGAAGATCAATCAGTATTTTAATATTTTACGAACCAAGTGAAAATAACAGCTTTGTATAATATTGAATCATAGTTAGTTGCTAAAAGTCTTTGTATAGCAGTTTATAATTTATAGGTCGATTACCTCTTATTTTTTTAATAACCTTGTAAAAAGGTCAGGACAGATTAAAATATAAACAGTATAATCAAAAATCATAACAGCAAAATAAAATAAAATGAATATCTATAAGCATAGAAAAATATGTACAAATGTACTACTATTTAATATATACTTAATAAATTTATGATTGTATCATTTGACTGGTCAAACATTTCTTACATAATGTGTACACATCGGATTGGATGTCGTGTTTGCCTTTATAGTGACAAACGATATGAACTAATTTTAAATTTTCACGCGTAAATATCTGTAAATAATATCTGTCAGCTTCAATGAAACATTCACCGGCGATTTTTTTGCAAGACGTACACTGAACTGTGGTTTGACCCAATCTCTCAATAGCTTTCAATATCATCGGCACGACTGATCTCGATAACTCAATTTTATGATCTAAATTCCATGTTTGAAAAATAATACGTTCTTCCCGGCTTCTATACGGGTTTATAACATGTTCACCATCGTACATACATCTTTGATTGTTCCAAAGTCCGCCGCATTCAAAAAGTCCATTTTCGTTACACATGCGTGTAATATTATCATGTCTATTGAAGTAACCCTCATTATATTTATTTAATTCCAGCAGCTTTCGTAAGTCTAATAGGAACTGGTCAATTAGTTTCTTACCTCGTCCATTTCTGGAATGCACGTATAGCTCCGATGATTGCAGAGCACTTTTTGTTTTATAAAAATATCCTCGCATGCGTTCTTTTACGCGTTTCGACATGGATTGCTCTTTTGTTTTTTCAGAGGGTTCAAGTCCTGGAAATTACATTTTATTGTATGTTATTGAAGTATATCTGTAGTTTTAAAGCTTAAATAAACAAGCCTTACAATAGTCGCATATGTCGTCTCACTTTGAAATAGTAATAATAAGCAACATTGTTATTATATCATCTCAGTAGTGGAGTAATTGAGTTGGTACATATTGAGTAAAGGTAGCCTTCCCAATCACTTAAGCGAAATAAAAGACATGAAAGTCGCCATGATATCAACATAATATATGTACGTAGTTTAACGGGAGGTGTTGAATTTTTAATAAATATTACAAAAAAATAACGAATAGTTTAATTCAAAGTTTCAAAGTCGGAAAACATTCTTAGTTAGCCCGTGCAATTCGCGATTTTTTCACCCCAAAAAATTTAGTATTTATGTTCATCTAATGGAAATATTACATTTTGAAATTAATAAAATCAATTGTACCACACTCCATCCATTTGTTGTGTGTCTTTGTTTTGATAATAAATGCATTAATATAATTTTTATTTAAGATAAGTATAAATATGTCTGTTTAAGAATATTTATAAACCACTTTTAAAATTCACATCACACTATTATGTAAAATAATAATAATTCCAAATAATAGAAAATACTTTCAGTAAAGTATTTAAAATGTAAAAAAAACTTTTCTTTTAAACAATATAATGTAATTTACATTTAAAAGTTATTTGAATTATGTCACATATCCATTTGTCTCCTAATTCCCAAAATTCATATTAAAAACCACAATGAACTTTCCCTTTAAGAATTTACATATTAACTTAACAACTACCAATCTAACAGTGAATAATTAAGAAATATATACCCTCAAACCATGCTGGATCCTGGGTTCGCTCACTAAGCATAGTTTTTGCATCATTAGCTGCAGCAATATACTTCTGGAACACTTGGAATTTTTCTTTAAAATTAGTACTCAGGAAATCTTTTGCAGCTAATCCAGTATCAATGTAATCCTTTTTGCAGGAGCGAATCAGATTGTAGTAGTAGTCAAAATCTATAAAAAATAACAAATAAATCATCATAAAGTGTTTATATCAATAGGGGAAAAATTAAAATGATAAGTTCTATACTTAAAAAATGTATTCTGTGATTAAGTTTTACTTTTTGAAGCATTTAATTTATTTAGTAATGTTTCCTAAAGGATATATCCAATCAAATTACATTACTAAATTAAATAATCAATTAAATTATTTATAATTATTAGATTTAACAGTAAATTAAATATAATTTAAACATATTTAAATATAATTTAACAGTAAATTTTTAATTATTTATATACAGTGTAAACTCTATATAACGACACTGAAGGGACTGTGCATTTTATGGCGTTATAAAGAGTGGTCGTTAAATGAAGAGAAGAAAAATCAGAATTCGAAAAAAAAGTTTATTTTAGTCTATTGTTAGTAGTTATGTACAAAAAATATATATATCTTATTTGAACGCTATTGCGTATACTGACGCCTTTTGCTGCACGACCAATTTTGTTGTATATTTTTAATTTTTTTATTTATATCTTATATAAAGGAAGTAATTTAGCTGCTTTCAGAACTTCTTTAACGCTTGGCGGAGGCTCAAGCTCATCCGTCTCATCTTCTTCATCTCTTTATTCTTGAACCTCAGTTTTTTCTCACTGAATCCAAAATTTCTATGTCTGTGAGTGAAGCCGTTGTAAGCAGGCAGTTGTCTACTTCGATGTAGGTTTGAAAATTTACCGTATTTCCTGCCACGTTGACCTGCTGAATCCACTCAGTTAATGGAAGGTCGCTATCAAACTCAAGTTCTGTTTCCACCTCATCAATCGTAGAATACATATGATAACGTTGTAATCCATGACTCATACTTATTAGGCATGGTCACAGTCTACACGTGCAAGCAATCCCAATTTGTAAACAAATTAACGAATTTCTTAGAAAGTTCCTAATGCGTGGTGCCGACATTCGAGTTTATTGAGGGCTAGAATAATAAAGCGACATAAGAACGTACACAGATGCGCAGTTTTTTCTAATTTTAGCAACTTAAAAGGAAAAAAAATAATTTTTATTTCTCAATTTTTGTCGTTATTGAGAGTGGGTGTGATGCTATGTAGAGTGTATCATTGTATGGAATACAAGCTAAACCAACTAAAACCAATTGATTTCGACGCTTTAGAGAGTTTGCCGTTAAATCGAGTGACGTTACATGGAGTTTACACTGTATATATAAAATTTACTATTTATTAACATAAAAAATAATAACATTAAGTGTTTAAATTGATACAAATATGAATTAAAAATTATTTAAAATTTATTAAAATTTCTGTTACTTATTTATGTTATAAGCATTTTATACACTCCTAAAACTTATTTTGTTTTAAATAAATCTCCTTCTGGCTTCAATTACAGATAAAAAGTACTTGTTGATTTATTTTTTCATAATTTTAAGATACCATGTAAATGTATAAATACATCAGTACATTGTATCATTATGTTACATGCCAATCTTTGTGTAGTTTTAAACATACCAGTTACCATTTTTTCTTTTTCCTGTAATAAGATGAATAGCGTCTGAGGTGGCAAAGTTTTGAGATAATCGTCGTCATCTACATGAGTCCCGTCCTCGGCTACGTAGAGTCTGCATTCTGCGCAGCTGACATTGAACTAAAAACCGACAATGTGATTTAGGTCAGGGCTAACAAATTGGGTCAAGGGAATCTAGCCTTGACATATTTATTATAATTTTCGTTTGTAAAGAAAAATTTACCCAAAATGATTTTAATTTAAAATAAAATGTAAACGCGTTAATAATATGTGCTTCTTATCGTATTTCAAAAAGAAACAACTTACTCCTAACTTTTTGCACGATTTTTCAATTAGTTCCTCCAGGTTTTCAGCTGCTACCCCAATTTTTTTAATCCGCTTCACATCCGTAACTTTGTATCCCTTTTTCATAGTTCAATATTTTGAAGATACTTTTAAATAAAATATTAGCACAATAATAAAAACAAAGAAAAACACGCAGCGTCAACGTAAAGTCAACTAGTAGGTACTTTTCGATCTGATAAGAACTTCCGGTCGGCTGTCAATTTTTGCGCGATTTGAGTCTGACTGTGACAAGTGACAGTTCCATTGACATTCTAGATCCCTTAAACATACGTCAAAGTTTCGACTATCTTAATTCTTAACGTATGGTATGTGCACACGAGGTGGAGCACATTAAATAGTAAAATAATTTTAAATCTTATATTAAATCATTAAGTTATACGTTACAAAATTCAATTACAAGTTCTAAATAATATAACAGCTTATAACGGCAAAGGCTTATTTTATTGTTTTGTGTAAATAGTAAATCTATTCCTAAACATAAAAAGAAGGTGGTAAAAAAACTGTGCACACTGCACATACAAATTTGACATTTATGAAATGTCAACATATATGAGTCATAACGGTTGTTTATTTTCTTTTTTAAGGTTAATGTAGCAGGTAAACTGAGAACTTGTTTATAACAATCATTCGTTATTGTTAAATTATCTACTGTTTCAAGTTCTATAAGAGATAATTAAAACTTTAAAAAATTGCAATGGTATTAAAACGGGGAGCTCTAATCGTCATTGAAGGTGTTGATAGAACCGGCAAAACTACACAGTGTAAAAAACTAGGTAATTGTACAAGATATTTAAAAGAACTAAATTCATATAAAAGAATATATTTTATTAGACGATATATAACTATGTAAATCAGTCAATATTTCAAAATTTTAAAAATATAATACATAGCAAAGTACAAATAACCTCACTCGCACTCTAGTTTTAAAAAGAGAAGGTACATAATTATGCTTTACTCTTCTTTCTCTTCAGTTGAATGTCTGAGAAATAAAAAAATACAAGCAGAATACACAAACTTTCCGGATCGGTCCACCGAAATTGGAAAAGTTATTAACAGTTACTTGAAATCAAAGGTATGAAATCTATAGGCTTAATTTTTAAGTATTCATAAAATTATTTAAAATAGAATTTTATTATACTTTCTAATTTTCTCTTAAGCAGTCATTCTTAATAATTGTTACAGAATGAGTTGTCCGATGAAACTATTCATCTTTTATTTTCTGCAAACCGATGGGAAAAAGCAAATAACATTATTAAAACGTTAGAAGATGGTATCACATTAATTGTTGACAGATATTGTTATTCAGGTGTTGCATTCTCTGCTGCTAAAGGTAAGATAATTATTGAACTTGGACATGAGGTCGTTATACAACTTGTATATGCAGTTAATATATAATCCAATTGGATCATCATAACGGGTTAAAATCAGCTGCATTTTGCTACTTGACATTATAATAACAAAATAACCACAAGAAAACTCACAAACTCCTAACCATAGATCTTTGTTTGAATTTAGAGTTTGTTGATTATAGTTTATTTACTTTAATGTTATATATTATAATTACTGTTTCAAAATAAATATATTTAGTTTAGTATGATAACAATTTGTTTTCTATATATTGAGTGTCCCTTTCTTTTAGATTTGGATGTTAATTGGTGCAAAATACCAGATTCAGGATTACCAAAACCAGACCATGTATTTTTCCTTAACATGTCATTAGAGAATGTTCAGCAAAGAAATGGCTTTGGCAATGAAAGGTTTGTTTTTTCAATATTTATTAATATATCTAGACTAGATAACAAATAGATATAAATCAGTGTCATTCTTTCAATAATATAGTCTGCCAGTAATACAACATTACTGTATTAGGATTAAATAAATGTTCATGTATTTGTATTAATGGAAACCTGAAAATATTGTGATAAATGCAATACCAAAGATACTAACTCTACCTAAATTTTAATGTTTTCTTTGATGATTGTTATGGCATACATAAAATATGTCTTTGTTCATTTCGTTATGTTTCATTGATAATTCAAGTTGAATCTGTAAGTAATTTTTCCATTTGTAGCATATATGTTACAATTATAAAAGTAGAATATATATATATAGTGCCAATGTCTATGGGCAGTGGTAAACTCTCAATATCAGGTGACCCATGCGCCTATCAAATATATGTGTGTGAAAAATATTGCCAGTGTTATTAAAAATCTTTATTTGTACGAGTAATAGACCTCATCAGAATACATACTAATATATATTATTTATTTTTTTTTATTTTTTTTTATTTATTTATTAAGATCCTCCAGGAGTAAAAACATTAACACAATATTAGTAACAATAACAACATAAAGCTTAAAACTAAATGCATTACCTATAAAGGAGAATACCTCATGCAATGTGGATATAAAAGGAGCTTACACGATAAAAATATGTACATTTACAAGTTTAAAAATATTATGCTAATTGAAAAGTTACAAAAAAAAAAATATACTTAACAAAAAGATTTGCAAAAAAAAAAGAGATTTTTAAAAAAAAATGATAACGAAACAATAACAATCAAATGGCTAATAATTCTAACATTTTCTTACGGAACTTAGATAAAGAGTCACCAAATGGATCAAGAGAGGCACTGTGCTCGTTTAAGATTTTACAAAAACGTGCCACAGGTGAGTTACTTCCTAAGACGGTTTTACGAAAAGGTCTTACTAATGGCGCTATCGGTTTTCGTGGGTATCTAGCAGGAACATTTAAATTTATTCTAGAAACTAGAAAAGAATTATCATATAAACTATTTAGAGATTTGTATAAAAACGTTAAATCTAGCATGTCACGCCGTTGACTTAAGGAAATAATTTTGAAGTACTTTAGTCTGTCATTGTAGGTAGGAAGTAATTTGGCTTTACCTAAAGAAAATGTAAGATGGTAAAGAAAACGTTTTTGAATTCTCTCTAGTCTTAAACTGTGAGTTGCGTAATGTGGCCTCCACACAACACTTGCATATTCCAAAATGCTCCTGACAAAACTGTTGAACAATATGATCTTAGTTTTTGGATTTCGAAACAGTTTACCGTTTCTGATAACGAAACCCAACATTTTAGATGCCCTGCTAATTATGTTGTCCATATGTGATATAAAAGTTAATTTTTTATCAAAGACCACCCCAAGATCCCTAATCGTATCTACGGATTTGATATGATTGCCAGCTATATTATAATGCGTACTAATCTCATTATAATTTCTAGTGAAAGATATCCATGAACATTTATCTGGGTTGAGTTTCATACCATTATTTTGACACCAGTTGTACAATTGTGTTAAATCATCTTGTAAAAGGATTGTATCATTTGAATTCCCAATGATTTTAAGAAGTTTTACATCATCAGCGTACAAATATGGGGTAGAATATTTAAGAGAACTAGTTAGGTCGTTTATGAATATATTGAATAATAACGGGCCTAAGTGTGAGCCCTGTGGAACTCCAGATATTACTTTGCGTTTACTAGATTGAAAACCGCTGGCAACAACATAAAAATGTCTGCTAGTAAGATAAGACTCAAGTAATCCTAACAGTGACCCTGTGAGACCACAAACGGACAGTTTTAAAATAAGAGCAGAAAATGGCACAAGGTCAAAAGCCTTACTTAGGTCAGTATAAATAACATCTACTCTTTTATTTCTATCGACAGATTCAAATAAAATTTCTGAGAAATTCACTAAGTTCGTACATGTAGACCGTCCAGCAACAAAGCCATACTGATGATTACTGAACAAGCATCTAACATGGTTGTAAATATATGGGTAAATTAATGACTCAAACACTTTTCCAAATATCGAGAGAATTGAAATGGGCCTGTAGTTTTTCACATTATTTTTCTCACCACTTTTGAAAATGGGAACTACTTTTGCAGTCTTCCATTTCGAAGGAAATATCCCCAATCGTAGCGAAGTGTTGAATATAATTGTGAGGGGCAGAGCAAGATTTGATGAGCATTTTACTATGTAAATTGGGGGAATGTTGTCAGGTCCAGAACCTTTATTGCTATCCAAACACTTTAATTTTTCTAGAACGTCGGATTCTTTCAATTGAATTAGCGCTAAACTGCTATTGATTCTACTGTCCAAGGTTTTAAGAATATAATCAATATTATGGGAAGGTACTTTATTTTCTTCATAAACTGATGAGAATTGTGATGCAAATAAATCACAAATACTTGGGCCATCACTCGCTATAACTTCATTTCGCCTCATGGTTGCTGGATAAGTGCTAGCTTTGTTGTTTTTCTTTCTTTTTATATACGACCAAAAATATTTAGTATTAGATTTTATTTTCTCTTCCGCGAATTTATGATACGAATTATAGCACTCCAGTGATAGCTTGTCGCATCTTTTCTCTAAAATGGACAGTGACACCCCATCCATTGGGTTTTTATATTTCTTAAATCTTATTCTTATCTTTTCTTTTTCTTTTATTCTTTTAATGAGAGTTTTATTGAACCATGGGGGGTACTTAAAAGTGTTTTTAACAATTATGTTAGGCGTATGAAGTTCTATGGAATTTTGTATAATAGCGTAGAAGCAGTTCACCATTTCATCTACATCATTAATCCCTGCAAACGTTTCGACCCAATTTACGTTGCTGAGGAATTCATTTATTGCATTGAAATTTGATTTAAAATAATTATATTTCTTTGTGTTAAGATTTTTATTCAGGTTTTTCTGCGAATTATCTTCTAGATCAATATTGATGTTAAGAGGTGGATGTAGAGGATCCACACGACTTAATTCGTTTGTTGAAGGGTCAACTGTGAGAGTTATTAATTCATCATTAAAGAGAACTAAGTCCAAGATTTTATTCATATGGTTTTTTACACGATTAAATTGACGGATTATATTACATGGCATAAATGAGATTTGATTGTATATTTTAGGTATGAAGTATTAGATTTCCAGAAAAAAGTAGCAAATGTATATATGCAACTAAAAGAAGAAAATTGGGAGGTGTTGGATGCAAGCAGGTAATCATTTATTTGTGTTAAAAAACAACTATTCAAAATTATCTTTAAATGTTAATATTATTTCAAATGTACAATTGTGTTCTTTTAGGTCTATGGAAATTATCCAAGAGGAGCTATTTCAAAGGACATTATCCATTATTGACAGTGTAGGTGATAAACCAATTGGGAAATTATGGGTATAAATAAATTAAGTATAAAATAAATAAGGTTATGTAATAGTTAAATGTGATGAAATGAAATCGAATTCAATAATAAATAGAAGTAATTTTAAGAAAAGTTTATTATTTCTTAATACATTGCAAAAGCAGTTTTGCACCTTCTGAAGATTGTTGTTTCAAAATATTTGCATGATTTTTAATCTTCTTGATAAATTTCTTTGCAACATCTTCTTTATTATTTTCAATCAATTTTAACATGAAGAAACATCCTCGGTTTGTAGGCAGCCATGCTTTTAACTAGACAAAAGATAATGAAGAATAAAATTATTGTACATCATTGTAAAGCTTTGGAATTGATTCTGCTCTTATTATTATTTAAAAATGATCTATTGACACATAAATTTTTAATTTTTTTTTACTTAAGAGAAGTAAAAATAAAACTATACTTTCAGAAAAGAGCACAGAGGTCTAACACAAATTATGATAAAGATAAATATTAATTATGTGCATATTAAAAATTTACAAACCGCTTCATCTTCAATGTTTTCACAAATGGCATCACCCAATGTGTCTGAAGCAGTCTTATCCAATATTGCTAGTTTTTTTAAACACATGTGAATGCCAGCATCTTCTATTGCCAGTACATCTTTATCATTTGCTTTTACTATCCAGTCTGACCGACAAATAACTTTTGCAAGTGCTTCTAATATTGTTTTTGATGATTCTATAAAACAATGAAATTTAATTTGTTATTAAGTTATTATTTTGTTTATTAGTATAATTATATATGTCACATAATAATAGAAGTATACCAATGGATAAAACAGCTACAACTAACAAAAAGTTAGACTTAGTACTGAGCCAGAAATCAGGATCGGATTCAATATCACTCTTCAGTGCTGGAAGTATTGCCTCTCTGAGTTCAGAAACACGGATATCTGCATCTTTTTTTGATGTGCCACTTTTAAATCCTTCATCTAAAAATTTAATTAAGCTGGGATGGAAGGCAGCTGGATCTTTTGGTTTAACCAGCCAATGTAATGTCTATATAAAAATACAAAAAAAATTAATAATGCTTTTTAATATTAAAAATAATAGTTGTCTCATTATAGTAAAATTTACACACATACCATGTTTCCCCAATGATCTTTGGCAATGTCCTTAAGGTTGTTAGCAAGGGTTGACACAATCACCTTTTTTACTAAAACTGTATCATCAACAGAATCAAAAATTGCCAGCAAAAGTCTGTACCCTGTTTTATGTTTGCTTAGTGGTACCACATGCTCCTTGACTACTTTCAATATTGTCTGCAAATAATGATATAACATTTGAATATTTTCACTAGACCTATCTTAATGTATAATGTCACAGCTTCTTGAAAGATTAATTGCTTAGATTCCTATAAAACTGTAAATGTTGTATAGCATGCATCATATATATTAAAAATATATTACATTTACTACATAGTACACACCTTTTTATCTTTATTGGTGCCTTGCCACACACACATGCTAGCTGCATTAACACCAGGCAAAGAATTGCTAAGTGGCACTATGAGTGAACTCAGTGTTGAGATCAATTCTACCCTGTCCTCTGAACTACATTCTCTTATGTAATCATACAATACTGAATGAAGTAACCTTGAAAATAAAAAATAAGTAAAGTTTCATAAAAGTTTAAAATTTCTTTAAAAGATGTCAAAATATATTTTCTTTGTAGTACTTACTCGCTATCATGTAAATTTTTATCTAAAATTTTTTGCACATTAGCTTTACAAGACTGCAGGATTGCTGATTTCATTTCAGGGCTATCTTTATAAGCATCACTTAAGGTTTTTACCTTATCATCCTTGGACTGGAACATAAAATAAATTAACAATAATATTGTAAATTTAATTCAAATATTTATATATTCTAAAATAAAAAGCTATGTGAGTATTATCAAAAATGACACTCAATCATGCCATAAATTAGAGCCGATAATAGAATAAAATCATGTCTATCACAAGACAGGCCCGTGGTAAGATGAACAATTTTGGGAAATGAACATACATTTTTATACATATCTCCATAGAATTCCTGTTGCATGTGTATCTTCTCCTTTTTAGTGGCAAACTCTCCATATGCATAGTCTAAGACTGGTGCACTAATAGTGTGAGATGCCAATGAAACAATGTGACCAAAAAACTTTTTAATTACTTCATGGCGTATGTAATCAGTACCATATTTTAGAATTCGTTTGACCGAGTGATGTGCATATTTAGATTGCATCATAGGAACCATTAAATCCAGAAGTTCTTCTGTTATATCATTTCTTATATCCTCTGGACTATGTTTAAGCAAGACTTGAATGACTCTACTCAAGTCATGGGTCAGAGCAATTGCCTTATATTGCCCTTTTATTAAAGAGTGTAACTCTTTACATGCTTGCAATCGAAATTCAGGTTTGACTACTTTCCTAAAAAAATAGAGAATGTTAATACAATTATTACAGTAAATTAAATTTTAATTGCTTGTAGAAATAATATATAAAATATATTAATTACATATGTATAATACAATATAATTACTACAACAAAAAAAATCATACTCAATATATAAACTTAATAAATTATCATAATTTACCTTTGAATCTGAGCCGCTAATAACTTTGCTTTGTGAGATATTTCAAATATCTCTGCAGTAGCTTTTGCCTTACGTCGCTCTGTTCTAAGATTCTTTTTTTCTTTTTTCATTTCTGACCATTTCGGTTTTTCAGTATTACCTTGTGATGGTAATGGCTTATTTTTGGAATCATTGCCTTTTACAAATGGTTTGTTGAATTTCTTGAACCCATTAGTTGCTCCCTTATCAAATGTTTTTTTTTTATCATTGAACTTTTTGTCCCCATTTTTTTTGTTATCATTCTTAGGACCACTAAAAAGTACTTTCTTCTTGGGTGGAGAACCATCGTCATCTATATTTTTCCTTTTAATTTTTTGCATTTTAGCAGTAATTTGTTAAACACGTTAGGCAATCAGTGACTTTAAATGTTTCGTATAACGTATAACTATATTAAGTTATCCACTGTTTACAGAAGGATTCTTTTTTCTATTTTCAAGAATTTCAAAGAAAAGAAGATATAATCGCTGATTTTAAAAAAGCACGTGTCGGAACTGTTTCTCACACTCGCTTGACAACTTCAAAACATGACAGTTGACACACCGATTCAAAACAACAAGAGTATGTATTAAATACCTATATTATTATCATCATTGTGTTTCTCAATGCAAAGGTATAAACTCTGCCCAGCCTCAATAGGTACAATTTAAGCAACTCTGAATTCCACCTGCCAATAACTATTTTAAACCGACAATTTTACAATTATTATTAATATTTAACAAAACAAAACATCGTTGCTCCTGCAAAAGTAGCTATGCGTTTTTTTTCATATTTTTTTATTTCTGTGCCGTTTTAATAGTTATTTCAATAAATTGAGGTTTCGGTGTATGAAAATAGTTAAATTGTTAAATTTTTAAACTATGAAAGTAATGACAAAATTTTTGTTTTTACAATTCGTGCGTATTGAAATAATGATTAAAACGGTGTAACAATCGAAATAATAGAAATAAAAATAATATAAAAAAAACATATAGCGACTTTTGCAGGAACAACGGCGAAAATTAAAATTAATAAATGGTACCCTTCAATCCTTCTTTTCAACTACCTATATTTTTTTACATTCATATTTCGTGGTTAACCAATTAAAACAATTGAAATGGTATTTAGGTTTTTTCATTGAGTTCACTACAGTTGAATGAAATAGTTAATAGTGACATTATTATTATTCTCGCAATTTAACTTGTTATTAGAGGGTCATGTCGATTATTTTGTTGTTATTATGTGTTATGTTCATCAATATAACATTTAATTTAATTAAACTTAAAGTGAAAAAGTTAGCTGGTAGTATTTCTTGTATTTTATCATATATTTTTTGACACATCTTGAGAAACAATAAATTAAAATTAAAATTATTATTATTATTGAGTTCTGAAATTTATACGTCATGTTATTTAACAGCATAAAATGTTTATTTTGTTATGACTTATGGTAACTCAGTCCTCTAAGTTATAACTTTTAATTGTATTGTATAGCTAATTGTAATGCCAGGCGATTGAGTCAATTGTCATTGAATTGAATATCAATAAAACTGCTATGTAAATAAAGGAAATGTTAATTTATGTGGCAATAATAATAACAAAGTAGGTTTATAATATTTAACTATTGCACAATAAAATTCTTTATCAATCTATGCGTTCACAATAATTTTAAAGTTAATAATTTTTTAAAATGGTTGATATAATAATAAATAAATATTTAGAAACACAATTGGCATTGGCAAAACAAAAACAGGAGTCAAAACCTGAAGTCGAAGATTTGATATCTCTAAAAAGCAAAAAAGCGGCAGACATCATTTCAAAAAAGCAAAAGCAAAAGAATTTCCAAGGTCACGAAGATGATTGTGAACAACTGGAACAAAAAATATATCCACAGGCAAGTACATCAGTGGTGAAACACTCCGATGAAGACAGTGAATACTTACCATCCTGTGAAGAAGATGAAGATGTAAATATTCTCAGTTCAGCTCCTACTTCTCGCCCAAAGAAAAATATAAAAAAAATTATAGATGATGGTGATATAACTCTTTACAATGAAAGAATAGGGAAATGGAGAAATAGTGTTAAATCATCCATTGCAGGAAAATATAACGGAGTTTATATTTCGGCCGATGTACAATATATTTTAGATGGAAGCAAAGATTATGAAGACACCCATGAACTACAAAATGGTCTCCGAGTCCCAAACTATATTTGGAAGCAACTATACAAATATCAAAGAACCGGAGTTAAATGGCTATGGGAGTTACATCAGGTTCAATCTGGAGGACTACTGGGGGATGAGATGGGTTTAGGTAAAACAGTTCAAATCATTGCTTTTATTGCTGGATTATCCAAAACCGATAGTGGGTCTTGGGGAGGACTCGGTCCCTCAATTATTGTGGCACCAGCTACTGTTATTTATCAGTGGGTGTCTCATTTCCATTACTGGTTGCCACATCTCAGAGTTGCTGTACTGCACCACTCCGGTTCCCATATTGGAAATCATAATAAACTTATTAGAGATATTTATTCTTCACATGGCATATTATTGATTACATATGCAGGAGTGGTCAAATATAATAAAGATTTATTAATGAAAAAATGGCATTATATTATTTTGGATGAGGGGCATAAAATTAGAAATCCTGATACTCAAGTAAGTAAACTAGTTAAAAAATTTGATACTCCTCATAAATTATTGATTACTGGATCACCCATGCAAAATAGTTTGCAAGAATTATGGTCTCTTTTTGATTTTATGAGACCAGGACTACTTGGTACTTATACTGCATTTATGGATCACTTTGCTGTTCCTATAACCCAAGGAGGGTATGCTAATGCTACAGAATACCAAGAAGCAACAGCTTTGGAAATTGCTAAAGCACTGAAGGCACTCATTACACCCTATATGTTAAGAAGAACCAAAGCTGAAGTACAGGAACATATTCATTTACCGGAGAAGAATGAACAAGTCCTCTTCTGTGCTCTAACAAAGGAACAAAAAGATTTGTACATGGGTTATCTTATGACTAGTACAGTACGAAGCATTCTTGACAAAGATTCAAAATATGGAGACCCATTAAGAGCTAGAGTTTTGGTTGCTTTATCAACACTGAGGAAGATATGCAATCACCCTGACTTATATCTTTATGAAGCACAGGAAGAAAATGAGGAAATAGATCAAGAAACATTTGGTCTCTGGAAAAGATCTGGTAAAATGTCTGTTGTACACTCTTTGTTGAAGATTTGGTTGAAACAAGGGCACAGAACATTAATTTTTTCACAATCTAGGGCAATGCTTTGCCTTTTGGAACAGCATTTACAAAATCATGATTTTAAATATTTAAAAATGGATGGTAGTGTTAGTGTAAGTCAGAGACAAAGCTTAATCCAAACTTTTAATGAGAATGGTGAATATTTGGTTTTTCTTGCTACTACAAGAGTGGGTGGTCTTGGGGTGAATTTGACTGGAGCTGACAGAGTTATTATATATGATCCGGATTGGAATCCGGCTACTGATAATCAAGCCAAAGAAAGAGCTTGGAGAATTGGTCAACAAAGGAATGTTACTGTGTATAGGCTGCTTTCTGCTGGAACTATTGAAGAAAAAATATATCAAAGACAGATTTTTAAAAACTTTCTTAGCAATAAAATATTAATAGATCCTAATCAAAAAAATGTTTTAACAACAAGTACTTTGCAAGGCTTGTTTACACTTGAGGATCTGAATTGTGAAGGTGACACTGAAACAGCAGCACTTTTTAAACATACGAAAGTCAGTTTATCTGATAAATTATCAGATAAAGGGAAAAGTAATGTTTCCAAAAGTTTATCATTTTCTAAACGAAAAGTAGAAGCCATGAGAAGAAAAGCTAAAGAAATAAGTAAAAAAATAAAAAGGGATTTATCTATCATATCAGCACAACAAGAAGATCCTCGTGAAAAATATAAAAAAAAACGAGAGTCACTACTTAATCCACCAAAAGTTGTAGAACCAGAAATTAATGTTGTTGATGATAGAGTAACTAGCACACCATTTGAAAACGTTCTTTCGGAATTAGATATAGTAAGCAAACATACAAAAAAGGATTATGAAGAAAATTTGCTTAAAGAAGTTTTAAAAGCTCAAGATCAAGATGAAGCTAAAGAACCCATAGAAGTTGTAAATAAAAATGATGATGAGATAGAACTTCAAAATAAACATGAAAATGAAGTAATAGAGTCAACAAGTAAATCTCAAAACATTAAAGGAACTGTTTCAAATGCAAGAAATGAACAAAATTTAGAGTGTATTGAAGATAATAATGATAAAATGATTAAAAGTAAATCAAGGAAAAGAAGTTATTCATCATCAGACTGCGAAATCGAAAATTTGGTAAAGGTAAAACGCGTTAAGACAAAAAAACAAAAAAAAGAAAAGGATAAGAAATGTAGTGATGATGATTATGTGTTAAATAAACTCTTTGCTAAAGCAACTGTTAAAAATGCTTTACATCATGATGTAGTTGTGGGATTAGCCGAAAAAGAAAAACGACACAAAATCCAAGTAGAAGCAATTAAAACTGCAAAAAAGGCAGTAAGAGCTATAAAATTTTCTACGAAATAAATATTGGCTTAATAATATTATGATGAAGTTTTAATTTTGCCACCTTTATATTCAAAGTAAATTCGTTTCATTATAAAAGTATGATCTTGAAGTTTTTCACTTATCGCACCATGCGTACTTTTAACGAAACTATTTGCCACAACATTGAATAGAGATGCCATTAAATGTGATTTAATTACCAGTAAATTTGTTATTAGATATCCGGCCGATAATAATTGTGTACAACACAACGTTACTGGCCCCAATAGCTACTATTCACACTTCTTACGAAAATATAATATCTATTATATATTTATAATATCATTATTACATTGCATGTAAATTGATTGTGTAAAGACTTATTTTTACGGCCGGCCAAATTCCTGAATTATAGAACTGATCAGTCTTAACGAAAGTTCCCTTACCGCCTATACTCTTACTATATCCACAAAATAAGATAGATTGGCTCTGTTCTTATCTATTAATACCATGCAAAAAGTATACGACGATAAAATAGATAAAAAATAATGAATATTTTATAGATTGTCTTTTGTTATTATACCCATTCGAAGGCAAGACCATAGCTCAATATATACTTACTGTAGCTCGGCTCGCGATGGAACACTCATTATTCAGTAAGAAATTGATGAAAATATGGTCATTCATTAAAATGGTCTTAACATTAAGGTATTTTTTTATTAGGACTTTCCTAATAACTTTATATTATTAAGATCCAATGGTTATCAATTTTGTTTAGTTACTCGTATTGTAAATCGCTTGATACATATGTTAAAGTTCATCTCATTCCTCCAAGAATATCTTCAGGAATTGTTTAAATATATTAAAATCTTAGCAATTGATTTATTTACAAAAAAATAAAACACATACATATAGTTAAATATGTAATACCTTGAAGAAACTGATGGTTTATTTATCTTACAAAATACTACATTTACTATATATACATAATTTTGGAATTCAACTTCATCAAATACTTTTGAAAATCTACAAGCCATGAGAAATTAGACTTTATTACTTAATATAGACTTAATCATCGATATTTTTTCATATTTTTTATCTACTTTTGAATATTTGTTTGGTATTTTTAATTGAAATTTTACTAGCAACATTAATTAAACTGTCAAACAAAAGCACTGAACTACTGAGATTGTGAATACTTTAATAATTTACACTTTTTTGGTGAACGTTGAAAAATATTAAATCTACTGTTAACTATTTTAAAAGCATTTGCTTATTTATTATCACGCTCACACTGGTACAATATGGCATCGAAAAAATAAATTGTAACAATCGTCACTCATCACGACAGCTCTGGGTCTAATTGGGATTTGCAAGTTTGACCAGGTTCTACTAGCGATCTTGGGTTAAAAATGTCCGGCCGAAGAAAACCACCACCCCCAGGGTTCAGTTTTAAACCTCAAGAAGAGCAAGTTAATGTGTTAGTAAAATTATTTTTCTCATCTATTTTGCTTCATATAAATAGTCAATCTCTATTTAAATGGTTTTTAACAATCTTGGCATTGTCATAATTAATATGTTTGTGTACTAAAAGTTAATATTTGCAGTATGCAATAACGCTGTGTTATAGTACAATAATATCACACTTGTGTAACAGGTTATTTTATATATGTACCTAAATTCTTATAAAATCTATTTATATACTTTAGTAGTTCAAACATATTTACTTACCTTCATATTTCATCATAAATTATCAGAATTAAAACTAAAAGATCACCAAGAGATTTTAAGAGTGATATAAATCTTATTAGTCCCTTTATATCAATATATTAATTTTTTTAATTTATTTGCTTAAAATCATGATATTTTCTTTCAAAGTTGTATGGTAAAATTTTTAATCACAAAAAAGTTTCATTATCTGTTCTACAGTGAAGAGTAGGTTTTAATAGGAATCTAAAGCTCCAAAAAAGTTTTCTTAAAATAAAAAATTAAATTAAATTTATAAAGCAACAGAACTCAAATGTCTGTCTTTTTACAGAACTCCTCCAAGGAACCTGGACAAACAAACCACTATCACAGTAGATGATAAAACATTCACTGTCCATGCGGATGACTTGGTCAAGATATGTGATCTTGGCCGTGGAGCGTATGGCATTGTAGAGAAGATGCACCACAAACCCAGTAACACTATAATGGCTGTTAAGGTATCATTTCTCTTTTCACATATATGTTTCAAACATTTAAATGTGTACCTACATATTATTCTTATATAAATGCGTAAATAGACCAGAGGCAAGTTTCTCTACCTCTGGTCTGTGCAAGAAGCAATTTCTTTATACTCTCAACTGTTTTGATTTTACATAAAACTGAATTAAAAATAGAAGACCCATGAAACGAATTATTTAATTGAATTATCTTTTTATTTTTAGAGAATAACAGCATCATTTAACACTCAATCATTGGAGCTTAAGCGTTTGTTGATGGATCTTGATGTTTCAATGAGAGCCAGTGCATGTCCTTATACAGTACATTTCTATGGTGCCATGTTTCGTGAGGGTGATGTATGGATCTGCATGGAAGTTATGGATATGAGCCTTGATAAGTTCTACACTAAGGTACACAAGAATAATAAGACTATAACAGAAAATATTCTTGGCAAAATTGCATTTTCAGTTGTAAGTGCTCTTCATTACCTTTATTCAAAGCTGAGGGTCATACATAGAGATGTAAAACCATCCAATATCTTAATCAATAGAAAAGGAGAGGTGAAGATGTGTGACTTTGGCATTTCAGGATATTTAGTTGACTCGGTAGCAAAGACTATTGATGCAGGATGTAAACCATATATGGCACCAGAACGCATTGACCCAAGTGGCAATCCAGGGCAATATGATATTCGAAGTGATGTATGGTCACTGGGAATATCTATGATTGAACTTGCCACAGGTAAATTTCCCTACAACACATGGGGTACACCATTTGAGCAACTAAAACAAGTTGTTAAAGATGATCCTCCAAGTCTTCCCAGCGGACAATTTACACCTGAGTTTGAAGATATGATTACCAAATGTCTCAAGAAAGACTACAAACAGAGACCTAATTATGATGCTCTGCTGACCCATCCATTCTGTCAAGAGCATAGTCAGAAAGAAACAGATGTGTCTTCCTTCGTCCAAGAAATATTAGATTTACCTGATGATTCCTAGTAATAGGAAAATAATTATTTACTTACCTATAAGTACAAGTGTTTAGCAACTAACAATAGAGTAGACTGTAGAGTTCGTAATTAAAAATCGTTATTACAAACACTTAATTTATGGCAAGATTTAAAGGTTAGTCGTCTGAAAGGATTAGATTGATATTTCGAAGTTTTGACACAAAAGGTTGAAATAGTCCTATTTTTTCTCTTAAATATAGTGCTTAATTGCTAACCTCAAGAGTGGCCTAAATAGTGAGAAACATGGCCTTAACCCATTTGTGACATTTTTGTGACTATTATTATAGCAACATCGAAAGGGCGATACATAATATACATCACAAGATAAAGTAGTCCAAATAAAATATTTGTTTAAAATTATGTTTTTTTTATTGCTATTATTTAATGAAACAAGATGTATGAGAATACCATTTATTAAAAAATTGAATGTCTGTAACAGATACATTGAATAAATTAAGTACAAAATAGTGGGGAGGTACATAAAAAGTACAATATTTCTCTTAAAACTAAACTTCAACCATTGCATTGGCATCGTTAATATTAAATTTACTACATTGTAATTGACTAGATGAGATGATGACTAAAACGGCGAGTTCATCCCCAACTTGGTTCCGAAGTCTAACCGAGCTCTTCTTTGATTTCGCGCGTCAACTCTGCAAAAACAAAGTACGATTTTAAAAGATTGATAACGTATGTTAATATTTCGAGCAACCGTGTGATAATTTGTTTGTTTTTTTGTACGTAATTTGTTAGTACCTTGACACTGTATAATATTATTTATATTTTTATACATCGTTTTATCCGACTGATTATGACTCCCTAAGCAGCACGCGAATGTGTCACAAAACTACATTACCTTTCTGGCAAAGACGAGATGCGTTCTCAGAATACTTTCTGTTGTAAGAATGTACTAATCCCCCCTACCTTAGGACGTTCTTCCAGCTGAGACTTTACACTCAGACTTCAGAGCCTCAGTTTTCGTCTTCCACCCGAAGACGCTTTGATAAATGTTGTCTTAAATTTTCGCGATTACACATTGAAATAAAACTAGCTATAACGGATTTGAATCGCGTATATTAATTTTTTTTAACATCCCGGATAGACTCTACCCGTGACCACGAACGCTGTAAAGTACTCGAAACGTCGGGATGTTAAAAATAATTAATATACGCGATTCAAATCCGTTATAGCTAGTTTTATTTCGACGCTTTGATAAGCTAGCGAGGTGAAAAGTGATACGCAAAACAAAAAAAAAATAGTGTTCCTAATGTTCTCACCGGTAGATTATATATAGGTAGCTAGAGTTATATGAACGATGTAGGGAGTGATATATTAACTTATGACTAGTCGGTTAGTTTCCTGTATGAAAGAGAGAGCGTAAAAGTGCGCAAACTGACTTGAGCTCCTGCCACTTGATGAGCTCGTTGAGCGCGAACACGAGTAGCAGCGACGCGGCGTAGGCGGCCAGCAGCGGCGCGCGCACGCCGTAGCGCAGCGCGCACGCCGCCCACGCCGCGCACGCGCCGTACGAGCCGCTCAGCATCACGGCGCTGAAGCTGCTCTGGACTAGTATCCTGGAATTGTTTTGCGATCGAATATTAACAACGACAGCCTGTAAATTCCCACTGCTGGGCTAAAGGCCTCCTCTCCCTTTGAGGAGAAGGTTTGGAACATATCCCACCACGCAGTTCCAATGCGGGTTGGTGGTATACACATGTGGCAGAATTTCTATGAAATTTGTCACATGCAGGTTTCCTCACGATGTTTTCCTTCACCGCTGAGCACGAGATGAATTATAAAGACAAATTAAGCACATGATTCAGCGGTGCTTGCCTGGGTTTAAACCCCTAATCATCGGTTCATCATCATCAAGATGCACGCGTTCTAACCACTGGGCCATCTCGACTCAATCGAATATTAATATCGAATATATTTAGTAAAGTAATTAACCTTGAAAATAGACATTATAATGCTACTCACAAAAACACTACAGTCACACACCACACCCTATTTGTCCAGAATCTTCCCTGCCAGATGGAAGAATGTCGTTGTATAAAAGACAATGATATCACAACTGAAACAACAATGTTACAATTTAATTAACCATTTATTAAGGAATGGTAATTCATAAAATAAATAAGAAACGTATTACTCACTTAAATGCAAAGTTATCAACGCTAATGTTATGTGCTGCGCTAAATAAAACCCGTCGTAGAAATCATCACCCCACCCGTGCCAGCTCTTTAACGACAAGTCCTGGCTGCTCGAGTAATTCCCGATATTTACAGGATATATCAGCCAACAGGAGGTGGCATTCGTAAACGATGCTATCTGCTCGCAGAAGCTTCGTAATGTAAATCCATATAATACTAGGATAGAAATAGCTGAGGGCAGAAACTTGCACGCGTAACACCAGAATACAAACAGCGCCATCTGTTGACGAAAGTAAATAAAATAATATATTCATCATAGACAAACAACAATCAGATTTTTATGTAAATATATTGAGCGTAATAAAATTAAGTTGTAAATGTTTTTGTGATCGTTCTCATTTGTTGTTTTAATAATAATGTTATTTGTTTATTTAATTATTTATTATTGTATTGTTTTAGGTTGTGGGCTAACTGAGTGTCTACTACTATTGTGCCCTTAAAATTAAATTAAGCTTGCAATCTCGACCGCACCGTTCAATCTCCATCGTGTCTTCTCCATCGCACGTGACATTGGCGAAATAAATCTGTGTCTTCTTGGCACAAATAAAAGCCACATTAAAAAAAAAAGCAACAATCAGTGTAGGTACTGTGCAACTATTTAACTATTAATAATAATTTTATAGTGCTGTTAATTACTTGGCTATTGCAGATAAAAAATGCCGTCTCGACGTCTGACGGTGCAGTATATAATAAAAAAAACAGTACAAATAGTGAGAAATTATGTAGGTTTCCAAAGAGTGAGAGTTTTTAATTCGGGTCGTTAGTTCCTTTTACAATAATAGCGCACGTTAGTCCGGACCCACCCGATCTCATAGGAGACACCCTCAGGATGAACTTTAGTTTTAATTTAGAGCCCCGCGCTCAACCTCAGGGCAGGGGACATTAGTTCTCGCCCGAAAGACGCTGTGAAGGCCAGTAGGGCCAACAGCAATACACAACACACACAAAAAAAAAAAGGACCCACCCGGGCGTTGAAGGCGAGCGCGGGGCGCGTGGCGGCGCGCAGCACGAGCGCGGCGCGCGGCGGCGCGAAGCTCAGCGCGGCCGCCAGCAGCGCGCCCGCCAGCGCGCCGCCCGCCGCGCCGCCCGCGCTCAGCGCGCCCGCGCCGAACACCATCACCGAGCTCAGCTGCGCAAAGCAACACATTCGATTTCACACATACACGACTACGTCCGAGAATTAGCCTATTGCTAAGGATATATACACACACAGAGATATTCGTGTAAGTGATTCGATATCCCTACTTTTAAAGACAGGGCTAAGCTTTACGTAATTCGTCAAAATTCATAACTTTATTAGCTCGACTCGAGATAAGTGATCGTCGAGATCCTCGAGATCTATGGCTTAAAATTAACTACACTAAATACTAACAGTGGAGATTTATTTAAAAAGATTGTAAGTATGTTCTTGAATTTAATACCTAAAAATGGCCAAAATTTTGATTGAATATATTGCCCTCATTATTTTATAAAAAGAAGTCTGAACACTCGCCTGTAACAACGATAGGAAGCACGAACTGCAGATCCAGAACTGCGTGCTGTTCCAAAGACACATGGTGAAGTGTCGCGACATGGTGATCAGTGCGAACAGCGAGACGTCCGCGTCGCGAGACATCTGAGGCAGTAAACGTGGTCACTCATTTGTAAACCAACTTTATTGCTATTACAAAGAAAAAACATCCAGATCACTCATCAAAGATCGCTAAACTAATCCTATTTCAGTAATCTTTCAAACTTTAATAGAATCAGTCGCGACTGCCGAAATAACCTAACAAAAGCGTTAAGATTTAATTCTTTCGATAAAAACAGAAATACATACATGACAAAATGTCGTAAACATTCTATTTTGTATAAAGCTGCTTTTTAGCAATTCATGATATCATCTATATTGAAAGATATAAATAGATGGAAAATTTGACAAAATCGAAAGTTATTTTTAATTTGAATCGAACTTTTTTTTCTGCAGTGCTTGTTGAAAAAAAAATGTTTTTGATGAATTTTGAAAAAGAGTCTTAAGTATAATGGGAAATTAAAATTTAGGCAAGGTACATTGTTTTTTTTTTGATTATAGATGAAATGCACATTTACACATTTACCTATATTTGAAAAAGCAAAAACATAATGACATAACATACATAAACATCATTTCACATGACAAAATGTAATTCGACTGATATACAGGGTTATTGGTAATACGACGTACATACGCTAGGAGGTAATAGGGGTGACTATTTGCAATAATTTTAACCCCCATGAATGTCATTTCCTTTCTGGTCATTTTATTTCGGCTGCTTTGAAATAAATTAATAGTTTTTATACATTTTTGGAAAGCTAAGGAAACGCTTATATTTTTAAAATAATCTGCAGAACAAGTTTCATAATTATTTTTTAGTTTTAGGCAAAACAAATTAAAATAAATCGTTTTCTGACTCCCATTTTTAAATTTGGTCTGATAAATATCGAGTGTTTATTCGTTTTTATAAATCGGAAGAAGAAATTGATTTTTATTGATATTTTTTTCTAAATAAATTTCTGAAGTTGCTTTTTTGAAAAAAAAAAAAAACGTAATAACTCAAAAATGGTTCACTTTTGGATCATGAATATAGGGGATAAAATTATTGCAAATAGTCACCTCTGTCACATCTGTATACAGATTATCGAGACAAAATTGAGCGCAAGATCTAGTTTTTTTTTTCATCTATACTATCTATGCTAATATTATAATAATGCTAAAGTAACTATATTTGTTACGCATTCCCACCTGACCGCAAGACGCAAGCTTGACCGGAAGTAAGGTCATAGGCTACTTTTTATACCTAAACCCCAATTTTAACAACGGAGTGAAACCGCGGCAGAAAACTAGTACTATATATATTTGAAATGTTATGTATTCTAGATAGATATCAATTAAGAGTGACGTCACATTCCCTATAATCGGCGGAGGTACAAGATATACAATCCGTTTATCCAATCTGTTGGTAATATTGAAATAACCGCTTTTAAATTAACTTAACTTTTATTTTTGTTGTTTACACATAGTGTTACACGTAAATTGTTATGTACACATAGCATATATACCAAGAAAAATTATTTTCAATTTTAGAATGTCTGTTTTTTTCGGCTAATCTCTGCAATAGCTGGACTGATTTTAACGGGATTTTCACCAGCAGATAGTTGATGTAATAAGGAGTAGCTTAGGTTACAACAATAACTTTTTCATTAAATTAAACGCGCAGTAGTCGATCACAATTAGTATACATAATCATAATAACCAAATCTGTAGGAATAAATACTAAAAAGGTACAATATAAAATTTCAAAGAACTTTAATAACAGACCATAGATAAAAAAAAAGTAAAATAGATCTATGCTGCATTACGTCACACCATGCACTTTAACGTAGCCCTCACGTATATACTATGTTCAAAGAACTTACGTACCTGGGTGTTGCAGTAGTTGGTGCACGGCTGACTTTGCCATTTGTTTTTCAACTTTAAGGTGAGCGTGCATCAATTTGAACTAATATAAGTATTTTTTTTAGGAAATATTTAATTTCAAGAACTATACCTAAGTAATACCGATATTACATACCACGTTTCGTTTTCGAAATAATAATTGATGTGTAACAAAAACTTAAATTAAATATTATAAAATTAATGTAATGTATTACCGATAGGGAACATGGCACAGAGTTCAGTGACCTCGCCAAATCAATCGGCCCGATGCAGTCTCGCGGCACTTGATACGGCGGCATCTTCTGACATAAAACCGGATACAGCGGCTCAACTGCAATACTGGTAAAAAAATAATATATTTTTTAAAACTAAGGTAAACTAGAGCCGGGATGGCCCAGTGTTTAGAAAGCGTTCATCTTAACCGATGATTGCGGGATCAAATCCAAGCAGGCACCACTGAATATTCATGTGCTTAATTTGTGTTTATAATTCATTTCGTGTTCGGAGGTGAAGGAAAACATCGTGAAGAAATCTGGATGTCTATTTTCATAGAAATTCCGCAACATATGTATTAAACCAACCCGCATTGGAACAGTTTGGTGGAATATATTCCAAACCTTCTCCTCAAGGGGAGGTGGAAGCCTTAGTCCAGCAGTGGGAAATTTACAGGCTGTTGTTGTTGCAAGGTAAACTATATTAATTTATTATCAATTTACCTTGCATCAGCTTGCATGAAAATCTCCATATTTTGGCAGTTGGCTGTCGACCCCATCACGCATACCACCTCGCCGTAATCCTATTAGAGACATACATATTTAAATTAAATTATATCCCACATTTATAACTAGTACGTTTAAAATAGGTAAAAAGACAAGTAATCGAAATATACCTGCATAATCTGAATCATTCGCTGTACGGAGTTAGCCGTGCAGTCTGTGAAAAGCGACACGAGTAGCGGGACGTTGTCCACTTGCTCGATGTGAGGCCGAATGTTTTCAATACCTCGCGGCAGTTTTGCCTGTCGAATGTCACAAGATCTTCGTTAATTATTCATTATTTTGGTTCCGGAATATTCATATAAATGGTTTCAAATATTGAGAATAAAATTGTCATAGGCATAGGCATATGTAAAATAAAAAGCTCATTATAATTTAATACTCATTACAATCCTCAACCTGACTCAGGAACAGAAATAAAACACCTTTTTTATGAGACTACATCACATCCATTACTCTGATCCCAATGTAATTAGCAGTACCACAAACACCCAGACCCAAGGCAACATAGAAAACTAATGGCAATCTACATCGACTTGGCCTCGGCTCGGAATCGAACCCGGGATCTCGGAGTGGCGTACCCATGAAACTGGTGTATACACCACTCGACCACGGAGGTCGAATACAGTGCACTTTAATAATTACCCTTGAAATGAATATATTCCCTTTCCACCCGGCTCTTGCTCTACTATAATACTACTAATACTTATAATACACGCTTTATTTAACATATCGAACTTCCTCTTTTTATTGATAAAAGCAATTTCGTAGTAACAAGTAGTTTAAAAAGATAAGCGTACAGAATATGGTGGGAAGCAATATTGTTTTGTACCACGTTGAGATAATTACTGAAGAGTAGAATAGAACCATCTCATATCAAGCTTTCAGTGCCGTAAGCGCTTCGAATATAGCGTCTAATCTCCCTACCCAACTTCAAATACGTTCCCAATGCCCCACCAACAAATACATTTCCATGAATATTTTAGTGAGACCGGGTTCCGCCAAATCATATTGTAATCTAATATAATTTGTGATAAAACATCTTGTTGTTGACGTAGTATTTACATATGTATAGTAGTTACGATATTAAATCTAAGAATGATTGCATTTCATATACTCAGAGGATATCAAGCAAAGGATAAAGCGTTTGGGTCATTATTATAAAAAATATTCTGGTGGTGGTGGTGGTACCTCAAAGTACAGGGAAACGTACAAGGTATAGTATGACACAAATTAGATGTGACATCGGAAAATGCAATGGAATGAAAATAAAATCGATTACTGCCGATTTACACAACCAATAGAAATAGCTCCCTATCGCACCATTCGACGCTATTGGTCGCTATAGATTCACGCGTCAGAGAAAGCAAGTGCATGTAAATCGACGCATCAAATTGACGAATATATTAGGTCATATGATATTACAAGTTATTGCGTTTATGCAAAGATCATTTTCGCATGAGAAATAAATATTAATATTTGGGATAGCGTACTCAATTCGGATGTGATCGGTTTAACGAATTTTGCCGATGCGACATCTAAGTTGTGTCGTACTATACCTTTTCAAAAATGTTTCTTATCAATTCCAAATTGTTTAAGTAGGAACTAGCGTGACTGCGATCGTTAAGTATGGTAATTACAAATACTCGTCTGAGCACAGACCCGGTTGCTCATGTCGAAGTTAAGCGGCGCGGAGTGGTCGGTGGAGTCGGTGAGGCAGGACAGCGAGCGGCACGCGTCGGGCGGGGACTCGCCGGCCTCCGCGCGCGCGTCCAGCAGCGAGTCCGTGGACGCTTGGCTCGTCGTTATGCTGTCGCGCTGCAGCTGCTGCAAGTTCGCAACGGGCGCAACTTCTTGTTCATTAAGCTTTCAGGTTAACGTCAACAGAGCTGAGATGGCCCAGTGGTTAGAACGCGTGCATCTTAACCGATGGCTGCGGGTTCAAACCCAGGCAAGCACCATTATATATATGTGCTTAATTTGTGTTTATAATTCATCTCAGCACGAGATTTCCTCACGATGTTTCCTTCGAAAACATCGTGAGGAAACCTGCATGTGTCTAATTTCATAGAAATTCTGCCATATGTGCATTCCACCAACCCGCATTGGAACAGCGTGGTGGAATATGTTCCAAACCCTCTCCTTAATGGAAGAGGAGGCCTTATCTCAGCAGTGGGAAATGTACAGGCTGTTATTTTACTTTACATTACTTTACTCAACAGTTACGGGGTAACATTTCGAGCCTGTTATTTGTGATAAGTGCAATATGGTGTAATAAAATTTGTGTTATAAGACAAATGCTATATATAATTGCTTTGCATAGTCGTGTATTAAAATGATTATATTCTATTGGTTCGTCCCAAAACGTCGTTTTTACCTTCAGTCCACTGTGCGTAGTGATCGAATGCCTCGTTTTCTTGACCTCGTTATCGAACTTAACAGTATTGTGCTCAACGTTAATCGCTCCCGGCGCTGACATCGATAGCGCCTTCGACGACGATATGGTGCCGCTGAACATATGCATTAGTAGAAACGTCGATACAATTTAAATAAACCGCTTAATAGTATTTTAATAATGTACTACTTGGAAGTAATTCTCAATGTAAGCACTTCGGCATATGCAAAAAGGTCTGATCATATTAAGAGTTACAACGTGCCAACTGCTAATCTGTGGTGATTCTACTTCGTACCAAAAGCAATTAATTCATGTACGTATATGTGTATATACACACACATGTAGAGATACACTCGCATTATAACTGAGATACTCGTGATTAGTAGTCAGAGATGAATATGATGTTCAGTGTTAAAAATAATTCTTATAATGGTTATAAGTAAAATAAAACTAAGTTATTTTGGATTCATGCATTATCGGGGTTAAAGCGATCTGTTTCTTGTCAAATTATTTATTATTTAGGCTCATAAATGTAAATTAAAATATTAATTTATTATAAGTAAAAAAGCTGAGCGACATTTACCGTCAAAGCAAATTAATAAATATTTTATATATGCCACTTCTATTCATATTATTCGTCGTCAACATTTGGTTTTAGTTGATACAGCTCGTAAATGAAACAAAAAAAATAAGAATAATTTGTTTATAAACATGAAAAAAAGTGACATATTTAAGATAAAGCAACAAAAAACATATGCATTTGATCATCTATAGATTTACTTTAATGATTTTTAATTATTTTATATGTTTATGTTAAAAATACATCACTAATATATTTTTGATAAAATTTACATGCAAATGCATATATTTTGACTCACCCAAATTGACATTTTGTTTTTTTTTTTTTTTTTTTGATAACCGAACTATTGTGCAAAGACAACACCGATAATATAAAAGTTAATTGAATATAAATCGTATTAGTTAGCTTTATGTTAAAGTAATACATTTTAAATTATCCTTATTAGTGAGATGGGTAATGAATGATGTTCTCAAAATTTAATTTTAAGTGTTATCTATTTCAAAAGAATGACACCAAAAATTTAAATAATAATATAGTAAGTATTCTGTATCCCCAAACGATGTGCCAATTCACAAAGAGTATATTGTAGCTCTATCTATCTTCTTTAAATCAAATGAAATTTAATTAAGAATAGGAAAAAAATCCTATATGTAACCCTAACCTAACTTCTTTTAAAATGTTTTAAAAGGATAATATTATTTACAAATACAACCTTACCATCCTATCGTAGTTAAAAGAAAGAGTATCAAGATATTAAAAGTACAGGTCGTTTATAAACAAAATGTCAATCAAAGTAACAAGCAAGCTATTTAGTGAAGCGCGAGAGATATAGACGAACCTAAAAGTAAAGGCGTCGCCCGTATCGGGCCTAGTAAGTTTCGAGGCGGTGTTATGGCGGCCGCGCAGAGTCTGAGACGACAGCGGCGAAACCGGCTTGCTGTCGACAACACTGACTCACTCACTCCAAGCCGGTCGGCATTGTTTTGTTATGACAAACGTTATGATAACACAGACAAATAATCAAATCATACAGAAACATGGAACTATAAAGTCATAGAAACCGTTTTAAAGTTCTCATTATTAGTTCCATGTCACTTTTTGTTATCTGATTTTTTATTAAAATGATAAATATTTCACAAGAATACGATAATTTTAAACAGTTTGCGATTGTACATTCTTCGGAACATATCCTTTCTTAACTATAGTGTCGACGAGAATAGAGAATCCAATTGACAACGAATGACAGCTTAATTGGAACAATTATAAAATGTGCAAATCAAGAGCTTCTTCAAAATGGCACACACAGATATTTAAAATAAACTTTTTTTTCATCTATGGGTAAGAAGCTTGCAAATTTTCTATAAAAGGACAAACTTTTCAGGGGTTGATACATCTATTGTAGAAAACAAAAAATAGACCATGCAGAAGATCAATAGAAGGGATTACAGAACGACGCTTTCTGAAAATACTTTTTTTACATATTTTTTTTTATTATGTCATGTAAGTTTTGTGAACAAGAGACCCAAAAACAAATGCCGTAACAGATGATATGGAAATGCAGCAGTGAGTATTTTTTACAATGACATTATTCTTACAGACTATAAAAAAAAAAAAGATTACAACATGAAAAACATCTTATTTACCATTTTTTTTTATTAAAGCAAATGATCTATTAACACATTTCTCATTAGAAAATAAATTATTACAACATTCAGAAAACTAAGAAGGTTAATAAGAAAAAAAAATCATAATTCAAAATAATAAGCTAGTCAGTATATGTGTCGTGTTATATGAAAATGGCGGGTGTACCTGTTACCGAATTATTTGTCTATCGCCTCTATTAAATGTGTTAGTGCCAATTTTGTAAGGATTATCCAAATTTCCAATTGCTGCTTTTACGACCTGCAAACTTGCACTATTCTTTGTAATTTTATCTTATGCCTATGTAATAAAAATTAAATATGTTTACAATGCTATTTTAACTGCAATTGAGGTTTAGTTACTTTTGCAAAAAAAATGCGTTAATTCCGATAAAATCATTTAAAATCCTAATATATTATTATTGAAACATTTTAATACTGGTAACATCGATGAATTGGAACTCGTTCAAATCTTTCAACCCTGAATGCGACATTAAATATGTTAATTGTCTTCAGAGCTCATTTTTTAATTTAAACATATATGTATGTTAAGTTTGAAGATGACCTTACAACTAACAATACGAGTAGGGTCGGCTCCAAAAAGACATATACAATCTTGGAGACGAAAATCATCACTTCAAAATAATAATCCGAACCTCAAAAATTTGTAGTATTTGTAGACAACCATTAACTGAAAAGCATTAAAATCTACGTAATTTTGTCAGATGTCTTTTTTGTGATATGTCTTTTCAGAGAAAAAGGTTTTTGGAAAATACACTTTAAAAAATTAGTCGCGATTGTACAGTCTTCGGAACATATTTCCTTATTTAACTATAGAGTCGAGGAGAATAGAGAATCCAATTGAAAACGAATGACAGCTTAATTGGAACAATTATAAAATGTGCAAATCATGGTCGGGTTTGTACCTCGGGCACTACATCTGCCGAGCTCACCTGTGGTGGTGATCGCTCATGAGCGATATGTGGCAGTTCCAGCCGGACTCGAGGCCCATCTTCTCGCTGAAGACGCGCGAACGCAGCTCGTTCTCCTTGCTGAAGTGCACGAAGCGGATGCAGGCGCGCTCCAGCCGCTCGATCAGCTCCACCATGTCGCTCTGCGCCTGGTACTGCATCGTCACCATGCCTATGAACACCTGCGGCGTCGCCGTCGTTAGTGCGCCTACTGACTTAAGCATGTCGGGACAATCGAGGGACATATAAAGAGTATGTTTACTGACTTTAGCAAGTCGGGATAATTGATGGACATATAAAGAGTATGTTTACTGACTTAAGCATGTCGGGATAATCGAGGGACATATAAAGTATTTGTTTTTCGTTCGTGAGTATATTACAACAGCCTGTAAATTTTCCGTTGCTGGGCTAAGTCCTTCCTTCCCTTTGAGGAGAACGTTCGGTACATATTCCAACACGCTGTTCCTATACGGTTTGGTAGAATACACATGTGGCAGAATTTCTATGAAATAAGACACAGGTTTCGTCAAGATTCCTTCAGAGCACGAGATGTATTATAAAAACAAATTAAGCACACGAGTATTCAGTGTTTGCCTATGTTTTGAACTCGTTAAGATACACGCGTTCTAACCACCATCTCGACTCCTACTAACTTAAACAACAAAAAAATAAATGTAAATCGTACTTTGATAAAACAAAGATCCCTTCTAGAATGCGTCGCTTAGATCTTTTAAAATACCAAACGGATTTCATACAAATACTGCCACATGTATATTCCACCAACCGCATTGGAACAATGTGTAGAATATGTTCCGAACCTTATCCTCAAAGGTAGAGGAGGCCTTAACCCAGCAATGAGAAATTTACAGGCTGTTGTTGTTTGAGTTATGAATATATGTTTATCTTCAGTTATTTAATATACAAAATTTCCAATTCACCTGATTACATTGCATGTCGAAATATCCATCGGCGTCGTTGACGTCATCGTCCGTGACCTCGTTAAATAGCAACGAATCTGAGGAGTTCACATGGTCGTTGATCATTATAATGGCATTCCGATTGACATTATTTACGTATATCCAACTAAATAATGTCAATCGGTATGTATTCCGATCGAAAAAGGAGTAAAGGTAACTTTAGATTTTCATATACATATAATTGATTATTAACTTTGGTATATTATGTACTACAAACAACTCTTGTTAATTATATATTTAGTTACTACTTTAATACAACTCTTATTCCATTGCATAAAAAAATATTCTTAATCTAGAATATCACCGATTATTCGAGGTTATGATCAATTGTTTTTTATTACTATTTGATATCGCGTCGATTCAATCTCAAGCTTGTTCATTTGTCCTTACTCTTTTTGCGGTTGGAATAGGCTTAAAGGTAATACTATATTTTTTATATATCGACTGCAATGCGTTATATTGATCAAAATTTGATTTCGATTGCAAATGTGAAGGTTCAATATAAGGGATTTCATGGAGCTTCCTTACCGGTAACCATCGGATATCCGAAATAAAATCCTATCCGAAACTGTAACCAACTCTGATAATTTTTTTCTATGATAATAACTAATGCCAAACAATAGCCTGTATATAAATTAAAATTGGTACCCGGTAATTATTTATTTTACCATGTCAATTATTTGTTACTAAAACAATCCGAAGCAATCGGATAATCCGAAATAATACATTTTATTCACATATCCGTATTTAGACCGAGTTAAGAAAATGGACATCTATAACACCCCTGCTCCAAATATAACGACTATTTATAAAAAAAAAAAAAAAACATACTGGGCTTGTAAGCGGTCGCGTAAACAGCAAAGATAGATACCGGTGGAGTGGAAGTGCAGCGCGGCGGCGTCGGGCCAGTGCGGCGCGTGCGCGCGCTGCGCCGCGTGCGCGTACAGCGCGCGGCTGTCGGCCGGCAGCTCCAGGTACTGCCGCGCCAGCGCGCCCGCCACGCCGCGCGTCAGCGGCCTGCGCACGCTGCCTTTTTACGACCTCCGTAGTCGAGTGGTGTGTACACCGGTTTTCATGGGTACGCCACTCTGAGGTCCCGGGTTCGATTCCCGGCCGAGTCGATGTAGATTACCATTAGTTTTCTATGTTGTCTCGGGTCTGGGTGTTTGTGGTACCGTCGTTACTTCTGATTTCCATAACACAAGTGCTTCAGCTACTTACATTGGAATGAGAGTAATGTATGTGATGTTGTCTCAAATAAAAATAAATAAATATTTAGTGCGCGCACACCCGCGCCACGCCCCACAACCCCCAACACCTCCCCACACGACACTCACTTGTACGCGAAGGCCGTGCAGTACGCCGTTAGCGAGTTCCGCTGGTAGAAGTCGATGATCTTCTTGCGGTCGGACGGCGAGATCGGCGTCAGGTCGCGCCCGTTCCAGTAGTCCACGCACGAGTCCAGGATTATGTCAGCCGTTCCCTGGACGTTTCATACACCACATATGTGATACGTCGTTTATACATTTATGTCGTTAAAAACAATTTGGGATTTTGAAATATTATTACTGAATGCGAAAAAAAGGGTAATCGCAGCTTTCACATAAATTATTTAACATCATTAATGGCGCATTCGCGATGTAAGGAATGGTTAACATTTCTTATAGCGCCAATATCAATGGATGACCACTGACCATCAGGAGGCGCACATACTCATTCCATACGGATTATAATAAAAAACATACCTGTGTGAGCATCTGTAGTTGGTTTGATTGATCCTTCACGACGACGGCCAACATATGCGGCAGAGGAACCTTCACACGCGTGCTCAGGTGGAGCGACCGAACGAAGCGCGTCTCTCGCCGAATTGTATCTGCTTGCTGAAACGAGATAAAGAAATAATCAATTCAAATTGTATGTACTGATATTACGAAATTATATTTATAAATGTGAATTTTAATGTAAATTGAATTGAGAAGGGTTTATTATTAAGCTTTACTTACAAGATGTCGAAAAACAGCCAAGCATTCCTGTACGTTATAAGACTCGGCGACCGCGTCCGTGAAACCGATCTGCTTGGCTAACTCGCACAGGCAGCGTCTGTTGGTCACGGGGACGAGGTCCTCACTGAAACGAAAATCATTTCTAGAATAGCTTATTACTTTTATTGCGGCCATTGTTTTAAATAATTATTGAACCTATTATTTTAGTTGTGTTAGAACCAAAAATTTGGTACTCCACTTAAACGATTGAATTGTGCTTTAAGGCCTTCCCCAAATATAGAGAAGGTCGAACAATGTTATGAATCGAGATGACCCAATGGTTAGAACGCGTGCATCTTAACCGATGAATGCGGGTTCAAGCCCAGGCAAGCACCGCCGATTCATGTGCTTAATTTGTCTCTATAATTCATCTCGTGCTCAGCGGTGAAGGAAAACGTCGTGAGGAAACCTGCATGTGACAAATTTCATAGAAATTCTGCCACATGTGTATTCCACCAACCCGCATTGGAACAGCGTGGGATATGTTCCAAAAACCTTCTCCTCAAAAGGGAGAGGAGGCCTTTAGCCCAGCAGTGGGAATTTGCAGGCTGTTGTTGTTGTTGTTGTTGATTAATGTAGGGTAGCAAAGAGCGGCGCGCCGGACCTGTGGTGCGCCTCGCAGGTGAGGTGCGCGCAGAAGTGCGCGTAGGTGTGTCGCGGCGCGCGCGCGCACGTGTTGAGCAGCGCGGCCAGGCCCAGCGGCTTGAGGCGCGCCAGGTGCGTGCGCCAGCGCTGCTCGTCGAACTCCACGCGGAACGGCGCGTTCTGGTCGTGCGTCAGGTCCAGCACCTGGCACCGTCAGTGCAGTAGGGACATTTCATTTAGGGTACAATGGGGACATTTCATTTAGGGTACAATGGGGACATTTCATTTAGGGTACAATGGGGACATTTCGTTTAGGGTACAATGGGGACATTTCGTTTAGGGTACAATGGGGACATTTCGTTTAGGGTACAATGGGGACATTTCATTTAGGGTACAATGGGGACATTTCGTTTAGGGTACAATGGGGACATTTCGTTTAGGGTACAATGGGGACATTTCGTTTAGGGTACAATGGGGACATTTCGTTTCACGCTTGGTAATATTGAAATGAAGTAGAAGGAAAAAAATGTATATTTTTAAACTAAAATATTTTTTAAACGTGAAGGTCGTCGAAATGGGCTCAAAACTGAATTTTTTACACATGAATTGAGTACATGTAAAAATATTCAATGAGTTCGGTACCTTTTGAATATTTCGACATGTATAGTAGGACACAAATTAGATGTAGCATCGGAAAATGCAATGAAATGAAAATAAAATCCGATTACTGCCGATTTACACAACCAATAGAAATAGCTCCCTATCGCGCCATTCGACGCTATTCGTCGCTCTAGATTCACGCGTCACAGAAAGCAAATGTATGTAAATCCACGCGTCAAATTGACGAATATATTAGGTCATATGACATTACAAGTTATTACGTTTGGGCAAAGATCATGTTCGGATGAGAAATAAATATTGATAATTTGGGATGGCGTACTCAATTCGGATGTGATCGGTTTTATGAGTTTTGCCGATGCGACATCTAAGTTGTGTCGTACTATATTCAATTCATGTGTAAAAGATAAAATAACGTATACCGTACTTCGACAATTGTGGATGGTTCAGGGTTCTGTTTCATATCACCATCTTGGTCTAAATTCGTCTGGCTCTGGTGCCCCATGGACCCGTTGAGGCTCGTCTTGCTCGAGTTTTGGGACAAGGGACTCGAGTTCCTTAAGAAGAATACTTTTTCTGCTGTTGGATTAGGCCATGAAAGTATACCTTTCTTATCCACACAACACAGAGCCTGAAAAAAAAATTTCTTTACAAATATTCATAACTAAACTTACTAGTAAGTTATATTTTTGTCAATTATTATATTTTGTTCAAATTCTACATACTAAATCAACTAACCGACAATGAGCCCAAAACATGAACAATATTGGCAGTTCTAGTCACCATATCTTCTCTTCCAATAAGAATGTTCCAGAAAGTCTTCCCTAAAGTTCTCAATGCCTGCGGTTTGAGATTAGACTCACTGAGTGCTTTTATTAAGGGATCACTGGCATCTTCTGATATCGAGCAGGACTTCGGACGAGTATATTTCTGTCCTGTCTCTGATAATAGTTTAAATCTAAAAAAAATAATTATGGGTCACATTAAATTTTTAGATCTCTTTTCTAAAAATAAAAATATATAAAAGATAAAAATTAAGCTCAAACTATTGATATATACTCTTCTCACCTAGCCAATCCATAGCAGTTGAGTGTGACCCAAGCAATGGGGAAAACAATTTGTAATAATGGCAGTGAAGCGGCAATGATCTGCAGAAAGTACACTTCAGTCCAGTGCGTCACTCCTGGCAAGTGGTATAGGTAGCGTATCAGACTAGTCACCACCATCAACAATATTACAAGTGGTAATACTATGCCTTCCAAAATTTTAACTGTACACTGTAAAAGAAAAATGAGATCTCTAAATGTTTCAAGTGTGATGTTTTAGCGGCAAACATGATTTGGCGAAGACCCGCTGGATTAGTAAGAATTACGCATATACTGATACATATTTTTATTATATATTATTTAGTATAAATTATGTATATAGTATTTAAAAAAAACAATGTCAGTGTGGGTCACGTCTCCCAAGAAGACAAATGAAATTCAGCGAATATCTGTTTAGTATAAAATATAAAACGCCATTTTTAAAAAAATAGAATGTAAAAAAAGGCACGGGCATCTGCGAGCCTGTGGATGTTGTAAAAAAAAAATAAAAAAAATCTGGCGAATTATAGCGCAGAGCGAAGTCATGCACGTTTCATACGCACAAATGGAACGCGTACACATCTGTCAGTTTTAGGACTGGTCCGTTCAGTTAATTTTCGATTTGTTTTACGTTTGCTCTTAGCAATATCAGTTGTTTAGCAGTAATAAATCCTATGCACTGCGCTTAGCCAGGGGTGTGGTGCGTCTATGGGCCCATATTAACTTTTTTAGTTTTCTACAGAAGACATTAATCTTTCAAATGTTCTTAATCACAACTTATTTACTTCATTTAATTATTAAGACATTTATCATAAATATAAAAATATATATTATTTTTAAATCCCATACTCAGTTTATAAAAATAGCCAACACTGTATTTATTAACAATTCAAAATATATATATATATCCATAATCAACTATTTAAGTGACAGCTCTTTAAACCAGGAATTTGTTTTTACTTTTCTTGAAGTTCTGTTATAATGTTTAACCCACTCTTCGACAAAAGAGACTTTCTTGGATTAAATATGATATTATATTATATAATGTTAAAAGAAATTTTATAAGTAAAATAAGTTGAGAGCCCATGTTTTCGAGAATGGTAAACAAGCGTGTGGAATTTTTATGAAGTGAAAATAACAATTATAGGCAAAAGTTTAGACTTACCAAATACCTCTGCTTTTCAAAAACTGTTACCGGCCTAGTGGAAGCTTGTTCCAGGGCTAATTTTAGGTTTTTCAAAAAGGGTGTTTCGCACATCTTGTAGGCTTTGTTGAGATGTGGTGCACGCACTCGAGGCATACTGAAATGATCTTTTGCCTGACAAGCATGCAAATTGTTTGTATATTAAATTATTCATCTTTGATCAATATAAATTGTTGGAGTAGTTCAAAAAAGATAGTAACAATATTCAATTTATACACAAAAATATTTATGTACCTGAGATCCTGATAAAAAAATTTGTCCAAAAAAAAGTTCTGGGTCATCAGGTTCTAGGCCTCTGCAGTGGCCTGGAGCCTCCTGTCCTGGTCTGAGAACAACTACATCACCTTCCACTAGTAAAGCCCAGGGTAGATTTACAATAACACCTGTAATACAAAACAATAATCCCTAATAACAAGGTTTTTAAACATGTATGTTTTCCTTAATAACTTTTTTTAAATTATTTAGTAATACAATTAATCAACAAAGAGATCTATATACATACCATCTCTGTAAGTCCACTGTAGTATAACACATGGAGAAAATGGAGCACATAAGTGTGGATAATGATTCTCCTTCCATAGGCACTTTTCAATTGTTTCATCAAGAGTTTCTATGTAAAAAAAGGGATGAATAGACACCATTGACATGTGTAAGCAAATACAAATATTTTATTATGATACATGATAAAAACATCAAAGAGGTCTTGTACTGCTAAACTAGGACACCCCATTTCTTAGTGGCCAGCAACTTCCCAACCATTGCTTACATGTGTTAGATTTAAAAAATTTACATTTTATGTTTAAATATCTTAATAAAACATACAGAAAATGAAAAATAGAGTGCAAAAATATGTCTGCAGCTTTTGGTTTATCAAAATCAAAGGTAAAATAAGTTAGAAATTATTTACACATACCTAATACTTTCTTAACTCGATGAGGTATTTCGTTGTTGTATATGTATTCTTCATTAAAAGCTACTAAGAAATTAATAGCAAGTAAAATAAATAAAAATAATGCTTCCCATAACAAGTACCCTTGGGCCAATAAAGTTTCACCAAATAGATATGTCAATATTAGGCAAATTATATTAATTATTGTGACAGTATATGCGATTCCTGATAATAAAACTTTCTCGGATGAAAATGATATAATTTTACGAACAATTCCAAATCTGAAATGAAAGATTTTAAATTTATTATATGCATATGCAGCTCAAAAAGATTTGCGAAATATAAGCCGTTAACATAATGAACAACTATTGTTTACTATGTATAATGCAAATAAATACCCCATGCGATTTCTCTGTTTATGTTCTTCAATAACGGTTCGAATGTCATCGCGTAGTTTTATAAGAGCCGTTTTAGTTGAGTATCCCAGATTTTGTTTGCTCTTTTCATCCATTATATTTATAAATAAAATATATACATAATTACTCAAAATTACTAGTCTACATGGAAAACAATTGGAATTATGTAAAATCTTAAAATAGTGAAACAAAGCTTTCAACTTTTTCAAAAGTGCGTTCCAAATATTTGGTTTACTTTTATCAACTCTCTCGTAACTAATATTTCCATCATAATATCAATATAATGTTAACAAATACAGAACTATTTTTTACATTTCAATATTAAGTAAAACAGTTATTACTAATTTAATTAATTATTAAGAACAAAAAATAGTAATTTTAACAATATGTAAAAATTTGTAGTCCTGTGTTGATGTTTCGAACGTTTCGTGATTAAAATGACATTTTGACACTGTCAAGGTATCAATTTTCGTCCAGAAAAGTAACATTACTTTACTTGCTTTGAGCAATTTTTATTTTCTACATGTTTATGAACTTAATATAATTATTTAATTACTATCTTTATATAATTACAATAACATTTTAATTAGGTCTTAAGTTAGGTATTATTTCTCCTATATACTGGCAACATTTTCTTATTTATTGATTAATGTCTATCGACACTGGAGTGAAGTTGGCGTTACTCAGAAATACTTCAAAGTTTTTCTTTCTATTTTATGTAAGTAGCAAGGCGTATTAAATTTACATGCATTCTCGAGGTTTCAAGTCTCGATGTGCTAAGTTTAGAAATATAAAATCACTTGAAGCAACATGATCAGTTTAAATGATAAATAAAAGTGATGTTGTTTGTTCGAACTTAGTCAACCTTGTGTCAACGTTTCGGGTGGACAGTACGCCATTGACTTCTCGTGATAAAAATATAAAACAAGATATGTGTTTATCTTTTTTCGTTACTTGCTTAGAGCAACGGCTAATGTTATAAATCGGAATGTGACAGACAAAAGGTGCTCAGGACAATTGTTTCCGTTATGGCAGATTTAGATTCACGTAAAAGAACGAAGTGTAGTAGTGGTTCCAGGAACGGACCGCAGTTTCGATCATGGATTTGGTGTATACTAATAAAGTGTTTTATAAGTTTACCGTGCATATTCTCAAAATGTCTTGGTGTAGATATAACAGTTGCAGTGTACCCTCAAGGTGACATAACAGTTCCGTATGGTAATCCACTAGAAATTTTTTGCATTGCAGAGAATTATTCGTCTAATGATATTGAATTTTCACTTGCTGGCAAACACCTCGAATCTGAGATTGTAAATAGTACAACAAGGAGATTGTACATCAAAAAGCCCGAAAAGCAAGTAAATTCTTACTACTGTAGGAACAACAAGACCGGAAAAATATGTGTTGCTCGAGTGCTCGTTGAAAGTCCTCCAGCTGATGTGATGGACTTTAACTGTTTGTCCAAAAATCTTGATATATTAAATTGTTCGTGGACTAGTCCTGAGTCATATAGTAATGTTAATTATTCCGTAACTTTTTCTGTTAATGGAAATTTTGTAAAGTCACCGCGAATTGCAGAAAAAGTTGACAATACATTTACCAGATACTGTCTGTGGAATACAAGTAGTCAGCCAAGATATAGGCAACAAGAAGAAGAACAGTTCTTTCACCTGATAGCTTGTAATGTATTTGGATGTAACAAACAAAATTTCACCATAGATCACTACTCAATTGTCAAGCCAGACCCTCCTATTGACTTAAGAGTTGTAAAGAATGGTACCCACAGTGTTGTCTTAAAATGGAGTGTTCCTAACAATATTGTTGATTTATTGAGATGTGGAGTGGATCATATCATAGAGTATCAAATTGCTAAAATTGATAATACTACACAGTTTCACAGAGTGGATGCATCATATCTCCCACCAAAAAATAAAACATATAGATTTCAATTAACAAATTTACCATATGCACATATGCAATATGAAGTAAGAGTGTATATAAAGTCTAAAAAAGCAGTTAAAAGAGAATTCTGGTCTGAGTTTGAATATACAGTTTTCTGCACTGCTAGTGAGAGGCCAAAGAGGCCACCTGATATGATTGCAGGTGCATTTCATCAAGCTACTTATGAAAACAAAAGAGTGGTGTATGTGTATTGGAAACAGCTTGAGGAATATGAGGAAGCTGGTGCAAACTTTACATATAAAGTACTGGTGTCACAAGGAAACAAGACAGAAACTGTATTTCCTGAAAAAAATAAGAGTTTGAGCTATGTCATCCTCAATGCAAGTCTTGATGCCCTAGATGTGACGGTATGGTCATTTAATATGAATGGTTCCTCGACTAACAGTAGTCATCTGTATATTCCTCCAGAGAAAGATACACGTTACTTAAAGCTAACATCTTTTACCAAATTAGCTTATGAAAATGGCACCTATGAGCTGTCATGGGTGGGTATAAAGGATATTGATAATTATACTCTTTTCTGGTGTCAACACAACACAACAAAAATATGTGCTGGACGAATGGATTTTGCAGTACTTGATCCAAAAAAAAATAATCATGTTATTGATTTGCCCAGAGAATACAGGTATCAGTTTGCAATATCAGCAAATAATGGCACAAAAACTAGTGGCATGGTCTGGGCTAAATGTGACATATCGAAAGACGGAGTTGTTATGTATGGCTTTCCTGTTCATTTAAACTATGATGTGCCTGGCAAGTCCTATGTAACTTTGAGATGGGTAATGGACTGTGCTCTCCAAGATGGAATTATAACAGGTTATAACATAAGCTATTGCCCAATTGTTCAAACAAGTAGTTATTGTGATAAATCAGTAGAAAACAGACACATTTTTATACCTAATCCGAAACAAATGGATGTTACTATAAAAAACTTGCTGCCCTTTAGAACATATCAATTTACTTTTGCCCTTAAGACTATTTATGGTCAAAAAAATATTGAAAATGCTACTGCAGTACTAACAACATCAGAAGATACACCAACAAGTCCTATAAATGTGCAAATACTTGATGTAAAGAATACTTCACTGACTATTTCATGGGACCCACCCATCCAACGGAATGGTAATATTGGTAAATATGTCATTTACAACTATGATAAAGAATTCTATGTTGATAAAGTTTCTGAAACTGATACCTCTAGAAGAGAAGTAACATTAACAGGTTTGCAAGGATACACAAATTATTCTTTAACTGTTCAAGCATGTAATGTTCCTATAGGCTTATGTTCCAAAATTAAATATAATGATGCTATATTTGTAAGAACAAGAATTGGCGCTCCTAGTAGACTAAAAGCTCCTACTGTTAAAAATAATCCCGAGAAGCTTACATGGGAAAAACCAGATATCCCTGGTGGAACAGTAGACCAATATCAGATAAGAAGGGTAATAGACGACTTGGAACCGGAAATAATAAATACAACCGGTTTAGAGGTTTTACTGACACACTGTGAAGGAGTGGTTTCAACAGAAACATATGAAGTGAGAGCAGTTAATTTTGACTATGACTTGTATCATGGAGTGCTAAGCGATGGAAACGTAACTCTGCCTGAAAGAGCTAAAAATGAATCAGTTGATGAATATCCAGGTCCATGGAGTGAGCCTAGTACTGTGGCCTGTCGAAGCAGAGATGGCTTAACTATGATTTTAATATTTATGGCAATATTTGCTCTAATAGGTATAATTTACGGATCCATTAAACTATACAAGAAATATAGAAAAATGGAAGACATTAAGCCAGTCTTGCCGAATGGCTTGGGAATTCCTGAAAAAGATATTTCAAAATATACTTTTGGGGGCTGGAATCCTACAAACAAAGAAGAAAAGCCCTCATCTGATGAAATGCTATTATTGCCAAATAGCAAAACTACAGTTTCATCACCGGATTTGAAGCAAAAGGATGAAAATTGTGGTGCAAGTGATCAGACTGATAGTACAGCTTTATCTGACTCTTCACGAGGACCGGTCGATCGACAAGTTTCGACTTCAGACGATGGTTCTAATTCCTCGTTTCATATTGAACCAGAACCTATTAAAGCTAATGAGGATGATAATAACGAAGTACACGAAGGAGATTCGTCGACGAATGATACAGAAAGTTCGCGAGAAAATTCTCCTTACTTAAGTGACAAATCTTTTAAGAAGAACTCTGCAACTGGTTATGTCCAACCCGTAGTGAATCCTGCGAGTGGTTACGTACAGTCAGCACCTGCGCCAGTTAAAGGTCCTCTGACAAAGAGTACGCCTACACCTGCCAGTACTAGTTATGTTATGGCTGGTCTTCCTCCACCTATATTTACTACTAGTGCACCATCTCAAGTATCAAATCCACCCGCTCCATCTTCGGGGTACGTTCTCCCTGAAGAAGTACAAGCGAGATCTATGGTGAACTTCTCTAAATTAGGGTCTGCACCACCAAAGTTATTTGAACCTGAAAGCTTGCCTACTATGCCTACCTTGCCACCTCCAGCAAAGCATTGTGCTGACAATAGTTATATTCAGCTACAGTCATTAGATTCCTTGCCTAGTCTTAAGACAACTGTACGGAACCCTGTGCCATTGAAGCCATCCGCCTCGAGTGGCTACGTTAGTCCAGAAGATGTTGTCATCAATAAACATCTTAATAATATGCTGTCAGCTGGTCAACTTGCCGAGGAGCCCGCCATATTAGATCCAACGATGTCTCCTGACGCTTATTGCCGTTTCTCTTGGAGCACTGACCCCGCTAATGATAATCTACACACGTTACTCGCCGAATCACCCACGCGAACGACCAAGAATTGATTCTATCATTGCGTATAATAGTTGACACAGAACTGATAAACGAAAATAGATAAACAGTGACTGAATTGTAAATAAAGATTATAGTTTTACCGTGTATAATAATATTTTACTGGACAATTTATATTCCATCCCAAGATGTTGGGTGTGTTATCTAGTGATAATTTCTGTGCCTTATTAATTTATTTTAGGTAATTTCAATGGAATTAAGTAGGTAAGATTAAGTTTTTACACTCAAATTATATTTATATAAAATTAAGACTGGATTTTTTGAACGAGGATGTGCAGGATCTTAGTTATTATATTAATCTTAGGTATGACTTGTTTGTTACAGAATCTGATTATTCAAAACTCAAAACAAGACAGTTATAATGGAGGGAATTTATAAAATCAATTTAATACCAAATGATTTAAGTATGGAAGAGACTGTCTTACAGATTGCTGACACCTTAGACAATCTGAATGGAATAGTTGATGACGTATTCTCGCGCGTAACGACGAGAATCAACCTGAATATAGACAAGACTCGTAAACTTCAAGAAAGAATAAATGTGTCTCGAACAAAAGTGGAGAAACTTGCTGGTATGCAGAAAGCAATTAAAGTGTTCTCTAGCGCTAAGTATCCAGCGTCAATATCACAAGAACACTACCAGTCTGTTTTCGACACAAATTACTATAATTTTGAACGTAAAAAAGTAACTCTAAGTGGAAAATCTCAGAGGCAGTCCAATGAAAAAGCAATTCAGGTAAATATACATAATTTTAAGCCGTTTTTATTTCTTCATATTCAAAATGATTACACAAAAGAAAACAACTTTAACATTTTATGTCTTTTTTAGGAAAAACTTCACTTCTTCCACGTGAAAGTTGTCGAACCTAAATCGGTGAAACCAAAATCAGATTTCGATCTCAAAGCTGTTATTGATAATGTATCGACCGTAGGCGATCTTCTAATTTACAATACCGACGAGAGTCCGTATTTGGTTACGCCGAACAGGACGCCCGTTTACGTGCCGAGGGTGAATACAGATGTTCAGAAGAGTTTATTAGAAGATGCGCCGCCATCGATCATGAACAAAAACGTTTTGAAGAGAGAAATCGACGAATACATGTACGCGCCGGGAATGGGAATGGTTAGTGAAATATTGATTAGAATGTATTTAATTACAGGCTTTTAAGGCTTGACTTGTTAATATGTGCGGGACTAATCTTGCGACTGAATTTTGAGTCATATTTATCCAACCTTGGTTGGTTGAGCTTAAATTTCTCACAAACTTTAGTGCTTCAGAGAATACAAAGTTATATGAAACTTTGATAGCAATATCAAAATACGGAGGCGAAAGAAAAACTTTAACTCATTTTGTTATTTAATTATTATAATATATATTTTATCACCGATCTTTTAAGTTATTAGTATGTTTTTAAATATGTTATTGTTTTATAACTTATCAGTTACAATTTTCTTTATAACGTAAGTTATCTAAAGAAAAAAAGGTGTATGTGACCAAGATCATAATTAATTTTCGAATATAAAGATGGTTTTAAAGTTTTATGTGAGTAATGGTATGCAAATTATAAACTAGTGTTTCGGTAGTAAATATATATAAAGTCAATATTACGGCTATAAAATACCATAAACTTACAACAGGTACCGGAACTAGACATGCCGCTCGATCTTCCTCACCTACCTGGAATCGCTGGGGATGTCCAATTCTCCAACGCTGACGACGGTTCGATCGCACCCTCGGCTGTTACGTCACCGGTGGTACCGGTCAATACGATCCCAGAAACGGAATTACCCGAGCTACCGGATCTACAAGAACTGCCTGATGTCAAGTTGGACGTGGAGACTCCGGATATCCCGGATGCTCCGCCGGTACCACCGACCCCTATTGTCCCGGTCTTGCCGGCGATGCCTTCTCCCCCACCACCACCACCACCGCCACCGCCACCGCCACCGCCTATGGAGATCGAAACACCAAAATCGAGTAAAAGGTAAGTTATTTTTCTAATAATAATTTTACAACAGGTACAACTTTAAAATCTACCGTAGACAATGTACCTAACGATTTTTCAAAAGTATACTTTCGAAATAAAAAAATATAAATTTTTAAGAAACATTATAAAATATATAAGTTATAAGAAATGAGGAAATGGGTCACTTTTAAGGTTATAGTTTAGATAATAAATAACATTCAATTACTATGTACATATATATAAAACATATCAGTAATTCATACGTGTTTGTCATTACTATACATACGGTTTTGATTCCGAAATTATACCCATTTTTCTGGTTAAACATAGACATACATGAGTACCAAACACGCATTTGATTTGTAAGATCGATGTTCGTGGTAACAAATGTGTGGTAAAAATAAAACCATAACAAACATAAAAGCTCATTATTTGGTAACTAAATGTTAAAACAGAAAATATATATTTATTATTAAAAAAAACTCCGAAGTAGTTTAATGACATTAATTACTTAATAACTTCTCGTTAATTGCTTAACTTATCTTGCTATTAAGTTTTAACTTTTAATGTATTTTAAATATACTTTTTAATGAGTTTCCGGGCTGCTTCGCTGTAAGAGTTAATAAATAAAGTAATAGTAAATAATATAGTCAAATAATTCTTTAGTTAGACTTTGTACGATTTTTTTCTTAAACACTAATTCGTCGTTGTAAGCTTTAAAATAAATATCGTCAAAGTTCGAGGCCTATGTCGAATTGCTTTTATCCCATACCTGACTTTTTCAATAAGCATTCCGGTCACCATGTGCGCACGTAAAAAATGGTTTACTAACATAGCCCTCATTAATTTAGCTACGGAACAGATTAACGACTATATTCGTTTATTTTTTTCGATAAACCCTCTTCGTTTGTGTGGCAACCATTATGGTTGGATTTACAAATTTTATCCTTTTCAAAATTTGTGTGATTCGTAAGACGATAAACTGTTTAGAAACAGTTTATCATACAAAATACATAACTACATACAAACTTTCTTTTCCCATGAATGGATGTAATCAATGAAGCGGAGGCCTATAAGATAGATTTATAAACTCAAACGCTTATTGCTAGAAGAAATCAACAAATAAAATCACATAGCCTATTAGTTTTCGTCAAATTCGGTTCAATAGTTTGTCTATAAAAGAGCAATATACAGACAGGCAGACAGTTACTTAGGCATAGAATAAATGATCTTGAGATGTAAGAATCGTTTGCAAACCTGCCTAATGTGTCGGAGGAAATTCTGTAACGTCTATATGATTCAGCAAAACGACGTAACCTTGATCCGAACTTGTTTTTATATGCCATATTATTATGTGAAATTGGTTGATCGTTTTGTCACGATAAAGTGTACGTAACTTGGAATTGGTTTTCCCCGTTATATATCTTGGAACAAATAATAATTCGTTTTTATTTTGGTTTCCTCTCAAAACGAATAAACATTGTTTATTGTAAATATTTATGATATTGTATATGCAAGTTATATTTTAATGTAATAGAAGCGGTTGTAAACATTGTTTAAAATTTAAAAACAAGTGAATTCCATTTGTTGTTATCTTACGTCTTTGATCGTAACGAATAATATGAAATATAATTGCTACAGCAGTGACGTCAGTGCTGCATGAAACGGTATGAGGAAATTAGTAAGATTTATCAGATTATACGGAGCCTGGGCGCATCCGAGCTAGCTCTCTAATCATGACCGGTTTGAAACATCGCTTCACGGGAAAGATAATCTAATTCTATATATTTTTATATTGCTTCAGGTGAATAATGATTATGATTTTTAAATTTACTCGAAAGACCAGGGCGACTATGCTAGCTTTTTAAATTAAGAATTTTCAGCTAAAGTTTTTTTTTTTAATATTCCAAATAGTACTTAATCGGTATTTTATATTTCTATTTAGAATTCCAGCCTCATTATCCTTAAAAGTTGTCGTTTCACTATAATGTATTAGGTTGGGAAAGATTTAAAAAGCTATATTTATACTTTTATTTATGGCGTGGACTTAAGCGGCGTTTTTAAGTACGTTATTGGCATTCGTGAAACGTACATTTTTCAAGTAAACCGGCTGCAATAGATGTTGCATTACATGAATTGTAAGTAGCATCGTTAGCCACAAAAGGAAGGTGTAATAGAAAGGGTTTCGTAGAAAAATGTAAATTGTATGTTACACTCGAGTCGGATTAGAGTTATGGGTCACTTGACCCTAGCTTAGACCGTCGATGGAATATTAAACGGATACATCTCGGATAGTCGAACATGAGCCAGCTTTAATACGACGCACGTCCGAAATGTTTACGCGTTTATTAAGAATCTTCGCTTCCCTGTAAGATGTTGATAGTTCTTGTAAAGATATTCCGAGCGCGTCGCTTATTTTATTATAACCTTATATAATAATTATAGCATATTTCTTCTTATTATAGGTAAAGAACACAATTTATATTAGTTTTATTTAATTAATATAAGTACTTACGTTATTATTCATTTTAGTCGCCGCGTTTCAGTTAAGATAACATTCAGCCTCAAATAGAAATAAAAAATACGTAAGATGTTAGTATACTTAATGTGTAATAGAAGTATGAAATATGATGATTTAATAAAAAGAATGAATAAAATAATTGAAAAGGTGAATATTATGTTACGCTTTGATATACAAAGGGGCAGAGAGATACAGACTCATCTGTTAAAATAATTCGTATCCAGAGCCGTAAAATGAAAATACACCCATTTTTATTACCCCTGAACAAGCGATAGATATTGCGTATTATTAAAGCTTGTTTTCAGAATCTTCTGTTTCAAGTTCTTTATTAAAAAAAATGCGTATAAATTGTGCATATGAATTGCGTTTATCATGTGTGAACATAAAGTACACTGAAAATGAATTAGAGCTTACTATCAAGTAATTTCTTGTTTTCCTGTCATTTAAAGGGCAGCAACTATATCTTAAATAGTAAGCTCTATATCAAATTCATTTAAGTTTACTAAGAAATGTGTGTAAGATGTATTTATCTTCTTCAAAATATTTAAAAGTTTAATTCGTAGTTTAAATAATCTATAGTACGAACATGTCAGTTCTGCTAATGGAAGTATAATAAAATCATTAAAGCGAGTCTTCTCGTGGTTTGCAGTGTAACGCACTTGGCTGGTGCCAGAATTAATACTCGTATACCATTTGCTGATCTTTATAAATTCGAATACCCGGATGAAAATTTCACCGTATGCATAAATAATGACATTTCAAGAACGGCGCCATATAACATATTAAAGTTTCATGAAAATACGCGGGAAAAGACCGGATTGGAATTTTAAATGTACTCCGCTGTTTTCAACGAGTTTGTCTTGCAGATCTTGAGAGTAGATAGCTTTTCCAAGAATTTCTGTCTCGCAATCCTAGTGTTATCCCTCGTTAATCTATGTTTATGTTTACTACACACTTTCTATAAATGTAGTAGTTTTAATAGAGAAACAAAATAACATGAAAATAGGAGTTTTATGACGAATCAGCCCCCATTGTTGGTAGTTCTTGGTTGGTTTACAAAATAAATCGATTTCACCGTATTCGCAAAGTGGAAGTGGATTTGAAAACAAATCGCGTGCGTATGTTCCTAGGAACTTTGATTTGTACAAATAACACTTGTGTTTGACTTTAGTGACGTATGAGAGGAAAGATAAGGTTTCACTTCTTATTTGTTAAAACGTTCTGTTTTGAAATGTAAAGGTCGTTCATCGTTTACGTGGCTTACTTTGTTGTATTGTATTGGTATAATAAAATAAATATAAATCATTGAAGATTAAAACCTTCGTTCTGTCACCTCAGTCACACCGAGCTTAATCAGCAGAGCAATATAATCTGGGCATAATAAACGTGTTGGCCAGAGTTGGCGCTATATGACTAATTTAATTTGGATATTGTTAAAAAAATAGTGTGTTTCTCCTTCAATATAAACGCGTCATTTTCACCAGTATTCTACCGAAGCAAAATAATGATGGGGAGCTAGTATTTTATAAGTCGTCGTTTGTTTCGGCGCGTTGCGTCGTCAAGAAAATCTTATTTATCAATACCGGATCAGTTACTACTGTGACTCGTTATTATTATCAAAAGATGTTCCACGAATTTTATTTTAATGATAATAATAGATGTATGAAAAACATGTATAAACATATCATTATATATAATTTTATCTTTAAAAATTAACAACTAGGTATCGATTCACTGGAACTAGGAATCGTGGAGATAGTGTTATCGCAGTGTAATTACTGAATAAAATAAGGAAATTTAATTGTTCTACAATACAATTTTCCTTTCAATTTCTATTTCATTTCTAATATTATTTTTTTGCATTAAATTAGTAATTATCATTAAGAATTTCTCGGGCTTACAGTAATTGACTTGGACGGTTACCTTGTACTTACAGTATTTTAAAAATATATATTGTAAGCAATTAATTTCAAATGGAATAATAACTTTCGATATTGAATAATACTGAAAATCATATTATTCGTTTTAAAATCATTTCAAAAGTAATCGAAAAATTAAACATATATAATTATGAAAATAGTTAACTTTGTAATAGGGCTTTTTGAAGGCCCGTCTGGTAGGTGCCATCTACTTATATAATTTACCACCAACCAGCAATACTTTGAATTCTTGTTTTGGAGTTTGAAGGGTACCTACGTTTTTGATAAAAAAAGTGTTTAATTTTATGAATCAATTACTAATTATACTGACAAATTGAAACTAGTCATATTTTGTCTAGTACATCGCAAGAAGTTTAATATTTATTAGATTAAGAAGACTAATATTATTATTGAACCAATTATAAATCTCTAGGAAAAGCTTTATTTTTATTTTGGTAAATTTTAAAGATAATGTGAAATGCAAGTAGCGCAAATATCTAACTTGTCTTACGTTTATATTTCCTTCTACCCTCACGCCTTAATATATTATATCCGACGAAAACTACTAAAATAAATATTCCACATAGGAGTCTGATGTTGATTACTATGTTTTACGCAATTTATAATGACATAAATATATGAATAGGCGTAGTATATTATGTTGATATTATTTAAACAGGAAATGGTTTAATTATTTATTTAAAGTAATGTATAAGTTACGTCATTCAATAAGGCCAGTTTCGGGCTCGTATGTTATTGAATAAAAAATGGACCACCTGCGTTTTAATTTTTATCCAGTAATTAATAAAGTTGGTATGTTGGTCCTGGCATGTCGTCGCGATATGTCCTTAAATATGACATTGGCGGCTACGGTTGGCGAGTATGATGCAGCGCCTGCTCCGTACGGCAAGACTGGGCGACCCTCATTTGGCATTGGCCTCTGCTCGATCAATCACATGCAACCCGCCGCTGCCGACACGGCATCATTAGCGGTCTTACACGCTCGCTTCACCGATTAACTTTTTATGTCGTTTGGATTCCCGGATATTTACTCGAGACCAACGATGTTTTTATTCACAAAATATATATTTAGTGACATATCGTTAATGTTGTATATTTTAAATATGTGAATGGCGTTACATTGTTGAGTTTTGTTCTATTCGTTTAAGTATGATCTTTATCAATAGTATCGAAACAATTTTTAAATCAACAAAAAATCGTTTGCAGTTGAAAGACTCGTTTCCTGTTTTTGTTAGCAAAAACTTGGCCCTCCTGACTTCATACATTATCTCAAGTACGAGGACTAATTTATTAGAATTATCTTTATAAGGAAAACTCAGTGATGTTTATACTGAGTTATTTTGACCAAATGTAATAACAAATAACAGGAAGATGTTTCACGTACACGAAACTGAACTTCGTAAATGGCGCCCTCAGTTTTGAAATATGGCCCAATACCTTTTACTACCGAATTGTTTGAAACGACCTTGATATTGAATTAGCATCATTACAATGTGTGGAATGCAAATGATCCATCTCATAAGGTTGTCTGATTTTAAATGAATTATGGTCTTGCAACACCTGATACATTGCGAACTTTCCGTTTGCGTATTAAAAAAAAAAACACTAGAATTCGATTTATTTGACAATTTAATTTTTTAATTCGGCTATTGTGGGATTTTCGCTGTTCTTAGAATTCATTGTAATGCTCTTGTGGTGACTGTTAGGTTCGGTTTTTGATTGGTGCATTATGTTTCGTAGAATATCGTTTGATTATAGAAGAGATTAAAATTATTCATTTGAATGGTAATTTAATGTTTTATTTTTACATATATAAACGTACATAGCGTTCAAAAACATTATTGTAAACACTGCTGGTTTTAATAAAAATGTATATAATTTGAATACATTCGCTATAGTAATTAATTTCGCACCAAAAATGTGTAGAAATTATTATCTATAATTTGTGTCCCTAATATTTCCTCGAATTAAAGTCGTTAAATATTAAAACTAGTATACGTTTTACCAGAAATTACAATTTAGAATGTTAATCGTTTCTAAAAAACAAGTCAATTATTATTTCTTGACAAACCAGATAGAATATTTCTTTGTTTATGGTATCAATATTACGGTCACATTCTGGGAATGAAAACCGGTACATCAATATGATAATTATGATATTTGTTTTTGCGTTTAGCTGGCTCTATTCGTTTTGAAATTAATAAACAAAATATCCTAAAAGACTATAACTTCACAATTGTTAATAACTAATTTGTGATGCGTAAAGTTGTTAATTAAGGAAAAAAAATAGTATTTTCTTTTCTGGTCTAATTTAGATTAAACAACGTTCATTAATAGTATTTGAAGTATACGCTTTATTAATACGTGAATAAAGTCGTTATCATTACTTCTATAAATATGACGTCACCGCACTAATTCAAAGAACAGCTTACAAAGCAATTGCGCGCGCGCAACAATAATACGTGTGCGTGGGTGATTGATAACGTGCCTCGTTTAGTTTATAACGTATTTTTTCGGTATTTTAAAATTAGAAGCCTCCTAATACATCTACATAATTTTTGTTGGAAGTAAATGTAAATTGATTTTAGTTTTTCCGGTACATTGACTTTGTTTAACTAAACGCCATTGAAATAAAATATAACGATTTATAAATAAAATATTGATTGATTTGGAAATACGAGAAAGAAACTTATGAGTCACACAAACAATCTCGACGATAATAGAATATTTTTATTGAATAACAGGCGGCTCAGTTTTTGTGAATGACTTTCGCAGTTGGCGTATTTCAATAGGCAATTGTTAAATTATTTCTTCCAATTGGAGGCACGTTGACCCCTTTATATAAATTGAATTTAACTGTTGCTAACAAGTGACATGAATGAGGTTTGATCGGTCACTTAGTTAATACGAAGCTCTGTAACTTCTGTTGAAAATCCTATTTTCAATTTTACAATGAAAGGTTTAACAGACTCGCTTTCTGTTTCCGTGTGTACTGTTTTCGTAAGTTTACATGGTAAACGCTTATAATCCTTTTAAGAATGTTGTAGTTCGTAAGAAGTCCTACAGAAAAGTCTGTAATGGGTTTATTTTCTAAGGTACATTCATACTACATTTTATCATAATTAAGTAAAAACTTATTAGTTATTTATGAGGCCATTTTCTCGAACTCTTGTTATTATCTTATATAAGTTACCTTTGGCATTTATTATTAATACGTTACGTAATAAACATCAATTTGCAAATTATGTGCAACGAATAAATCGTTAGGTGTTAAATGGGTAGTCTGCTGAATGGCTGAACTATAAATTTTGACCATAAAATTATACAAAATCCAAATATTCTATATTCAAATATGCTCATAAAAGCACTTTTAAATCATCGTGTTGTCTAAAATAAAGCTTACACTGTTTCGAAAATTTAATTTTACCGAGAACCGACAAGAAAATCATGAATTAGGTACTCTTTCCTACGATTTTAATTACAGAAATGTCGTATGAAGCCGGAGCAGGTTGCTAACCTGTTTTAAATCTATATTAAAAAACGAGGAGACGTATTGGTGTTCCTTAACTAAAATACTACTAAACCATAATAAATACATATAAGCGTTTCGTCCGGTAAATGAGAGTCCCGGAGGCCCGATATCTCTCCCCCCAAAACATGGTTGTACAGAATTTAGTGACATTACCCCAGGATGGTACCCCCATTAGCGACTGCGGTGTAGGCAAAGCACCTGCAACCCCCCTGGTGTTGCAGATGTCCATGGGCGGTGGTAGTCACTAGCCTCCTGCTTGTTTGCCACCTATGTCATAAAAAATATATATATCAGAAGATGCAAATATGTCCTAACATGGTTATAGTTTATAATCCCTGGCAGATAATTGCTGTCGGTTTGGTTTTAAATATAAATACATTTGATCTTCAATTTAATTAATGATAAATATTTAAATCAAGTATCATTCTGCATTCATCGATTTTTGTAAACGTATGAAAGCGGAAAAAATCAGTGAACTGACGATGAATGTGCTATATTTTATCTCATACTATCTGTTTGTTTTGGTTTCGAAGAAAAATTGCAATTTATCCCGAGACATTTTTAAGTAAAAAAAAAAATAACGTTAAAATAACGATAATATTTATAAATATAAAAAGTCTGTGACAAATAAATTATGTTACCAATTATTTTTGTCCATTGTTATTCTGATAGTAGTTACTGTGACTTATCGATATGGTGATTAAAACTTCTGTTATAATTTTAAGACAACACTCCGGAGTATAACAATTAGCGTTTTAACAGCGTATTTTAATACTAACCGCCATAAATTTTCTCTACTCTAGCATAAATTAGAACTACTATTATATGCTACAAACTTTGGAAGTATATATTATCTAATCAGTGTCTGAAACCTTTGAACCAACTAAGCGTTACATTATGTAGTTAAAAATTGAATAAGCTATTATACTTACGCAAAGTAAGTACTGTAACTTGAATATAATGTGGGTACTTAAAGTTGTTTAAAATAATCTTGAGAGGTTCTGAAGTATTAAACTAATTACAGAGTCAATCAATGAATGACAGCAGGAAATTAACTGCCTCCAGTCATTATAGTTAGACGAGCACGCGATGTTTTTACTTGTATTTGCACAGGTTTCATAATTTACGTGTGAAATTTAACTATAGTTCGGTTTATGTCACTTCTCAGTATATTAAGTGGTTTGATGTGCTATTACTTTGCTTATATACGTGAATTATTCTAGATGTATAAAAAAGTAAGAGTCGGTATTATACTATATTTCGTACAGACCGCACATGACCTTGCACAAATAGCTACCTACTATTTGTGTAAGGTCATGTGGAATTAGTCGGCGTCAAAATTACTAAATTATCAGAAAAGTTTTTATTTTTAAATCATAGTCTAAGAACTGCATTGTAGCTAGTTTCTAATAATAATGTTAATAGTGTATGTAGAGAGGATGAATACATAAACGGATTTTAAATATATTTCTAACAAAATCCAGTATTCATATAATTAGCTAATTACCTGATTGATACTTAATATTTTTTCATTTAAGATTGTAATATGTTCATGAAAAGACTTATAGAAACGAATCGAGGATAAATATAGTCTCTGACGTTATAATTGCAATTAACCAATGTTGTCTATGTGGTTATAAATGTGTTCACGGAACGACACAATAACTATTCATTCGTAGTCTTGGAGGATGTGTTGATATTGTGAAAAACAATTTACGTGCATTAAACACTTATTTCATTATAAATTAATTAATTGTGTTTACAACAGTTAATCGCTTGTTGTTTTCTTATAATGTTGTTAATTATTGTTTCAAAGTTACATCTAAGAGTTCGTAATTTGTTTTTGTTGTGACTAGTCTACTAATGGATTTACTGTTATTTAAAATCAGCTAAAACTAATTACTTTGTCTTAAATATGATCTGCCACATTAAAACCTTCTTCGTATCTAATTGTGATAACACTGGCGTCACGTCATGCCAAATAGGTCATCGTGATGAAAATAACATTGAATCGGTTCAAGTTTTTTTTAGATATAAAACGATGTAATTAAAATTTTCTCAGAATTAAGATTGTTTAATAAAAGTCAATAAAAACTACGATAAGGAGGTACTAATACGTAGGTGTATTTAGTTCGTAGTTTACGAGGCCAACGGCCCTTGTCAATAAAATTTAGTAGTCGAGGAAGGAAACGTTCGCGAGTATTTCTCACGAAGTGCTATTTCTGTTGGGCGTCTATGTTCCACGCCGCTGTCGTGATCCGCGTTCCCAGAACCATCTGTAGAGAGTTGTGCACTCGGAAAGTTTTCTATTTTCGTCTTCACTGTCAATGTCTAGTCGATCCATAATATGTCCTTTAAAGGTTAACTCTTGTACCGCTTCCTCGTTTGACTTGTTGATTATTGAGACCGATCACACCAGTGTCACACTTTTTTTAGGTCACTAGAAATATTTTGTTGTAATGTTATTGCGTAAACGACTGTATGATAATTAACCTATAAAGTTTAGTTTTAGATAATATTTACCAACATATTATATATGTAACTATTTTATATCTCCATACGTAATTTATGTCATTAAAAATCGATCGTCACTAACTAAAAGTACAATAAATACTACTATAACTTATAAAACTCCAAAAAAACAAGAGAGGGGAGAGTCACACAAAGATAAGGCTGATACTTACCATTGCAATACCAACTTAACTATAAGTTGTAAGTAACTAAGAAATTTCGATAAACTTATTAGAGCAAGTTCCTGTTTGTGTGCCTTTAATGTTTAGAAGATTCTCTGTAACAGCATACCTTCGCAGTAACAACTTTATTCGCAAGACGTAATTTAATTACCAAGCTATGCATATTTATCAAAGTGCAGAGCGACCTGGACCGGAGCCAATGAATACCTTTGAAACGACGAAAATTATATATCTGTAATACTTATATTGTTCTTTTAACTTTTTCTTCAATTTTATTTAGGTTCTTTGAAATACGTTTACGCTTAAATATATAAATTTCTTTATTGTTTTTAAATAAAACGCATAAAAATAAAATAAAACATTTTTGTGCCAATATTTTTTTTTTCAAATATTCCATATAGAAAGAATACTGTGTTATAATATTGTTTGTATTTTTCAATAGATTTCTTCGGTCACCTTTAATTTATTTGCGTATGAAATGCATTTAACGCCAATTCACAAGTCTTAGCACAATTAGTTAACAGTATTGAAAATTGTCATTAGTTAACATCAATCGTCGTTTCTCAGAAAACACGAATGTGATTTATTTTGTTATGTTTCCATCTACGAAATTCATGAATTATTATCTGCAAGTCCGTAATAACGCATTTCTTTTGTATCGTTAAGTTTTAACTTTCGTTTTAAATTTATGTATATTATTGTTTCACAAATAAAATTGGAAAAGCATATATGGGTGGTTTGTTTATAAAGATTGGTGCTGTTCACGACTCTAATAGAAATAACTGTCTAGTCGAAATATCTATTAGCTAATAATAATCACCAAATCAAGAATGTCGCAGGACGTCCGCAACGAGATAGGTCAGGTCTATCATATCGAGCTGCGGACGTCCTTTTGTCGTGTATCGAATCCTTCACGTCCTGTTCAAATTCTAGTAATTTAATTGTACGGCACTTAATACATTTTATAATAGTTTACTATTTTTTTTATTTGTTTCAATTATATTCTTTAATAAATTATATTATTAATTAAGAAATTTCAATATGTATGATATCCCACTGCACTAGAGATATGAGAGACAGCTCTCAAGTCTCAAGTGCGTGCGTTAAAAAAGACACATATCTATTCTCATATTCCAGTGAGAGGGCAATCCGAGTTTAACTCGAGTTTCGAGCTTTGCGTGCTTTTCAGACTGTGAGTGTGGGTAAAAACTGCTACTGTCAAACACAATTCCACAGAAAACTTTGACAATATAATCCAATTACTTTTTATACATGCCTGATAGGGCTTGAACTCAGCACCTCGGGGTCCATTGGCTTCTAAACTAGTCACTAGATCAGCGAAGCAATTGCATTTAATTTATTGTAATTTATAACGTCCTTATAAACCACCGTCGTTCTTCCCGCAAATTGCAATTTATTGATGTTTTGAATCGTATACAAATCCTTTAATCGAATAAATCGGTCGGTGTTACATAAATCCAGACGTCTAAACGTCGGCCGTACAAGTTCTCGGGAGCATTAAGTCAGTAGGACCGTGATAGTACGTAACGGTTAATCGATTTATGCGCCATCACATCGTGACTAACAGTATAAAACGAGACAGAATGAAAAACATCGCAGCCTGCTAGTTAACTAGCTTTAATCGATACCTTATGAAGGTCAAATCTATACATAGCTGCTAGTTTTTAAAAACTTTAAATTCAAGTCCCTTTCAATTTTAATAATGATGTTTGAAATGTGTAATGAAAGACACGTTCTTCTATTATTAAGAAATGATTATTTAAAATAATTTTATTTAGTTTCAATATGTAGCTTCGTTTTAAAACTACATTGTATGCATTTTTTTGGCACGTAAAGTTTATTTGTTGAAATGGAGTTCAAGGATTTCGCTTCATTTAAAGAGGCCCGACTTAAAAGGCTAAGCCATATCTTTTATCGGCCCAAATATTGGGACGTAATTATTATATGTACCCTTAATAGAATTTTATAGGTATCAAATTAAATTTGATTATAAATTGTTTAAATATGTAATTATTGCATTATACTATTTTCGTGTTTTATATATGTATATGGGTTTTTACACTGTGCATGAATCCATGACCATGGGACCATGACCATATATGGACTGGTAAATTATTAGATATTTGAAATAACGCAACCCGATGCCTTTGTACCCCAGACTTAAAAGGTGCCCGTCCCGCACGGCGTAAGACGATCCTTGGACCTTACTTATGCTAGCAAAAAACAAAATTACCCGCATGAATCACAAACGGTATTGGCCAATTGTTTGAATACTAGTTCACGAGGTGTCACAAGCGACCTTCATTTTGTTTACTAAATTAATTATATCGATTTCTGAGTATCACACTCGTCCCGCATATATTTAAACCTGATATTGCAATATTGCGCTGCCTTATTGTCTTTGATTTTTGTTCATTATTCTTTGTGACGTTTATAATGAAATACAAACGCTTCTCTACCGTTTTATAAGAGAATGTAATTTCAAATTCACATAATAATGTATATGGTTCTCTTTATTGCAATTTCTTGCAGTGCTAACGTGAAATGTCATCAAGGATGTATATATTCTCAAAATTCTTTATAAATTTTTATATGCAAGAATGTCATTCCCAAGAAGTAATTCTGTTTGCATTTAAAATGCGTTGCCTCGAAGCGCAGTCAGCCTCCATTTCATTAGCAATTCGTCTTCTCGTATCGTTCTGGAGAAATGTGCTTTCTTTTTTTAAAGCAAATACATATGTTCCATATAAAAACACTATATTTGTTTCTAGTCTCGTATCAGTTAACAAAAGTTCATTTGAAATAAATTTACAACATAACATACATCAATACTATGTACACACGATACATATCGTGTTCTTGCTTTGCAGAGACTGTATGACCTTTATTAAAGAGAAAGGTTTAGATTGAAAGTCATACAATAACAAAATTTTGGCAATATATTAAGCTGTTAGTTTTGAACTTTATGGTATTCTGATATTCTGAATTTCCATCAGGGTCGAACGCTCGCAGAGCTCTGCACCGCCCGCGCCCGCTGCCGGCGACGCGCACTCCAGCCTCATGGCGGCGATACGGCAAGCCGGCGGCGTGGGTCGCGCCAAGCTTAAATCGGCTGTTGAATCTACTTCGACAAAGGTAATTATGAATTAAATTTTATTATTTATTTTTCAGCTAAACATAAGTGTGCTTAAATTTCAAAAGTAAAAAAACTTTAAAAGAAAAAAGATTGTATATTACTATTTAAATGTAAAGTCTAATATAATAAAAACAATGCTCAAATCTCGTTCACAAATCTGCTGACGATGCTCATCTATTCATTGCCGCAATCTATTCTATTACATCACAACGTGATACTTTATCTAAATGATAAACGTCTCTCCCTAGGCTAATAAAAAACGATAAAAATAGTATTTTATCGTTATTATGAGACTATAGAATTTAATATATAACATAATCTTCGTATGTTCCGAATAGATAGAAGTTGTCTAACATCTTTTTTATAAGAAAAATCGTCAATGTTTCATTGGAACAGCAATTAAAATTTTAATCATTCTCGTTTTGGATAAGATAATTTATAACGTAATTCTTTTTGATATATATTTTATTTTTTATCTCAAGTACATTAAGGATTCGGCGAAATATCTGTAAACTCTATTCAACTGTAAATAACATCGGCGGTACGCGTTTAATATTATTTATTAGTCAAATATGCAAATGAATACGTGTTAAACTTTTTTGTTCCATTGACATTTATAAGCAATGTTGTTACATTTAATAAAACCCGCATACTTTTAATTCGTTAAAATTATCGATATTAATCTATTTTGTATTATACTCGATTCCCGGTATTGCCGTCAAATAATATTCCACTATTGACGAAATGTTTCTTGTTGTTTGATCACCGTTTTTTCACAAGTTCTATTCCTGGTATAAAACAACGAATTCATCAGTCTACATGTAATTACGATCACAACGGTCGGTTCAAGGAAACCGCGATAATTGTATGCTGTTCGGCTTCTCAGAAACTCTAGTATAATGGATATGATAGCACATTGATAATAGTATCACTTCCCATTGTTACGATACACGTGTTAAGCGTAAAAAGAGTTTGCCATTCAATTAAAATAAAACAACCGCTGTCTCAACTATTCGATAGGTGAAAGATCGGCGTTTGCTGGAAACTCTCTGACGCGTTCGTGTTACATTATGGGGAACTCGAAAACGACGTACTCGATCCATCTCGACTGCATTAAAAAACTTAAGCTATAATAATTTGATTAGTCTAATTTAATAATTAAATAGAAATTTAATTGCGTAATTAACCATAGAACGCATAAGCGTAATTGAAAAATTATCAAGATAGATAAAAGTCACCCTCGACAACTCACCGCCGGCTGACTCATCAAAAGCGTTTTGCATATTATTTATCTGGAAGGTTTATGTCGTAGGTATTCGATCTTACGTGTGGAATATTTTTTAATTGTGAATTCCGGATAATTTATTATTACAATGACATCGACGGCTCGAGAAAACAATTCACACTTGACCGGTTTTTAATAAGATGCTGCCATCGTAAGCGCACGGCGGATGCGTTGACGTTTCGGCGAAGTGGATTTTGTTTTTATCCGCAAGATGTATGCAGCGGAGCGGACTCGGAAAATTATATATATTATGTAAAATAGTTTTGTACAATGCACATTATTATATAGTATTCAATGACAATAAGTTATTATCCAAAGAAAAAACAAATCCTTGTGTCATATTTAGAACTTGTTGCATACTAATTATATTACGTACTGGTAAAAGGTAGACTTTGTCCTCTATTTAGAGTTTAGAATAAAAAGTAAGAATCTGTTTATATCCAACTATTAGGCTAAAGCTGGTCCTTTGGATAGGCTTGGAGCACATTCTACTACGTTGAACCAATAAGTGTTGGATGCACATTTGCCAGATTTTCATTCGAATCATGCATGTTTCTATACGATGGTCTCTTTCGCAGTATGGACTATAAACAAAATAAGTTATAAATACAGTGATGCTTGCCTGGATTTGAACCCATACCCACCTCGGCATAAATTTAATAAATAATATAGATGTAATATAAATTTCTAAGTAAATATTTTGTTGGACATAAACAGCCGAGCACATATTAAAATATGAAAAGGTGCACATCGATCGGCTTACCGGTAAACGAATTGACGACTTCTACTGATCAGCACATTTCTCGCAAGCCGCCTTTTGTCGCGCGTTTCCCGGGAATATGTGACTTTCATTCGGACACACGGAAACACGTTTCATTGTTTTTATAGATCATTCGCTGAAGACGTCCACACAAGAACTCGGGTTTAGATAGCAATTTTTTTTATATTTGCCTGTGTCTTGTTTTATGAAAATAGTTGTAAATTTGTCCTGTGCTATCAAAAGTGGCTGTTTTTGAAACAAATATATACTTATATGAGAGGTATTGAATTTTTCTGCTGCATTAACTTTATTGTTGGATGCACAAACTGATCGGGTCGTCAAAAGTTTTATGAAAAATATTACAATACTTTGTTTGTATTACTGAAAATTTAAATTTTTAGAACTAGTAGTCACGGCTAAGCTTGCCTTACAGGGGCTGGTTGTTATGTGTTCGGTATAAATGTAACCTATGTCCTTCCTTGAGTTTTAAGCTTGCTTCATACTAATTTCCTCTAATTTTGTTCAGTGTCTGGCAATGAAAGCGTCACAGACGAACAAACTGAGTAAATTACAAAAATACCTCTTTGACGTCGAGAGTATAGTTAGCTAATTAAATTTATGCCAAATATTCTAATAACAATTATTATAAAAGAGGTAAAACGGTATAGAATTTATTGAATTGTGATATTGTGTAAATTTATCGCAAAATCACTTGACAACATTATTTGATGGAAGGACTTTTGGCCAGCAAAACATACTTATATGATTGTGTTCCGGTTTAAAGGCTCATGAGTGAGACATCATTAATATTTCTTATTACAAATCTATCTTAGGTCGCTTACCACCAGGGAGCCCTTGCCAGTCCCCTATCAATAAAAAAACACCAACATTATAGCTAAAAAATGTTGGTGTGTTTTTGTCGCTTTTATAAAATACGAAGAATGTTTTTTTCTTAAATCGTTTTGTGTAATGCGCAGATAAGCATTACTCACGATTGGAATGCAAACAAAACTAAACTCAATACAACAAAGAAGGCTAAGGCGTCTACTGAAATATTTTCTAAAACTGATCGATTATTTGGAATTCTTTTGAATGCACGCTCCACATTGAACTCGTGCCCGGCGTCTCGGAGCCAGGTTGAGGGCTCATTGTTCCATTGAATGCGTCTGAACCGACTCTGAATACTTGGTGCGCTGCACAATGTCCTATTAACAAAAATGTAAATAAAAAAATAGTTACTTTTATACCGAATCGAATTAACTATTTCATTTATACGTCACGTGCGTCGAAGAACTTTTACGTTTTTAAAACGGAGATTGGCTGAATAAAATCAGGCAGCTTTAAACAAATATTTTTTCCTTTTGTATAATATAGATTGATATTACGTATATAGATCACAATTACATAATCGAAATAAACTTTATTTATGTATCTTACGAGATAGTAGGTATTCTAGCTGTGTCATAAGTATTAGTATTTAGTTTTTGTATCAATAAATCAATAGCTGTATTAAAATTCAAATAGTATATATTCTTAGTTCAGTGTGTTATATTTGTAGAAGTCATGTTATTGTAATGATGACTGCTCATTCATTTGCAATAATCGCGCCTACGACTAATGACGCAACGTTTGTCGTAATGGCGCGTAACAATTCGTGTAGCCCAGCAGTTGTTTCGAGGGCTCAGACGCGTCTCCGGCATGATCATGACCATCTGAAGAATTTAAATTTTGCACTACGTAGAATGCCTTTTGCTCTCTTATTTTTTCCGGCTTGCTTACTTCTCGGTAAGCGCTCGTTGAAATACCATTGAGTTGGCCTTAAAAAGGAAGAGCTGGTTCAGTCCCAAATGTTTATTACTTGAATTATTCAATTGAGCTTTATCCTGCTGCCCGTGTGAAAGGGACAGTGATATTGGGACCCGAGTGAGTTCGAACGCATTCGAACAACAAAACCTTATAAGGAAGCTCTCTCGTCGTGACCTCTACGGGTCGTATCAATCGGAAAATTTTAGTCGACCGTCATGAGTTATCGTGATAATTGTTTGAGATTCTCCTATAGAAATATTAAAAAAATTGTTGAATTTGTCATGTTAAGTTAGAATATAACGTTATTAATTACGTAGATACGATGTTTATCCAATCTGTTATATTGCATGTCATTTACAATCTATATTGATTACGACCTCTCAGAATTTTTTTATTTTTATATTTACAATAATTATAGTGAATTCTTATCACTTGTTGTTCATGCCTGCCATTGACCTTATATCGTACGATACATTCAAGAGAAATCACACATTGATTCACAACACATTAAAATAGTATTCTTATTGTGCGTCCGTCAATTCAATAAAATATTTTAATTAAGTCTCTATAGTTCAGCGTATCAGTTAACCTCGAACTCTTTTTATCAACGCTCCACGAGAGATAAACGAAGCGTTTTTAAACATCGAATGCAATGCTTATACATAATGGTACTTACACATCTTCAGTTTATTTTAAATGCATGATAAAGATTTTTGTACTATTTACAATTAGCCATTTGCGTTATTATCTATATCATTTTAAGAACAGAAAATCCGTTAATCATTTATTTGCTATTATAGTAACACTGGAAAGGAACCGAAATAACTTTTTTTTTTCAATTACTTTGATCAAAGTGTATCTTTGGCAGGCCTCCAACCAGTCAGTCGGCGGAGATCTAATGGCGGATCTTCACGCCAAGCTTTCGATGCGTCGCCGAGGGATATCTGGTGCTGAAAGATCCGGCGGATCAATTCTCCATACCTTGGCCAGCATCATACCCGAGCCTGGTGAACAGTCTTCACCACAAAGATCATCAAGCGACGAAGATTGGGAGTAAAAGGTTTTAAAAATACTGATAGTATACCTAAAGCGAACTAATTATATACGGCCTATGATAACTTCACATAACTAGTTTAAATATCAATGTAATTATCATTTTAATAGATAACAGTCGTCTCAAACCATCGATACTTCGAATACTAGTTATTTGTGTTTCGTATGTTCTAATCGCTGCGACTTCTTAGAAGCTCGAACGTCGGATCGATAACGCTAATCCCTTTTTAAAATGCTTCTCGCTAGTGATTAAAAGGTCATTTGGAATTGGAAATTTAGTTTTTTAGAATATCGATAACACCGTCAGCGGTGGCGTCGGTGGGCACCTCAGTGACTCCTACTTACGAAGATCGGAAAGGGTCCGGTTCCGGGAGGTTATTACGATAATCACATTTCTCACTAGCGGCTGTCTCGCTTTCGTTTCGTGGAAGGTGCGCTCACATAAACAGTCCCCGCAAACTATCAACTGGTTCGGGTGATTAGCATTTCCAGAATTGAGAAGAAAAAATATATATACGTTTAATCTTACTCGTCGCGGAACTCGATTATACGTATTATGTGCGCCTAAACATTTTATTAAACTCGTTCTAATTTCTCGGTTTCACGAAATTGACTTTTTGTTACATTATTCCCGGACGACGTTTTATGAAATGTATCCAATTATTTATTCTTATAATTTACTCGCATGTTATTTTAATGAAAAAGGCAAATATTTTTACTATTTACACGGTTAATTATGGGATTATGACTTATATTTAGTAGATCGATAAGTATATTTTACATACATCTACACTATCATATTACGTACAAGTATACAATATATATTATATTATTTTACAAAGGTCAAATGTTACATATTTGAGTGTTGGGTAAAAATCAAGTGATACGAATGCCTGTTGAAGAGGTGCTAATATTAGTGGAGTGTTGAGAATATTAGGATAATAATATTTGATTTCGCTTCTAAAAATTCTACGAATTAAATAAAATTGTGATTTATTACGTAGAGGAAAAGAATAATTTTGTTATATGGTAATCTTAGAATTTTATTATAATTGGCATATTTTTATTTCTAAATATTATAATATTAGATTTTGGCATTATTTGCACGTATTGCTGTGTTTTATTGACATGCACAGATAATAATAAACTCATAGCACGTTGCGTTTTTGGAACGGTTTTTATGTCACGATGTCTAACGGATAACATGTGATGTGACCGGTGTAAAAGTTTTATAAATAAGTGTGCTTTAGTCTCGGAAGGGTACCATATGTTTTTCAAATCTTTAAATACAATAAATTGTTAAAAATATACTAAGCGAATGGGTTTATCCATATCAGAACATGTTTTTATTATTTAGCCAAAATAATTGATATAGTACGCGTTATAAAAGTAAAAATGAAATCTATGTGTATAAGTTGTTCTATTTGATACAATTTTAAGTAACGTTAGAACTTGTTGTTATACTTTTTGGACATTCTTTGGAGCTTGCTTCTCGAACAGATGCGGCTGTTAAAACTGAGATGGTATGGTGATACAGCGCCGCTTTGCCTATCGTTCTACCACATTCGTATGCGAGGTGGGCGCGGGTACTGTTAGTGCCTTGAACTAGCTGTCGGAGATTAAATTTGACTAATTGTGGATTAAATAAACTTCATATAAAAATATCTTAACCCTTACAATAGATACAAAATTCTTGATTTTCTAGAAATTCTTCAGTATACAGAGTAAAATATATGTGAAGCTGTGAAATAAATCAGATAGCTTTCTTAGTTATTTTAAGCAAGTAAGGTTTGTATATTTCTATACATGTATGTTGCAATACTGATTCGAGATTGCCTCATATTTAGAGAATATTCGGTTTCTAATTGAAGTTTGAATTGATTTGAATCGATAGGTAATGAGAATTTATTGCATGGACGTGTCTATTCGAAGTGAGGCCGATTAATCATAGACAAACTTATTTACTATGGAGTTCCCCATTCTGCTTCTTTTAATTGTTTCATATTTTTTTTATTAAATATTTTTATTATAATATTTTTTCCTCTTAATATTATGTTTACTGTATTAATTATTTTATACAGAAATTTAAAATGTGAAGAATTTTTTATAACTATTGTTGATCCATATATTACATACTGCAATGGATGGCAACCCTAACGCGATCGTCCATGATTAATGATAGCCTTTATCATTACAGATAATTATTACACGAACTAATCTTTAATTACAATCACAATCGAGTGACTTGTAATGTAATCCCGTGTCAGTAACATGGGTGATGCCATTTTAATATAACTTAACGCCCGTAGCATATAAGTAAAATCTGATTAGATATAAGAAAGCTTTAAACTGCTATTGGCAAACTAAACGGCAACTGTGTTGATATTATAAATGTAATATTGATCAAATTAAATTTAATCATGTACATACTAGTAATGTTATTGATTTTGAATTGTATAAACTTTATTATAAATCTTAATGTGTATCTAGTAATACTTGCCTTATTTTAGAATTATGTTAAGCTTTGGACTGATTGATTTAAATGATCTACATATTATAGTTTTTTACACTTTGCATTTTTTATTGAAGTCATCGCGATGCTTTTGTAATATTTACTATTATTTAAGTAACAACAGTTTAGTCAACGCTCGAGATGGATTAGTTGATACTGAAATGTTCTAAGTAAACTGTTAGATCGTTAAATTATTTATGTAAAGCGATTATTTAAATAGACTCGTGCTAATTATAATAAACGACTAATGAAATAGGATGTAGTAACTAATCTCATAAATGTACTAGTGCGCTGAACTAATCCGTCTGGTAGTTATTAAATGTTTGTAAATAGTTTCAATTTGATGCCCATTTTACATGTCTGTTCAAAAACTTGTGTAAACCGTCTGAATACAAACGATTGTTGTATGATTGTTAAGATGTTTGGTGGTATGTCATTAAATGAGATTTTAAAATTAATTCGATTGTTTTATTTGGTTTTATCCTCCTTGATATAAATAATATACTCTAAGGTATAAGTTGAGCAAGCAGGAATATCCTGCTGTGTTCGGAAATGATCGACCTGTATAGAAATGATTAATACGTAAGTACCTACTACGGAAATGATCGTATCATTTCAAATTACAAAAAAGAGAGCTGGGGTGAAACAGATGGCGCCTAAAAAACGTGTTGAATAAAAAAAAACTAAATTAGATTTTTTACGATAACTTTTTGTAAGCTAAAATGATTTCTTCCCGGTACAAATAAATATGGCGGTAATCGTGGGTCAGCGACTTCTTTTCACGCATTCTGATTATTTATAACGGCAGAGCCACCTCGCTAGAAAGCTACGTGTTTCGGGTTTTACACGGCATTGCCCCAGAATAACGCCCGTTGAGATTTCTCGGTATCACTGCGTTGAGTATTTCGGAATCGGAAATAAGGATTCCGGGAAATCGCTGGCCTCAGCGGCGCGCGTGGCGGAGGACGCCGCCGAGTGGGCGTGATGAATAGCCTTAGAGCGGATTGTGCAGCAGTTCCTTCATTATTATGAGGTACTTATTACCCGCTAAGCGTTTAATTTTGTCTTACGTGGGAGAAAAGCTTTTCTAGGAAAATTATTTCTAATACTTATTAATAACTTCCTAATCAATTACTACTATAATAATATTAATATTACAATGAATATAAATATGTAATAGATACACAGCACTCGGGATTATTTAAAATTACTTTATTTACTTACTATGAAGTCTTAGCTTGTCATTTATAACGAGCGCATCGTTTATTACCTACGTCAGAATGTTCATAAACAGCTGTTCGTTAAAACCTGAAAATAAAAAATATAATTTTGTAAATACAATTTGTTAAAATAATCAAAAAGGTGCTCAACTGAGCCATCTTTGCTATTCCAGAAAATAGTTATTGTATGATACGTATAACTTCGTTAGAGGTACTTAATGTATTTATAAAAAATATCATATTAATGCTGATCAAATATTTAATTATATTTTGAACGACTTCAATTAGGTAAGTTAATATGATGCCGAATAATTTGTTTAATTGAGGTTCCTACGAGTTATCCTTATTTTAATGCCTTATCCTAGAAACATATAGGTATCCCATATTCACCTTAAAAGTTTGTTTAGCGGATCTACAAACATTTTTTTAGTCTACAAATAGATATCAATTTTATTATTTTAATACTACTGCGAGCTATTTAGCGTCATAAGATATTAATTAAATTGATAGCATGTATAAAAGTAATGTTTGTTATTTTCGGACGTTATTCTTGCGTCATAAGCAGCTGTTTTCAAACGTCAGTAATCAATTCGTGGCTGTCAGCAGTATCAGCCTTAATAATACTAAAAGTATCCTTTGGAAATGTAATAGTTTAAAAAACATCACAACTATAATATGCTCTTGAAATAATTAGCAGCTATAGTAATTATAATGGCTGCGGCATTTCAGCAGCAGATTTTTGCGCTGGATGCGCGCTTCAATGCTTACAGAGCTCCCGGAAATCCAAACTTTAGTATGTTGTTTATTTTTAAGACACTTGAAAGTTGTTAGAGTTAAGACTTGCTAGTATTTACGGTATCGCCTATTTAAATTGAAGATAGTATCAGATATCATATAATGTATAAAATTTAATGTTTTGTGGTGTAGTATCTTTTGTAAACATGTTTTTAAAGATTTAATTTTTTCAGAAACTTTATATATACGCCGTAGGAGCCAACTTCTTAGGGAAAATTCCAAATTTAAGGTATTATATTAATATTTTTATTGTTTGCATTGTATTTGATTAATTTAAAAATTCATTTAATTATATTGTCAAATAGGATATAGAAACAATCAAGAAATATATAAATATTAGAAGTCAGTTATTGCAGAGAAGGTATGGGGTTCAGGATAACATATCTATCAGTTCAGCCTCATCTCGACAAAGATCAAATAGTAGGGTAAGACAAAAAGAAAATTCTTAATATAATAAATAAGACTAAACCTATTTCATTTATTTAGAAATTTTGTGAAAGGTGCATTATTATTTATATTACAATGATAACATTTTTATAGGATGTTTATTATTTTTTAATTGTATAAATACCAAAATGATACCTAAAATATAGAAGGGGTATTAATATTACAACATTTATTTGTGTTTGTTGCTATGGATTTTATAAAAGTAGGCATATTCTAACTATTGGGCCATCTTGGCTCTTTCCATTTCAACCATACTATACATCTGGAATATGCCACTACCTATGGGAGTTAAGATGTCCTCTCGGCCTGTAGTTACACTGACTCACTCATCCTTCAAACGGGAACAGAACAATACTGAGTACTGTTTAGCAGTAGAATATCTGTTGAGTGGGTACAAGTAATAACTGTATTATTAAGAATGATATAATAATCATGGATCAATTTGCAATTAAATATCATAATTCATTTTTATAATGATTAACATTTCAGGCTAGCCTGCCAGTGGACGAAAGTATTACAATTAATGCCAAGAAAAAGAATGACATGACTATATCTGAAAACTATGCATTTTCTGGAGTACATCACATATTTGATCAGGTTTTATCTCCAAATTAATTTTGTATTTAATAAATTTAGATTTATAATAAATAAAAATGTATGAATATAAGACTTTTGATATGAATAGCCAATAGATTGGATATATGTATTTTTCTCAATCATACAGAAACAAATGAAATTAGATTTAATTCACTTTGCAAATAGTTTTCACAGTAATATTAAAATTTCTAGAAATCGCCGCTGTTCATTTAATTCTAAAAGAAAAAGTATATTTATTATATTCAATAACCTTATGTTCTTTTGACAAATCAGCATACAGATCAAGTGAGTATGGTGAAATTCGCGAATAACGACCGTAGCAAACTGTGCTGTGTATCGCACGACGGGACGGTGTCCGTGTGTGACGTCACCGCCACGCCCCCGCGCGTCTCCTTCGTGCTGCGAGGACACACCAAACCCGTCACTGGTGGGTGGGATAACATATCCTTGTTTCCTTACGTAAAGTATATTTTCCATCCCGACTCTATTTTCATTACATAATGTATACTTTTGATATTTGATATAGCATTTTGAATGTATGTATGTAAGTATCTATGTATGTATGTATGTATGTAAGTAAGTAAGTATGTAAGTAAGTATATATTTATATATTTTTGTATGAATATGTGTATGTATATTATATGATAATTATTATTTAATATACATTATACATTATATATATAACACGTGACACCACCCTTCTCTGAAATCAAGACTGTGTTTTTAAGCCCATAAGGTTGTCTGGTAGAAATCGCTACCTAGCGATAAGACCGCCTTATTGTGCATCTACTTTTATTTTGTATATATTTCATTTTTATTGTTAAATTACTCTGTTGTACAATAAAGTATATTAACCTCTTGTTTGTTGAAACACCGGCTCCCGGTATAAACACATTTTAGCCGCAACTGTTGACATACCGGGAGCCGGTATGGCTAAGTGTGTTCTGTTATTCGCTCTGAAGTACCCTTTGTTGAAAGTTTATATATTAGTTATGATTGAGTATTTATATAGAAATGGTTGAAAGTGAATAAAGATTATTCAATTTACAATAAGATTCATAACTTGAATTGACTTGATTCGTACTAAATACGGAGAAAATCTAGTTACAATAAAAGTCTGTCTCAAAATTGGGCGGTCTGTTGACCATACCGGCTCCCGGTATAACAGGTAACACAAGGTGGGCTAATGTCATTTAACATACGAAAGGTTATTATTATTATTATCTGTAAAATCGTATATCTGGCAATAACGTGGTCAATCGGGGGCGGCAGGCTGCGACTGGTCGGCGTCCAACGAGGTGCTGGTGACGTGCGCGCTGGACGGGCTGCTGCTGGTGTGGGACGCGTGCGGCGCGCGGCGGCTGCGCGCCGTGCCCGACCAGCTGGCCGCGCCGCTGCTGTGCTGCGCCTTCCAGCCCGCCAACAACAACATGCTCATCGTATCCTTGTCGCTGACTACACGTTTGCTACCTTTCAGACATCGACACCAGGTCACTGTCAATTGTCAATATGCCCCTTACTATGGTGGATATCTCTTCAGCCTGCAATATTACATCAAAATACGATACTATTTTTTCAAACTTGTTATTTTGTTAAATTTATCATAAATGCAATACTCGTTTGTCGTCAATTAGGCAATTCTCTGCTAACTCACACACATGAATGTAATCAATAATATCTTAACGAGCTTCAAGGCGGGCAACGCAAGAGGGATGGTAGAGGTCCTTAACGTATCAACTGGTATATATCCTAGAGGTAAGTTGTTATTCGAAAAGTTTATTTTACAGTCGAATATCTATTTTTATACAAAGGAGTGAGATGCTAATATTAAATTAAATGTATTATGTTAGGAGGCAGCAGTATTTTAGGCGGTCGAGTGACGGCGATAGCGTGCGAGTCCAGCGGGAGAATGTTTTGGGCAGCGAATGACAAGGTAAGAGTAAGTTTTATTTACAAATCAATGTTTCTAATTATTTTCTTGAGAGTAAAGTCCATGCTTAGTTCACGTATCATTCCACCGCGATACTCGTGCCCTATCTCCGGAAGCCGTGCGTGTGTGTGTGTGCGTGACGTCACTGTGCGGGCGAGTGTAGCGTGCGTGCCGCAGGGCGTGATCGTGAGCTTCCGCATGTCGGGCGCGGGCGGCGCGCTGAGCAAGCTGCGGCGCTGCTGCGTGGGCGGCGCCGTGAGCAGCCTGGCGTGGAGCCCGTGGCTCGCGCGCCACCCCGCGCTGCTCGTCAGCGCCGCCGACGACTCGCTCTACCTGTTCCGGTAACGCTCCCTGCGGGCTGCAATTTATTACGATAGTTTTTTTCCTCCGAAGTTGCTAGGGAGCCCCGGTCAGTTTTTTTTATGGTATAGGTTGGCGGACGAGCATATGGGCCACCTGATGGTAAGTGGTCACCATCACCCATAGACAATGACGCTGTGAGAAATATTAACTATTCCTTACATCGTCACTGCGCCACTAACCTTGGGAACTAAGATGTTATGTCCCTTGTGCCTGTAGTTACACTGGCTCACTCACCCTTCAAACCGGAACACAACAATACTGACTACTGTTATTTGGCGGTAGAATAACTGATGAGTGGGTGGTACCTACCCAGACGGGCTCGCACAAAGCCCTACCAATAAGTAAAGTGATGGAACGGCATAGTAAAGGGCGTACGCGCCACTGTCCCGTAGGGTCGCGGACCGTGAGGGCCTGCTTTCCCTGAAGAAGCGCTTCTCGACGCAGCACCGGTCTTTCGCGGTGCGGTCGTCGTTCTGTCCCCTGATGTCGTTCCGGCGCGGCGTGTGCGTGGTGAGCGGGGGGGAGGACGCCTGCGTCTACTTTCTGGACATAGAGGGGGAGGCTCGACACCACCCAGTCGTCAACAAGCTGCAAGGTATACTTATTGAAGATGATGTCAAAAGACAAATGACTTTAAATAACCGGTATAAACAGCTCTCACTATATTTAATTCTGTTCTACTAAAATAAGATGAGAGCCTAATATACAGAAACTAACTGAAAAGATTGTGTGTTATGTGTGTTCTGTGTACCGTGGGTTAATTTATTTTTATTTAGTTGCGTATGCGGGAGAGATCAGTACTTTTACTTTTCGTATGGTATAAAATATTATAAATCGTAGGTCACGCGTCTCCGGTGCTGGGCGTCAGCTTCAGCTACGACGAGAGCCTGCTGGCCACCAGCGACGCCGCGGGGCTCGTCATCATCTGGCGCCGCAGCTGAGCCTCCGCTGGCGGACCGGTGCCGGATCACTAACGATGCATTCCATTTTAATAATACTCTAATGTTCGATTATTGTTTCGAGTCTCGATCGTAGCTTTACTAAAATTATATATTTATTGAAATATAATAATGACATATGAAATGATCTTTTGATTTTGTTTGGACGTTAATTATCAATAAGTAGAGGATAAAAATTAAAGTCGTATGAAGTCACAAGTTTTATTAATTATTTATTTTTTCATATAAATACTTTTAAAGACTCGACAAAGTCACAATATGAAAAGACTTCCAATGCGTTCACATTCACTAAATACTGCCGACAGCTCATACAAAACAACAACTTACAAACAATAAATACCATAATTATTATTGGACAATTCATTCAAATAATTCCTTGTTATCATTATAAAGGTAATCTAAACAAATCCATCGTATTGGAAACATTTCTAAAGGAAATACATAATTTATAAAAATTCTATTACTCTCTTGACACCTGGCCGTGCGCTATAGAGCGCTATAGTGCGCTATAGTCTGCCGACCTCGGGTTATGTTGGGAAATCAATTTCACGTTCTAAGCTCTAACCAATTAGTATCCCTACACTGATATCGCAACAAAATGAACATCTACCGCGTATTTACACCTGTACATTAACGAAACATTCTAAAAACTGTATAAAATAAAGTTCAGAACAATAAACACGTAGTACGAATAATAAATTTCCTTAATAAAAAAAATTTTCATCTTCGATAACTTTTTAAATTATATTTACAGCAGTAACTAAACAACTAAAACGCGATGATATGGAAATGAGAAGAATTGCACATGAGGTTCACACTTGGACGTATTGCATATTTGATGACTCGATCTCGTGGCACACACTTATTGGCGACTCGGCGGCACATGCGACAATAAATAATTACGTGCGGATTTTTATTCAAAATTATTAATACGTTAAATACCCTTCTGACCTTCCGAATGTCGTGTTTATCTAAGACTACAGCGTGTTAAAATTGTATACAAGTACAAATGTTACATGGAGTGTGTCGTGTCGCCGAGATATCCATAAATACGCAATGACCTGTCACCACCGCTTGTATATCTAAACCTTATCTAATAAAAATTTTCACTTAACTAGAAATTGGCTTTGAAATTTGAACGTTATGTATGGGTGCAGTTTAAAAGACACATGCAGTTTCATAGAAGCGACAACTAAAATGAATGCATTGAGTTTGCAAAACTTATTAATCTAATATATTTTAGAAAGTAAATAAAATTTCAACAACAAAAATAAAAGACGATTAACACGTATAAAGGCTTAAAACAACGCTACAATAATGAGACTGCACCCTCGATTTCGATAAGTTTTCACCACGGTTGCGATGTATTGTGCGTGGATGTAATGTCACAAGTACGATACACTTTACAATTTTAATTTCGTTCGGATACATGTAATAATTGTATTTTTTAATAAATACATAATTTATTACAATATTTTCCAAATATTTTAAAATTATCTATTGCCAATTAATGATTGCAACACATTTTAATAATAAAACATGCCTCCGAACATATGTTTAAATTACATATAATATTCTAAATCACTATGACATATGAAATAATAAAAACTTTACGTATGAAAATCCTAGCAAGTATAAGAAAATCTACAGCTGTATAAAACTGAGTAGGCCGCTGGCGCGGTCGCCGAGGGGTCGGCTCGCGTAAACCTAATTAATTCAGTATGATAATCGAAGCGCTATATCTACATATACATTTAGAATAATTCACGGCTATTTGTACCATAGTTGTGTTGAAAGAATCACGGATGATGACTATTATGTATTACTGAATAATGGTTTGCTGTTTAGTTTCCTAATTTTGGTGTATAATTAAATAGAACCGTATAAAACGTTCGATTTTCGATATGTATAAAAATGTCATGCAAAATAAAAACTGAAATACGAATAGAAATCACTTAAACTTTAAGATTGTTGATAATCTTAATATATAATGGCATTATCAGAGCACGTCGACGGACTCACTACGAGTGCGCCACACCTGCCGCGCGGCCGCGCACGCGCTGGCGCCGCGCATACGCGATAACAAATCTACATCTATTCGGTCCTACTTAAGATACATGCGACGCCGGCTCGTCCCGCTCGAGCGTGGCCTTGGAGCTGCTCTCGATGCCCGAGTCCTCGTCGCCGCTGTCCAGCACGGTGCCCTCCCCGCGCACGGCCTCCACGCCGGCGGCGCCCTCGCCCTTGGGCTCGTCGGCGGCGGCGGCGCGCTCGGCGTCGGTGAGCACGATGCTCCGCTCGGCGTCGGCGGGCGCGGCGGGCCTGCAGGGCGCGGGCTTGCCGAAGGTGGAGAAGGTGGGCTCGGGCATGACGTCGTCGCTGGCGCGCGGCACGGGCAGCGCCGCGGCCGCCGCGGGCGTGTCGTCGCTCAGGGCGAGCGGCGGCGCGGGCTCGGGCCGCTTGGGCTTGTCGAGCACGAAGTTGAAGACGCGAGCGTGGCGCGGCGACGGCACGTGCGGGCTGGGCGGCAGGTCCAGCTTGAGCTTGTCGCGCGTGTGGCGCAGGCCGCCGAGCGCCTCCCCGCCGGGCGAGCTGGGGCTCACGGACTCGCTGGAGCTCGCGCTGTCTGCGGAGCGCCAGCACGGGCCGGGCTCGTTGTCCGGCAACTTCTTCACCTTGTAGTCGTCGTCGGTCAAGGAGCCGGGAGTGATGTCCTCGACGCCCGAGTCCGGGGTGGTGAAGTCCAGGAAGGGCGTGCCAGTCTGCACGAGAGTGGGAGGTGGCAGCGGTGACGGCGGCGGGGGGAAGTCCTCGCTGAGCTCGTCGGACAGGTCGCGTTCGAGCGTCGGCTTGAAGTGCATACCGGGGAAGAACTGGCTCGTGGTAGACATGACACCCAGGCTCTCAAACGGACGTGCCGATGATGATATGAAGAAATCTTCATCGTAATCTGCGCCAAGAAGAATTGTTTACTGAGTTATCACGCTACACTATTTTTTTAGACGAAATGTTCATCGTACTACAAACCTGCACCAAACGCGATACCAGCCCGAAGAGGGAATAAGTCTAAAGGATTCGGCGCCCCGAACAGCTGCCCGTATCCTAACTCGGCGTCCTCGGCGCTCGCGGGATCCCACTCTGCAACAAACAATCAATGATAAACGTGGTCATTGTCACGAGCATAACGAGCACATAACGAGCCATATGAAGGCAGACCGGAGTAGGTGGAGTAGTCGGGCAGGTAGGCGGCGGGCGAGTCGGCGTCGGCGTCGGGCGCCTCGCGCGGGTACTCGTACACGCAGTGGTACTTCTGCCGCTTGAACACCACGCGCTTCTTGTTGTCCTGCAGTTACACACGAATCAGAACCCGTACTCATGAGTATTATTACATTTGTCGTCTATATGGAACTATATCATAAAATAATATAATGCTATGATTTACTTTTATCCTTGAAAATTGCGATTCAAGATATGCGATAAACAGTTGTTATGATAAAATAAGCAATTCCTCTTTATAAAAATGATTGAAAATAAAAACTATCGTAAAATGTATTTAATGTCGGGATCGGACACACCTGCGCGACCAAGCGACTGCGAAGTCTCTTTGTCCTTGGGAACTTGCTTGGTCGCACAGGTAGCTTTACAGATGTTTCATCGCTGAGGTCGCTATCGCTTCGCTTGCGTCGCTTCCATCCTTAAATATGTGTTCAAATTTGTTATGACTCGTGACACTAATATTCGCACAAGTCATAACAAACACGAGATACTAACCGGTGGCTGTTCCATACTTCTGAGCGACGATTTCGAGGGGGCGGCGAGACAGTCCCAGGAGGAGGGCACGAACTCTACCTCGTCGCCTTCGGAGCCGGAGCCGGAGTCTCCGGATGCAGAGGAGGGAGCTTCGCCCTCGGGTGCCCCTTCTGTACAGCTCGGCTGTGACCCGCTGTCACGCTGCTGTTTGCATCGTACATCACACTTTACTATCGATATAAAACTTAGTACATATAGTTGTTAGATAAATTATTCGAAAACATATGTTTCAAAGAAGTTTGCCTAATATGGGAAAATAAGAAATGATTTAAATAAATTAACTATGCCAAATAATATTGTTAAAATTAAGTAGGCGAATACATATGATTGTAGTACTATTGCAATTAATAAGACATACAATATAGCACATTCGATTTATTATTATTAATGTTCAGTATGAAGTTTAAATGTACATTATAATACGATTTTACAAGATGAGTTCTAAGATGAAAACTTTTAATGCATAACACTTATAAAAATATATAATGAAGCATGAAAGTCATGAAATTGATAATAATGATCCTACAAACTACGATTGTACATCTACAGGTTATACTGAAATGAAATAATGATATATACAAGCAATCCATACAAGGGACGTACTCACGTGGTCAAAGTGCGTGGACGGCACGACCGCGGTCTCGTGTCCGTCGCCGTCCTAAGCGCCACACAGACAGATTTACATGCAGGCACACCGACACCGTTACAGGGTTACCATACAGACATGTACAACACTAGATTATAATATGGGACCGTGCATAAAATCTTTTTGAAAAAATATGAGAGATATAATTTATAGCGACATTGTATGATCAAATTGGACATGTCTATAAAGGTATATAAATTAAAGGTTTTATTTTGCTAAGATAGGACCTTCTATAAAAAGGGGTTTTACTGACATAATAAAGCAATTTTATTATTCATCTGGAGCATTTACCTTGTAATAATTTTCAATAAAGCGTTAATATATTGCGTAAATTAAAAAAACGTTAAAGATACGGAGGTGATTACAAATTAAATTAGTTATATGTTATCACATACATGATGAAAGTAAAATACACAAATACAAAAAAAATACTCCAAATGAATTCAGTTACGTAGTTATTTTACAAAACCGTTGCCACTGAACCCAAAGCTTTGACTATAAAAAAAAGATAAAAAAATAAAATTTTCAAATCAACACACACGCACACACACATACTTTACACGCCACCATGTTTGTCAAATAAAATATAATATATTATAATAGCAAGAATCAACTAACTCTAAAACAAAACTACAATATTTTTTTAAAGTCGGGGAATTAATTGTTTATCAATAAATCAGAGAAAAAAAGGAAATAATTATATGCACACATACAGAGGACCATTCCGCAAGCTTAAGAGCTTCTAGCTCTAATATGGAAAATAAAGACTTTATACAAAATTAAATATTTTAACCACTTACCTTCCAAATAAACTCGCCGCTAGATGAATTCGTGGAATGCGAATCGCTGTCGCTATCCCACTCTTTTATTATTTCCGCTGATGGATCAGGTTTGCTGTCTTGCTCGCACTCAGGAGAAGTGGGTTCTGTTGGGGAATCTTGAGTGAACGATGTAGTCATTATTTCGGTAGCTGGACCTGAAAATTGTTTTTAAATAAAATGTTTTAAATAGAGAAAAAATGGGTAGATGCAAAAATAATTGCTAATTTGATGATTTTTTGGTACTTACCAGTGAATCTAATGTCACTTAAAAGGGGAAAATAAGAATCGAGCTGGCAAAATTTCTTTTCGTTTTTTAAAAAATCATCCGTTACTGAAGCTATTTGTTTCTCTTCCTGGAAAACTCCATTGGAAAGAAATGTATCATCACAGCATTCTTCACTATTACAGGACGCCTGTTTTTCGACAGGCTCCTCCCTGAGAGACTCCGATTCTGACTTGGTTTCTGTTACTTTCTTAGAATTTAAACTTTGATCCTCTTTGTTAATGTCACTTGCAGTATCATTATCATCAACGTTGCTTTCTACCAGCTCTTCAAAGGTTTCGTTCAAAAAATTTACTATTGCAAACATTTCATTGCTTCCATTGCATTTGCTACTAGATTCGGCATTTTGATCTATGGAATTAGATACTGACCCAATATTTTTTGTAATTGTTTCACTTTGTGTTAACGAACTTTCTGGATCATTTCGTTCAATTGGAGATTCGATTTGCTTGTCGATTTTACTTTCGCCTACCCCGTTCAACTTTTCCGAATTTGTACTGTCATTCTGCCAAATGTTTTTTATTGGCTGATAACTACTCGCATGGGAATCATATGTGTAATTCATGTCTGTACGATTTGTTTTTGTATGCGAGTCGAATGTTCTATTAGGACTAACTTTAGATGCAATTAAAGGGCTTTCGGTTATAATAATCGAGTGTGGTTGTTCAGTCTCTTCTTCCATGTCTAAATCAGTAACGAATACATTGAGTGGTTGACTACTATCTACATTGTGAGATTCTAATAAATTAGTATAATTAGATGAGACAAAAACAAGAGATTCTGGTTCCGTGTTGATCGTTTGACTTTCAGATTGGCTAGTGAGATCTAAACCCGTGCTCATTAGACTGCCCATGACAAGTTCACTAGATCTTCTTTCGCTTTTTAGTAAAAGAGAGCTAGCATCGATTAGCGACGAAAGGTCTTGAGGCCGGTTTTTTACTGAGTTTTCAAAATGGCGGAATTCTTCAGAGCTTATTCCGCTTTCCATACTTTGACTAGATTTCTCACTGGTATGGACGTCCTGCGGTTTTGTCATGGCCGAATTTTCAAAATCCGAATAAGAAGGTGTTTTTGATGACATATCCCTAGTAATATCTTGACTTAATGTCTTGCTTTCTCCTTCTAGTAAAATTTCGGTGCTATGGCCTTCGTTACTTACGTTTGAAGAAATATCTTGCGGTCGGATTTCAGCTGACTGAAAAAATGATCTAAAATTTGGGACATTAGTAGCAATTTCTTCACTATTGTCTCCTTGGGTTTGAGGTAGGTGAATTGGTATTGTTTCTAAGTTTTCACAATTTTCGATGTTCACAGCAAAAGGTGTACTTGTTGCAGAGTGTGCCATATTCATAAAATAAATATTTGGACTATTATTTATTTCGGAACAAACTTGTGGTTCAGAGGTGTCTCCGCATTTGTTACTCTCTGTGGAATCATCTTTTAAACACGTAATTTCTAGGCTGTTCATTTTCTTGATACGCGGTTCAGATGTTAATTGAGGACTTTCCATAGTACTTATTTCCTTCTTTTCAAAATTTTTAGGTGGCGTGAAGCTGACTTCGTCACCTATTGGTGATCTTCTTACTAACTCGGGTTGCGGAAGTTTCCATGCTTCGTCCAAGCCGGATCCTAATTCTGTAGTGCAATTAGAATAAGACGGGTGTCCAGACATTAGGGTACCGTAAGCTAGATCTTTCGTTTGAGTATTTTTTGTAGAATCATTTAAATCAGATTTCGTAATCACAGAAGGCGTAGTAGTCGCCACATCTGTTTTTATTTTAGTGTATGTATAATTGTCGTTAGCGGTAATCGAATCTGGTGAAAATGTACCGCAAACCTCGGATTTGCTGTCGTGAATTATATAGGTCGAGCAATGGCTCGCTTCCTTCTCGTCCTCGTTGTGAGTAAGGGTGTCATCGCTTTCACTTTTATCTCTCTCCATCTCAGTGTCGAAATCTAAAGGAACATCAGGATCCATAGCGAGATCGTCGAAGTTTTCTTCTACATTGTAGAGAGTGTCGTTCGAACACCACGAATCGATACTTGTAGCTTTAGACAAGCATTGGGTTTCGGATGGCTTAGAGGATTTGGCATCTGTAGGTACTGTCGTTTTAGAGAATGTAGACAAACCGACCGGGTTATCAGAGTTCTCGGGGACGGATGTATCCGTTGTAGGGCTGAGAAGGAAAGGCGACACTTGTGAAAGTCTTTCGCAATTCGATTCCTTTTCGTCTTCGTTTTTGGTGTAAGTTTTGTCATCAATTGGCGATTGAGTTTCTTGTATTTTTTTTAGCGGGCTAGCATTCAAGCTATCTGCAGACATTGTTATTCTGTAAAAAAAAAGTAAAAAGGGATATTTGTCTGCTGCATATCTGCTTATTGATAAATTTCATTAAATAACTTTATCCATTATTTTAAAGCAAATCAATTATATTCTTACTCTTTGCTGCTAATGACTTCTTTCTGCACCGTGTACGTGTGGTTTATCGAGGGATCTTTTGAATGGATGGTGTAAGTGGAGTGTTGCGGAACACTGTTGGCAGCTGTGGGCAAGTCGGTCACCTCGTCCGTCGAGTTGTTACAGGGTTCAGGATAGCTCGCCGACGATTCAGTACGAATTGAAGCATTCCCTGCATATCGTTAGTTAAAGGGTTATGATAATATAGAAGTGTCGTTTGACTAAAATCAGGTGTATGAAACAACGAATAGAATTATAATTTATTTGAAATTTTCATCTAAAAATATGTTTTGCAATAAAAAGAACACAATCTAGAGAACATTGTGTTTTAATTTAGAATTATTTAATTTTTTTGTGAATTATATAATCATGTTCGGTGTGAAACTTACACTGGTCGTCGTTCTCGTATGCGCAGAGCTGCATGCGCGTCTCTTCCGCGATAGGCGAAAGCGCGCCGTACGTCAGCACCAGTTCGGGTGGTGGCGGCAGCTCCGTCCACTCTCCCTCCACTGCTGGCTCTATACCTGCCACCTAATGTGGATAAAGTTTGTAATGTTTTATACGTGATATCAAAAAAACAACTTTACATGAAGAATTATAAAACTTATATATATATTTCTAAATTCCTTCAAATCATTAATATATCTTACGTGTAAAAATTTATATTTCTCTAAAAATTTTAAAAATAAAAAATACTTCCCGCGTAAATTGATTAAAATATAATTTATAAAAATACCTGAGCTAATGGCAATTTCAATTCCAACTCGTTCCTCAATTCTTTCATTCTTTCTTCGTCTATAACAAGGTTTTCTCTCAAGTCCTCCACTGATCCTCCATTACCAGCCAAGTATGATTCCGGTATCGCATCATTATCTCGCACTGAGTCATCTAATGTCAAACCTTCCTCAGTTAACGGTCCGGAATATTCGATGTTCAAATTATTTTCGTTCTCCGCCATGGCTAATTTAGTCGTCATTTGTAGGTCTATTTGGTTCAAATCTACCGCTTCTTGATTACTGCTAGATTCCTGGGCATTAGGGCTATTAATATCTATATCAACTAAATATTTCTTTTGTGATGTTGATGCGAGAAAAATTCCCGGTGAATTTGGTGGAGTTAAAGGCGAAACGCGTTTTTCTGTTGAAGATTGTTCTTCTGTTTCTTCCGAGACCATTTCATTTGATTGAGATTCTGGTTTTGATTCACTCATAGTGGTAATTTGATCGAAATGCAATTCGTCTGGAACAAGATCCGGCACTTCGTTAAGAAAATTTCCGTCTCGTAATGGAGACGGCGTTTCGAGATTAATGTCACTGAAATTGGACGAAAACGCTAGTAGTTCTTCTTTAGGCAAATCTGCCAGTTCTGCTATTGATTTTACGCCTTTATATAATTCGAGTGTACAGTTCTCAAATGGTCCTAAAACGACGGAACTATTTTCATCGTAGGTATCCGTATGATGACTTTTGGAAGGAGATTCAAAAGGACTTATGTTTTCTGGTACATACTTTTGTTCTAGTTTCGTCAATGTGACACCATGACCATAATTGGGGACTTTTGTTTCCGATAATATATCAGTCACCTTTGCATCAATTTCCGGAATATTATCTGTTGAAGTATCGCTTCCTTTGGGTGTACTAGTGCATATCTTATCATTTACGTCTATTTGTTGGCTACTAATGCATTTTTCTGAATGCAAAAAACTATAGGTTTCTCTTATAACATTAGGGAGATCTAAATACACCGTTGAATCATTTTTGACAAGCGAGCAAGAAGATTCAACACTGGGTGCCTCAAGACAAGATTTAATAACACACTTAACAGTATTATCTGCGCTGTAGTTTTCTAAAATGTTACTATTAGTATTATTAGTGAGATCCATATACATAGTACTATCACTCAACTCATCTTTCACTGTTGTGTCTGATTTAGGACTTATAACATGTTCTAATCTATGCGATGCATCTTCAATATTATTTGTTTCTATTGTTTGTGAAATAAACACATCGGTATTATTTTTATTTTGTACTTCTTCAGGTAATAACATTTTTTCAAATGCTGTTTGAACATTATTATCTGCTTTGTTTGCACATTCATTGTTAATATCTACTACACAAGAAGGGTTTTGCACAAGAGATGAGAGTTCTACGTTTTTAACTATTTGTACTGTTTCAGGTGGCTCTTGATCTGGTTCTACATATTTTAAAACGTTATTGACTGGTTCTAAGACTTCCATATTTCTATCATATTGACTATTAGTTAAATCATTATTTATTACTTTTAACTCACTTGAATCTTCGAGATTCATCAATTCACTTATTGAATCGCATTTATCGTTAGCAGTATTTTCAGTCTTAGATAATTCATTAATAATCATAACAGGATTAGTTGTATCATTTAAAAATAAAAGATTACTTTCACTAAATAGATTAGAATTATCTACTGCGAGACCTGAACTTGATTCAATTTTATCCAAATCACATTCTTTGTTTTTTACAATTAAAGAATTTTCTTCTGTTTGGATCGAGTTATTTATTGGGCTAGCAAAATTATCATTTTTCGCAAGACCTATCGTTATACCATTATCCATATTGTTGATCTGTACGCTTGTATTTCCACTTATTTCTATGGAAGAATTATCTTTAGAATTAGGAAAGTCATTAAATTCCGGTAATGAACAGTTAGCTTCTAGGTTTTGTGTAATATTTTCTGACATACCTTCAAATAAGTTTTCACAACTTCCGCCTAACAATTCTACATTATTTGTAATGATCATTTCCCTTGTGCTATCAATTTTATCTTCCTTAAAATTTGTTTTATTATTAATATCTGGCAAGACATCGTTAGTAATAGGCAGAGAAGTAAACTCAGTAAGAGATTCTTTACAAATAAGTTCTCTTTCGGTTAAAGTTTCACTCACTTTGTTATCTTCAGGTGTTAGGCATAAAATTGTGTTAGATGAATCATTTTCCTGCTCTAGTGAAGGCTTATTCAAATCAAATACTCCAGTTTCTTGAATTAAATTTGCACTGAATGCATGTGAGGCTGGTTCTATTGCTGTCTTCGCATTTTCTAAAACAGACACTTTAGTTTCTTTTACTGTAGAATTATTTTCCCATTCAGGTTTTTCAGTTACAATATTTTTAAAAAGATCTTGTTCTATTTCATTGCTTTCATTTTGTTTACTAACATCTACTGACTTAGTTACTGTACTATCAGTTTTTATATCGGTATATTTATTATCATAAAATGATGTTTGACAGTCTTGTTTAAAAATCACTTGTTCAATGGTTTCACTTACACTAGGTATTGAGGCTACACATAATTCCTTTAGTTTCGGTACTTTACTATCGCTACTGTCTATTCTATTCTCTTTTGGCAGTTCACTATCTTGGTGTACATTGTTGATTTCGGATTCATTTATTTTACTAAAGTTCAGTTCATAATCTGTAAAGTGTTTTGCTTCAATATTTTCTGAAATATCTAATCCTTTAATTGGCGTTTCCGGAGTAATATTCTCGAGAGTTTGTTGGCTGGTAGTATCACTATGGCGTTCGAAAGAATGGCTTAATGTGCCAATAGTATCACGATCGCCTTCATCTTCTTCCGTTAGATCGGATTCTGCAGCAAAGCCCATTTCAAGAATATTTTGGAAGTTACTGATCCCTGGAGATTTGACCATCGAAGTGGGCATAGGGTAATCTTTCTTGCATTCCAAACTTAAATTATCCCTTGAAGGACTAGCTTGGTGACTCGACTCTGAGCTCGAAGTTTTCTCTGAATTGAGTATGTTATCGAGATTCTTTATAACATCACTAACATCCTTGTAGTAACTCACATCGTCCTGACTATCAGTAATTATATCTTTAAGCCAAGGATCAACTGAGCTATCGGAGCGATCTTGTTCTTTCTCTTTGCTTTCTTCAAGGTTTATGTTTCCCTGATGGCATTCGAGAGCTGGTGTTTCGTTATGTGTGAGGTAAATATTTCTTACATCCTCGAGGGAACCGTGAAGGTTGGTTAAGCTTTCAGATTTTATTTGTATCGAGAGAGGGTCTTTGTCGGACATTATACTGCTGGATCTAGAAACGGCTGTATCCATTTCGACACTCAGAGAATCCTGGATGGTTTGTCCATTATCAAACTCCTGGTCCGAGCCTGTAAAATGCGATGCCATGGACGTGGACGGGGCGTGGACGATAGCGACATGCTCATCTATTTTTGGTATCGAGTTAGGTTTGAGTCTCTGCCACCTTTCTTCAAAATCGCTACTGGCGTAGCCGTCGTCTTTAGCGGCGTCGCTCGTGTGTTTATGCGTAAAATGTAGATGATTTAACAGAGCGTGTACTTGAGCGGCCGTCGGTCGGTCCTCCGGATTGGGGTTCCAGCACAATTGCATCACTTGATACCTGGAATAAATAATAAAGGATTAATTTCATAGGCCAGATTTCAATTTAGAGTATGGCTTCGTTTGTAAGGCTTACAAGTGGTTCCGGTAAGGACAGGGCAGATCTGGCGGCGGCGGCTCGTCTGGCGGCGCGGCGCCCCACGCGCACACCTCCCACACCAGGTACCCGAGCGACCATATGTCGGTACTCGCCTGTTCAAACAGTTTAATACTATAGTAGTTTACTCTTTTTTGTCATTATTCATCTGCGAGGTTTTTTAAATATTGTATACTCAAAAAAATTAATTAATGCGTAATTTCAGTTATAGCAAACTTTATACCAAGTGCATGATAAAGTTGATGTTTTGGACAATTCGGCCACGGTCAATTATTCTCAATGGGTATAATAGAACTGAACAAGGCAACTGTGTGTGCAAACATAAGTACAATCTCTTTAACTTACTCCTTTTAAAACATTGGATCTGCCTTAAACCCACTTAATGTGAAGTTTTTGTAATGACTAGGTTATCTAGTGAGCAATATTTGACGACCTCCATGGTCGAGTGGTGTGTACACCGATTTTCATGGGTACGCCATTCTGAGGTCCCGGGTTCGATTCCTGGCCGAGTCGATGTAGATTCCAATTAGTTTTCTATGTTGTCTTGGGTCTGGGTGTTTGTGGTACCGTCGTTACTACTGATTTCCATAACACAAGTGCTTCAGCTACTTACATTGGGATCAGAGTAATGTATGTGATGTTGTCTCATATTTATTTATTTATATTTATAATATGTGTGGTTACCGTGCAGACGGGCGGCTGGCGCGCAGTCTCGGGCGCGCGCGGGCGCGGCTGCGGGTCGCTGCGCGCGTAGTGGCCCACGACCGCGCGCGGACTGTCCGACCCGCGGACCAGCACGTTGCCGCTCCACAGGCATCTGACGACATCATTACATCAAATAAGGTTTGTTTTTAAACTAATATCATATAATTTGTCTTAAATTTTCGCGATTATTACACATTTAAATAAAACTAATTATAACGGATGAATCGCGTATATTAAATCTACCCGTGACCACGAACACTGCAAAGTGCTCGAAACGTCGGGATGTTTAAAAATAATTTAATATACGCGATTCATCCGTTATAATTAGTTTTATTTAAATCATATAATTTGGTCTCAATACGTTTGCAGAATTCAGAGGTATAGATGGGATTAACATTTTATTCCAAATAATACTAACACACCGAGTTAATCTTTTATGAAACGTTAAGTTTCAACCTTAACCATAACAATACATATAAATTTGAAATAAAATAATGTAAATTAATTACTTATCCAATCGAATGATACCGACCCGTATAGGAATCCCCTAGAGTGCATATAGGCGAGAGCGGAAGCAACGTCACACATGAGTTGCAACGGAACCCCGCTTTCGTTTAAAATTGCCATCTTTGGTCGATTCACTATTAGGTACTGCTGTAGATCCTGCAAAAATAATTGGACAAAAATCTTAATTGAATATATTCAATCTACTACATTTTTCAATTATTGATTATAGACTCAACTCACCATTGAGCATAATTCGAATATAAGTATCCAGGGATCTTCTTGGAGGCACTTCGCGACGAACCCTAAGATATTTTCGTGGTTCATGTCTCTATACGGACGCGCTTCATTCAGAAACCTCGCTTTGTCTTCAAGGCTTGCATTCTGATTAAGGATTTTGACGGCAACTGTAGTGGTACCCGTTCCATCTTCTGTTTCGCCCTCCACCACCTTAAAAAGAACCAACATTAAATAAATTTATTGAAGAACAACGGTAATTGCATATTCGTTTTTATACGTACTCTGCCAAACCAACCGCGCCCAATTTCTCGAAGATACTGCAATTGATTTCTTGGAAAATCTTCACCAGCTACAAACAAAATTTGTTTGATTAATAATCTAGGTATATCATTCTTACGATAATATCTTATAACTAATGTAAAATTACTTAAAACATAATTCATGGCTATTTCAACAAAACAGCTAAACAAATACATGAATATTTAATAATTTGGGACGTATATGTGTATATTTATTGTAAGACGTCTACCGTATTAATATGAATACAGTCATATAACTATTTCCAAAACTGTTCGTGGCATGATATATTAATTTTAACATTACTAACATACTTGTAATTTCATCTTTTAGATTGAATTAGTCATAAATCGTAACGTCTAAAAAGCTTTATCTAAAAGACGTGGACAGACTTTTATTTCTGGGATAATAGTTACAATCTAGAATACTATATTGTAAGCAATTGTTTTCTAGTAAACAAGCTCACCAAACCAATCAGCGCAACTTTCGAGGGGGTCAAGTACTCGAATCCCCGACGGGAGAGGTTCAAACTCGACTACCGACTCTCTACTAATGCGGTTTCGTTCCTCGTTCTCACTGACGATATACACGGCGGCATTGTTGTTTGCGATATTCTGCATTTCCCGCAGCGAGATGGGCCCGTTGTTGTTGTCTTCGTTGATGTTGTTGTTGACCGGTTCGGAGAAGCCCGAATCGGGAGGCTGCGAGTGTCGAACATCGTGGAGGTGTGACACACTTGAAGCGAATAGCTGTTGAAATTGATACATATATAAATAAGTAAATCCATCTATTCAAATAATATTATAAGTTTAAAATGAACATAAAAGTGTAAGAAGAGATATTTATATAAGTTGACTACGATTACACACAATAAGAAGTTTTAGTATTAAAGCAAAGAAAATACATTTTATAGTTCGTTGAAAATATGTATAGGACACTAATTATTTTGAAATAAAATATTCAAAAATCATTAAGGTTAATTGTTTAAACAACATAAGCAACACAATGAACAGAGACAACACGAAGTAAACAACACAAATAGTTTTAGAATGAGCCACTACCTGATTGTCCGTTCCTTCGCTCGGCTGCAGACAAGAGAAAACAAACGATGAATATATGTATATATAAATATTTAAAGCACAACAATCATTGTTTACTTACTGACTATGAAAATAATCATTTGTGCATACAACAAAACCGTTACGGGGCTGTATACATGAATTCACTTGTGGAAGTTATTGTTTTAAAAAAATTCTATAACCGCTTCGCGTAGCACGCGAAGAACAGTGGTTGGATTTTAATAAAAATAGGTATCGCGATCGCCTACCTTTTTTGATTTTCAGGAACTAACTTCTCATAATAAAATCATTAATTTTATACTTTTTTTAATTACTTAATTCTATAAAGCGATATACAGCTATATGCAAAAAAACTTCATAACGGTACACGGAACGCCTCCCATGTGAAAGTTTACAATGGTTTGAACCTGACTTCCTAGATTGCAGTCATACTCTTAGCGCACGTTTAACTAGTAAGGAGGTCACAGGAATATAAGTGCCTCTATTCATCCTATCTGCTATCTATCCTGATTTCGCAAAAAATTTTTACTCTGAATATTTTTACTGCAATAATTTTATTCGTGGTATTATTTTAAACACTAAGTTACAAGCAAATCTCGCAAGATATATTTTCGAGCCCAACCTTAATACCTCTTACCTCATAATTAATTCCTTAACGCATTCAAATAATAAGCTAATGTTATAAAAATGTTGCTAAGTCAAGTTTTATACCTATCGTAAAATAAATAATATAGAACAGCAATAATAGAGCTAAAAACTTACTTCTTTTTAAGTCAGTAATATTGTGAATACCGAAACATTAAAAGACCATCGTTCTTTTTGCAAACTTCTTGTAAAATTCCCCTGATGTGGTCAATCTGATATATCATGAACAATAAAGCATAATCTAACAACATGCAATATCTGTGACTCAGCGAAAATAAATTGAATGTGTACAGGATATTGCTTATTAAAAACAAGAAAAATGAATAAAGATTAATCACTCGTACTCTTAAAATTTCCTGTTAACAGTCACATGTTCACGGTAATAATGATATAATTATGGTAATCGTAATGACGTAAGTGTAAAATTCGAACAAGAATTGCGTTTTGTACACACTCATTTGTTCCTATTACACGTGCCTTCGATATGCTTTTTTCCATAAACATTATCTGAACCAAATAAACATTAAAGACAGTGTAAATCCACCAATCTTAAAGTCTTAATAGTAATCATATTGTATACAGTCATATATAATATGTACAAAAGTCTAGGTGAAATTAAAGGATTAGATTTTACAGTATAGTTTCCAAACTTTAAGTACCATTGGATTATAGTGGGAGACAATTGTTACTAACATCAATTACTATGTACTTCAACGCAGTAAGTATGCGGGTATGATTTAACTTTTAACGCGCAGACGAGTATTTAGATTCGTAGAAGACGAATGCATAAACCTTTAAAAGGAAGAAATATGAAGAAGTATTTTTTGATTATCAAAATATAAAGGCGTGAGAATTAAGAGTGATATCGAAACATGTAGTGTCAACTGTGCCTCAGTTGTTTTGGGATCGTGTATAAATTACAAACAGATTTCATTTCTTTCAACAGTGATGATGGTGAGGCCATTCCAAAATATTATCTATTGACTATGTTCAAAGAGAAAAGTAAAATCTGTTCATGTTAGAATGTTGTGGAAGCAAAAATATATGTTTATTAATAAATATTTTTGTATTTTATGTTATTTAAATACATGAATTTATTGCCTTGAGGGCAGCTTATTTCTAGGATTCAATGATTTTGACCGACGGGCGAGTTATGTATTTACCGTGAAAATATGAAAAATATAAGAAAAAAAATACAACGCCATCATCCGAAGTAGTATTCAAAGAGGTGCGGGAAACACCTTGACCATAGACGTAAGATTGATAACGATGAGTCACAATTTTCGAATTGGCTAGAGCATAATGGAGCATTTCAGCATTCATGGCCATTTGATTCGTGTAAGCCACGCCTTAATACCATTGCAGGAACGACACACAATGTTTTCGTCTAATGCCTTATTATTAGGTAGGAACTCGTACTGACATATAGATGCAATTATATAGGCCGAATCATCGCGAAGTTTAAAAGTGCACTCAATTTTTACTATATAGCAAAGTTGTTGATAAACGATAGCAAATATGGATTGAACCTGAACCAAATTTGATGTTTTTAATATTTATTTGATAATCTTAAATAACTAAGGATACCTTATACCTACTCTACTTAGTCGCAAGTGGGACATATGAATCAAAGCGATGGGCAATGTGAAGATTGAACATGTTTATCTTGTTTCAATAAGTACCCGCTTACCACACGCAATCCCGTGTGAATGGGCACAGCTGACGGTTGTTACTTGTTACTTACCTCTTTTGTCACTCTTTTGTTATGGACCGCCATAATTTCCTCGTTATGTCACGTGGAAAGAGTCATTTCATGATGCATCATTAGCTATTCTTGCAACTTTGTCTAAATATACATTAGACGTAAGAATATAATTTGAAAAATTATGTTCGCGTTGAAAAGTCACAAGGTGTGCCTTGAATGATTATTAAAGTAATGTTAAGCTTGAAAAGACGCAATGATTTGAGAATGATTAGTGTGGCTTGAGTTCAGATAATAATAACGATTTTTGTCATCAATTCAAAATAGAAATCATCGATGCTGATATTATAAATATGAAAATATCTTAAATTGATAAACCGATTCAGATAAAATTTTACTTTGAAAATAGTTTGATTCCCTGGGTTAAAATAATTCGTGAGTTATGGTAAAGTTTCTAAAAATTCACGCAGGTAAAGCCGCAGGCTTTTTTTAGCATTATGTAGATATCATTGATACCTTTAAAATTAATTAACTCGACATCTATGCCCAGTGTTAACCGCGCGCTTCAAGAAACATGTCTGACGATTGTAATACACTTGAATCCTTTTTATAGTTCATATAATACCACTGATAAACAAATCTCGCATATAATAAACTGAATTTCCCATACTCGTGTATGATTTTATTACAGTGTACTGATTCTGTGATCTGGATTCTTTAGAGGATATTAATTCTTTCAAACATATACATTGTGCTTTTGTAAAACTGAACATACATATGTTCAATAAATATTTTAAAATAAATATCATTATTTCTAGACAAATTAGTTTAATTTTATGTTTAGAATATATGCTTTTTTTTTAATTTTTAGTACGAAACCTAAAAAATGTGTAACAGTTGTCGTCCAAAGCAATTAAGTTAAAAAAAGGTAACAATGAAACACGAAACTAGTTCAAGCAGTGCCGCTAGGCTTTCGCGGCTATGTCCAGTGGTTAGATGGAAAATTTTCTTTGTTCTTTCATACATCCTATGATAATTAGAAATGTAGTCTTTACTACAAATTGTTTACGTGTGCTTCTTTATAGTAATTTTAATGAGTTTTTTAAATGTATATTACAATGGTACGATGAGATTTAGGTATGCTATGGTAGGGTAGAGGGGAAAAGCGCTTTGCGGAAGGCTTTAGATCGTGATACAGTCATAAAGATTCTTATAAGATAGTCAAAGAACAGACAAAATAATCGGTTGAACAAAACGCAGTCGGTTTAAAAAATATATATTAATTAGAATATTCTTCGGGGGGTTGCTATTTTATACGTGGTACAACTAGAATTACGTATTAGTTTGTCATGTCTAAAAATCAAAACAAAAATATACAAATAATATGTAGATATTTGCAAGAAATAAGTAAAACAACGATCATATTGCATTTAACTTTCACTGCAATCTTTCACTTTCTAGTAGATCAAAAGTTTAGATCAAATTCAGATATACCACTCGTAGTATTACTGATATTTTAAGTTGGTGACTGCTTAGCCAAGGGCGACTTCGCTTTTCAGGAGACTAAATCCGAATTCTGTCACGCTGCTCTAATGAATAGTAAGTTCAGAACAAAAAAAAAATATCTTGTAATACAAAACAAATATATTTCAGTAGAACAAAACTATGAAAATAGTGATCAAGCAAGCAAACTAACTGTTAGTTTATACGATGTCAATTCATCGTATAAACTTACAGTCGTATCGTATTGCAATATCTTCCGTATGTAGTTATCACCCAAATGTCAGTTATTCCATCGGCAAAGAATAATTACAATATTTTTCGTTATGTTCCGCTTTTAAAGAGTGAATGAGATATTGTAATAACAGACAAAAGGCAATATCTCTGAAATCTCATGGTTGACAGCCCAAAGTAAATGAACGGGTAAACGCTTATCAGGTGGCCTATTTACCCAACTTACTTAGTATTAATTAAACAAAATATAACATTCAATTGATTATATATAACCGAATTAACATATGAACGAAAATAATTTACGAATAGCTTGATATTACTCAAAGTAGGCATAGGAGCAGCGTGGTGGTATGAACTCCTGAAAAGGATAGGAGGCATTCAACCCAACTCAACAACAGGACAGTTATAAGTTTGTTACATAACGTTAAGAATGAAGACAATGAAGAATCAAAGAAAGTAATCTAATAAATCGTAACAAAACATAACAGGTAAGGAAGTCACAGTTATACAATCGAACAAAACCTATACTATAGACACAATCAATGGCATTTTGAAACACAATAGTATTAAGTATTCAAGGGACTAACATCAACGTCGCCGAACAATGATGTAGTAAACGTTTACTGTGACAATCTGCACACAATGTGAATGAATGTCGAATGGGAACTTATGTTTCTTGCAACTCATAAACAAAACACTTTCTTATTATTTAGTTTCAGTAAATTAATAACAAAATATCGTTAAAAACAATAAATAGAATACTGAAACCGCCACAGACACAAAACGTGGAGAAACTTACTTATATTTGCATTTACGCATTACTATCTCACAAATTTCCCGACTTACCAATGTTTTTAACACAGATTGTACAACTATTCCAGGGAGATTAGGATTAAATAAAGAAGTCTTTGTTTTATATCGAAAATTGTATACCAGGAATAACAATACTCTATTTAAGACCCAAATTTAAAAGATCTTAAAAGAGCAATTATATGAAAGAGACATTTTAAACAAGATAATATGCATGTATGTATAATGCTATCGTGTGTACTACGTGCATGCTTAGGTGCTATTTTATAAGAATATCTGTATTATACATGAGAAAAATAAATATTATTAAGGAAAACTAAAGAGGTTCCTACTAGCGCTAAAGATAAAGAACATAATATTCTCGGTAAAACATTGTAAACAGTTAATAGAGGTGTTGACGTAAAATGTGAAGAACAAACGCTCGGTTTTAACGTAAGACAACGTATTGTCTTAGTGTATTGTTAATATACATATTATGTTACTTCTATAACTTATTGGATTTTACATTTGACGAGAAGAACAAACGAACGCAAGCCGAGATAACCCAGTGTATACAACACGTGGATCGTAATCAAAGATCGCAAGTTCACAGACTTTTGATGTGCTTTGTTTAGTATATAATAGCGATCTCTTTCGTCTTCGCTCGGGTGTCATTTATTAATAAACAAAATGAAATGATACAAACATAATTTTTACCTGTAACATTTAAGAAAAACTTTTACTCTATGTAATATCGGTAAAAATACCAAAGACAAATCAAAGAGCAATCCTCATAGGAGCTGCGTGATGAAATAAACTCCAAACCTCCTAAACAGAGGAGGAGGCTGACTGTTAAATTTATTGAATCGATTGTATGTAAAACTTATAGCGTTGGAAACTTTTGAATATTTAAGACAAAAAATACTATAACTTACGAAAACGAAACGTAACGTAAAGAAAAGCTACTTAAAGTTAAAATTAAACGTGATAGTTGATAAATATTTTTTTCTGTAAATCGATAACTTTTTATATTTTATCACTTATGTATTTATTTGCTCTCGACGCATTCATTTTAATTTCGTTATTTCATACCAAGATTAAAAGAACATTTTATGAGCACACGAGAGATGTAAATTAAAAATGACGATAATTTTCTTACATGAACGGAATAATGCATCTCCAGTTGATATATAAACGTAAATACCTTACAAAAATAGTATCAATATTAATGACATTGTTTTCGTGCCAAAATAATTGGAATAGCGATGTGGACGTTGACGTCCTTTGAGATTTTTAAATAAGAAATATTTAAAAACTATTCCTTCGTCGTCAACGTCGCATTACATGTTCTATAGTTAATTATGTCCTACATACATAGAAATATACCATCCTACGACAAATATATTATTAATTGTAAAGTTCAAGAGTTTTTTTTAGTTTTTTGACATTTAACCACGTTGAGGGGACTTATGGAAGTTGGGATATAAATAGAATATGACACAGAACAAAACACACCATTTGAAACTATTCCTAAGTAAAAGAATACAATGAAAAAAAAACTGGCTTAAAAATATCCTACTTTTTAGTTTAATGAAAAACATAACCATCCCATTATCAATTAAATTAAGATAGATCTATACTGAATACAACGCATAAAGATTAATGAGCAGGAAAATTATACACAACATACATTAAAATACACAAAGAACCTTAGACACCTATTAAGCAAAAACATTACTAATAGTAAAAGATGGGTGAGCACCCGATGTTTAGTTATTTTCAGTATGATTTACAAGTAATAACAATGCACATATGATTTAAATAAAGTAATATATGACTGGGCCCGTGGGCGGGTCCCTCGTGCCACGTAAATGGGCTAGGCGACTCATAAAGAGGATTGCGACTTTTGTGATGACCATCCCGCGTTACATGTTCCCACGTACACATGTCATATCCGATTTTAGTAAATCGACAATTGTGTTGGCTACTATCAATTACATTCTCATTGCTCATTGATTAAATATGCTGAGTGTTTATATTGTGGTATTCACGAGGCAGGCATACAATTGATAATATACATTTGGATAACCAAATGAATACGCACTTTTGGGTTTTCAAACGATAATTGTATTGATAGATGTATGGCGTCAATTCTTATATTTCTTGTTAGTATGATAGAACTTAATAAAATATTATGAATAAAGCATATTGCAACAGAATCCACGATCTATTATTATCTATGAATTATCAAAAAATTGCGAACAAGTGGTTGTTTAATGTGAGAGTACGATCGAATTCCAAACATCGTTAGTCACCGCAACGAGATAAGAATGCTTATAAATAGGCTCATCTTAAATGCAATCATATCGTGCATTACGGCGACTCAGCGCGTCAGCCAGAAACAAAATAACGTCGCGTAGTTAGGGTTGTCGGACAGTTGATATTGGCGTTAACCTGCCATGCCACTTTCTCCAATGTCACTTTTAAAGAACACTACATATAAATAATTTTAACTATCCCATTAATCAATCAAGAAGGCTACAGGTCTTGGATCTGGTATATAATGTAGATTATAATGAGGACTGATGTTATTACTTTTGTATATATAAATATTCACAATAGCACACCTTAAACGTTGTTTTGAACACCATTAATTTAACGTTTGATCTCTGTTTTGTCTTTCGTGTTTACGCAAATACTTGTGGATTGTGGACCAATATAATCTCCTGCGTAGTTGGCTACTGTTTAAAATTGGCCGTTATTGCCGAAATTCGTTTAGACACTAACAGGTCGATAATAAATTTGAACTAAAAGTATAGATGGGATTCCTGTATTTTCTGTTTTGCAGCCCTATTATTAACGCACGACGCAGGCGCATCTTGCGCTGACTCACACACGCTCACGCGCATGATAATTACGACGTAGAAGCACGTGTTCCCTTTCAAGTGTTGATAACTCTACTCATTAAGTGTTCCTTGTTTGCTATGGGTACGTTATTGTTCTGTAATTGCAATCATGAGTGGAAGATCTGTTTATCTTTTTAAGATGTAAAATTTATTAGTTATTTATATCGCTATTTTCAAAATATTAATCAGGAGTTTAAATTGTACAAATGGACCAATTGAATAGCTTTATGTATTCAATAAATATTAAATTAGGTATAGCAACTGACTAAATATGGTATGTTTACATAGATTTTTGCTACAATCATCGTTCTGTGAGCTCGTCTGAACAACGCAATTATGGTTAAGGAGGGGCGCTAAAAGCTCTAGTGAGCGTACGGTTAAGTCACTGAAGGGTCCGATTCGCTGAGAATAGAAAAGAGTTATATGAAGAAAACGTGTAATTACTACACTTCGCAAAACGTAAATAAAACAGTAACTGTCATATATTTGCTAGTAACATTTGGATTTGAATTTTTTCTACACGAAAGACAACAAAGCTTAAAGAACCCTAGTTAAAGAAAAACATGTGACGTTTCGATGTTTCGATGTCCACGGCCGAACTGACATTTTTAATGCGAATTCCTTTCTTATTCACGAACTGTCACTTATCCTTATATAATGTCAGACCTGATTTCGCAGCGGTGATAACAATTTAAACAAATACTAGAATACAATCCATACTCATATAAGCTATCCTTGCGACGATATAGCGTGCTAATTTCTGGTTTATTTAATGTTTTGTAATATCTGTTAAATTGTAGATGGAAGAACAATCGGTGATATTTATTTTTTATAACGATAGGCTCTCTGTCACAAACACATTTTACGAATAAACTTATGTCATAATAAATCGATAAGTTTAATTGAGTAAATAATTTTATCTATCTATAAAATTACATAAAATAGGTTATGTGAAGTCGCACAGTTTTCTGTTAGCATTTTGGAGATCTAGAAATCTCTTATACAAAGTTTGCCCGCATTCGTTAGAGTTTTGGCAGCGTTCGCTTGGAGAGCGCCCGGCTCGAAAAACTAGCGTCCGGCTACGTTCGATATTTCTCAAATCATATTCATTGTAGTATAATACCTTAAACGCCAATAATTCGCGTAAATAGTAATAAATTATCTTAAAAAGAAAATTCCTTATCAATGATTTTAGTGGTGTTTGCAAGGATCCGATAAAAACTAATGGAGTGAAATATTCACATTAAATTTTGTTGAAAGAGTACGATATTCATTTTTCTAAAAGAACTTCGATGACGTTTGAACAACATCCGAATTCAATTTTGTATTTGTATAACAATAAATAAACATTCTTTCAATACACGTTAAAGATGTTCTCGACGTAAGAACAGGTATCCCGGTAATATAATTTAAACGGCTTGTCTGGCGTGGAGGAAGTTCGTGTTACATAACACTCAGCTGTTAAATGGAACGGAACGGTGAACGAAAGCAAGCGCCGATAACTTCGTAATTGGGTATTGAATAACCAATTTCCGAAAAGCTTCAGCGAATGTGTTCAAAACAAAAGGGAGGAAAAAAGATAATTATAACACTTCCATAGTGAACTATTAAAATACCTGAACTCCGTCGTTTAAATCTGGGAAAACCAAGGTTATATATAGAAGTCATAGATGAATGGGTGTCCTCACTGAATCAATCAGTTCTTTGACAAAGAGATAGCCTGGCTTATTAACGACTTACACATAAATTACAGGATTTACGAGAAATTGTTGTTTATTATCTTATAGAATTAAAAAATACCAGCAATATTTATTCGTCATCTTGCATCTTCAAATAATTGCCACGATATTCCAATACTTTTGAATAATACTCCTATTTCAGTGACCTTCAATACACGTTGATTTCTGCGAAGTAAATTTTGAGAGTTTGCTTATCCAGTGACCTTGATGCGTACGACCTACCTCAATGCTAACAAGAAGCTAATATAATCTTATCTCACATGACTTATCTACAAACAAACAGCTTATTTGGCTTGTGTACTGTGGGATCGTTTACTTTAAAAATACCTTTATATTGACAAATAAACATTAATTTAAAAAAGCATAAATCTAATATCATCAGTACACAATCATAATTGTTAAAATCGTCTGAACTCATTTAGATTACGTCCTATTTATGTCAATTTCCGTGTGATCTCCCATAATACACGTGTAAACCCAAGAGCGCTTATTATTTTAAAAATAGAACAACATCTATGCAAGTTAAAAATGAGTGCATAAGTACATATATCTAATGACATACTTTTGTATATGTATATCACGCTCGCACTGCACCGGTGGTAGGTCGCAAATCGCAAGGCGCAACGGTGACATGGCGCATATCTGCGTTCTTTGTGTTTGCCCAACCCGTTCGCAATGCGTTGGAATAATACATCGCTGGGTCGAAATCGCGATATTGTTCCCGTGCATTAGTAAAAGTAGTAATAGAGAGGTTGAAACTGAGTGCTAAAGAACCGGGAGTGGAACGGGAGGTCTAAGATCTTTGGGCATGCTGCCAACACGAAGCGCCACTGCTCACACTGCAACGTCTGTCAGCACCATTGTATATCTTCACTTAATAATTCTTTATCCTAATCGCATAAGAACCAAATTCCCTTGACGTGAAGATTATCGTAAATTTGTCTCACGTCATCTAAATGTCTCGCACATAGTCTAGGTTTTTAAATGTGAACCATCTGAGATCTAGCATTCAAGAATTTTTGGGTTAATTTGAATACTATTAAGAAAATGAATTTGATATAGACCAGATTTAACCGAGGTTAAATGTTATATTTAGAGGAATCTTTTCAATGTTTTTAAGAATGAGCGCAAAACAAAAGTTCAGTAAAAATTTAACCCATTATGTTTCTCGGAAAAATCGGTCGTGCCCCAGATATTTTACGTAGGTCATTGACATTTTACTATTCCGTTTTATGCATCTCAGTACAAAACATCTTTTGGATAGATTTGCAAATGAAAGAAAACTATGTGAGCTCAAGTACGCTTTCAGGCGCTAAAATATATAGATATATAAACTATATTACACTTGACGAGAAAAAAATTTAACCGCTTTTTAAGCATGTTGCGCGCACAGAGAAGTCTGTGCCTTAGCACAGTTAAAGTTTAATATGGATTACGAGTGGAAAAGGAAATGTATGTATATGAAATAATAATAGACGTTACTTATTTAGGTACCTTACAACTGCCACTATCAAACAAATTTCTAAATATTAAGCAAAAACGCGTTTTTAGACGAATACAAGCTACGAAGTAGATATACTCGAATACGGCTTCGAATGTCAAGTCTCATTTAATAAGCAAATCATTACGATACAATTTCCGGCCACTGCGGCACTGGTCGCCCAGTGGTACTGGTTAATTAAACTCATTCTTTATATATATAGTCAAATAAAGCATACTGGTATGGGTTTTTGTATTTTTAAGTAACTTGCAAACTCATCATATTTTGCCACGTATACAACCACGAATATTAAGCCATATCTATTAAGCACAACAGATCAAAGACTACTTTTCAATTTGTAGTTGCAGGTGGCTCAATGACTGACTCATTTGCGAGTAATCAACAGACGCTTGATTGTTCTACCGCTATTAGCTTTATTTCACACAAGGTTCGATTTATTATAAATTTTGAAAAAACCTCACCTGAATGTATAGTACTAACACATGTAGAAATATTTCATTGTATTATTTTAAATAATATCTTAATAATTTTTGGTTCATGTTGACAACATTTTTAATGGATTTTACCACCAAAATTAATTAGAGTAGATTACGAAGACCGTGCCTTTGCCATGAAAAAATAAAATACCTAAACCGCGTTTTCCAGTAACGTTCCATTAGTTAATAGAGAAAATTAGTCTGAAACAGAATGTCTGCGGAATTAAATCAATTATGAGTTACGACGGACAATAGTTGTGTTCATAATTCATATCTAGTATAAAACAAGCTCACTTGAACCGTTCTAACTTATTGGAGTTGCTACTGTTTTCACGAGTTATTATAGAATATGCAATATTTTTTTTGATTAGTTTAAATCTTGGAAGCCGAACTATCTATTCTCCTTATAGTATGGAGTTGAAATTTTATATTTTCCTTCAGTACTAATGAAACTTCTAAATTTTGTGTCTAAAACTGAGTGCTATTTTATTTTTTTAATTAATTTATCAGAAGAGTATAATTATTGTGTGCAAAAGCGGAATTAAAATATCTCGTACACATGTTTTTCGACCGATACCTGATGATTCATATCTCAATACCTGAATAAAATATAAAAGCGGTATTATATATACAAGTAATAACGCACCCACAGATTTTTTTATGCTACAATGACAAAATAGAGTTGGGGAAAAAAAATATTCTCGTTAACTTTCAAATATTTTACAACAAAGTGAAAAGCATTAACGGTGTAAGAGTGACTCTAAGTTTTTTATTAGGAATCGAATGAAAGTATTTAAATAATCGCTCTTGTCTCCTAAACAACCGAATCGATGCTTAGGAAGTGGACGTTACTAAATAATACGAGACGAGCGAGGCACAAATTACAAGTAACACTGCGTTTACCGCTACGTATCCGGTGAATAGTAAGTATGACTTATTAACGTCACCATGTCATATCTGATATTGTACAGTCACTGTTCAATCAATAGTTTAGAATTGCATGATTGAGAAGATGATTGATGAAAAAGACAATTACTGAATACCTTGCCGGATCTTATCGGTAAAATCTACATTCTGAACTGATATTAGGTATAATATAGTAATTAGTATACTGACCGTTAACATTAAATCTATTTTGCAATATACGATTCATAGAAGAGGCTAGAGTTACTTTACATTTTGAATTTGTAAGGACATTAAATATATTATTCCGGACAAGATTACTGCAATAAATTGATTAAATTACTAATGAGATTATATTATGGTGTTGATGAATATCTGAAATGAGTACTTTTCTTTTTGTTAGCAAACATATTTTCTTTCCAGAGTTTAATGGTTGTTAGCAAGCCTTTCGGATAAAATAACTTTTTCGTATAAATATACGTATACACGTTATTGGCGTTAAAAGATTGTGTGAATAACATATAATAATATTTATCTAATTCTTATAGTTATGAAACCTTAGTAAGATACAACCTTTGCTATATGAAGAAATAATGTGAATTTAAATACAATTACAGAAGTGTAATGTGTAAGTCTTACCTAGTCTAATAAATATATATATATATATATGTATATTATGAGGAATAGTGGTCGGAACTTGGTTCATGCATATATGCACTTAACATGTATCTTTTACAGAAAAGGAAGAACACTGATTTGGTTTGAAACTTGCCTATTGGTTTATGGACAGTACATTTCTTCGGTAACGAGGCATGCGATATAAGCTCTAATAAAAACTATATAACTACAGTCCTGATAGGTGTCAATAAAGACAAATCTACAAAAAAACATGTTATTCGTACATCGCTGTACTTCATACGGTAAATTTAAAGTAAACATTTATTAAAAAATACAGTGCACCAAATGTAGAACATTTAGGTCAGCTTCCAAAACTGGGATAGCTTAAATTTTAATTTATCTGCACTATCTGAGTGCCGAGTACCTATTATCTTTCACGGTATCGTATAAAATGCAGGATAGATAAAAAGTTAATGTCCTCTAACAATATTTTAAAGTGAATACATCCTTTGAACAGTAAAGATTAAAAAAAGACTATCAACCTGTTGTATATTAGAAATATATTCTAAGATTTCTTCACGTTTGATATATGTACACAAAAAATGTTCCTTGGTAATAAAATTACAACATAAATAGATCGCGACAATATCAGCTTAATGTAATAAAAACTGAAATAAATATTCAATGACTAACAAACATTCGATACCTATCTTTACGTTCTCACTGACGTGGATGCATCATCGCGAAGAATAGATCTTGATGGTGCCAAATATTGGCTTACGATGACTAATGTCGCAGGCTGTCCCTGGACTAATGACTCGGGCAGACTAAGTATTAATTAGTGTGGGTACTGACCCTTCTGAGACGTGAAACTTGATAGCCCCTGTACTTCCAACAGCTAATAAGAATGGAATATCGATTGAAGGTTGTCTATTGCGTCATATGTCCAGACGGCTCAAATAATCAAAGTATGAATTGACATAATATGTAAGAATGACAAATGTTTTTAGTCTAAATACTGGTTATAGATCAGTTATTTGAAGACATACATATACAAAAAGATATTTTTTTAGTTAATTGGATTTCCGTAACTATTAGTCAAGGGCGTAAGCGTATTCGGTATCAATGATTGGCCCATTAATAGTTTGAAGGCACGCATAATATGATAACTCGTATTATATGGAGGGTACGCAGTGCAATGACCCATCGTCCGCAATTGATTAGATACATAATTTTAGCTTTTATTAGCCACTCTCATTATATCTACGTAACCAGAACCAAACCAAAACAAGGCATGAATGTTGTAGATAAGTTTCGATACAATTTTTTATCAAAAACGTAAATTTTGATATTTTGCAATTTTTAAAAAAAACATTGTATTTATATGTAACACTTAAATATAATTTACTTTATGGTAAGCATATTATTCGACAGATGATTCTATCTAATTCATTTATGTATAAATAAATGAATTAGATGAATTAGTTATTTCATTAAATTTTTATTTTCTGCTTAAAAACCTCAGAAAAAAAATTCTGGATTCACTTACATAATTAGCACATTAGATATGTGTCTAAATATAAAAAGTATAGATTAATAAAAATTACGACAATTTAATAAAAAACACAACTTAAATGCAAGTCAACGCAATACAATCCAATTGAATTCTTCAAATATTAATTGTGTCTTACCTTACAATCCTTGTGCCTGTAGCACCAGGTGCAGCCAAATAATAGTCCTACAACAGTCAGCACCAACGCCAGCGCCGGCAGTGATGTGTACAAATTGCTTTCTGAATTCCATTCTTCTACTTCAGACCCACTTGCTTCTGTAAAATTAAAATAATTTAAACAAAAATTATGTAAGTAGGCTATTTTTAATAAAACACTCAAGGGAATAGTGGATTTGCTGGAATTTGCAAATCAAACAGGATAATAAAGAATACATTAATATGGTTTACTGTACTCCATACAATTTTTTGGCAAAGTGGAAATTTTTTTAGCCCTTTAACTTCAATTTATACAATTTATATTGATTACACTCTAAGAAATATTTTGATGGAATAATATTTTAATTTATTTTTGCCATCACTTATATTCAACAATAACAGGACTGGGTCAGACTTTTATCAGCTATTGATGCTTAAAAATTACTCATATAAACTATATGTTTGTTTATATACTGATAAATATATTGTTTAATTAAATTCACAAATTACTGTCAAAACATTAACATTTGTTTCAAACAATATCATTCAAATAAATTATGGATTTAATTATATTCCAATTTTAGATTAAAATTACTAATGATTTATGAAATTTAAAAATATGCTTAAATTTAATATATGTCCCATATATGATATCTATTCAATTTGTAGGAATACTACATTTTTATACATATTTTAAAATATACAGTACATAAAAAACCTTGTTCTTATTCATCTTTAGGTAATTATAAAAGTGTACAGCTATATGGTTGCTGATTGTTGAGAAAAATGTTTTCTCATGTATGTTGCTAAAGCAATATCTACTTTAATATCTTATAGATTCTTCCTATGTTTTAGTGAACCTTGTATTAGTTTCAAATTATATCTTAAAATGAATAGCTGACAATTATGGTGTAAAAATAATCAAAATTAATTTCATATTATCGTTTAAATTACGATAACTATAAAATGAACTTATGCAAATACTACCCACATGTATATAGATTAACAAAGATTATGTTACCTATTAAGAGTTGTGATATTCGATTCCCTTTTAATATATGAGATAAACGCTTAACTACGGAGTAAAACGTTAATTTATATTAGATGTTAATTAAAATAACATTGTTTTCTAATAATTTGACTTACCGTGCGGGTAGACCCGCAGCACTGGGTTAACAGGCAATCCTTGTACCAATTGGAGGCCCGTTGAGGCCAAAATTAAAATCACCCATAACACAGCCATCATTTTTACATTATTTGCACAGCCGTATTATTTTTCGTTTCATTATTTATCATTTTAATACATCACCACAACACAAAAAATACACGGTCCCTGACAGGTTTACACTAAAGAAAAAATACTAAAGCACTATACAATATTGACCGCAAAAATTGCGCACATGAAACATTTTCAGAGTCTAGATTATTTATAGCACTTAAAATATAATTTTTATTAAGATTTTCGTACACATTTACATATAAATTGCGCAACCCACAGCTGTACAGAACGCCATTTTCGATTTCGATGTTTACAGTTCTAATGATCATTTATTCCTTTTTTTTAGCTAGTAACAAAATGTATAGAATTAAATATTATGAATAAAAAGGTATTTGAATTATTATTTTGAATGTATAATTACTTATAAATGTTAAATATTACTAAGTTATTCTCCTTTAAGTAAATAGCTTTCAAACTCATTTGTTAATTTTTGTAAATACAATAATTTTATAAAAATAGTTATGTCAATGTCATAGTCAATAGTTAAGTCAAGATGTAAGTTGACATAACAGAAGAAAACATTAAAAATCGACTGACGCAAAAAATAACTGTTCCAAATCTAAAAATGTGTTTGTAGCAGAAGTTTTTAAAAATACAAAATTATGTATAAATGAGCAAGCTAGTAGCCTACTCTAAGTCATCCTAACGGGTGCTCGTAAACTCTAGCAAAATAAGAATAACCTCCAAACACATGTACGGTAAAATAACAACATTTGGTAAAGTAGTTAGAATAAATAGTGTCCGTTATTACAGCAGCGACAGTAGTAAGAAATTGTTGGAATTTCTAGCCAGCATGCCGAAACCCAATTCTGGAAGAATTTTCGATGCACAACGCCAACGTCAACAAATTAGTAAAAAGGCAGAAAAATATGGCCCTAGTACAGTATATTTACAGGTCCTAGGCTCTGGGGCTAGAGGAGCTCCTAATACTCTTTATCTATTTACTGATCAAAAGCGGTAAGGATTTTAATTAAATATTAAACAATAATACCTTCTGTAATTGCAATGACATTGCATCATATTTGTAGTTAATTCAAAAATGGATTGGTTTTCCTGGTATTGCTTATTGATTACTATGTATAAAATAATTTCAGTTATTTATTCAATTGTGGAGAGGGTACTCAGAGACTTGCCCATGAACACAAGGTAAAACTATCAAAACTTGACCATATTTTTATCACTAACAAGACCTGGAGGAATATTGGTGGTCTGCCTGGACTCTCTCTCACACTCCAAGATGTTGGTGTGCCAAATATAACCTTACATGGACCCGATGGATTGGTAATTATATTGCATTATAGTTTTATAAAAGCTGGGGCTGAGATGGACTAGTGGTAGGATCTTATGAATTTTAACCTAACTTTGGGTTTTGACCCAGATTAGCACACTGAATTATTCATGTGCTTAAATTATGATCTATCTCATGTGCAATGGTAAAGTGAAGGAAATGGAGGTGAGGAAACCTGCACATGTCAGATGAAATTCTGCCATGTATATCAACTGATCCACTTAGAAACAGAGCTGTGGAATATGCTCATAACTAGGCATCGGATTATATGCAAATGTATATAATACTATTTTTATAGCATTTTTGCATATTTGAGTAATTTTTCATTAACAGTGCTTATATCTGTAGTTGGACATATTAGTTGTGTAATATAATAATACACCACAGTCTGGACGGCATAAAGAAAATGGCGCCTTTATCAACGGCACCGGACATACTCTTCCGGAAGAGGTATCTGCAGGAAAGGCACCAAATTTCAAGTTTTTTTTCTGGTAACGTCAGTTGACGTCGAAAGATCAGTTTTGGCAATTTAAAGAAATGTCAAAATCTAATCAGAAATGGTTTTTTGTTTGAGCATATTTTGGCATTTTGATGGTGCATATAATCCGATGTCTACACATAACCTTCTCCTCCAAAGGCAACATAGAACTTAGACCAACATTTGGAAATTTATATACTTACACCTTACTTAACAGCTTAAATTTAATGAACTTAAATTGTTAATGAACCATGTTTTTACAAATCTTATTTATTGTACAAATTATGTAATTTATCGTTTTTTTGTTTTAGGATGAATTGTACAATGCCACGAAAAGGTTTGTGATTATGAAAGATATGAATGTCACTATGGCCAAGTGCAGTCCTTCTGTTGACTTTGAAGACAATGTGATGACTGTTAAATATGTTCTTATGTGAGTATTTTATATTAGTTTTTAATGAATTGATATTAAGTAATTTACAAATATAATTATCCTATTTTTATAGGGGACCTGAAGATAATATTTTTAAAACTGATTCCACACCTATTGCAAAGAAACCAAAACTTGGTGGTGAAATACTAGACAGTAAATTTGAGGAGTTCATTCATGATGACACTGACTATTACAAAAGGGAAACCAAGAACCCTGAAGAACCAAAAAATATGTCTCCAAAATTAAAAACAAAAAATGTTGGTAAAGGTTAGTGTATATAGCCAATAATATGATTGAATTATATTAATCACTATTAAATATATATACCTATTCGTTGACAGGTGGGGTATACTACAATTTTTATTTAATGTCAATATATAAATTTGTTATTGATATCTTAATTTCTCTTCCAAAGTTGTGATTACAACATGGAGGATACTTAAAACCCTATTTATAAGAATATTTAATACTTCTAGTATATTAAGTGTTTTCATTTTTTATATCAGATGCTCTGAAGATGAAGGACGAAAAAGTATTGCATGAACTGCAAAAACAAAGTCATTGTACTGTAGCATATATTTGTACTTTGAAGGTGTGTATATCTACTCAATACATAATCTAATAAACCAAGGAATGTTCTATAAATATGATGCAGCTTAAGAAATATACCAAAAGTGATAAAAGTATTTATTTTGATATAGAGACCAAATGAGCATTAAAAAGAAATAAATAAATTATCAATTTTTATTTTATAATGGTGCTATTTTGGCGGTAATTACTTATATTATCTATATTTTATGAGTAAGTCATTATATAAATTGTCGCGGGGCTTTGTTGTATGGCTATTTAACAGTAGGGTAATAGTAGCATTTGTATTATTGTGATGTATAAGTTACATAGTATAGCATAGTGTAGTAGTTTTTGTGTAAAAGATTAACTATTCTTTACCCTTTCACGCAAACATACAAACTTTTCACCTTTACCATATTAGTAAGAAAAGTAAAGATTTATACATTACCTGTGAATACTTAATGGCTGACAATAACTTTATTTTTTAAATGAAATCTGTGATGTTGCATCAATTTACAATTGAACTAATTTACACGAAACTACTAACAATAAAAACCTCAATTAATATTTGACTATTATAGGTTTTTTAAACCGCATCTGAGTGTTATCTCTAGCCAGTACAGTTACAGTACTTTTGTACCCGGTACCCTTTTTTTTGCCACTATCTTCAATTGCCAATGTGATATGTTTTGTGATTACTTTCAGAAACGTCTAGGTACACTTGTTCTAGAGAAATGCGTAGAATTAGGTGTCAAACCGGGGCCGCTGCTTGGGCAACTGAAGAGCGGACAGGATGTGGTGCTGCCTGATGGTAAACTCGTACGTTCAAAAGATGTGAAGACACCGGACGATCCTGGACCAGTTTTTATTGGTATTTTGATTATATCCTTATTGCTTATAATAGTAATGTGTAAATATTTTTGTTTAGATATTTGTTTTTCAATTATTTTATTGAATTAAATTTATTGAAATAAATCGAAAATATGTAATGAAAAGAATGGTTGCTTATTATTATATTTTATTTAAATTCAAAATAGTCTTTCCGTGCTATTTGAATTGTCTGTATTGATATTGATATGCTTTGTGTTTCAGTCCTGGAAGTTCCAGATATATCATACTTGAAAGAATCAGAATTCGCTGCACATTTTGACGATAAAGTTAACCCACCAGAGAACATTCCTACTATTGTTGTGCACTACACGCCACCGCACGTCTTCAATCATCCCAAGTAATAAAATTACCTATAATAAAGACACAAATTCTCTTCTAATTAGTATTTTAAAAAAGAAAAGGAAAAATTCATTTGGAGTTGTATTTTGCTAAAAGACGTTCACTATCTCGGAAGATTATGTAGTGTTGTTACTTAAGTTTTAAGAGCCGAGATGGCCCAGTGGTTCGAACGCGTGCATCTTAACCGATGATTGCGGGTTCAAACCCAGGCAAGCACCGCTGATTCATGTGCTTAATTTGTGTTTATAATTCATCTCGTGCTCAGCGGTGAAGGAAAACATCGTGAGGAAACCTGCATGTGACAAATTTCATAGAAATTCCGCCACATGTGCATTCCACCAACCCGCATTGGAACAGCGTGGTTCGTTCCAACGTTCCAACGTTCCAAACCTTCTCCTCAAAGGGAGAGGAGGCCTTTAGCCCAGCAGTGGGAATTTACAGGCTGCTGTTGTTACTTAAGTTAAATTATAATAATTAATATACAGACAAAACATGACATGCACATTTGTTTGAAACAAGTTTTATGTATTCACTCCGGAAATGTTTACAGCATTGTTTTATTCATGAGTATACGTTGGGCAGGTACCGCGCCTTCATGTCGCAGTTCGGCGCGGCGACGCGGCACCTGGCGCTCAACGCGCACAACACGTGCATGGGCTCGGAGGCCGTGCACCGCTCGCAGCACCGCCTGCACCTGCTGGACGAGGACATGTTCCCGCTGCTGCGCGACGCCAGCGTGCCCGCGCTGTGGGCGCCCGGGCCCCGCGCCACAGCCGCGCTCGACGGCGCGCGCTTCAGGGGCCTCGAGGAGCTCAAGAACAAGGTGAGACTGCCTGAAGTATGATAGTTTAATATTCTGTAAAAATTATTTAAAATTAATTGGAATATGAATAGACCTTCGATATTTAAACCGTTCCTTACTGTCTATAGTCGTTTATTTCATCATTATCTGCTAGAAACAATCAGTGATTATTTACATATAAGCGGAATTGAATTTACTAAGCTTTTGAGAAAAACGAATCGAAACAAGGTCATATTGAATCTGTAGTGAGACTTTGAGTGGAGGCTCTGCAGCAACTGCACCTGACGATACGGTACAAACGTAGTATACAGATCGAAACATCTTACTTTAAAATTGTTAACTCGTCGGAATCTCTGGCGTGTATGAGCCGGATGTTCCGGTTCCCCTTTGACTTCGGGCGTGGGTGCGCAGATCGCGGAGGCGCAGTTCCAGAACATCATAAGCCTGGAGGGCTCGTGCGGCGACGCGGCCCCGGGCGGCGCGGCGCCCGCGCGCCTCGACGTGGTGGCCGCGCGCACGCTCACCATGTTCCACCTGCGCCCCAAGAAGGCGCTCGACAGGTACGCCGCCTCTGCCCTGCCACACCGCAACCTCCAACGACGACTTTACCGAGTTCATTTATGCTTCGTAGAGGGTTCTTAAAAACGAGCGTTTATGCCGTATTTACGTTTTTTTTGTCGTTTCTATTTTTTAAACTATTTTTATTTCATTTCGAATTGAATGTTACCGCCTGGCCAGGGGAAATTCGCGGACGCGAATATTCGCGCGGTGCGAACGGCGAAGCGTCTTGCGAATGAAACAAACGTATAGCAATGTACCGGCGAATTGTAACGCGCGAATCGCGCTCGCGATCTGCGGCGCGGCCGGCGAGCTACACGAAAACTATGAATCAGTACGGCGTAAACCACCTGTAATTCTCGTATTTCTTGTGAAATTCCCCGTCTATACCCCGATTTTTATTTAAGCCATGTACTCCACAATCTCTTCCAAATATTAGGTCTTGAACCAAAATACGATTACTATCTAAACAATATCGAGATAATTTCGATAAAGACATTTTGCCGTCGGACGTCCTTACTAGTCGCGGCGGCGAACGCCACTGCCCGTGGCCTGCAAACGGCGCCGCTCGAATTGTCGATTCGCAATTCGCACCGCCGTTCGCGTCGCCGATCCCCGTGGCCAGGCCGTTATATTTTTTTTTATTTGCAATTTTAATCGCTAAGACCGAGCCGTGCCTGTCGATTTATTTGTAAATTATACGTTTCAAAATGCTCTCTAACAGATCGGCCGAACCGAAGCTCCATATACAGGAGTATATACAGGAGGCGATGGACGTGAATGGATTCGTTGAGAGTCTAGAAAAATTCCGAAAACTAGTTGAAAAAATACGCTACGGCAGGATCCAGCACCACCAAGAGTATCCGAAGGTAGTTTTCCTCGGAACCGGCTCCTGCATACCGAGTAAGACGAGGAATACCAGTGCAATCGTTCTACAGATTGAGTGAGTCTTTTTTATATCAATTAAATATAGCTATTATTTTTTTTTTTTAATAAATAAATAAATATGAGACAACATCACATACATTACTCTGATCCCAATGTAAGAAGCTGAAGCACTTGTGTTATGGAAATCAGAAGTAACGACGGTACCACAAACACCCAGACCCAAGACAACATAGAAAACTAATGGTAATCTACATCGACTCGGCCGGGAATCGAACCCGGGACCTCAGAGTGGCGTACCCATGAAAACTGTTGTACACACCACTCGACCATGGAGGTCGTCGGTTTTTTTTATTACATAACATTCCTTACCGATAACGTTTCTTTCCTATCCAGCGAACAGAGGTCGATGTTGATGGATTGTGGCGAAGGCACATTTGGTCAGCTGGTTCGCTTCTTTGGACCGAAGAAAGTCAACGCGTTCCTGAGGACACTGAAGGCCATTTATATTTCTCACCTACACGCAGACCACCATATCGGTAAGAATTACACTTACAGCGTTGGCTATGGCGAGAGAGCTTATTTAAAATGCTATAAGGCGTTATTATTTCAGAATCGTTAATGAATAAATTTAAGAAATCAAGATATCAACTGTTGCTTTTCAATATACAGGGTTATTGGTAATTCGACGTACATCCGCTAGGAGGTGATAGGGGTGACTATTTGCAATAATTTTAACACCCATATGCATAATCCAAAAGTGAACCATTTTTGAGTTATCAAGTTTTTTAGCTTTTTTCAAAATTTGTCAAAAATGCAACTTCAAAAATTTATTTAGAAAAAAATGTCCATAAAAATCTTTTTTTTTTTTCTGATATATAAAAACGAATAAACACTGGATATTTGTGAATATTTAAAGAATCATTATCGGACCAAACTTAAAAATGAGAGACGGAAAACGATATTATTTTAATATTTTTTAAATTTTGTTTCCTCAAAAATGCCTTAAAAACTTAAAAAAATCGTTATAAAACTTGTTCTGCAGATTATTTTAAAGACCTAACCATTTTCTTAGCTTTCCAAAAATGTATAAAAACTAGGAATTTATTTCAAAACAGTCGGAATAAAATGACCGGTCGGAAGAAAGGACGCTGGTGGAAATTCGTATTCGAACTTGAACGAATTTATACTAAAGGTCGCTCTTTAAAATTCCCACAAAATAATTAAAAATAATATCCAATGTAAAAAATGTTACTTACTCACTTAACTTACTTACTTAATACAAGTTTAAAATAACATTTAAATACATAAACAACTCAATAGCTAATAAAAGTTCTAATAAGCGAGTCCTCTCTAAAAAACTAAATCTCTCTGTAACAGAGCACAGTACACTTAGCATGTTCTACAGTGCATCATGCAGGATGCTATCCTTATAATTATCCTCAAGAGATCTCTGAAAGGAGAGTTATTATATATATATAATAGAGATATTAAAAATGACGCTTATGTCTAACTTACGTATATAACTAGAAAAATGGGATAAATAGATATTTGTTACTGGATGATGCCAGAACGGCTTGAGGGTTCTAAATGATGTCGAGTCCAAAGATTGTTAATAGTTTAGAATTGGACATATTATGTTATTAAGTAAACGCGAGCGCAGCCGCGGGCGTAAGACAATTTTGATACTTGGGGTCGAATAACCTACTGGCCAGTAAAACCATTCGTTTTCAACAGTCCATGACGGCCTGTTAAGTAGTTAAGACGCGAAGATGTAATAAGTAACTACATAAATTATTGTTTCAGGTCTAATAGACGTGCTACAGGCGCGTCGTCAGGCCTTAGAAGAAATTGACAAGGAAGCGCCTGAAGCTCCCGTGTACCTGCTCGCACCCGGACAGATCGTCTCCTGGCTGTCCATATACGACAAGGAGTTCGAGAGGATACGAGATGAATTTACGCTAATACCTAATCAGGATTTGGTAAGAGAGTTTCAGTAACTATGCAAGTCGCTATGGCATGATGCCTATCCACAGATATTGTGAAGTATATATAGTACGACACAACTTAGATGTCGCATCGGCAAAATTCGTAAAACCGATCACATCCGAATTGACCAACTAACTGTCCTAAATTATCAATATTTATTTCTCATGCGAAAATGATCTTTGCACAAACGTAATAACTTGTAATATCATATGACCTAATATATTCGTCAATTTGACGCGTTGATTTACATGCACTCGCTCTCTCTGGCGCGAGAATCTATAGCGACGAATAGCGTCGAATGGCGCGATAGGGAGCTATTTCTATTGGTTGTGTACATCGGCAGTAAACGGTTTTATTTTCATTCCATTGCATTTTCCGATGCTGCATCTAATTTGTGTCGTACTATACCTATATAACCATTGGTTAGTCAACTGCTTTGGTTTTAGTCTCCTAAGGCACATATTCTTCATTCATATCGAGTACACTACAAAAAGCTTTACGGTGAATCATTAACTGAGAACGATATTGTAATGCTTTCATGAATCTCCACGACTAAAGATTAAAAGAAACAGTTTCCTCATGTTCCCCATATAGTGTGGAGTATAGTTATATATATGTCGGAGACGGTCATGAATTCCTTAGCGTAACGAAGCGCGGCACGATTCCCGCGAAGGCGGCAGCACTATCGATACGTAACGACGCGACTAACTCCGTCCTACGACGGAGCCTACCCGGTGGAGGCGCTCAGAGACGACTCACTTACGATTCCGCTCTCGTGAAGACCAGTACCTCCATCCTAGGAACTGTCATTCGCTTCGTTGCCAAGTGTGATACAGTGTGATACTGAATTAGTGTATTAAGAACTTTAAACGTAGAATAAACGTGTTACTGTATTCGCGGTTTCCTCTTTGCTCGATCACCCAGTAATACGCTCCTACGATTTAAATAAAACTATTTATAAAGGATGAATCGCGTATATTAATTATTTTTAAACATCCCGACGTTTCGAGCACTTTGCAGTGTTCGTGGTCACGGGCAGACCACGAACACTGCAAAGTGCTCGAAACGTCGGGATGTTTAAAAAAAAAATAAAAAATAAAAAAATAATTAATATACGCGATTCATCCGTTATAAATAGTTTTATTTAAATGTGTAATCATCGCGAAAATTTAAGACAACATTACGCCCCTACGATGTCTGTCGATCGTACTGATGTCGCTGTCGATCCGACATATATAAGTGTTGTGTGCGTTGGCAGCTGGACGACGGGGGCGAGCAGTGGGCGGCGGCGCTGCGCGGCGCGGGCGTGCTGCGCGCGCGCACGTGCCACGTGGCGCACTGCCCCAACGCCTTCGGGCTGGCCGTCGACGTCACCCCGCACTACAAGCTCACCTACTCCGGCGACACCATACCCTGCGGCGAGCTCGTCAACATCGGTGAGCCCACTCGGCTGCTATTCTACACCAATCACTATCGCGTATGGCTTCCTCTCCGATATGCATTAAGATTATATATTCTGATACGTAACCCATTGATTGTTACTTTAATTTTCTGCTGCGATTACCATTAAAAATCATTACCTTAACACGGGTTAATTTTTTGCTATATTAAAAACAAGTGAACCTAAAGAATATACAACATTCTAAGAGTTAAAGCTACAAAAAATGTATTAATGTCAATGATCCTAAAATTTACCAATATTGAGTTCATCCGTAAATTATTTAAATACTTTATGGAGAAACCTTTTTATTTTATGGTATAGGTTGACGAACGAGCATATGGACCACCTGATGGTATGTGGTCACCATTACCCATAGACAATGACGCTGTAAGAAATATTAACTATTCCTTACATTGTCAATGTGCCACAGCTTGCACAAAGCCCTAACACCAAGAAAAGTTACTTCCACTTCTTCATATTTAACATAACACTTGTATTAAGATTTATATTATTATTAATAAAGTGACTATAATTGCAGGTAAAAACTCAACACTGTTAATCCACGAAGCGACAATGGAAGACGAGCTCGCAGGGGAAGCGCGCATTAAGATGCACTCGACGACGTCGCAGGCCATTAACATCGGGCGGGAGATGAACGCCAAGTACACGATACTGACGCACTTCAGCCAGCGGTACGCGCGCCTGCCGCGGCTCAACGCGAGCATACTCAACGATAACAACACGGTCGGGATAGCCTTCGACAACATGCAGGTACGTACTACGAATTGATAACACATTTTTACAACAACAGCCTGTAAATACCCACTGCTGGACTAAAGGCCTCTTCTCCCTTTGAGGAGAAGTTTTTGGAACATATTCCACCACGCTGTTCCAATGCGGGTTGGTGGAATACACATGTGGCAGAATTTCTATGAAATTCGTCACATGCAGGTTTCCTCACGATGTTTTCCTTCACCGCTGAGCACGAGATGAATTATAAAGACAAATTAAGCACATGAATCAGCGGTGCTTGCCTGGGTTTGAACCCGCAATCATCGGTTAAGATGCACGCGTTCTAACCACTGGGTCATCTCGACTCTCAACTCATTTTTAGCCAGTTATTAAATGTAATCTGCCCCCCCCCCCCCCGTCCCTTCCAACAGCCAACTAGAAACAGTTTCTCTTTGAATACTACTTCATTACATCACTAAGTACGTAATGTTCACCTGAAATCTGAAGCGCATATATTAACCCTATATATTAACCCCATATACTAACTTACCTTTCCTGTATTTGTTTATTTCTTAATCTGTAATATATGAGATATCACAGAAATTACTTCAATCGCGGTTTTTGAGATTAAACTGTCAAAAAATTACGAGATCAAAATGGACATGAACATTTTTTTATGTATATTTGCAGATAACAATGAGCGACTTAGAACTCCTGCCACACATGTACGCCCCACTCCAGCTGATGTTCGCCGAGCACTGTGTCGAGCTGGAACTAAAAGCGGCCAATCGAGCGCGACAAAAGGAAAGGCAGCGCCTGTCCCCCACCCCGCCCACGTCTAACTCTGTACGGACCTACTCCACCAACACCCATACAGAAGAAGAGACCACGGACAAAGCAGACGAGCACAATGGAACCACAGACAATAATGAATCGGAACAACAGAGAAATGGTGAAAATATTACAGATAACGATCGTAATATAATCAGCTAGTGTTTAATTTGGTTTTTAAGTTTTAAAGTTTCGTAGTTTTATATTAGCAGCTTAAATAAAAATATATTATTCTTGTACTTGTTACTTAAAGTTGAATGGAAGAAGTATTGCTTTATTAATAATATATTATATTATCTCATTCAATAGTGAATAGTTGAACATATAGTGCTCCTTATAACGTGATACGTTTTAGTTTGAATCGTTGACACTAGAGTAACTATGATTGGCTGTTATGTATGAAACCTGAAATAAATATTTTTTAATGTTGAGTTAAACTGTCTTTTATAAAATAGCGTATAAGTGTCCTATTACACGCACAGTTATGGAGGTAAGTTTGCGTAAATATTCAAAACAGACATTTCGTATCTACATATTTTCATGAATTGCAAATTTTCGCCTTTTATGACGTTATAGCTCGCTAGATGATGACACAGATTAATCGTAAAAAGTCATTTGTGCCAGTATGGCGGTTCTCAGTGGCCTAATTACGTAAAGGCAAAAAGGAAAATGATGGCCATAGCGCTCGCACCGGCGGCCCAATCGCGTGGGCGTTAATTGAATGCGTCGGAAAAATACCGAGTGTCGAACGATTTGTTCTACAAAAATGCTTGTATTTTCAGATAATCGAAAAATAATAAAGTAGGTGGTAATTTAATGCCATACTTCTCGGGTGTCACTTACAGCCCTCCATACCGACGCGAATACATTAATTTAAATAAAACAATTCAACCATTTGTACCAGGCTAATTTTTGCATAGCTAATCATCGTCGAGTAGCCATTCACGAAAAATCATCCTGCTATACTTTTCCTATAGAGCTGAGATGGCCCAGTGGTTAGAACGCGTGCATCTTAACCGATGATTGCGGGTTCAAACCCAGGCAAGCACCACTATATATATGTGCTTAATTTGTGTTTATAATTCATCTCGTGCTCGGCGGTGAAGGAAAACATCGTGAGGAAACCGGCATGTGTCTAATTTCATCGAAATTCTGCCACATGTGCATTCCACCAACCCGCATTGGAACAGCGTGGTGGAATATGTTCCAAACCCTCTCCTTAATGGAAGAGAAGGCCTTATCTCAGCAGCGGGAAATGTACAGGCTGTTACTTAACTTTTTTTTTACTTTATACTTTTCCAACAGTTTCCAATGGCCGCCATACCACTGCAAAGGATTAATTTTTGTCAATGTTTTTTCAAATCGATTATTTTTTATTATTATACACTATACATATATGAAATTATTCTAAACTAATTAAGTATTCTACAGAGATCGTATTTTATTGTAATAATTCACTAAAAAGATTAGAATAATATTTAATATTCCTACTTGATATAAATTCACAGTTCAACCGAGGAGGTCGCCATCTTGCGGTTCCCGCCTTTCTGCACAGTACAAAGAGAGTTACGCTTCCCGTTAGTCATAAAATTTCAATCATTTTTTTTTTAAAGTAAGAAGCAAATAAAAAGTTATCTGCTGGTCGCAAACTGGTTGCCGTGTTCATTATTAATTGTCAGAGATATTTTGAATTAACAATCTTATATATGAGTAGGGGGTAAGCCGATTTTTGTGTCATTGATTATGGGACGATAGCTGCACGTAAAAAAACGATTATAATCTTATTTTGTAGAGCATCTATATGCGCAGAAAAATAAAGATAATTCTTGATTGTTATTTATTAAGTTGTTACAATTTAATAAATAATCAATTTTAGACGGTGGAAAAAAGTTACTGGCCGGTTATAGGAAACTAATCTAACTAAAGGTTTCATCAGTTTACAATGAAATTAAATCAAAACAAAATTTGTTATAGGATTTGAAACACCTAAAAATGTTTTTGTATAGGTAAACGCGAAATTTCGCAGTCCCACAAGTAATGTATTAACCTACTTATATGATGATTCCCTAACATGCCTTGTCTATTAATTGTTTGTAAGGCTAAAACGAGCCGCTATAAAAAAATATTCGAAATATTTGAGCCGAGATAGCCAAGTGGATAGAACGCGTGCATCCTAACCGATGATTGCGGGTTCAAACTCAGGCAAGCACCACTGAATATTCATGTGCTGAATTAGTGTTATAATTCATCTCGAACTCGGCGGTGAAGGAAAACATCGTGAGGAAACCTGCATGTATCTAATTTCATAATAGTTCTGCCACATGTTTATTCCATCAGCCCGCATTGGAACAGCGTGGTGGAATATGTTCCAAACCTTTTGCTCAAAGGGAGAGGAGGCCTTAGCCCAGCTGTAGGATATTAACAAGCTGTTGTTGTTGTTGTTAACCTATTCATTGGCAAAGTTGAAACTATAAAAGATGTTGTACCTTTATTTGCACTTCTATATAAGTAATAATAATATATATACAATAATATAATAATAATAATTTCATAAATTTATTGATTTGGTTACTATAACTGCGTTACGTATAGGTTTAAGACACGACAGGAGCCGTAGCTTGTCAGAAGACCGAAACAGTGAAAAAAGTACATCCAGTTCTACAACTAAAACTTTTGCTAGAAGTTTATCGTCTAAACGTAAGCTTTTTTATATCTGAGCTCGACTTGATTTTTATCGTACAGTTTTTTAAGTAGGTATTATTTTTAGCAATTGAGGTAGGGAAATTGTAAGCAAGTTTTTACACATAGTCACAGGATTTTTGATAATGTGACTTACCTTTCAAACCACATGTTGATAACGTCTAAGGAGTATGTTTGCTCGGCTCTAGAATAACCGGCGTGATGCTTAGGTATTACCGCTTAAAACTATATACTGTGTTACATAAAAGATAGAATATAATCTCTCCCAATAGAATCTACTTTCTTTTTTATTTAGGAAATTATAATCGAAAAACCAAGTACGAAGTATTTTCAATAGTTAGAATGTTATTAGTAATTATAAATGACAGTTTCATCTCTCTAGGGTTGATTTCATTAATTCCCTATCTATCTATTTATTGATTTATTGTATATCTATACACCTATACTAATATTTTAAATACAAAAGTAACTTCTGTATGTTAGTGTTAAAACCATTGAACCGAGTTTAATAAAATTTTGTACAAAACAGGCTCGAACTCCAAAGAAGGACGTAAGCGAATATTTTTCGGACAGATTAACCATTAGTCTTCTTTTGTCGATTCCAATTATAATAATCAAAACCCATTCATCTTTATTTAATAGATTTTTAAATAAACAGAGCCATCATCAACGGAAAGTGCACCACAATCTCCTGAAAGAGCCTCAAATGCCTCAAGTAGGTATAACTAAAGTATTATACGGTACTTACAGTTTGTTCATTTTAATATTTTTATACTAAAAGTATAAATATTGGCAAGTGTGGTCAATGAATAATAATAATTAGTCACCACTGTCCATAAACATTGGTACTGTAATAAAAATAATCATTACTCACGTTACCAATCTTGGAAATTAACATTTTATGGTTGTTGTGCTTGTGCCTACACTGGCTCACTCAACCTTTAAACTGAAACACTAAAAGTATGGTCGAATAATTGTATTAATCCCTGCCCCGAAGTCTTCTCTATATATCATTACAATATAATTAATTGTCAGTCAAACACATTTCCCATCTTCTATTAAATAATCTGCTTAGCTCTCTATAGGTACGTCCTCTCTATACGTAGCTTGGCTTGGGCGTACTATAGTTTATTCAGGTATAAAAATATTTTCATAAGTGACGATTACTTTTGTTTAATAGTTAGACTTTATGTTCCTACCAACTTATAATAATAAATAGTAAATTTCCTTCTACTCAGGTCGCACAGGAAGGAAATCTTCGAATATATCTAAAGACGGCAAAGAAAGTTTTGCTACTTCATCTAATAATAGTCGAATAGACAGTAAGTATGTATAATACTTAAATAGTATCAATTAGTTTTATTCGAATTAAGTTAAAATAGTGCCCAAAATATTAATAAAAAAAAAATCAATCTGTCACTATTTCAACATCCTTTTTCGTACTTTCTTAAATCACCATGAATGAAGGAAGCAAAGGACTATTCCCAGTCCGATAAACCTAGAAAAAGTTCGAGTGACACCAAAAGTTCTTTTCTTTCATTTCTGGTCCCGATTATATATAAGGCAAATACGGACAAAATGACATAGTCACCTTATTTAGAAATTGGCGGGTTTTATTTACATCTCCGCGATTGTACACTGTAACAGCAACCATTTTTTTAAATCCTGTGAGATATTGGGCGCCATTGTCACAGTCGCGTCACAGTTCAAACGTGTTTCGCGGCTTTAAAAGTGACTTAAAGGCTCTCTGAGAAGAAATATAAAGTTGCTTACGATGTATTTCTTGTTTCCTTTGCGCTCATGCGTCATGTGCTGATGTCCCCAAGACGACCACAAACGATTTATTTGTGAACTGTTTTCTTAAGCATTATTATGTCATTTTGTCCGTACTATATGGATAGCATGGTTTTTGTGATTAGTTACATTTTTCTTAATATACATTTTATTATAGTTCCAACTTAATTAAAAGACTGATATACTAATAGTGATAGGCAATAAAATAAAGATGACCAAAAACGATTGAGACTGATTATAATACTATTAAACAAATAAATATGATTAAAAAACAAAACATCATGTCATTTTGTCCATACTTTCTCTAGTTGTTCGAGCAAATTATGTTTTTTAAATTTTGTTGCTGTATGCTCCAATTGACGAAAATAATCAATTTATTTATTAATGCCAGTAGGTAAAATATACATTTTAATTTAATTTGTTCCGCAATAAATTATTGAAAAATCCCGCCGATGAAATTCTTCAAAATGTTTTGTTCAGGTGTCCTTTCGTTTGATGCCCTGGGCCTCTAGATCTCTTAATCAGTCCTGTAACTTAAAAGTAATATCACAAAAATAGGTACCTATACCCAATTTCAAAAGTAAAGACAAATAAAAAAAAATTTTGACATCAAATTAACGGGATATAATTGGTCGAGTTCTCAAATAGATAAACCTATTGTGAGTTGATTATGCTTCTTCGATTGGAATAAGCAATAGGTACATAACTCTTCCGTATTAGATTGTTTAATAATAATATTAGTTTGATTTTAACATATCATATAATGGTCATACTTATTGTAACAATGCAGAAATGAAACCTGCTTCTGGTTACGGAAAACCATTGATGACATCGATCCATAAAAAGTTAACTTATATATATTTTTAACAGATAGTAACATCGTCCAATAAACATCAACATTTAAATTTATTAGCACTCTTCTGAGTGTCCACGAAGGCATAGAGTAATGTAATAATGTCCCTGCACCTATATGGCGTATATTTATACGCCATATATTGCGATCCCCATCGTTCTGAGATGTTAAGGCTCATGCGTTTGTTATAACAAGGCCAGCTCACCTTCCGAACTGCACAACAAATTACAGTAACTCATCAAATCAAATATTTATTCAAAAGTAATTGGACATTATCGTTATATATAACTTTTCAAACAGCAAGCGACAGCAAATCACCGCCTCGAGTCGCTAGATTACCACCACAAACATCGTTCAAAGGTATGAAAATGCAGTATCTGTCAAAATATATATATCTCTCTATATATATTATATAAGAGGTACCAATTCAGTTATCAGGTGCAGAAAAACTGTAATTGTGGTCTTATTTAGCCAAATTATTTAGTGGACAAAAGCCAGGCATTGAGCCGCTAACGAATTTCCAAACGATATAAACAAACTAGTTGTTCAGTTTTAGTTTCAGGAATAATTATTTTGAACAGTGAAATGTGATAACGTTACGCACGAATCTTTACAAATAAAAACAATTTTATATCGTCTTGACTTACAAAGTTTGTTCGCTATGTAGATTACTAAATTAAGAATTAAATTTTAAGCAGGAAACAAAAACACCCCGAACGCAGCTGCTTCGAATTCACGTGACTCGCGACAGCAAAGAGCGTGTTAGTAATTGATTTCTATAAGTACTTCAATTACAAAAAAAATTAAGCCATTTACAATGCACTTATGATTAATTATTCTTATTAACGCCTTTGCATTGATTCAAATAAGTGTAGTAATTTGTATTTGCTAATAAGATTACTAGTTGTCTAACGAAGTTTTGATTTTTTTTCAATATTTCAAATATAGCTCATTTATTTCATCTCATTTTGCTACAACTACAAATAGTAAAAATTTTATGACCATGGTTTCATCTTTTATTGTGATTATTTCATTAAGGAGGTATTGAATGGTCTCATTTTTACTACTTTCATGAGAAAATTTAGAATTATGTCAAAGTATCAAACTACCTTTTTATTTCAGTAAACATACAAATGCTAGACATTTTGACGAGTATATTGTACTATTTAATTTTTCGGAAGCTCCATCACATCGTGGCTCTCGTTTTAGCAATGACCATTAATGATAACAATAATCGCAGTTGGTAATTTGTTTTGGACAGCTATTAATACTGTATCCGGAAGTAGGGAAAAAGTCCCTAATATTTCTACTACTTCCAACTTGAAGTCCGATCCAAAGAGCTCGAACACGAAAACTAGCCTACCCAAACGTAAGAATGTCATGGTATAAGTATCTACGACTTAGACATACAATTTATTTCAGTAAAAAGTATACTACCTAACTAAATAGAATTAAATGAATATATTTAAGTATCTTATGATATTTTATGAAAAAAAAAAACTTTACCAATGGTAGTCCTTCGAGCCGGGAAACATAATATTTGAATAAAACATTTTAATTTAATTCTTTTGTCTGTTTGCATAGCCACGCAACTAATAATGCAACAGAGGTTTAACTTAAGTTCGAAGAGACAAACATTGGACACAAAAGATGACGGTAATAAATATATAAATTATAACCTTAACACCTTCAATTCTATCCTAACGTGCAATGCAATTCTTTTGACATTTCTTAACTGAAGTAGTTGTTCTAGGCTTTATCATTTGAAATTTTGAAATATGTATAAGACACTTAGTCACATTAAATTTTTAGAAGCATCTTCCTCAAAAAGGCAATTAAGCAAAAGTCGACTACCAGTTGCTAGTAAACGTAGTACATCGAGGGAAAGTGTTAAAAATATCGAAGGTATATAAATTGCATTATTATACAAAATATTAAAAAAGAAAATTATGAGACTGTCTTTGTTGGTAACGCAAGCTTCTAATAGAATGTTTTGTTCGTTTTTAAATTAAATCAATATTTGTCTCTTTGCCTAATTCAAATTGCATCTGTTTTGTTAAAATTATTTTGTCTGACTATTGCAATTGATATTTCTAGCCGTTATAAAATCAGCATCTTCATCTCGTGATAGTTTAAATGCAGGATCTAAGGTTTCTTCAACTAGCAGAGATGTTAAGCCATCACCAATAAATGGAAAGAAATGTTAGTTTAATTTTGCCTATATTCATACTTAATAATATTTTTGCAGTGGTTGTTCTTCTTTCGCAACTTCTAAGTATTTTTACTCTTTTGAAATTATTTTAAATGTATCTTAAAGTCAAAAAATGGTAGGTTTTTTTTTATACATATAAATATGTACCTATATACAAATATTTTGAACTACTTAAAATATTGTACAAATTACTTGCGACTTTTTCAGTTACAAATCACAGCAGTAAAAGTTTTAAGCCACAGTTGGAAGACATCAAGAGTTCACTATTGTTACTTAATAAAACAAAATCAGAAGAAAACAATGGTACCTCACAAATTTGTTATTTCTATTATTGTGAGATGATGATTGATGTAGTCATATTGAATTTAATTATTAAAATGATATTCTATTATTTTAGTGAAATATGGGCTGAGTCCACATTCTCACGATTTCAGAAGGGTAACTGAATATCAACTTGATTTAAAAATCAGAAGAGTGATAAAGAATGAAGGGCCTCAGTCCCGTTTTCACACAACGTAATAGAAATAAGCCATGTTATAACATTTGATACATATAAGAGTTATTGTTGCTCCAACAGAGATTGATAAAATGTTTTTGTCAAAGCTACAACCTATGAGAGGTAAACCAAGAAATGAGAAATTAATAGAAGCGATGAAGAAGTATAAGACTAAAAAGTATTGGAATGACTCAAGTATGCAGTAAAAATTGTATAAATAAAGAATAATAGATAATTAATATATTTGCCAATTTTTATTTATTAACTTTGAATTTAATTACAGAGTATGATAAAATAGAGGGACTGAATTGGATATCGTGGAAATAAATGTATCTCTTGTAAATCAATATATTTATGTTCTAAAATTAAAAAGTGACAATGATATTACAGTGGACTCTGAAAATTACCAATAGTACACTTTGTATAAATAAAAAATTGAAAAATGTGCTTAGTTTTCTTTTGAACCTGAGCCTTTTCCATCTTTTTCTTTTTGATCTTTGTCATCTTTTTCATCTTTGTCCTTTTTGATGGTGGACATAGCATTTCGTATGGCCTCACTCTGTGGATCAACTCCAGGAAGGTTCTCTAGAACACTTTGCAGAAATGCTGGATCATTCATAACTTCTGCATATTCTTCAGACACATCCATACTCTCTTCAGTCTGAGGTGCTTCTTGTTGCATGCTCATTTGCATAGCAAGAGCAATCTGTTCTTCTTCGGACAATTCCATAGCTTCTCGTCCAAGAGGCATAGCCATAGCTCTTTCCATCCCAGGAGTTGGAACCTCAGCAGTTTTACCCTCCTCCCCCTCTACATTTGCCTGTTGGCGTCGAGACTCTTCTTCTTGACGTTGTCTTTGCTCTTCCATGGACACTCTGAGAGCAAGAGCAAGTTCTGGATCTTCGTTCGGATCCACGCCAAATTCGAATGGTGATAAACCAGAACCCGATGGTCCAGCACCATCCCCACCAATAACAGCACTAGAAATCAGAGCCTCTGAGAGAACAACACATCCACCTGCAGGTACAGAAACTAAATGACTTCCACCGGATGTATTATCTTTGCCATTCAGAGTGTTCACAAAGGAAGTTAAAAGAGGATTGTTATCAGAATCCTCACCGAAAGAGATGACGTCACAGTTGACTTTTTCTTTCTTTAGCCTTTTAGCTAACTTGACAAGTTCCTTCTCATCAGTGTTTATTGGTGATCCAACAAAGACTACAATACGCATTTTATGATTTTTTCCTTGACGGTGTTTCAGAGCTAAGTGGGCAATCCTTATACCAGTCAAAATATTGATATCTCCGTTTGGCTGAACACGGTGAAGCTTTGATAATATTCGACCTACGTCGCTTGTTAATGTAGCTAAGACTTCCACGTTTGCTAAAGTTAGTAATCCAACATTATTTTCTGGATTCGATCTTGTTTTGGAATGACACACCAAATTAACAGCATCTTGTTGAGCTTGTAATCTTGTAGGAAGAAAATCGCCATTTCTCATATAATCACTGTTGTCCACACAAATCATAGTACTTTCCAAAACCATTTTGATATTATTTTTTTATTTAAATAATATTTTTGAAATATCACTATCACGAAGAATGAAATCTGCTAAATAATTATTTGGAACAGACAAACGTAAAATAATTTAACATGAATTTGGTAGTTGCCAGTTACAATATTATTATTTATAAATATTATTTTCATACATTCATTATGTATTGTAAATTTTTGAAATAAAAACTAAAATCATATATATTGTCCGAAAAAAATACTACAATGCTATTTAACTAGTTTCAAATATTTTTATGTAAATGTTTTATTGCATCTATAGGCAAAAGGCGTATTTGTCAATTGTCATAATCACATCTGTGGACTGTAGGGTGAAATTTGGAATTCTGCAATAAATTTTATCCACGATAATTCGGCTTACACCCGAATAACGATGGCTTTCGGCGATTACCCTAAAGAATACAATCCAGCCGTTCATGGACCCTACGATCCAGCTCGGTATTATGGAAAGCGTAAGTATATATATTAAATATTTTTTGCGATCTTAATGTCGGTTATGTAATTTTGTCTTGTTTTCAGCTGATACTCCTTTCGGACAACTTAAGTTGAATGAAGTCGGAGCATGGTTTGGCCGTAGAAGCAAGACTCCTTCAGCATTTATGGGAGCATGCAGTCGAGGTATTAAGCATATTATTTTTATATTATGATAATTTCAAGGTTATAAAATTTATTTTACTATGCACATTGGTAAAGAGTTATTGGTGTAATTCTGATTAAATATTTCTATTTAAGCTTGGTGGAGGTGGCAACACAAGTATGTTCAGCCCAAGAAAGTCGGTATTGCTCCATTTTTCCAGCTTGTAGTTGGATCAATGACTTTCTTCTATATGATCAACTACGGCAAAATGAGTAAGTAATATAAAACATAATTAAATTGATTTGCAGTTCTAGTCTAGTACTATATTACAGTACAATAGGTATAGGAAATAAATAATTATTATTTATCAAATTACAAAATATAAAGTGTTAGTGTGCCATCTACCCAAGTATCCAATATATTAGAAAACATTTTATCCCGCTACAGACTGCTTGCTGACTCAACAAGCAATTTTGAAATTTAACCTAAGCAAAGACAATATCTTTAGCCTATGAAACCTTCACTGATGCCATACTGAATTACATTCCCTTTTAAAAATAATTTTACTTCAACTGTTGATGGGTTTACTGTAGCTTACCTTTATTGTAATTTAAAATAAGTAAACAGCACTATAAAAAATATCTTGTAATCATATTTTATATAACTTATTTTATTATTTCTTTTCAGAGCACCACAGGAACTACAAGTACCACTAAACTATGAGAAAACCATATTATGCCATGCAATGTCTGTCATATTTATGTTTAAATTAAAGTATGTGCATGAAGCAAATCTAGGATGCATTAATTAAAAACAATAAAATTAGATTCAAACTATGTTTTCTTTGAAACCTTAATAGAATCATCTTTTCTTTGTCATTGTAATATAACAATAAATAATTGTGCTTTTTTTATGACAGTTATAAATATACCTGTTAAAATATCATACTATGAGTTTGAGTAGTTCTCACATTAATTCAGAAAACATAACTTTTCATATCTTTATTAATTCCTATATTTTAGCTGGAAATTTATTATAATTTTACACCTGAAGACAAATACATGATTAACTTATACAGAGTATAAAAACATTAATTTAATATGAAGGTGATGTCATATCTTTTATCTAAACATTTTCAACTATTATAATCAAATATTCTATTATAGGAAAAGAAGCTCTTATTTAAGATAAAATTGAATTAGATTGTGACCTATCCAGTAAAAAAATAAGTAGTAGATGTTTATAATTGTTTAAAGGATTAAATAAAACAAGGGTATATCAAAAAAATATTTACTTAGTTTTATTATTAATTTATGCTATCATAAATGCGTACAACACTCATGCATACACCCACAGAATCATGTCTTATGCAATAATTTATTATTCACTTGGACTTCCTCTGCTGATTTACACACCCAAATGAGGTATCACATGTCCAAAACTGCTATTACTCTGAAATATGAAACATAATAAAACAATTAATATAATAAGTAATTAGGATCAGACATACTAACTCCATACAAAAACTAATATATAAAAAAGAACTATTGATCACATACATAAATTCTTGCCGTATGGGACAATTTTTGGTAAAGAGTTGCTAATTTGATCCTAATTAATAAAATATAAATTGATGATAACAATCCTGATAAAGTAAAAAAAACAGATATGGAGTTCATAAGATAAAGAAAGGAATCCATGCCTTTCAAAAAAATTTTTTTTCATTCACAAAAGTTTGCAAATTATTAAGTAGGAACACATACCATTTCTGAATAAAGGGTTCTTATTACAAAATTTTAATACACAATTAAATGGGATATAAATTCTTACCTATCAATTAAATTGTCCTACTACAAATCAGATCTACCCATGTATTTCGGTTTGAGTTCCTCTATTCTTTTAATAAAATCAGTTTTTTCGATACACCCATCGCAGACCTCATCCCAATCATTTAAAATTTTTTTTAGGTCTCTAACTTTGAGTTTCTTAAGATCGACATTGTTCAAATCAATTTGTTTATCGAATCTAAGGTCACATATTTGAGCATCTTTTTTTCTCAGCTTCTCACAAATTTTATCAGAAGGCATGGACCAACTGAGAGGCTTCGAGAGTTCGCCGAGTATGCCGGTCGCCGATTCTTCTAGTCCTCCTAAATAGTAACAAAAGCGATTTTCCTTGTTCTTTGAACCTTTACAAAATTTTTTGAACTCAGCTTCGATACGTTTTGGATCACTTTTAACGTCATCTGATAACGTGGCTGCAAATTTATCAATAGTTTTCACACAGACTTCGCATTCGCCTTCTTTTAATGCTAAAACTGTTTGTAGAACTGCTACCAAAAATAATAAATAAAATACACTGAATTTATTCATTTTAAATTGATTCTATGTAAGCAAAATATTAAATACAACTTTTACACAATGCAAAGCAGCAAAATAGTAAAATTAAACTGATCTGATGTGCTAGAAGACTCGTCCATTCATTTAAAGACGTTGACAGCTTTACTTGGCGATATTGGATTGGTGCACGTTTTCGTGTTCAGAATAAGTTTCATTTTATGCATGCTAAATTACATTTTATAAACTCGTGAATGGATTTTTTTTAAGAGTTCTATTGTTGTTTATTGTAAATATTATGGATTTGTGTTCGAAACTAAATGTAAGTAATTACATGGGTATATCCTTTTATATGAATAGTCCTAAAAGTAAATGTTTTCTTTATTCATTGTTAATGTTTATAATAAATAAAACCAATACTTCTTATTTGTCTCATGTATGTTTAAATAATATTAAATATTTTTCAAACAATTTTTTGTCTATCTTGCTATCTATATTGATAAATTATAATTAGTAGTTAGTAGCAGTTAGTTTTCCATTGGATCTTGGATCATTCTATTCGCTTTTTTAATGCGAAATGTAATTCACGCTGCTGCCTGCTACATAATAATTCAAAGAACAAATGACACTCTTATTTCATCTGCGGTTAAGGCTAATTTCTATGCCGAAAACGTAAAAATGTTCAAATTAAATTATAATTATATGTCTCTCTATTATTTGATGTACGCCTAGATAAAAAAGAAATAGGTCTGAAAATTCGTTCAGACTGACTAGTATCTATAGATTTTTAATAGTTAAAGTAGCGAAATGACGATTAGTCTAAAATAAGAAACAAAAACACTCATACTACTCACACATATTCCTTCCAGGTTAAGATCAAAATTGAACTACGCAACAAAAAGAAAGATTTACCATTTCTAAAATATCTATTTTAATTAAAGCTTAGGTATATGTTACACCAAAAACCCTGCGAATATTAGTAATGACTTTATTTAAAGTCTATGAAAATTAGTCTATTAATTAATGTTCAGCAATCAGCATTGACTTTTGACAACATGTTGTCATGGTAACATGTATTTGTTTGTCAATATCTCTCTAATTTTCAAATTGCAAATTTCATTATATTATCTTTTCGAGTAATATAGAAGAGAGATTGCTACAGCTTTACTGTGAAAGTAAAAAAAAATGTCGGATATAAAACCAAAGCTACAGGACAATCCAAGGGGCGCTTTGGAACCATATATAACCACACTTCAAAGTGATTCGAAAATTGCACGAAGACAGGCATTAATTAAAATTAACGAAGAGATTTTTGAAAATCCATTGAATGAGGATTGCGATCTGATTGTTGTTTTTTCTGAAATTTATGCTTATGTGTTAAAATGTTTCTCAGATGTTTCAGAGTCATGCAGAGAGAAAGCAATATTAATAATGTCCAATTTTATAGAAAAGTTGCCATTGAATGATTATTATTTGACTTATATACTCCCTGTTATTGTGCGGCGTATCGGCGCTGCAGAGACCATAGAAGATGCAGAAGAGATTCGATTAGTTTTAATTGAACTGGTTCATAAGATATTGGAAAAGTACAAAGGAACATGCCTTCTTGTTCCATTCATTAATGATTTTACCAGTATTCTAACTAAAACTTGTACCGATGCATTTCCTAAAGTAAAGTTAGAAGCATCAGAGTGTATAATAATGCTTACAAAAATTCTCCAGAGAGATTTTCATTTTCAATCTGAGAGTTATGTTAAGCCTCTTTTATCAAACTTTTCTCATCAACACTTTAGAGTGCGAGTTGGAGCCATTAAAGCTATTGGTGTAGTATATATTTTATTTCATTTTGGTTATAAAATAAATACATTAAAAATAGTAAATAACACATAGGTTTTTTGTAGGTGCTGTTGTTATGGCTGGCAATGTCAAATGTTTTGAACTTTCTATCACGCCCATGGCTGAGAAACTCTTTGATGAGAATACTCAAGTGAGACTGCAAGTGACTATAGAAGTTGGCAACTGGATGTTATGTTATAAGGATCGTTATTCCTTCTGGCATCGTATGATTCCTTTGCTGCTAACAAGGTTTGTTTTAGATGGGTATTAAGATGATACTGTGATTTTGTGAATGAAAATGAATTACAATTAAATAGAGTGAACCTGTGTCAGCTCAAAATTGTAGGTACATATCTAGACAAAATATTGCATATGTTTTATGTATTGATTGTTTTTTATAATTCATCACAAGTTTAAACATGTTTCAGTTAAATAATCATGTATATAAATAAATTAAAATTCAATGTTCTTTTACAGACTGTAACTTAACAATTAATGTTATTACATTCCAGTTTAAGCGATGTCATGACGGTTATTAGAGAGGCAGCAACTAAATTATGGAATGACATAGGCCTACAATACTTGGAAGAGAATGAAGAGGAGTTGAAGAAGAAAAGTGATTTCCTTAAAGACATACCAGAACATTACCCTGATGTTAAACGTCCCAATCTTGGATGCAGAACCCTGGTCCAGAGCAATATCGGAAAGATAGTCCCAGCTATATGTCGAGGTGAGATTGTAACAACTTTTTCATACATGTTTAAATATAAATTTATTGGGATTCTCAGGATGCAATCGGCCAGCTAATAATTGTGACAACAGAGATGGAAGGCTGGCAAGCCGACGCACGGCTGCGTTGTGCACAGTTGTTATGCTGGCTGCTGCTGTGCGCGGAGGGGGGCAGCACGCAGCACGCCTGCACTGTGCTGCGCGTGCTGCATCGCGGAGCGGCAGACGACGACCAGAGGGTTGTGCTCGAAGTGAGTAGAGCTAGCCCAAATTAGTATGGCTGTATCTCAAAAGTGTAATGAGGTGTAATGATCTTTGTAAGTGGCCAGTTACAATTGTATGGATATGAACTTTAATCGCTATCAATATGCAACATTAGTAAATTTTATAATATATATTGCGTATCACAGTAGGATTCGAACTCGATACCATCGGTTAAAGCATTAGATGTATTTCGTAAAATAAATATTGGGACGACCATGGCACCACCTAGATAACACCTTCGCCGAGGTATAAAATCAAATGTTACATTCATAGATAGTGTACAAGATTTACAGATGATAAAAAAGCATGAAGTTAATACCTGTTGACTTGTACGCAGGATATATTAATTTAAATAATTGTGTTTAACTAACATGACTTTGTATTTTTTAAATGTTAAAAAAGAGTAACTACTGAGTTTCTTGACGGTTCTTCTCGGTAGAATCTACTTTCCGAACCGATGGTAGCTTCACTTTATTGTAAAATGACGATTCAAAAGTGCTTGTAAAAGCCTACTTGAATAAAGTTTATTTTGATTTGATTTGTAAGTGGCTTCAGCAAGATGAGGCTTACTAAGCAGTAGGTAACATCAGCCATAAATTTATCGTATTTGGAAATTATGGACAATTCCTGATAACAAAACAAATACAAATAATTTGCAGGTAAAACGCGCGTCTGAGTTATTCGGTTATTTCATAACGCCGGATACTTGGTGGCCGCTCGTTGAAACTGAGGTAGACTCGTGGAGTGCTCTTTTTATTATTGCCAATATTCTGAAGGGATCCCGGGCAGAGTTGGTTAAGGAGAAGGTTATGACTGAATTGTGCAAGGAATTGGCAGATCCCGAGAGTTGCAGGGTCAGGAAGGTGAGCAGACATTAGTCTTCTTAAATTACTCTTCGGACATTTTCACATGCAAAGAAGGAAATTTGTTTTAAAACATACTGTGAAACTAAAAGAGTAAAAAAAAATTGGATTCTATTGTTACTTTTACATAAGTCAAATAAATCATAATTATTCTATGGTATAAAATACTTTTTAGATGATGCTACTTATAATTTCATACGTAAGGAATACTTTTTCATATGTATATGAGAAATATATAATTACGACTGTATTTTTGACCAGTTTTTAGTGATGTTTTTAATGGGATTTTATTAGGAGTCGAGGATTAAATTATAGTTACCAAATTACATAGCTTAACCTTAGATTTTATTTGATTTTTAGCCAAAATATCAGACGAACTTGATACTTGTAACTGAAGCCTTAATGGACTTATGTAAAGACGACTGCAAGTCCGTAGCTGAACAGCTGTTTGTTATTAACTTCACGGTGTATGCGATGCCCTGCGATGATAAAATACAATTTATGGCATTGTGTAAGTATATAATATACTAGTGGCTTTTACTTGAATATTGAATCGCGAGCTTGAGTGGTTTCAGGCGCCAAAAGTATCTTCGCGATAATAGTCACGAAGGTATAGAATAGATAGGTCATAATAGATAGGTCATGTTTCTATTGATTTTCATGTTTTCATTTCACAAAGGTGGAACTAAAACTATTATGCACGGGCAAAAGTGCAAAAATTAATTATTCAATGCGCTTGCATATTTTCCAGTCTTGTGTGATTTGCTGCCTATCGTGTAGCGATTATCGAGGAACTAAAAGTGCCTATAAACTTGGAATTAATTTAAAAGAAAACTTTGTTTTTACGTGGTTTTTATTGGGACAATTGATTAAACCAAACAGAAATTACGACACGGCATTCAATGTTTTACTGTAGCAAATTTGGACAAACTTCGCTGTATTGAGAAATGCGGAAGCACAATCGTTTCTCTGTACGAGAAGCACATCGGGCGAGTGTTGGGCGCCATCACAAGCGACGCCGCCACGTGGAGTCTGCTCACGCCCGACCGCTGCCTGTTGGAGTGTGTGCTGCTGCACTCAGGTGCGTTGAATATGAACTACAGCAAAAATAAGTTCCCTTTCTAGATTTGTCGGACGAGTCAGACAACCATATGATATAGTGTATCATTGTTTCTGATATTGAGAGATGTCGTAAAATATTATTCTTGTTATATATCCAGAACGGTCATCGTTTTATTTGTTACTCTTAATTTGTCGTTACTCGACTTGTTTGGAACAATTCTTATCATAGAGGCGATTACAATTCGAACACCAGTAAGGGTTTTTGTTAATGAATCAAAAACATTAGTTGAATCCCGTGGCGGCGCAAGTTCGAATCTTAATGAGGGCAAGTTACAGTTTGGGCACCGCTACGCCTTACGCCGCCACTGGTCGAATTTTGAATAATCTATGATATTAATTGTGGAGTTGTCAAAAAAGTCGTTTGGACGTCAACAACGTAGTAATATCCAAAGTCCTAGAAGTAAAATTAGTAGGATATAAATAATTAACCGAAATAGTGTTTTAGTGTGACTGGATAAAAGGTAGTAAAATTAAATTAAATCAGGTTCAGCGATGGGAACCCAGTTGCATCTCATCGCTCCGCTGTTGAAAGAATGCCTCGCGCCGCCGAAACTGGATCCAGAAGTGAAGCTGAAAGTGTTCACTGCCCTGTCGACGGTGCTGTTACAGCGGCAAGACAACTTCAGTAAATGCGAACCGGACAAGTTGGAAGCGTTTTTGAAGATTGTTATCGATGGTACGTTCCTTGTTTAGGCCTTTAAATGGTTGGAGTTAATTCTTAATGTATAAGTCCATATTCGCTTAGGTACATATGCTATTCTTACATTAAATTGAGTCATTTTAGAGATGGCGACATTAAGATTTTTTTAAATAAAAATCTAGCAATTTACTGTTATTTATATTTATTTATCGGTCAAAAGCCTGCTTCTTTCATTTAAAAATGGTGCTGAGTGAATGTGAAATAACATATTATATTGATGCGTGATACTAAAGATGAAGTTTCTCGGCAGCCCGTGGAAGGTTAATTGTAGATGGGAATACTGAAGAGACAAATATATAGCACTGACTGAACAATTACTTTCTACCATGTCAAGATCGCCTTTTAAGTTCAGCGTATTTCGTTTTTTTTTTGTTATTAGCGAATGTTTAGTCCATCTCTGCCAATTAGGTATATAGTTTTGTTTGATTTTATAAATGCTCGTTACATCCGGTATTAAGAAATTTATTAAAAGGATAAGAATAACAAACAACAACAGCTTGTAAATTTCCCACTTCTGGGCTAAGGCCTCCTCTCCCGTAGAGGAAAAGGTTTGGAACATATTCAACCGCGCTGTTCCATTGCGGGTTGGTGGAACATAGATGTGGCAAAATTTTAAACACAATAGATGCATAACGGTTTCCTCGCGATGTCTTTTTTCACTTTCGAGCACGAGATGAATTATATAAACAAATGAAGCACATATATATTCAGCAGTGGATGTGAACCTGCAATCATCGCTTAAGATGCACGCTTCCTAACCTCTGGGCCATCTCGGCTCTTATCTCAGCTAAAAGGATAGTGGGTACTCAGTTAGCTTTCATTGCAGAAGTGATAATGCCCAACCTCATTTGGTCTCCGGGCAAGACGGCGGAGGCCATCCGCAGCGCGGCGGCGGCGTGCCTGTGCGCCGCGCTGCAGGAGCGCCCGCACGCCGACGACGACGCCGACGAGGTACGGCGCGACATGTGCGTGCTTGCAACATTCCTTAAACATCTTATTGAGTAACTGTAACTACAGGCACAAGGGACATAACATCTTAGTTCCCAAGGTTGGTGGCACATTGACGATGTAAGGAATAGTTAATAATTCTTACAGCGTTAATGTCTATGGGCGATGGTGACCACTTACCATCAGGTGGCCCATATGCTCGTCCGCCAACCTATACCATAAAAAAAAAAATCTTATTGAGTTATGAATCATATGAGATATCAAAAAACGAAAATTGTTTTGTGCCCTGGGAAGGTTTAATAAGTCAAAATATATTCCGTGACTGCGGTTCCCTGTCATTAGTTTTATCACCAACTCAGTTCCGTATATTCCGTAATTGCCATTTAAAATCTACGTATATATGTTTATAAAGTTTGTGGAATGCAATTAACTAATAACTTCAAAATAATTCACTCGTTTCAGAAAATAGATTTGTTCCCAAACAAAGAGTCTCTGGTGCCTTTCCTCGATCGGTTGGTACCGCTGCTGGTGGGCCTGTCGGACGACAACTCGTCGCTGACGCGGCAGCACGCGCTGCGCGCCGCGCGCTGCCTCGCGCGGCTGGCCGGCCCGCGGGGCTGCTTCACGGCCGACATACTGCACAAGCTCTATTTTGGTAAGATACGAAAAACTCTACTGAGTTAATTTTGCCAGTTCCTCTTACATATTCAATAGGTTATTTTCCGAATGGGTTGTAATTTTAACTTTGCATTAAATAAATTCTTTTAAAACTCTCCAATTTACGCTGAATGGATGAGTTTCATATCGTCATATCAACAAGACGTGATTTTCTTCGTATTTTATGTAAATGTCAAATTCTGTGTCTGCCATTAAGCTGGTTGTTACAACTTATAACCAGCGTTATAGATATAGAATTTGAAAGCTTCAATACAAATTTTTGAAGATGTATAAAATCTACTGTCATATATATATATATATAGTATACACCCAGTATACTATCAAGAGCTGGATAATTGTGCTATCTACATTATATACATACATTAGTATGGAAAGTTTGCTCATGTGTACGGCCATACTTTATGTTCCTTCGTTTTGAGCGGATTGATTTGATGACATTTGACATAGGAGCTTGAAATCAGTTTCGGTTATTGTATAACCATTAAGCCAATCAGCTGTATGATGATTATTGTCAAACTCAAAATCAATCAGTTGATCAGTGGATTGTGACATTGCCAAAATAATTTGTGTTTCAACAGCACGGTTAAAAAGGATGGTTAAAAAGGATAGTTTTGAGAGCGTAATTTAATTTCATAATATGTTTTAGTGGTGATTAAGCGACTCGACGATAGCAGTGACAAGGTACGGTCCTACGCCGTCCAAACACTCTGCACGCTGTTCGGTGCTCGTCCGAAGCCCTACGACACCACCGTCTTCGGAGCTCACATCGATGCTTTGTACAGCGCTATGCTCATACACCTCGATGATAACGACGAAACATTTCAGAAGGAAATGCTGGGTAAGACATATTCGCGGTGATCTCAGCCTACATAAGTTATCTACACAACGACGTCATATACAAACTCATACACTACAATTTCATCAGGGAAACATTTAAATATAGCTTTGAGTTTTTGTGGTTTACTCTTTTTATTGAATACTCTTAATTTTGTTTCTAATGATTGAAACATTTCTGCACATCAAAGTCGAATTGTTTCGAATTATATCACATAGATTAAAAAAAGGGAACACATTGACTAATATCTTTATTTTCCCTTTTTTTAATCTTGAAAAAAATTGTCGTTGTTTAAATAATTATATATCTAAATGTTTTGTTTTGTTCCAGATGCACTAATAACATTAAGTGACATCGATTCTCAACTATTAATGAAAAAGCTTAAATCAAATATACACCTATATAGGAACAAAGCAGCGTATGAGCGCCTCACTCGACATATTGAAGAACATATGCAATAAATAATTATCTAGTCAATTTTGGTGCAGACTATCTTTAGACAATCTCTATTTAATAGGAGGAAAAGACATATTTTTTACGTTTAGAGTTAGTCCAAGTATGAGCCTTGGTCTTGATTTTATTTTTTAAAACAAGAGGCGAAGTACAAAATAGTCGGCACAACAAACTTATAGCACAGAGTGCATAAAAGTTCTGTTTTTAATTTTAATGTGGAGATGTTTGAATATTTCATTTAAGTAATAAAGAAATATACAAAGTTGCGTTTTTGTTTTAGTTACTTACTCATTTTGTTAAATGCGATTTACAGATGATCTAGACACTTGCTTACTACCTGCATTAAAGTTTAGATATTAGAATGAATGGACTCATTCTAAATTTTGGGTTAAACTTTGAAAGTAGCATGGACTTAGGTTTCGTTATCTTATCACATATTCTTATACACATACCGCTCGATCTGTTCCCGTAAAAATAATTATTATACATTAAACAAAGGTATGGTGAGGAAGTTAAGGTAGGGTAACTTTGTATGATACCTGTGCGAAGTGGTCGGGAGAGAGCCGTCGGTGGTATGTCATCACTGCGATGACAGAGCCGTGGACACGGCCGAGCACACGCGCGCAGAGTGCCCAGCCTGGGCGGAACTTCGCGCAGCCTTGTCCGCGGTTATTGGATTTGACCTTTCGCTTCCGGCCCTGATTCGTAAGATGGTCGAGAGCGAAGAAGCGTGGGCGGGTCTTCAGCGAAGCCGTAATGTCCGCGAAGGAGAAGGCGAAGCGACAGCGGGAGGACGACCCTAACTCTCTCCCGCTGCGCCGACGGAAACCCGGTCGGCGGCACCGCGACCGTCTAGGCCGGTTGCCTTGATTGCGACACAATGATGTTGGCAGCGGACCTTTACATCCGCTGCCGCAAAGCCCTTGATTTTGACATAGTGCGGTTGGCAGCGGACCTTTACATCCGGTGCTGACTAGCCTCCAGTGGCGGATTCGGGGGGAGTCCGTCACGGTGCAGACGGAGGCGAAGTCGGAAGGTGCGCCGTAACATCTGGCGTGCCTTTCGTGGCGGGTCGCCATTTTACAGAGACGGCCGCTGGCAGGGCCGCGGTGGTGAGCCAAGTGCGTTCCCGTAGCCCTGTCGCCTTGCGGCGAAGGCGGACATCCTAGGAGGTTTTAGAGGGTAGGAGAGGGCCTTCTGCCCCGGGAGTCCCACATATCCGTCCCGTTCCCCCTGCTGCCGGGCGGAATGCGTAAATGCATTTCCTCCTAGTAAAACAAAAAAAAAGGGTTACTTTGTATGAAGAATAACTGTAGTAGGTACGTTGTAAAATGTACAACTATAAATTGATTTTTAAACCTTATTTTAAAATTATATATATGGTATATTTAAATGGAGGTAATTGTACATATTGTAAATAATGTAGATGTATGTATATGATAAGAATATTCCTAATACTTATCTAAGAATATTCCCTATGAAAAATGCGGATGAATCTGCAGAGAGATCGAACTATTCTACGCAAAGACAGAGGGCCAAATTGGTCAGAAAGGACTTGATCAGCGATAATTCGATTTGCTCTGCTTTGAATATGATCGAATAGCAGAAGCTCTTAATAGGTAATCCCATCCAGAGTGAAAGCAGTATCCCAATTGAGGCTGTAGAATTTACATTATAAAAATATACAACCGTGAAACCCTACAGGCAGTCGCTAATTAGCTGGTGTTCCTATAGGTAGGAGGAGCTGGCAGTTAATTATGGATACCATTATACTGCAGAAAAATAATAAGATCGCTATAAGCCTACAATTGGGTGGGTTCGAGCCGTTGTCTTTTTTATTGATGGAGTGCACAAAAGCAGTCTTCCGGAATTTCAGGGCGAAGCCTAATGCTTAGGATTGTCGAAACAGATTCGTTAAAACCGTTATTATATACAAATTTTAATTCAATTTTAACTAAATCGACATAGTCTCGTTTAATCAAGATCAGTTTATGTTTTTGTTGCATATTCTGGCTTTAAATTTAGTTTAGACAAAAAATTAAAGCACGGTAAACTGTTTATTTTTTTTAAGTAATTTAAATGCTTGTCTTTTTTTTAATGTATCTCACTTCCGTACGCTAAATATATTTTGTATCAATAATTATATTATTTGATTGGATTAATTTACTGAAGTGCATAAAATTAAATAGGCACCACGTGTATCGGAGGCTTTAGGTGCGCAGTGTCAATTGTCAAAATTAGGTATTTTGCTTCCATGCGCAGTGTGTAGTGTGTACTTAATAGACAGTACTGTGTTATTAGACTATTCGTTTGTATACGCTCAATATTATTTACAATCAATCTTCTGTAACATCTAAATTACATTTATGTTTTATATAAAATAATATAATAACAATGGAGGTGACTAGAAAAAGTGAGTAATTTAATGGTAAAGAAGGTAACCTTTTATTTATTATTATACATTCAATCTCACAGTAAACACTTTTTTTTTAGATTTCAAAGAAACATTACCTCTAATAAGCGAATCTATAAATAAAGCGGACTTTTTGGTGATAGATACAGAATTTACAGGCTTAATTAACGGTCGAGATGTTTCTATGTTTGATTCTCCCCAAGAGTACTATACAACATTGTTGAATGGGTCAACCGATTTTTTATTAATACAGTACGGTCTTTGCGCTTTCTTCTGGGATGAAGAAGAAAAACACTACAAGAATGATGCCTATAACTTCTATTTGTTTCCACGTGGGCGTCCTGGTCCCGAAAAAATGTTTTTATGTCAAAGTTCTAGCTTAGATTTTTTGGCGGCACAAGGATTTGACTTTAACAAACTTATCAAAGAAGGTAATTATATTTACTATTTTTTTTCACACAGTATATTAATCATAAAACACATAAAATAAACCAAATGTACAGGAAAATATATAAATCAGTCGGCATATTAAGTACAAATTTGGGGTAATGAATTGAAGATTTAAAAGCAATGTTGGGTTCTTTTATATTTAGTTATAAAAATCAATGCCTTGGTGTACGAAATATTTATGTATAAAGTCTATAATAATGAAAATAAAATGTATAGGGAATGGTATAAACTTAATCTTTTAACTTTAGTTTCTGGCCTGTTCTCTCTTGGTATAAACTATATTCTGAACTAGTCTATCAGTACTTTTAATATGGTTCTGTAAAATGAACTACTTTTAGAAGTCTTTTAAGAAGAATAAAGCATATTTTGGTTTTCAAAATAAAATTTAATTTCTATTTCATAAATAATAACAAGTAGTTACATTTCTTTTATAAACAAAGAAAAGAGTTGTGACTTTTATATACTGTCAACATGAATTTGAGTATGTTGCTGAACAATAAGAATTTTGGATATTGATCTTGTCGAACACAGGTATACTTAAACATTTTAGATGTTATGAAGATATAATATTATTCCCAAATAGTGAAAGTGAGAGAAATGAAAACCAGCATGCCTAAACCACTAAGAAATCAAATAATATTTATAACTATACTTTTTGCTAGTCTATGAGTAAATTGTGTCTTACATATATACTCATCAATTTCATTTTATTACAAAACTTTGTCATACAACGAATGATTTATAAGAGTAGTAAACAAACTTAACCTCAAAACAAATTAGAAATCCTTAGCACCAATACTATTTCATAATTGTGTATCTAATTAAAAGTTTCAAAAGTCTTATGAAAATTATTCCAAAAAAGAAACAACTGTAGTCATTCAAGTTAAACCAGGCAATGTGTTAGTTTAATATTAAATTTAAATATTGTCACATAATTGTTTTATTTTAATAGTTGTTATGTTTAAATAACTATTAACCGTATGAAATCACATTATATGTGTTTTAAAATTTATTATTTAGTATTGTTTATTTAATTTTCTCTATTCTTGCAGTTAATGCATAAATAATGAACTGTTTTGTGAATTTTATTATTAATATAGTGATAAAACTTTTTCAGGTATTTCATATATGACAGAACCTATAGAATCAAGGTTGCGAGAGAACTTGACTGAGAGACAAAATAGGAGTAATTCTGAGCAGGAATCTATTACAATTCCTGCTGAGCAAAGAAGCCAGATTGAAGATATTTGGTAAGGGAAATACTTTCAACTTGTACATCAAGCCATCGTACATTGTACATTTATTTAAAGATTAGTCACGTAAAGTAAAAAGAATAATAAATTTAACATAGACCTCTAAGAAATACCTCCTTTAATATCAGTACTCTAGTGAGAATTCCGTAGTAGTATTTAGCTATGTGAGGTTAATAATTATTTATTAAAAAAAAACTGTACCTGATGTGTTTTTATTATAATCCATTAATTCAACAGGAGAACTGTATTTTCTGTTTTACAATCCTATGATCTCTTTTTTTTTAAATTGTGTTTATATGACAAGCACATTGATTTTTAATACATATACATATATATGTCCAATGTTTACATAATTTTTCTTACTAACCAGATGGGACATAAAATGGCATATTCTTAAAATATAATGTTTTGTTTCACAGCAAAAAAGTGCGGGAGTTTTTGGATAACAGCAAATCAGATGAAATGGAGATTGACAGATGCAATGCATTCATCAGGCGATTGCTGTTCCAAGAGCTTGGGGCACGGTTCAAAAACGAAGCATTTGTTGAGACTAAGGTGTTGGAAAATAAAGATAGGTAATGGTGTTTAGTAAACTTACCATTATTTAATTTTAAAAAAATATATATGTAACATATAATATAATCATAAAGGGTAAATCAGTACATTGACAAATGGCAAAATAGCTCTTGATTTCACCAGAAAATAAACTTATGGTATATAAGAAATTAATACCAACCTTTTTTTTATGAAATTTAACACTAAGGACAGCTTAATATTAAAAAAATATGGTTTTTCATGTGATTTGATTTATGTGCATAATGTTTGTGGTTTACAAGTTATAAACATACAACAAAGTATATTAATATTTATAATTTTACATTAAAATACCAACAGATAGTAAAATATGTATGTAAGAATGTTGATGCAAAAATGTTCGATTTTTTCTTTAAAATCTTAGTAAAGATACCAAAGTTTTATAGTATTTATAACTGTTTTTAGATTGATGTATTCATTCGCACCAAATAATATTTAGTATCATTATTATGTTGTAAAAGACCAAAAGTATTTACATGACAATTTTTGAAATAAGTTTTCAATTTTATGTAAACTAAGTCAAAAAACATTTTTACAGGGTGTTAAGGGTAAGCCGGTTAACAGCCGACAATAAGGGTGAGAATCGAAACTTACAGAAAAAGGAGAAAGAGTGGGAGGAGTTTGAAGAAGCGGTCGGATTTTCGAAGGTCGCCAGAATGATCAGTCAGTCGGTAAGCTAGTAGTAAAAGTAAAAGTAAAGTAACAGCTTGTAAATTACCCACTACTGGGCTAATGGCCTCCTCTCCCATTAAGGAGAGGGCTTGGAACATATTCCACCACGCTGTTCCAATGCAGAATTTCAATGAAATTCGACACTTGCAGGTTTCCTCACGATGTTTTCCTTTATCGCCGAGCACGAGATGAATTATAATATAAACACAAATTAAGCACATGAATATAGTGGTGCTTGCCTGGGTTTGAACCCGAAATCATCGGTCAAGATGCACATGTTTTAATCACTGGGCCATCTCGGCTCTAAGCTAGTAGTGTTTCACTTATAATGTTTACTTAAGAATTGAAATAATCAGAGCAGGTCATCAATTTTAATGAATACCACAGTATGGTTATAATAACCCGACTGCTGTCTTACCATCTGGAGAAATCACATAGATTCTAAGACAGTACATTTATAAAAGTAGACCTAACGCCGTTTCCGATAATACAATGATTTTCTTCTTCTGTAATTAGTCTTCTGCATTTTTTTTGTTGGTTCTTCTCTGGTCTGATGATTCTCTGTATGAACTATGCTAGATTTTTGACAGTCAATATATGTCTGTATTGTTACTATATTGAATAAAGATTTTTAACAGTATTAAATTTGAAAAAAGTAAGATTAAATAATTAGCTAACAGTGCAGTAAAACTAAAGAGTCTAAATTAAATCAAAATACAGAAATCTCTCGTCTGTATTTTATATTTGTCTCTATCTGTTTTGCTACTGAAATAATAATTTGAAGGTTTTTTTTTTATGTTTTGTATGCATGAAGAAAGTATATAACTATGATAGGTTACTTTATAATTGTTATTTACAGATCATGATTATTGTTTCTCTGTCTATTGTTATTTCATTTATTACTGCATTGACGACCTTTGTGATTGAGTAGTGTGTACACTGGTTTTCACGGGTACGCCACTCAGAGGTCCCGGGCTCGATTGCCGGTCAAGTCGATGTAGAATATCGTTAGTTTTCTATGTTGCTTGGGTCTGGGTGTTTGTGGTGCCGTCGTTACTTTTGATTTTTCACAAAAAAAAGTGCTTTAGCTACTTACATTGGGATTAGAGTAATGTATGTGATGTTGTCTCATATTTATTTATTTATTATTTACTAGCGACCCGGCCCTGCTCTGCAAGGGTGCAAAACTGATACTAAATATACTACAGAATTTGTTTACGACATAATACTAGATACTTCCAAAATTGACAGTGTTACTATATTGGTTATATATCTATTAAAAAAATCCGCATCAAAATCCGTTGTGTAATTTTAAAGATCTAAGTATACATAGAGAGATACAGCGGAATGCGACTTTATTTTATACTATGTGAAGATGAGAAATACAGACATGTATAATATATTTTTTGCACCATTTATTTTATTTATATAGTATATAATAACAAGCATATATTCTTTCAGGAAAAGTTGGTGATAGGCCACAACATGTTACTGGACGTCTTGCACACACTGAACCATTTCTTCCAACCGCTGCCCACTGATTACTCTTCCTTTAAAGAGTTTACCCATTGTATGTTCCCGAGGTCAGTTTGTTTAGCAAATATTCGTAAATATAAGAATGTATGCATTCAATCTTTCAATATTCATATTTAATATTAGCTTATTCCTATTAGTAAATTTTTACCAAAACTTTTGATTCCTGTAGTTTTTTCGGTGACAAACATTTAATTTTAACAAATTATTGTTCTGAAGCATTGATTAAATTATATTAAATAACTAAGATCTTCGCTCAACGTAAATTCAATCTTATTTTCTTTTTAAATCAAGTATAAAATATACATATAGTTCGAACAGCGTCAACAATCAACATATACTTAAGAATATGTAATTTCATATAATTTTTATGTAAAATGGGTTCTATTGTGAATTATACATACAACATTATGTCAGGTCGGTTGTTGTATTTGTTTGGCAATAGAAAACAGTAGCAACTTGGAACATGCAAGTTGGAAGTATGTATGAGTGTACATACCTCGGCAGATACGTTAGTCCTGCGCCCTTACCGGTCATTGGATTATGAGTGTTGTTGCTTGTCAGTTGTAGTTCAAGTTACATTTTCCTGAAAATAACCGTCTTCGAAATGTTAAAGAGGATATCATCACAAGTTCATTTTTATAACTCATGTTTCAGGATTCTAGACACTAAATACATGTGTAGTCTACCTCCCTTCAAAGACAAGGTGAATTCTAGTGTCCTACAGCATTTGCTGTCAACGCTATCAGAACCACCGTTCGCATTGCCAAAAGTCGGTAAGTGGCTTTTTATTTTAGCAAACTTCGACGAGAAATATCCTTTATTCTATCCTTTTTCCTACATCGCGTACTTGAAATTCTAAATTTTTTTTCGCATTCAAAAATATACCTACTTTGCCTTGTGTTTATAATTCCCTTGTAAGATCTCAAACTCGAATATGCATCTTCGATTTGGAACCCGTTTTATAAAATTCATGTCGAAAGATTAGAACGTATACAGCGTAATTTTACCCGTCTTTTAGCTTATAAAGATCACACTTGTCAGTATCGAGCTAACTGTAATACGAGACTAGCTCACTTTAAAACGAGTCGAGAAGGCCCAGGTCCAGTGGTTAGAACGCGTGCATCTTACCGATCATTGTGGGTTCAAACCCAGGCAAGCACCGCTGATTCATGTGCTTAATTTGTCTTTATAATTCGTCTCGTGCTCAGCGGTGAAGGAAAACATCGTGAGGAAACCTGCATGTGACAAATTTCATAGAAATTCTGCCACATGTGTATTCCACCAACCCGCATTGGAACAGCGTGGTGGAATGTGTTCCAAACCTTCTCCTCAAAAAGAGAGGAGGCCTTTAGCCCAGCAGTGGGAATTTACAGGCTGTTGTTGCTGTTGTCACTTTAAAATTATATCGCTGGAAATGCGCCGTCAAATCACTGATACCTTGACCTTATACAAGCTAATACACGGTTATATATCTTCACCTGAATTAATCCAGCATATCAACTTAGCAGTTCCTCGTACTATACCTAGACGCCCAATGAAAAACTCTTTACCACTGCAACATCTAAAACAAATTTGGGTAAATATGCTCCTCGTAACAGACTTATGAATTCGTTTAAGGACTTGTCATCTAACGGCGATATTGACATCTTTCGCAATAATAAAAATTATTTTATTAAACATTCCAAACATCTCATAGTTCGATCTCAAACCCTATAAGTAATATGTTTATGTTTTGTTCTTTTTTTTAATTTTATACTTAGCTTTTATGTTTTGTTTTAATTATTTCTTAATTCTTAAATTTATTACATAATTTAGTTTAAAATAAGACTTTATATTTTACATAGGTTAGTTTGGTTACTATTTTTGAACGTCAATGTTGTTTACACCTATAAAGATGTATCACCTCGAATGTTACTCATATTAAATATTTTATTTTTTAAAGTGTTTAGTGATAAGTCGATGGTGTAACTTTTTACAGTAAATAAATAAATTAGCCATAGCCAGCTCGTAGCTCCTCCTTTATTTTTTTGTCTAAATCGTATTGCGATAAGTGAGGTGGTTTGGTGCCTTTTCGCTGAAATAGACGTCTCATATCTGCCACCAATGATTATGTATTATACCATGACAACTCGTATGCTCGTATCACAACTCAAAAGAGTACTGGTCAACCGAAACATTGACGCACATTGCAAGATGTAGCGTAGCAGTGAACACGTGTCTGCCCGTAGAGTGCGCGGCGGGGCGCGGCTACACGTGCGCGCAGAACAAGGCGCACGAGGCGGGCTTCGACGCGTACGTGACGGGGCTGTGCTTCCTGGCCATGCAGGCGCACCTGGCGCGCATGCGCGGCGAGCGCGGCGCGCGCGTGGCCGCCGCCGACGCGCCGCCGCTGCGCCCCTTCCTCAACAAGCTGTTCCTGGCCAAGACGGCGCACCAGGACTCGCCCTACATCAACCTCACGGGCCCCGACCGTACGTACCGCCGCGACGCCGCTGCCTCCTAGCTGTGGGGATAGATTACTTTTGGGAAAAGGACAACGGCATATAACCCCTAACTCCCCACTCGATTGAATTGGGTACAGTCGCAGGCTCAGTTGTTATTAGACATTATTTGACTCTTGAAACATTAACAACTTTAGAAATACTGCATAATCCACCTTAAAGTGAATACAGTCTCAAACTAGATTACAGTAAACAGATTCAAATATGTATTCTGTGATTTACCAATAGCTGCATTATGTTATATAGTAAAAATAGTATTTAAAAAATACTACGGCTAGAACGCGTGCATCTTAGCAGATGATTGCGGGTTCAAATTTAGGCTAACACCACTGAATATACATTGGCTTAATTCATGTTTCTAAATTCATCTCCTGCTCGACTGTGAAGGAAAACATCGCGAGGAAACCTGCATGTGTCAAATTTCATAGAAATTCTGCTACATGTGTATTCCACCAAGCCGCATTGGAACAGCGTGATGGAATATGTTCCAAACCTTTTCCTTAAAGGGAGAGGAGGCCTTAGCCCAGTAGTGGGAAATTAACAGGCTGTTCTTGTTGTTGTTGGATTGTACATGACTGAAGTAACACATACTTAAATTATAGTTAAATTTTGTCAAATCTTAAGAGTAATGTCATTGTGTATACGTTGTTACAGCGACGCCGTCCAGAGACCACGTCTTTCACTTGACATTCCCGAAGGAGTGGCAGAGGAATGACATTAATCAACTTTTCAGCGCCTTCGGTAAGATTTTTATTTCTTTTATTCGAAAGGTTAGAAACTGCACCGAGAAGAACTGCAATTGAGAAATGGTAATGAAAAACATGGACTTAGGTTCATTGAAAAGCTGACGAAATCTCAGGCTGCAACAATCGATCTTTCTAAGAATCTTAGCGCAAGCATCGTAGGTAGTTTTCGTTACAGATACGCAAACGCAAATTATTAATTAAGACCATCGTTAAATAGTTTATACTTAATTTATATGATATAAAATTAATTTGATTATTTATAAAAATGTACCGGAGCCATAAAAGGTCAAACCATTTATGGAACTCAAAAAGATACATGGATAGAAAACAATGTGGACAAAGAAATTAATATAAAAATGTATATTAATTTACTTTTTCCCCATAGCATTTATACAACTATACTATAGAACTACCGTTAGAAAGTATAACTAATTGTATACCTACAATGAGTCAATCTCGACAACTACAATACTATAATACTCAGCAAAATTGCAGTTTAAATTGTGTGTTAAATGAATTTTTAAGGTCATCATTTTATTTAAAACGGAAAGATGTTTGTCAAAAAAATTACTGATAAAGTATATAAATATATATTATATATTTTTGTCATTAGGTCAAATCACAGTCCAATTCTTGGACGATACATCAGCGCTAGTGGCGTTATCCAGGAGAGATCTCGCGAAGACGGTCACCCGGGTGTTCGCCAACAACAACCGGATATCCATCATGCCCTACGTCACCTACAAGCTGCTCAACAATAAGGTAATTGGAGCCTTATTGTATAGGCTCCAAGATTTACATTACTTTGTATTTGTAATAGTAGTTATTATGTACCATTTAAATCAAGTGAAATATTTGTTTGTAGTACACTAATTCATTATTAATTAAATTCTACTGTTTGGTTATATGATTCATTAACTTCCTTACTATTAATAAGAAATACGGTAGACATGGCGTCTGATTAAAAAATCTTGTGACCTGCAAGTATTCAATTAAATGTGTACATTTTTATTACGGTTTAGTAACCAGTACTGATCGTTGTGAATTGAACTTTATGTATGTGTATTAAAGCTCATTCTCGTCCGCAGCACCAGAGCGAGCGTCGCGAGGAGACGTCGGAGAAGTTTATGAGACTGTACGTAGTACTTTTTTCAATCGTGTTTTCTGTTTTTATTTATTATTTTAATCAAGTCGCTTTCTCACGATAGTGATAAGTGTATTCTAATAAACTGTTGTCTATCATTTTGATATTTCAATGAATTCAAACATATATTAATGAATAGTAAAGTCCAATATACTGCAGTTGATGTTATGATCCCATTCCATTTCCATCCCATTAAAAGTCACAAAACAATTACGTTGAAATCATTTACTTCATCACTTAAAATTAACTACTGGTTCGGAATACCAGAGTTACCAGAAAAATGGTTTTTCTTTTTGATGACTTTTTTCACGTTATTTTTTTTAAGATGATAAATACTGCTTCAAATGTATTTAAAATTCTAATTATAATCTATAGTAATTGTTTATGTTATTAAACATATGCTTGGAGTCAATTAAGGCAAGTTCAAATGTCTTACGGATAAACTATTCGAGCGTTACTTTTTACCCATATAGCCATATTCATATTTTAATGTAGTTGTTTCAATATAGAACAAAATTAGTTTTATTTATATTTTTGAGTTGATGGTAATTACTTTTCACTTATTGTCATAAAAATAAATATGTAATGCATGTATGTCGCTTATGAGAATCATGTGTGTCTATGTATGTAATTAATTTATTTCTCAATATAATAGTCGTTCAATTAGCTGGTTACTAACTTAGAATTTTCTATTACTATTGATAACCAAAAGGTTTATTTTAGATTTAACTTTAGAGGAGGATATATTTTATAGCGAAAATATGAGGAAAGTGTTCATACTAGCCCTAATTCGACAAAAAAGTTTGTCTATCGAATATAATTTCTAGTTATCTTAAATTAAAATAGAATTATGAATTTATTTTAGACTAGGTCATACTTTACTAAGTATTTTTTATTTATTATAATTTATTTTGTGAATTGTAATTTACATCTTCCCAAAATAATTGTATTTCATACTTTAAATAAAAACACAGGTTTGGATTTTTTATGATATAGGATGGCGTACAACCAAATGGGCCCGATAGTAAGTGGCACCATCGTTCATAGACGATGGCGCTGTAATAATTACTTACCATTCCTTTCATCGCCAATGCGCCACTGACCCTGACAACTAAGATGTTATGTCGCTTGTGCCTGTAGTTACAACAATACTATTTGGCGGTAGAATAACCTGATGAGTGGGTGGTACCAACCCTGACGGGCTTGCACGAAGCCTTACCACCAAGTGATATAGTTATCACCAAGTTATAATGATTTCACCATTCGTTTGCTGTATATCGGAGTGTAACTTTTCTAACATTCGTGCACTAAGTAGTGTCTGCGTAACACCCGTGACAATAATGCTCTTGTGGTTTGATTACAAGCACTCGTTAAATTACTGACGCAAGCCTGCTAAAATTATAATACCAAAAAACAAGAAAGAAGGAAAAACTTTCGCTGTAGTTAATGAAAGCTGTAGGTGTAGACATTCGTCGGTCTAAGGCATACATAGCGTTTACCTTCCATAAAAAAGCTTTTATTGGATGATATTTGATGGTAAAAAAGGTATCTCTTTAGAAATTAATGAAAAATAATAGGCAGGTAAGAGCATTGACAAAACTTCGTGTATAATTTATAGGAAAGAAACTTAAATAAGTCTATACAGTCAGTCAGAAAGGATGTATTTTCAGAAAAATATATTGCATTGCCAGAAGAGAAGAAGAAAATATATTAGTTAACGTAATGGACATTTGAGAAGCTCGCGTCGATATCTGTAATTGGCGTACCAAGCTACTCTCAAGTAATATCTGTTAAACAGATTACAAAATAATATTTACAGACTTACCAGAAGTTTGTATAATGCGGGGAATCTTTGAATATAAAGAACGTCATATTTTATGTGTTGTGATTGGATGTTGTGTAGTTTCTGAGCCCGACTGGTTGGACTAAAATAGAAAGTTTGTGAATGTGTCTGCTAGATAGCGTACTGTCAATAATATTGGGTACCTTTTTGTGTTTAAAAAATATTGACAAAAAGTGTATAAAGAAAGAAAGAAATGTTTATATCTGGTATTACATTATTATCCTGGTAACATATAAAGCGATTTGGGCACGGGCCCTGATTTCCTTCTCTTTTAGTAAGTACGGTCCCGTTTCCATGGTTTCGTAGGATCATACGATGCTAAATACTACATGTCTGGTACGCCTGCGTTGTGAAGATAGCTAAATTTTTCCAATCGGTGGTTTCGCTACATTAATAACAAGGCGCCTTTAACTTTATTGGCACACTAACTGTATCCGCTTGTGATACATCCAATGGCATGTATACGCAAGCATCAGACGTTTATAGTCAGTTAAAAATGTTTGAAAAATAAAAATAGCCTACGGAGCTTCGAAATAAAACTTACGAGATAAAATTTTAGCCCCTTTACAAATTTTCAGTTAAAAAAAATATTCAAAATAATGTAACAACACGTATAACAGTAATATGATATATCAGGTGATGAAATTCGGCTAAAGTATATCCTATAAGAAGAATATTCTCAGCTGCGGGATTGTTACATATTATATAGGACACGTGTCGAATTGACTTGAGGTCATATATATAAATAACTTAGATATTTATATTTATACGCTGGAATAATATGTAGGTAAAATTTTAATACTACCTTTTCCATTAAATAACAAATTGGTCTTTTGTAAAATCTTAAATAATAATGAGAGAATGAAGTCAATTTCAATAAATATCCAATTATTTTTATGAAAGATATAAAAATATATAATTACTGAGCGATATAATATATTCGGTCGCATTTCGATTGGGTTTGTTTCACTGAGCTTTCTACTTGAAGCTATTGTAAGCCTTGGTTTAACGGATCGTGAGAGGATATCTGTAGGGTAACCACATTTATCAGCTACGTAGGATATTTTTATTTAAGAAATATTGTAGGTAGAGATTGTAACTGTTACTATAATTGATCATGTATAATTTGTTGGTTTTATCTTATTCATATTATAAACGAAGTATTCAACTCACAATACGACTAACAAGTAGAATACAACCGTAAAGTAGTTTAAAGGAAAGTTTATTTTTCATCCCTAAATTATATATATTTACAAAATAAAGTAGTTTTTTTTACATAGGACGATAATAAACGACTTGGCAATATACTTGATTTTGTAACAATTTACTTTTATGTTGTGTTGTTTATACAAAATAATATTGGTACTGTAATGTTAACACGCACTTACGTTAATTTTAAATGTTATTGTATTTATATTTGACTACTGTTATAAATACCCGTGCCCATAACGCCGTGTGGTCACCGTCGGTCTGGACAATGGCGCGTGGTACGCGACCCCGCGACCTCGCGTGCGCGCTTCCGCCATCTTGCATTTTAATGCGCGCACCGCATTTGCATAGACCGACACGTGCGATGATATTCCATTCTCATTTACTTTGTGCTACCTCTGAGGGGAATTGTTTTGCTAAATCTCTGTATTCAATATATTATTTCGTCTAGGAAAGGAATGGAAATATTATTATATGTTTTATCCTTTATCAAAACAGGTTACCAATGTATATTTAAAATAAAATTAAAGTTGAGTGACTTGCAACTTGCTTTTACATGAATAATAGAGCTGCTTTGCATCCGAAGTGTGCAGTAAATATTATCTGATAATAATAAACACTATTATAAAAAAAACAAAGTCAAAAGACATTGTACATTTAATAAAACCGTTTTTTATGTTAGAAATATTTATAAGTTCTAGGAACACAAGTGAAGAAACTATATGTTCACCAAGAAATATATCACGAGAACATTTGTAGGCTTTAATTTTAATCGTAATTAAATGTCACTACAGTAAATCTAGAGTTGCAATTTCACTTTATCCCTATCTTTTCCGACCTTTATGAGATTTATTGGCAGTCCGCATTGCATTAGCGACTAGCGACTGGCATATCAAAGTTTGGCACGGCGCATATAAATAAAAGGAGCGGTTAAAGAAACAATTGTGGCACGCGTCGATCGCTCGTAAACACTCGAGTTTCATCGGCATCGCTCGTGCCGATGCTATCTCGCGGTTACCTTGTTTAGGGCACAGAGTAACTTGCTATAGGTAGATACTTATTACTTTCTTAAAATGTACCGAGCCCAAAAGATTATTTGCCCGTATGCTAAATATCTATTTGACTATATATTATTTCATTTCAATTGTGTTACTCAGTGCTCTGAAAATCATGAGTTTATATGAGCTTACATTTTGTCTTGTTACTGTTTTATGTACTTTACTCACTTAATGGTACAATGTTTGAAAATATTTTTACTAATTACTTACATGAGTTTAAACTTATGACTGTAATTAATTATTTATTAATGATGTTTAAATCTTTCTTTACGTTTGTATGGGCCAAATAAATGATATATTTTTAAGCAATTAAAAATTAAGTAATCATTATGTTTAACACTTATGGGACGTTGTAATTCTAGGGAAATGTTTTTTTATTTACTGACTATGGATTATCTAAAGTGCTTCTGATATAGTTTTTGTAAACGTATATGTTTGTATGAATAATGAGTTGCGTAAGGCCCGCTTCGCTCGCTGCTCTGTGTAAGGGTGCGCACGCGCCGCGAACTGGGTCGCGATTCTCGCCTGCAGCCTCCGATAGCAGTTTGCGGTAGTAACAGTCACTGATTTAAGCCTTCGTGACGCGCATGATCTTGTGTGAAATACTGTCCGCTCCCTGCACGTTGAGTCATCGCGATATACCCCTCGTATTATGCGCGCGCCACGTGTGGGAGTAGCTTTGCAATGTATTGAATAAAACAGCATTTACTTCATACCGTATCTGTTATATAAAGGTGTTCAATAATTTATTTCCAGTACAAACTTGTTGCTGGTTATAAATTTTTTAAAGCACCATCTTAGTATTTACATTTGAAAATGGTATAATACTATACAATATATTTCCTGGCCTTACATAAAGTCTAACTGCTATGATTAAATTTATATAAAAACGTTTTTATCATGGAAAATTTACGTTAATAGAGTATTTGAATAAATTATTTTTTACTAAGCAAAGGAAGCACCAACTTGATCAATATTTAAGTTCAAGATTATAAAATTGTGTCTTTACTTGATATAGTCTTACAGTTATAACGTCATTTTTTCATATTTGCCGGAAAGATATGTTTGATAATTGATTTCATGATTTGTGGTTATCGATAAAATATGAACGTTTTGTGTGGGCATATTCCGACATAAATCCCATAGTCATAAAAAATAATCAAAAAAAAAGTTAAAAAATAATATTTTTCTTTTCTTTTTTTTTACTTTCCTAGACATAAAAAATAATATTTATATAAGAAAAAAAAGTCAATAAAATAGTATGCATAACATAGTTATCTGTCTATTATACTCAGCGTGTTACAAAGGTTCTCGGCTAAATATTATCATACACTATAATTTCGTATATAACGTAGCCACAGCATCAGTTAGTATAATTTAATAAAGTTAAACAGGGTTGTCGTTATAAAAATGGTTTTCTTTTCTAATTCTTAATAACTTTTATATTACTGTTTGTGTGGGTGCTTGTGGTGCAATTAGAAAAATATTCAAAAGTATTTTCGGACGCATGTGGATTTGTTAATATTTCGAAATTGCTAACACAGATATGTCGTGTATCTGTTTTCTATTTTCAAATTTATAATGTTTGGGTTAAGCGTTCGTTCTCGATTTCATCGGCAGATGTTCAATAGCATTGCCTTTGGTATAAGAGCGTTAAATTCTGTCGAGTCAAATAAAGCATTAACAGTTACAATGATAGGTATCGCTTGGTTCTTCCAGTCCAGTTATCCACTTGAATATTATTGAGGCAAGGCATTGAGAAACCCAGTACGTTCCGCTGTGCGTTCTGTCGTGTCGGATTAACACACCACAGATAGCATTCACTGAAATTATTGCTGAACTCGAATATGAATAATCTGTGGTCTGGTGACGGTAAATATCGGATTGTCGTGATGGATGCGTGTGTTTCGTTGTTGGGTATATCGTCAGCGGCTGGTTGAACTTATGAATTTGAATTGGAAGGTTTTACAAAGTTTTGCTAAGTTGTACGTGTCTTGAATCTTTTCCGTTGCGGTTTAGGTGGAAAGTAAGTTTCAATTCATTCATCGTTTCAATCATTTTATTTTTATTTAATGATGTACCACAGCATCGGTTTTTCAGCATGGGTCAGCATTGGTTTTTTAAAATCGGTTGTTTATTTAGCAATAGAAATATTAAGTTTCAAGTATAAAATTCTATTTAATTATGTCACAGCATTTGCATACAGATCACCATTAAGCTTTTCTAAGTCCAAACAAAGTAGCAAATTTCTCAAAGAGCGGCGAGGTATTTCGCCTGCGTGTAGACAAAAGGTGAAGATAACCCTGCGCTTGCGCATTGCACCAGCTTTGTACTGGTCCTTTATACTTGACGGGGTACTAATGGCGCCACCCGACGACGCCCGCGATTTAGTGTTATAAGACTGCATCTTTACGACGCACCATCAGTTTCACGCCTTTGTGACCGCTCGCCTGTTTTTAGACTCGATTGAATAGAAACTGGGAGGGCTCCACGCAAAACATATTTATTTAACTTGACTTTGTATCTTACTTTGGATGCTCGCCGTTGATAGTGTCTCGTACTCGAACCACCTCTTTATAATAGGAACATACGTCTGCGCTCTTGCGGAATAAAACTCGTTTTTATTAATACCACCTTTTTATATGACGTCCGTTATTATATTGGCTAACATTGTAGATGAATCGTAATGTCTCAGCCAATTATATTTTATTTCCATCGCTCGTAAGTAACAGATGAGACTCGTGATATCACTAACGCGTGCTTGGATCTACAGATGGACTACGACAGGACAGGGCAAAACCTCTTTGCACTGACACGTGGTATTTAATTGACGTAGGACAGATTCGTGTTCGCTCGAGATGGTACACTTTGAGAGTAAGCCACGTGAGCCTTTATTCATAGTATTTTGAGCTATCAACAAAACTATTACGGGTGATAATTGCCTGCTCGGATTTGACAGATGGAATAGCTCTCCGAAGGCCCAAATACGCGGCGTCGGCGCACAATTTGCCCCGGACACGTCACTCAGTGTAATTGGCTGTAGGCCGCCATTAGCTAATGAGATCTTGCGATAGGATCTGGTCGGCGTTTGTGCAAAGTGAATATTCTCGAGGATAGTTCGCTCCGTTAGGTAGCCGACGATGACAGCGGGCAGGCGACAACACGAAACGGATTTGAGATTCAACGATGTCTGTGTCGAGACGTGTGAAACTATTCGACATGCCGACGTCTTGCCTATTGCGTCTGATGCGTGCGTATAAGGCGCGGCCTCTCCGACAACGAGTAACGGATGAATTTACTACTGTATTTACTACTGGCTTATACGGCCATATACTTGTATTCTCCTATATTAGTCCATTACTTGCATTACATTAGATTGGCTAATGGCCCTATAATATCTACCGAGAGTAAAACATTAGGTATTAAACGAACATTTCATTGGAAATCTTGTTTAAGACTTTAAATTGATTCTCCATTCGTTTTATTAGTCGTTTGTCATTGGGAGATATATTTAAGCGGTAACTAATTTAATTAGTGATGCAGTGTCCATAGGCGGAACGGATATTCGTTTACTATGGCATTAAACAAAAACTCTTCTAAGACATATTTGGTGCAATTAAGAATTTTCCTATACGTATGGAATATCTAAAAAACGTCCTTACCATGCAAGCCTTATTGCGTCACTGCAATGTAAACTAGTAATAGGGAGATTGGCCATAAATTAAGTGTAATTGATACGACAGAGACATCACAATCCTCGGTTATAAAAACAAAGTTTACCCTTTTCGAGCTGTTCTAATAAGCCTCCTGATGAATAAGGCGAAAATCATTATAGAGTCCGGTTTGTCGCATTAAAATTCGCGTAAAAAATAAACGAGTGAGGTAACGCTAACTATGTAAGATGTAAAGTTGCCGTGATCGACTGCGCGCACGCGACACCGGCGTCCGGCGGAGGCTCCATGCCGACCAAATAAATATACCCGAATGCTTTGCATTTTATTTGTTGGACCGAAGAATAAAAATGCCTTTCAACAACAATTATCTCACACCTTCCAAGACAAGCAAGTCCTATATGTAAGGAAATAAAAAGATCGATTGTATCATGCGTAAGTTAATTAAAAGACTACGTTAGGACGATTAAAGTTGTTAATTGAATATAGTAAGACTATATTTAAATTTATTGTCATGCATTCCATTTGATGAGTGAAACAAGTATCTCGCTGTCAGGTCTAAAATAGTAAATTTTTTTTATTGTAATATATTGTCTTGCACATTTTGAAAAAGCTTGGAATCGGTAGCAAACCATCAGGTGACCCACCAGTCATGAGACAAAAGGGGTATTTTTAACTAATAGATTTTGTAAGGTATACTTATTCAACAACTGTAGATGTAGATGTTGAATTTTGCACTAAATATGTCTTTCTGTCTCCTTACATTCCATAAACCGAGATAAGAAAGTCCAGCTATTATTGTGTTGGGTGCAACAAGCGGGTCGTGATTGCTCGGAAAGGGATGAGGTACGACCCGTACACCATAATAGCAATATCACTAACACCACGGTATTACCATATTGCCGTTCGTCCTTTTATTTGGCGCCAAAATTGGAATAGCGTCCATGTAAGCCCGACCTTTACCGTTGTTAGCTGTGATTTAACCGCGGCGATATCCCTGTAGCCGCGGTAACAATAAATACTGGTAGCGAATTAAAAGACCCATCGTAAACGTTAACGGACGTTTTGCCTAACTAATTTCGTATTGGATTACAACGATGTTTTTAAACTCTTCCTGTTGTGTCGCGATCGCTCTGCGAGTATTCGATATCGTAATTTGGAGCGTAGGCGACTATTTATTAGAACAATGTCTATTGGAGTGGTATTCTGAGTGTGAAATATAATTTTATATGTGCTTTTTTAATAAATCTGAATTTTAGTTCAATTTCGTATCTGTTATACGTATTGTACGTACTGTCTTTTTTTCTATATTTTATGTTATGTTTATTTCATAGTCATTCCTAAGATACTCGCTGTTAATATCTAAACACGGTGTAAGTGTTATACGGCATTGAATGAAAAAAATGTAAGGACACTTATCTCTAAGACTTATTGAGTTTGTAGAATACACTCTGTAGTCTTCCCTTTTGTAAGTTGTGGGGATACACTGCCGTTTGATACGCATAACAGTATATTATTATTGTTTTTACCTTTGTTTCGGCTCATCGTAAAGCGTGCAATAGCGCAAGGAACCTAGTTATTAACGCCAGCTGTCACGAGTGTATGTATAATTTCAATGATTACACAATTTAATTGCTCGTGTATTTGTTCTAACCAACCGCATCTCTGTGTCGAGCGTGGTTAGAATGTTATGAGGGTCGTATAATTATCGTCGTATAAACATTTCGTATATAACGAACAACTTAACTATGTTAACTTATATATCAATCACAATATATAGAATTTTTACATCGAAAGGAATGTTAACAAGTGTATACTCGGATGGTTAAGTTAGTTTATAATCCAACGAGCTATATACTGTAACATCTATCGGAATTGTAAAAGGAAGATAAAAAAGATAATATTATTATGGAAACTTCAAACACGTCCAGTACAGTCATACGTTTCACCATTAAAAGTGCCATTAAATGAGGTATCGGCGAAACATACCATATTCAGTCTGAAAAGCGATCTAATGGCGTCGCGGATAATATACCGACAAACGTCAAACGGGTATTGTTTTGAAACTGATGTATGTGCATAAGTTGCGCAAACAGTGTACCCGGGCGTCACTCGGTGACAGATAACACGGGCTAATGCGGTGTTAGCATCGGCGTTAGGCCGTATAATGTGGCCGATGGCTCATCAGAAAACAAAAGTATGCCTCGCACATGTCAATGCAGTTTGCAATTAGGTGAGCCGACTGGGTTTTACTTTAGAATTCATTCGGATACGCTTTCATGTTGTGCCGTTTTTGTACAAAAGTTAATTCGAATAGTTTTTTTTTTATATTTTAAATACAATTAAAAATGAATTAAAATAAGACAATTAAAAATATTTTAATAATTTGCAATGTTGTTATTAGATAGTTACAACTTATATCCGAGCCTTTCGACTTGATTCAGCTTAATTAGACATTCATCTCTATGTAGCTTACATCATAAATGTTTTGTGAGGCATTGCGATTATAAAACGAGACACTAAGTAAAACAGTAATTACAAGACATAGTTTGAATAACTATGTTTATTTTTTTTTTATCAGAAATGCCAAAAAGGTATATTTCGGTCTGAGTATTCGAACGTCACTCTTGAATATATCTTATTAGTAGATTCAAACAAAAAGTGCAGTTACAAGTCAATTGCCGCTTCACCGCGTGTCACCGCGCAGGCGCGCCACAATCCTTATTTGGTCCAATGTTTGATAAATGAAGCATCCCGTTGAGCTTTGAGGCGATGTCCGATGTCTCGATGATTTTATGTGAGAGAACACAGCGCCTTTAATTGCTAATTGTAAGAACGCGATGATCGAGATAAGTACAGTTGCTAATATAAGAAACTCATATTTTATTTGCTCAACATAATTTTTCTCATTACATCCTCTCCATATGGATTGGTTATTACTCGAGTATTAACAATGAACCATTCATTTTAAATTGCAACTTATAAACTGTCTCGATAAGTATCTAATTTTGCGATTTATCGTTGACTGGCTCATTATCTGTCCTGAGCAGAATGAGACATAGAGAAAGCGACAATAAACCGTATAGGAAATAACTTAACACACGTAAAACTTTTTCAAACGATACGTTACTTTTAAATGGACTTCTATTAGATTCTTAACATTGAATCAGCGCTGTGGTCGTGACCGAAGCGAAGTAATTTGGCTCACTGGTGGTATGTCCCTGTATCGTGACAGGTGAATGCGAGGCGCTAGTGTGTCCAACACCACAATTAGCCAATGCGTTCTGGTACCAATTAAACCAACATCGACACCGACATGTTTTCTATTTCTTGAAAAATTAAAGCATAAACACTCGCAATGTCGATGTCGGTTCGAATTAAAAAAATAACGTTCTAATATTTTGAGCCTGAGTTTGAATCGGAAGTATTTTAAAATTTATAATAATATGAAAGAGTTTTTCTTTAATGCGTTATTATTTTGTGGAATTCTAGCTGAGTTTACATTTTTATGGCCTGGAGACTGGGTTAACAATACAAACTGTATTGTATATATCGCATCGAACTTTTTCTGAACATCTGTAGTTTCATAAGAAGTTTCTTTTTGCGATATAATATTATGAATAATATTGAAAGCTAAACAATGTATGACATTTTATATCATCTTTTTGAATATTAAAATATTCAAACATTTTGAATTAATTAAGATAACTTTATAAAAATGTTATATTGAATTTACAGCATACGGTATGCTGTTTTTTTATTAGAATTTCTTGCTATCGGTTAGTTGACATTTGATAAAGATCACAATCAAACGCTCCACTGTTATTACCCGGAACTATACCTATAATCCTTAATTAAAGTCGGCCATTTTTATTTCGTACTCACGTTTACAGCGACTATAAAGGCAAACGTTCAAATTCAAATTGATGTTTAAATATAATTAAAAACGAGAGGTCTGATATAAATGTTTAATGAAGAAAAATAGACTGTGCGGTTAAACTCGTACGTTCTGTATGCGGTAGTTGGAAATAAATTGCGATGTTTTGGGACAATTATTGGTGTAATTAATTTGATGATGATGATGATGACTTAATAAAACAGACGGAATTGCGTAAAATTGCTTTATCGCAATCAGTTATAGCAAGTATATTATTATAAACTGCACACCGTAAACACGAAGATATTTACATCGAAGCCACTAAAAATTGCGGTATGCGGTGGTATACCGCAATTTACCAAGTACGATTTTAAATAAAAAAATACACTGATGTCCAAAAAAAGCTCCAATAATGATTCCTATTCAATTAATATATATTAGGATCTCTGATCCTATGTATCATCATCATTACATAGCGTAAAACGGTTAACCGCTAAAAACTATGAACTTTGTAAGACATTCTGTAGTACTTATATTTAATATTGCACCCGTGCGATGCAATGCTTACTTGCACTGCGCGGGTCGCTAGTACTACTGTATTAGCTTGTAATAAATTGGAATTGGTTTTCTTCCTAAAGCAGTTTTGGGGGCTGATTTGTTAGACTTTCATAGCTTATATGTCAGCCTCTGCATAAGTCATATTTGATTAGTAATGTATACATATAAAAAAATACGAGTGTCTGTTTGTAATATTGAAATAACCACTACTTATTAAATGCATATCTATGTATGGTTCATCTATCAAAATATATATTTTTTAAATCAATCGTCATATGTTCTCCTGAGATGGTTCGCTTATATACTTATATTCATAAATTTAAACTAATTTATCTTTTTCTCGTATCTGGATTACATTTTATCTACGGGTAAAAGGAATTCGTTTGAAAAAACCTGGATGACTCTCATACCTAGTTTTGTAGCTGTAATAGAGATTAAAATAACCGCACGTATTATAGTCGAGTCGTTGTTGATATCGATAGTGCGCCAATAAAATTATATTCGATTCGAGTCGAGTACCTACTTCACTTTATGGTGCGAAACATATCATAAAAATTTATTAACCCATAATGACATTCTATCGATAATAATAATTATTGTCGTCTACCAACGAGTAATTATGTATTAATATCTCGTGTGCTTATATCTTGCTCTATTTTATAACTATTGCAACAATATCTTTGAATTGAATACCATTAGTTGCTAATTGAATATATATTGTAATTTTTTTTATTACTTTTTCAAGTACATCCCTACTTTTTTAGAAATTCATGTAAATTTACTTTTTGATACATATCTAGGCTTCTCTGTGTGTTTAGTTTCACCAAAAACATTATGAGACGGAAAACAATGAATTCACCGATAATATCGGGAATTTTCGTAACAAATACATATAATAAAATATTAACGCACGTAAATAGGTGCCAACACAAATATTTTAACTATCTAAAAAAAAGTAATCGACTTATTAGCGAATATCGCCATTCAGTCGACTGCCACTTCTGACTTCAATAATTTGAAACACTCGTTTCGTCTCCTAAAAGGCGTTCCTCAAGCATGTATAACGTATTTACAGAAACATTGTCGTAAATTGAAGTAGACACTATGTATGGAAAAATATTAAATGGAAGTACGCGAATAATTGCATTTATTATAAGAGTGCAGAAATATTATAACAAACAATGACTATACTCGTATGTATGGTTACACAAAAACCAAGCTGCCATTTCTACCCCTGTTCCAACTAACTATTTCTATTACACCCAACCATTGAATACCAGAATATCAATTTCATAACTATTTTCATATTTTTATTATATTTCTTTAACTGGAGAATAAAAATAATTGCTAACATTGCCTTAAAACATACCTCCAAAACCCATTACTGTAATCGCATTAGGATCACAAAAAAAATGAATTTAATATCCAATTTTTTAGTTTCGTTTATGGTCTGGTATTGAAATAACTTTATCATATTTATAAAGTTTTTATACGAAATATTTTTTACAGGTATTCATCCGACAACGCGTTGGCCCGGCGAGGTATGTACATTTCATTTTTTAATAACTTCATAAAAAGAAACATTTACATTTTGTAAGCTTGTTATTCATTTATTCATTCTTAAGGCATTTTATAAAGGACCGTTTTATTTAGTTTAAAATTTTGAAAAAAATATTACATTAAATACATTTTTTCATAATTAAGAATACATAAATAAATTGGACTGTATGGTACAGAAATGTACTAACCCACATAGACACTAAGAAATAATAGTTGTTGAGATTTTAACAAATCAATATTCATAACATTGTAATTATGTACATATGTAATTCAACAGGGTTACTGTCACTATCAAAGTGTTTTTCTCTTTTAAAATAAAACTTAACACCTCATATTCGTGTTTCTGTGAGAGAACATTGCTGCAACACGATTCGATTGATGATAAAATTCCAAAAAGGTTTATTGTTTCCTATAAAATCAATGTGATATTTAATCTTAATTATGTGCTTTTTATTTGCATTCAAAATTAACACTTAAGGGAAATCCATTTGTAAGTATAAATTAGATAACGATTTATATACGTACAATATAGATTACTGTTTGATATTAATTTATTACTAATTATTATGTGCTTAACATAAACCAGAATACATATTAGTTCATTCAATGTAATTAATAATATAATTGATATCTATTTGATGCTTTTAAAGTTTGGAGGGGTGATTCAAAGGTAATGATGCTGAGCATTTGAAAAGAGAGTTAAATTTATTAAAGAATATTGTTTCCAACTGATTTGATACATACTCTCTAACTTTACTATTTCCTTCTCAAAATAAATACACAGCGCTTCGCTATTGTCATTAAATATCTTGCCTCGCATTCGTTTCTCGAGCCGTGACAAAAAGAAGTCGTTGGAGACTAGATCTTGAAAATAGAGTAGGTGATCAAGCTGTCTTAAGCCTGTTTCTCGGTTGGCAGAAAGTTCACACGTGCATTGTCTTGATAAGACAGGCCTTATAGTCACTGCTTGCCTCAATTTAATATTAATTTGCCATCAGTTTTCTTATTTGGTTTGCGTTGCAAGAGTCCATAAAAGTGGCTTCCTTCTCCCGACATTCGATTATTATCTTTACTAATTATATATGCAAAAGTAACTCTGTCTGTCTATTTACTCATGACCAATCCACTGATTCGAATTTGTTGAAATGAAGCGAGCTTGAAGGCATTTTTCTATGCCTAACACGCGATGCTTAAAGTCGCATTTGACAACTAGGTTTATATATATTTAACGTCGACAAAGACGGCTTCTTAGTGTTGAATTACAATCGATTCGACTGCCAAAGATCTACCTTATTTACAGTTCGTTGGTTAAAATTTCAATATGCAAAGATATTTTTTTTTAGGATTTATACATGTAATACCTGACTATAATTACTTTTGGATCACCTCTTTGATAACCGTTAAGGTATTTCTTATTCATTTGTGGCTTTATATTAATTGTAGTCATCCTTAATAATATGATAGAAAGTATATATTATACACATTTTATAAAATAATCATTAATAATTTTATCTTGTTGATTACAAAACTTTATACAAGAAAATAAAATATTAAAACACAACAAATTGGTAACATCTGAACTGGACTCAATGTAATACTTATAAATAAACAGAGATTATTTATTCTTTTATTACTTATAATTATTAGATACTGTCAGCGATTCTAATGCGACCCGGTCGCCGGAGAAGAGTCGAGGGCGGTCGAACAGTGTATCGCTAGCAGACGCGGAGCCGGCTCGCAAGAGGTGCGCTTCCGGCGTGTTTCAGGTAATTACAATCACATACATACCACATTTATTTGATTCGAGTCACGTTATAGGAATTAAAGTAAACAATTTCATATGCAAATGTATGTGTATCCACGATCTGAAATTAAGAAGATAGATTTGTTAACCAATAAGTAATTCTTATGTTAAAGGAAAACGCTACTCAGTAACCTTACCGCTTGTTGGGGTAGCGATATAGTTAAAATGTTTTTGCTTTTGACTCTAAAATTAAGCGTTTCTTTAAAAACTAAAGTATAAAGTTCTGAGATGATTCGTAACTAAATTTCAACTGTAACTGATTTGTGTGTCGTTTTATCGTTTGCGGGTGGTATGTCAATCAATGGTTTTTCTACTTTCTCATATCCTTTAAAGGAATTTTCCTCCAACGCAACGTTTTAAAATAAATTGTATGGTATAATATTCATTAACCGCAATCATTGTTATAGATTGATGAAATGGAACCGCCATCAAAGAAAGCTGAGCTCGTCGTCTCGAACGGACGAAGGAAACACAGTGACTGTGCGAAAGAAACAACAATAGCCAAGAGAAAAGAGACGAATATAGTTATAGACAGATTTGACAGTGACAGTAAAAGTAAAGTGGAATGCGTGAAAGCGTTCAAGGAAATTGACAGTTGGGATTAATAAATTTAATTGATGTTGATGTGACAATGTGTTTTATTTAATCGCGCCGAAATGAGCAGCACTTACTTACACAATAGTCAAAGATCATTGTATTCATATTAAAGACATACATACATGTTTTTATCAATATATCATCTCTTGATTGCAATTATTTTCTTCTCTATTTTTATAAAGAACATAATCTTAAAAAAAACATGTCAAATATTTAATACATTGATTTTCTTTTATTTTTTTTATTAATAATGTAATATTATTTATATATTCAGTGTTGCTCATTCATTGTATTATTTAAAATAAATGACATACTTTAAATATCGAAATAAATGAAACTGTGAGTACTTTTGGATGTTCCTAATATTTAAAATAAGTAACTTCAAGATTAGTAATACAATTCAAGGTCTTGTAAATGTTAATAATTACTCTTGTATTTTAAAAATAATAGTATTGACTGACTCATGTGCTAACGAAATGTCTTTTTGTGCTTGATACAATTAAAGACAGAGAAAGACAGTTGAAAAATACAAATGAACTTTGTTTTAAAGTTTTACCCATTGATTGAGGTCTTCGCGAGTGCATTGATCAATACTTATGCGACTGATTAAGGACAAAGAAGACAGCAAATATGACGGATGTCAGCTAAAAAACTTAGGATACATGAGACCAACACAGCGTATTAGGTAGATACATAAATATGCACGCGAACACACAATTTGAATGTCTTATTTCACTCTCATAAATCAACCGAGCTGAGATGGCCCAGTGGTTACAACGCGTGTATCTTAACCGATGATTTCGGGTTCAAGCCCAGGCAAGCACCACTATATATATATGTGCTTAATTCGTGCTTATAATTCATCTCGTGCTCGGCGGTGAAGGAAAACATCGTAAGGAAACCTGCATATGTCTAATTTCATCGAATTTCTGCCACGTGTGCATTCCACCAAACCGCATTGGAACAGCGTGGTGGAATGTGTTCCAAACCCTCTCCTTAATGGAAGAGGAGGCCTTAGCCCAGCTGTGGCTAATTTACAGGCTGTTACTTTACTTTTACTTTTTAAACCGACCGATCTGATATGAATGAAGATAATTTAGGTGCAGGACAACGGTTTTATTTAACGAGTGAGTAAATAATAGCTGACTTGAGCTTTAAATTTATTGTAAAAACACCTAACCTAACAACATTAGATTTGTCCCAACTAGAGTTGGTACTCATTCTAGATCTCTGAGACGTTACAAAATAATTGTTATTGTATGGAGCCGATTATTATCATGGCTTAAAAGAAAATTTCATTGTAAAAACAAAATAAAACAATATTTATGCGAGATCAGGAGAATTACGATCTCAGAGTTTTGTTGCTTACCTCAGAAGTCTAAGTGTGGTTTTTTAGCAGCGTGCACGCAGTAAGTCGACCTTCGTAGTTCATTTATTGGCACCCTCGCCTTTAAGTTTCGTGTAACGTGTGCCGCAAAATTTAACATTGCAAAAGTAAAATCAATTTCAATTAATGGTTCACCTCACGAACTGGAGTTTGTTTTTAACGAAACACGAGACAGTAATACATACATTTGGTAAAATGATTGAAAATAAACGAAAAAAAAAAAACAACTGACACTCAGAAATAAAATTCAGTTTATTTTTATAAAAACGAATGAAAACTTTCATATTTCCTGTATAGCAATTTTTATTATATAAATAATCCCAAAGATTATCTACAAGCTAATAATTATAAGCCTGCAACTACATTATAAAGTAAACTAAAACAATAGACAACTACAAGGAAATAAATAAAATAACAGTTTTGTAAATTGTGGTATGAATGAAATAAATATAAATTTTGTGAAGTGAGTGCGAATAATCAATGTGAATGATATTAGTATTATTTACTAAACCTAAAAAAATACGAAGATAATCAAAATAAGCTTGTATCGAAGATAATCTTTGGGATTAATATTATTTTTATTTTAACAACCAAAATATTAATATCTATCATATTAAATTAGGTAACTTTTGTTAGGATATGCCTTAAAACAAATAATTTTAGGAAAATTAAAAGTAAATATTCTTCCATTCTTCATTATCTTCAAACGTAGTTAAATCGTCGTCATTGACGCCTGCACGTTTGGGATTTCCAAGGGCATTGCATGGTAGAAGGCACATGCCGCTAGGAAACCCCAGCAATACGGCGACATGCTACTTTTCTTCTTCGATCGTTCTCTCAACGAATTATATCTTGTGAGCCTCTTTGATCACTATCATCTAACGCATGGTTATTGAACTCAGTGATGCTAAAATATACCAAACTAAACACCATCATGTGGGATTAATCAATTAAATTATTAATAAAAACGTTGAAGTTTTTAAATAAATTTTTGAAATTTGTTTTAAAATTAAAAAATCTATATTTTCTAAATCATTGGGTCGCCACAGTTTGGCATTAATTAGTTCAATTATTATGAAAATATTTTTAGAAAATTAAACAGTATATAAAATGTACAATTGTCGTATATATCACGTGTACCTTATCATTACAAATAAATCTTGTTCCATATTTAAATAAAAAAGCTAAAGGCGGGCATTATTACAAATAGATTTCAAATGAAGTTTTGGCTACAATGTTATGGTCAAAGCAGTAATTCCTTTATTTATTTGTGTGTTAATATTGCGATTCAGTTATTAATTATTGTACTCTACAACTGTCATTGTAGCTTAAATTAGAGCGGTAAGCTTTGAAGTCGCCGCTGGAACAAGACTATTGTTTTGTAGATCACGACAGTACACGGACGCACGGACAGACCGAGACAAAGTATTCCGACTTCAAGAGAATTGTAAAAGGAGAAATGTTATTATTGAGAACATAATTGAGAAAATCTGAGTTGTTAATATTACTGCACAAAACCAATTTGTATATTTATAAAATTAGTTTATATACATTGAACAATAATTTTTTTTTTATCAACCAAGAATTATGGTACAATCTAGATTATAAAAATAAAAGTGAGTGCAATTTAACCTGAACGGATTCTTACACGTCTGTTAATACTAATCGTTAGTGTTTATGGTCAGGTTTCATGGTTAGTACGTTATAAATACTGAAGTAACATGACCAAGCGTAAATTATTGGATGATCCACAGTAATATTTTTTATAATTTGCAATATCTTATTATTAATTTACATATATAACAAAATACCGTTAATTTTTGTTTGGTTACAAATATATAAAAGCCTGTTTATATAAAATATATTTTAAATTTATTTCTTTTAGATTATTAGTGAATTTTACTAAAGAGAAAATCTCATATTGATTGATATGAGAGCCACAACAAATGTTGAATTAAAATAAAACCTCATTAAATATATATTAGGGTATAACTAATCTTCGAAATTTGTAATTTATTTTCTAGATATTTATCAGTTATTACCTGTCTTTTGTGCCATATGTAATAAATAAATAAATAAATTCACTCGTATAAAAAATTATCTTGTTGATAAATTTAATTGGGGCGACACCATGGTTATTGACGCTGAATTTTCGCCGACGTTTTCACATTTAGATCAAAATTAATTTTATTCCTTTGTTTTGATTTTGGTCACTAGATATCATGCTTTTCGTATTGGGGATGTAAGGAATGATTAATATTCCTTACAGCACCATTATCTATGCGTGGTGGTGACTACTTGCCATCAGGTGGCCCATATGCAGCCAACATGGGCCATAAAAAAACATAAACACATGAGTTAGCCGGTGTCATTACAATATCCGCAGCATCCTTTTTCAGATCTTTAAATTTCATGTCACGCTCAAGACGAATGCACCGTGCAATAAAATTAAAACCACAATTTAATAATGCAAACTAATAAAATCTCTAGCAATACGGGACAGCTCTCGCGTAAGATGTTTAAAATAAAATTAGTCTAAATGTCTTTCCAATCCCTCTGTAATCTTGAAAGCGATCACATTTATTTCCAACTCGCTACTTATTCTCTGTGACACGTGAACGCGTTGATGTCTATTGCGCGTGAAGGTATTGTCGTTTGAAGCTAACAAGAGACGTTTCATTTATATCTTTTATGGTACTCCATAAATGCGAAATTATTGCTTTTTAGTGTTAAATTTATTACAATGCACACATATAAAAGCCATATTTTTAATTCCAATTGAAATTTCGTAGAAAAACAAGTATACTAAAAGTCTATCTTTGAGGTCGATGGACAAATTCAATCTAAAAGCGAAGAAAAGTCACGATTGAGATGTATAGATTATCTATGGCATGATCAATGAGCGTAAATATACCTATATGTTATCGAAGCGTCATAACTAATTTCTTTTTTTTTCTTTTAAGAAATCTGATAATATAATTTCAAATTTACTTTTGGTGGTAGATACAATTCTGTTCTATTAAGTTATCGATTGTCACCAAAAGCGGTTTGGCGGTTCTGTATAAGAATTCGAAGAGATCGCTTTCGCTTGTATACGTTTGTCAGATATATTGAGATAAATTGCTCAAATTAAAACGCAGGTATTTAACGCAGGAAAAAAGATAATTTAAATCGTCGAAGATTAATATAGTTATATGAGTATTACATTTTTAACGACATCGTCAATGTGAAAATATGGATATGACATAATATCATTTAATGGCGACTCATATCCTTGTAATGAGCGCTGGCACACGATCTAGCATTAAAGACTAATAAGTAACCGGCAGGTGTTGTTCCGTGTGTCATCACCACACAACAAGCATTAAAAAAGACATTATGGCTGTATGCATACAACAATATTCTACAAATATTATTTTATCATTTTGTATTTATATCAATTAAAATTAAATTAAATTCTAATAGCCGTGTAGCTGTTTATATATATAGTTAAAAATAATACTTTGTGTAGTTACGTTTTGATTTAAAGAGTCAGTGAGCTAGTGCAACTGTACACACAAGGGATAATATCTTAGTTCCCATGATTGGTGGCGCATTGGCGCTGTCAGAAATGGTTGATATTTTTTTCAGCGTCTATATTATCAAAATATCATCAGGTGGCTCAAGTGTCAGTCAGTCGGTCCGTCAGTCTTATAATTGGTAGAGAACTAAGCAACCAGCAAGTGCATTTCCAAGAGGGTTGTTTTAATAATCTTCATGTTGCTCCTCAATACCAGGTTGCTAACTCTAAAACGACGAGGTTTTAAGTCGTAATTTTTTTATATATTATTCATTGTCTTCATAAGTCTTCATAACCATAAAAATATTTAGTTTTAAAAACTGATTATAACATAAACATAAAAATAATTATTAAAATATTTTGTTATGAAAATATTTAGAGATAATTTACCAACTAAACTAAGTACATCCTTATGTTAAAAGAACAAATCCTTATTAAATCATTGTTTCTTCAAATGTATTAAGAAAATAATACATAATATGAGTGATTGCTTCTTTCGTGTATTGTTCCACCACAGCTTGGGACTTAGCAGGCCAGTAAGAAACGAACACACCCACTAGACCACCAAGACCCTCGCTAAGGTTGGGACCTCTTCATGTCTTCGGTATCGTCCAAGCTTCTGAGGTTGACATCACTTCACATTACTGCTAAGATGACGGAATTGTAAAATATTAACATTCCTAGTATTAGAAAGTTAGTGATTGTTAAGGTTAGAATCAAGTGCAATGCAAATAAAAGGTACATAACGCATTGACGGTGTGAGGAATGTCTATATTCCTTAGTGTTGATATTTGTAGGCAGAGGAGATCACTTACCATTATACAAGTTATTTGTCCGTCTGAGTTTTTCTTCGTAACTTACGAAGGAATTATACTACAAAACAAAACGTTGGTTACAGTAATATATACAATTATGAAATGTTTCGGTCATTGTGTAGCCAATGTAGCTAACTACGTACAACGTGATTTATTCAATGAATAGGTATATGTTAACTATTGTGATTGCCACATTATATAATATGTATTTATCGTCGTAATCGTAAAATATAAACGTCATTTTATGATATGTATTTATCGTCATATGTAAATATAAAAGTCAAACGTCAAAAATCAAAATATTTCAAGTACGCCTTTAAAAACACTTGAATCATCATTTTACCAATTTAGCTACCACAGATTTAGCTACATTCTAAATTCTACTAAGAAGAACCGACGAGAAATTTGTTTTTGTTTACTCTTTCCCATATTTTTAATATATACAATATTGTACAAATATGTTTAAAAACTCGTTAATTGAATCCGTGTTTTATGAAGTGACCCTTAATAATTAATATTAATTATTGTTACACACATACATACTCTAAAACCTTGGAGATCTTCTTCGTGATGAATGACACCTGAAAAAAAAAGATGTATAAATTACTTCCATTATTTTTCAATGGTGTTACCGTATTTATTTCTTTTCATAGATATGTATTTTTAATTATACATGCCAGTTACAAGGGATATAAGACAAATTAAACGTTAAGTCACTCGGAAGGTAAAAAATGTTGACTGATAGTTAATTACTTTTAGGTTATTATTTAAATAAGACTATCCAAATATTGTAACTAAAATAATGAATACTGTGGTGTTTATTTTGTAAGCTATCATGAGTTACCTTTTAATTCAAACTGTAATTATAAAACTATCTTGTTAATACATTGCAAAAAAAACAAAGAATAATAATCCTAATTGGAAAAAAGCCTTATTTATTATAGTTAATGAATTGAAGATAGTTATATAAATTTAATTAAGACGTTTGTTTTCAGAAGGTAAAAAAATAAGACGACTTTCTCTGATCTAGGTCCACGCAAAAAGTGATGGTCGTAATTTCCGGACAGATTTATATTGAATTGACTGCATACGTAAGACATAAATTGAACGCGAGTAATAGAATAGTAAAAATATTTTATTAAACAGGCATCGTGCCATCGGTTTCCGACGCCATAAACAAAGAGTGCACCTATTAAAGCCGACACATGCGCGAGACACGGCGACTACCAGATGGCTTCTACTTCAAAAACGCGAACACTGAACTAAACTAACGAGCTTATTTTTATATATACTTATAAATTTAATATTCATAATTTTATTTATATTTTACACACGTTATAGAATTAAATAAATCCTAAATTTATCTTGAGGATTTGAACTGGGTCAGAAATACGGCCGCATTTCTTGGCTTATCTTCCATTCCTCTATCAATTATTTGTTAATCTATGTTTGGATTTAAACTGAGTCCGTGTAGAAAATAGGAAGATGCCAAAGGATACACTAATCAGAGCGGATTAGATAATACTCGAGAGATTCGCAATCGAGTTGCGATAGTACGCAATCTATAGTCGATAATAAAATCGATTCCGGACAGAGACGATTTACGACGAACGAATCGATTTTCACCTTTATCGTACGTTAATGTCAGTGAAACTACTAATCAAATATCAAAGATTTATGGATTTGGTAGTGATAAGGAAATATATAAGTATAGTTTAATTTATTGTCGGTAATATACATAAAAATTATTACTTTCCAATAGATTTCACTAGTTACTTCGCACTGTTTCATCCGCTTCAAGCGCTACTGCCACGCCTACATGGATTATAAGTATTATATAATATAGTATAGACATACCATTCTTAAACACTAACGTAAGACGTTTTTTTTAGACATTACACGTTTAAAACCAAACACATTCTTCATGTATATTATTAATTAAGTTAATTAAGTAGTAGGTACTTTATGGAATAGAATATGATGCAATTTTATTTTCTTATGATGGGTATCATTTGTACAATTGTAGATATTAATCAAATAATATTAAACTTATAAATGTGTACGACATAAAAATATTTCACAGCATAAAATGATATAAAACAAAATGATTACTTTAATATCGTACCTACCTAGTTTGAATGTGTACATACAAGATCACCTATGTATATATTGCTGTAAAAATTAGATTTAAATATTAAAGTTCAATTCAATCGGAATGCGTGTCCGGACTTGTATTGCATACTCTGAATATGTAAAATAGATAAGGCATGAGATACCTCGAATAATATTTGCAGAAGCAATCCTCTCAACAATGCTCTAAGCGCGCGCGACATAATGCGACAAAGGCATGAATTGCGGGCAGCCTGAGGCAAATTCGATGCATACGAATAATAGAAATCATGTTCACATTGATTCACTGTTCGATAGCTTTTGTATTATAATGCCATAGCGCCCCGAGCGCGACCGACGTGAAACCCTGATACACTTCATACCTCATGAATACTGAAATACTTTGCCACGTAACCCACCCATACTTTATAATTAAATTAGATCAATGCGATTGCTGTTGCTCTGTGTTTTATATCGATAAGGCACACGCTAGTCTTATATATATAACTTGATGTGTAATGTAACGATATGTTATAGTAATCATATGTTTTTTTACTAAAGCATCGGTGATGTCCAAGTAAAAATACAAAATATTATTTAATAGTATTGATTTTATTGTAACATTTGAAATCAGTAATACATTCGTCAACTCGACATAACCGTTAATAATTCAATTTCTTATTGTATATATCTCTCGTCGAAATTGTTTTGAAAGAATTGACGGTGGGTTATTTCTGAATATGTTGTCTTCAAATTGACGAAATGCTTCTATTTTAAAGATTTTAGTGATAACGTGCAAAACTGATGTTTGCAATTAGTCGCGAACACCTTCATCGTTTACAAACGTTATAAAAGTAACAGGTAGTTAATATTCCATTGACAAGTAGACTTCCTTTTCGAGACAGAATAGCACTTTAAGGCGGTTATTTATAAGCAATAATTCATAATAATGCCATTTCGAAGTCTTGTACTGAAATGTTGTATGCGGCTAGATCGGAAATAAATGGTTGTAACCAAACCAAATACGAAGTTTTTAATTGTCAACGCGAATGTAGCATAAGTTAAAGGACAAGTTTAATAATTTTATATAATTTCTTAAAAGTACTGCTACTAACTAACTACTTACATTACATTCGTAATCGTTTCGTGGAAAACAATTCAAATATAATCCATTATGAAAACCCAATAAAAAGTTTGAAAATCGATGGCATTATTTATCTTTAATGGACCTTCTAAAACCGGAGAAAGGTAAGTTATTGAATGTATAAGACCTGCAAGAAAATGATACATGTTTCGATGTCGATGCCGTTTCTAGAAGTTGAGAAGTAAAGCAGATATTTATTACTTCGAGTCGTTCAAATGTGAAGTTCGAATACAAAGTCGCTTGCGCTTTCTTTTCCAACAAACTATTCGTTAGTTTCAGGCTATGTTTTTCTTTCTTTTTCGAATATTGTTTTCGGAGTTTGAACCGTTAGCTCAAACAATTTGACTAAACAATTTTTTGATTTATTTGCTGGTTCAATTTCAAATAAATTTTACTTTTAATTATTTTTTTTATGTATATAAAATAGTAATATATATACATATATATAATTGTTGAGTAAAGTAATTTAGATTTAAATTTGTAATATACAGACCTTTATATAAGTCTATTTGATCTCAGCATCTACTCTATAAACATTCTACTACCAATTACTTCGTATTGTTAAATTTAGGTTGTTGGTGAGCAGTGTAACTGCGCGAACGAGGGACGCAACATTCATATTTGCTGTCGCTTTCTAAGGGTTGGACAATATTTCTTCCATTGTCAATGTCTAATGGTAGTAGTGGCCCCTTACAAACAGGTGGCCCCATTCACTATGCCTATTTTAAAATAAAAATTTTAGATTGGTAATATTATAAAATTAAAATATCAAATAATATGTTTATTGTTGACTTTTACGGTTCTTTATGTAGCGTTGCTTCTAAAAGTGTAGTTTGAGTTCTGTTATGTGCACTTAGGAAGTTTAAGATGATTTCGAGTTAATATTAGTAGGACTATAACAGGGCACTGAATCCTAAAGATCTGTTGTTGCTGTCGCGCGGGCGGCTATCATTATATACCGCACCTGATGCATTATTTACGAGTGTGCCCTGATTCTAACGGGAGAATATCTGATACCTTGGGATACCTTGTCTTTATATTCATAAATATAATACGAATACAATGACAATTTCTTATTATATTGTCACAGCAATTTTTACAATTCCTGCCTTAGTGTAAACTGGTTTCCACTTATATCGTTCGTTTGGAATTGCTTTATAAATACAAAGGAAGATTTTTTCAATCGATTTCTTATGATGCTTTATCGATTCGATTCTGACATTTGGTTTAGTCTAAATTTGGTTGAATAGTACATTAGAAGTAAGTATTTAATAATATAATTTTAAATAAATTGAAATGGAACTGAACGGGATGTAAATGTCAGTTTATAAACTGAGAAACACCTCCTTTTATTGAAATCGATTAAAAAAAAAAATACAGACGAATTGATAACCTCCTCCTTAAAAACAATACGAGAATACTTTAAGAAATGTTTCTTACAAATTACCTTTTATACGATATTATACTGGGTCAATCAAGAGACTCGTATCGCTTCTTTCTTTTGATTGTTGAAGCGTGTGCCTGTGGCTGACACCGGCTCCAAATATAACAATAACTATAACTACGTTATATAATCGTAAATCGACTTTTAAGTAGTCTAATATTTTTCATTTCATTTTACCTAGGAGGACTCTCAAAAATATGTTGAATATGCAATTATTTTTATTACTTTTTAGTGCATTTTAATTTGTTTTAAAATACTGTTTTGTTTGAAGTCGGTTTTTCTTTTTGTTAAAATTTTATTTATTTATTATAATTGTCTTATTAATAAGATATAATGAATTACTTGTTTCTTTTCATGTTACTTTATCTCTAAAAAAGCGAGATGTCCCAATGGAAAAGATTTGAGTGTTGATCGCGGATTCTGAATTAGCGTTTTTAATTATTTTTCTGCCATGAAATTAATACATATTCCTATTTAACAGCTTACCAGTTACAGTAAAGCTGCTAATATTGTCCAAAATGTTTTCCGTACAAGGAAAGGCTACGTCTGACAGTGGGGTATTTATAGTCTGTTGTTATCTTTTCAACTCCAAAATCGAAGTTGGCAAGCTTAAAAGCTTTTATATATTCAAAGGGAACAAAAACGCGGGAGCGGCGGCTCGGCTATACCGTATTCTTTGCTACTAAACAATTGCCAGAGGGCTATTCTTATATTGTATCGAAACAGGAAAATGGTTATCAGCACGTCGGCTCGTCACCCGCGGCGCTTGAGGATCCCGCGACCCGTCTGACCCGAGCAGGTGCACGAGATATCCACTAAAATATATGCAGACTTTAGCAATATAATCCTGGAATATACTGAATATTGTCGAGAAATTTAGAGTAGATAATTTCTTCTCAGAGTACTTCGGACTTGCGGCTCTTGTAAATTATAATATGTAAGTTTGCTTCTTGATATACATTAATATTAATGTCTGTTGGCTGTACGAGTAAGTATTATCAATCTCAAGATTTCATTATATTTTCTTTTGTAAATTACATAGTCGTGCTCAATCACAATCAATTATAATAGCCAATTAAATATTACTATTAGATGCGCCTTAGCCTACATAATTACAAGTGATTTACCTTATATTTTCTTATCAATGGTTTTTGAAACATGAAGAAATTTTTCATATCGGATATTAATGGTCCAAAGAAATGAAAAGATAACATCGAGCGAAGTAGTATAGTCTTGAGGCCTTAACACAGAATAAGACAAGAAATATAATTACACAAATAATGAGAATAATCGCTACTAAATGACTGTACAAAAACCTAAATCATTTTCACAAATAGTTTATATAAACGATACAATTAATCTGACATCAATTTCAACTTCCTACTGCGATCGTGACTCAGCCCCGTGCTTCGAATCCTCAAACAAAAGTCCGTATTGGAACAAACCAATAAATCTACAGACGCCCGTCCGTGGAATTAGAGAAAGATTAAATTGCTACGGTATATGAATATTAAAATCTGTCGCGGAACGTAATAAATCTTTATATCATTAATAAGTAATACATAGAAAACTTAAATGGGTGGCGCGGTCTAACTGCACTCGTGCATATCGAGCGAGCAGGATACATTATGAACCGAGATCCCCGGATAGGTTACTTAACGAAATCTGCACATTAACATTTTCACCGCCTCCTTACTTCGTGGAGCAAGTTATGTTATCGATCCCAGATTTAATTACTTCCATTTCGTTGATAAATTAATCCAATCTTTTATTCGTTCGAATAGATTTTCCTTCGCAATTTAACCAAAACTGTTTTACCTATTTCTTAGTCAAAATATGGTAAAGCGTTAATGGAACGCCAAAAGCTTATTTATTGTGGCATTATGTTTTGTGATATGTAGCGGTTTATGTTGTTTTATCAATTTAATCTTTATAGCCTTATCTGTATATTCAGGTCGCTTGTTAGGGATAGGGCCGAATACACTGTGATTGTGGTGTGTGGGCGCCTGGGTACAGGCATTCTTGTGTTTACACCGCGGGACGTTTCATAAATGAAGCCGCGTCGACATCGTTCGGAAATTTAGCTTAATTTCCAACAATTGTACCGTCTGCAAAACATTTTATATAATTAACAACTTTAACCATTTTTAAAAACACAACCTTATAATGATTATGGTGAAAGTTATTCTTCAAAAAAGGACCTAATATTTTGAACTAAATCCGTATCGGTAATACTATGAAGTGATATGGTAAATTGAATATTTTGATTATGAAAATCAATATGTATGGTTTTAATAATAACCCTACAATCGCAATCTTCTAAAGCTTAGATCGACATTGAACCCTCTTTAAACAACTTAATAACGCCCACTGAGTATATGGGTAAGTTATAGTTAATATTGATACAACATCGGGTTGGTCTATTATTCAATAATAATTAATAACACCAATTCATATAAAGGTATGAAATATTAGTTTTGTATGCAGTACTTGTCGGACACAAAAGGCAGCGGCGGGGGCGGCGCACGCGACACGTTCCTAATTAAACGAGCACTATTGACTGGCCTGAGAACAGTTTACCTATTTGTTTCTTCGATATTGAGTTATTGGAAATCAATATTTAAGTTGACTAATGGTATATAACGATCGTAAAATTGATTTTTATTTAAAATTTGAATTTGGAATGTATTAAAAGTGTTTAAGTAAATAATCGACTGTATCGAATATCACTCGTCGATACCAAAATTATTGTATTTGCTAATTACCGTAAGTGATGTCATATAGGTACGAGATTTCAAAGAAAATATTTTGTTGATAAAACTATTCATTCAATGAGAATATTGCATAAAATTAGTTTTTTGTACTCACATATAAGGTTTACAAAATATAATCAAATATACAACGCAAAAAGCCTTTTAACCAACATTAGTGACACACACATAAAAGTGAATCGTTAAATCAAGATCTAAGCTTGAGATCATTAAAGCTACCTCAATTAAATAGAACAAAATCAATTTTACAACTTCGTGTGGGACGTGAGCCCTTAAGCGTTTAGCGAAATAAGTGTATAGTATTTTAAGCATTAATACACGAACTAAAGTTGCCAATTAATGCCTTACTGCGGGACAATTAATGAGCCATGAGCCAAGTTAGCTTTAAGAGGACGTCTGTGGGTCAGTGAATACATAGAATTAACAAATTTATCGTAGAAACAATTATATGACGTACATAATATTTGCATGTATGGGGCTTTTTATATTTAGTTAATATTGTTTTCTTTTTTTTTGAATAGGTTGTTCTTATATATTTAGACTCCCATAGCTAATCCTCTAATTTTGGGGAATTATACGAGTGTGGCATTTTTTAAAGTTTTTGTACTTTTCTGAAGTAGTTTTGTTTGGACACAAAGCAATAGTATTCCATCTCACGTACATACCTATAATTTTAAGAAAATGGCGTTTGAAACGTTAAATTTTACAATTTGTTTATACGGAACGTTTCCAGATATTTTTACATTTTTGGTTGTTTCAGACTAATAGTTTTTAGTTTACTGAGTTGTTTAAAAGTGTAACATAGCGGATTATTATGATTTTATGATTCTATCGTTGACGCTATTGTTACTTTTTGATGAAAAAAGCGTTCTATCGGTAAATGTGTTTCTGAAATATATTTTTAAGTCGATTACCTACTAACTGTAATTTGTACGAAACTATTTTGTTGGTTAACAAGTATTGGCGTCCATGTAATAATTAAACAATAGTGATTTGTTTGTTACGGATGTATACGGAGAACAGTAAATAATAATTTACCTATAAGCTTGGGATTTTAACTCTGGATGAATAACGTTTAATTTCCTTACTGAGTGGAGCAGATTCTATCTTTACGAGGTCTTCTGAGTCCAATCGTTTGCTCTGAAGTGGCTGTCAATTTAAGGGCAATGAAGTAAGTGATTAAATGTCAGATGAGGAATGATAAACTGCGTCTGTTTTGTCGAAGGTACCGCTGGCAGTGGCGCTGTTTAAGTTGTTGTAGAATCATTGAGTAGCGTAAAGATAACAAACACAAAATTTTCGTCTTCTATAAATAACAATAATAATATAAAACTTTATATTCAAAGGAATTTATGTATCTTTTAAAAATAAAGTATTATATACCAATTATGGGTTTTTTTATAGTTTAAGTATAAAAAGTTGCAGATTTATATGATTCTTTATAAGTTTAATACAAAGCAAGCTAATGAGCAAGCCCGGTATGCAGTTGGAAAAATAATCAGTAGAAGGCTTGTAGAATTTTTATTGACCGGCTTTTAAGGTATTTTTATTTCGCTAATAAGTTTTCATATCCATAACTTAAGTCTGACGACCAATAAACTTACATAGGGACGTCTCTCTACGTCTAATTAGTTCGCAATCACTTAATGCCCGCTGTGGACCAGTGTTTATAATGAGCAATAAAATCACCGTTAATGGGACATTATTACCTCCTTTCAGATTTAACTGATAAGGTTTCTTTGATAATACGAGTAAGCTACATGTAAGGTGATCGACCTTTACTTGTATTATCTATATCTATTTTGTATAGCTGACGAGATTTCCTTTCGCAATAAATATCCAATTATTGAGGTAGGTTACAGTTTTACGCTACGACCTTAACCTAACCTAACCGCATGACACAGACAAACATGTATTTCACACTCGTACGTTAGTGGTAACCGCCTTTGAAATCATATTTATAGGAGATGAACATAAAAATAAATTTCGGTAATCTTTTTTGTATCCTACTGATTCTAATTGTATCAAATATTTTTTGAATGTTTCAGAAAGATTTTTCTGAAAGACGTTGTTAACATGAAATTATTATTATAGTAATTAAATGAAGAAAATTGCATTTATCATATATAGATAACGTCTTTAAAAGCTTGGTCTGTGTAATGTGGGGCTTGCAATGATATAATTGGTAAATTTATATTTATTTAGTGTATTGCGTCCGGTATACATATACCATAATAAATAAAATAATATAAGATAAATTAGCTGCTAACACAGAAAGCTACATTAGAAGTCCGGCAGAACTTTTCCTATCAACAAGAGTTATCAAGGAGAAAGAGCCCTCTTATATGGCGTAGAGGACAAAATAAGCAATTCTGTAGAGCAATATAATTAACAAAATCCGTCGTTGTATCTAATCTAGTTAAGTGGAAGCTAATGCCATCGTGACACGGAGTATTAATTTACCCAGTAGTTACTGCAATGCTGTGGTTATCTGCTCCTTAATGGCTGGGTAGCTGAGTGCATCACTATCAATGTATGGTGGGACCACGAAGACTAGCGTTCGCATGTAGCGATTGAATTATTTTATTGTTTGTTTATATAGTTACAGTTAAGGTATAACGTTATATTTTTACATTGTGGTGTTCGATTTTTTTATTTAAAGCGAAAATTAAATATTTCTTAAATTACAATTGGCTGTTAATGAATTGTAATAGGTTTATATTATTTTTTAGCAAAATCTCGGTATGTATATCTTTTTAAAGGAAGCACTTTTGATTCAAGAAAAATCAGAGAGATTTTCGTTAATAGTTACACTTTTAGTAAGTTTTCTCTTAAAAAAACATAATTTCAGAATTTACATTTTAGCGAACAAAATTGTTCACTGACACACAAACACGCGTTATTGGTTAGTGTGAAACAATCTGAAGGACATTATTATTATTCAAATACTGAGGAATATTTCGACAAATCTATCCTCAAAAACTGCGTAAACAGGAATACCAAGCATCTTGTTTAAACACCGGTAAATGATATCAAAAATAAAGAGATAAAATAAATAGGGCCTTTCAGCTATAATATTCACATGGCACGACATCCTTAACAGTTACAGCTTTAATAAAATCTCTTGCGATACTCAATTTCGTTTTATTAGTGTTTATTCTCCGCGTCCCTAGTCTCAGTGTTTTCTCTCGCACGTGCGCAAATTTAGCGTAGCAGTCTGATAACTATATCGGCATTCTCAGTTTTATTAGCCGATAACTAATTTATAATACATATGCTTTGAGGTTTAATACATAACTACATCAATATCACACAATTGATGAACGAGTGCGGTAGAAGTGGTATACGCAAATTGTATTATTAATATCGGACATAAATTATGTATCCAAGACATTGAAAATGTTTCATGATAATTTTTTTAGATCTTTAGTTTTACTAACATTGAAACAGCAAACTACTCTTAGTGAAGTGTTGACGAATGTAAGTTTCCAGCTATCCAGATCTAACCCAGATTTTAATGTAGTATTCATTTTGATTTTACTTACTCACGTGCCAGAAAGTAGCCATTTCAAGATTTTATGGATATACTGTTCCATGATAATTTTTATTTAATTTACGAAACATTCAATGAACTGTTTTCAAAATAGATTAAGATTGAGTAACTCTCATTATAAACACTAAATAGTGAGTTAACAGTTTCGTACATATCATGTTTACGTTTCATTATGTTCTGAGGTTTTTTATGAAGTGCTAACGCATACGCAATGTAAAATTGTTATATAATGATGCTATAAAATTTTATTCGTATTAATTTAAGTTAAGATTGGTTTTACGATTTATTGAAATAATAGCCGGGTGCGAGATGGGATAGTCCATCGGAATCATTATTCAGAAACCTACCGAATTTTGCTTGAAGCACGTTCCGTTGCCATACACTTTTTTTTTAACATAATTCAATTCAAACTTTCCTTCCTTACTTAACAATCTTTGTCTAAAATTTTCATTTCTTGTTTTAATTGATTTTAAAACCACAATCGTTTGATGTTTGAAACTGAGAATTTCAACCTAAAAGGTTGAATTTTAGAAGCTTAGTGAGAATTTAAAAATCAGTTCATTTTCAAACTAAATAATGAACTTATATAAAATGTTTATGCCTTAATTAACTTTCTTAGATAATATATATATTTTTGATTAAAAACGACAAAATTACCGGACATAATATAATCACTAAGTGTTAATATCGATAAGCAACTTAAATATCGATTTCCAAATATAAACTTTCTTTATTAATTAATTTTAAGGATGTTTCAAAATTCTGAATAATCCTTCCTCTCGTAGGAAGGATTCTCTCCTTCTCTTTTTCACCCACAATAAGGAGTTCTTGTACAGAAGTTCATCTTGTTAGGTCAGAGGACTTGTGTTGTATTTTAGTCATTCCAGGTAAGCACTTCTGAGTTTTCATGTGATTTATTAATGTTATAATTAATTAATAAATAATTGCTCGGCGGTAAAGGAGAATAGTTTGACTGGTGTTACCAATCTACGTTTAGGTTTGTTAAAATATTTTACATATTTAGGAAGTGTTTCTATATGGTAAGTTTATTTGTAAATAAACACTTCCAAATTTAAGATAACTTCAGACGGGCAGACGGTACAAGTCAAACAGAATGTAAATAATAACGATCATATTTAATGCACGTTAAATTATATATTTAATCGAATACCAGTTAACCGCAGACTGCCGGTAGTCTTAATTATATTATTGTAACGAGAAGTTTTCTAGGGACGCATACACATACACAAGAATATTTCTTACGTGGAATTTTAATAATACTTTTATAAAAGTGTCTTTTTTTAAATGGTGTCAATCATTTCAAGCTCAGAGACTAAATGAGTAATGTTGGCGCAGGTTAGATTAAATTGCAGTAACCACTTGTGTCGGTTTGTCGTTAGTAAACTCTACTAAGTGTAATTAATAATTATTTAGATTTATTTAAATGATTACCATATCTTTTGAAATTGAATTCGCAAATGACTATCTATTCGTTTGCTATTCAAAATATTCGAAACATAATATTATGTAATAAGATTATTTTAAAAATCATTCGCTTATCATATTTTTTAGAAATAACATGAAGGACACATCAGATGTGTTGTCTCTTATTCGTATTTAAATACGTAATTACACAAGTTCCTTTGCATCATCCAATTCTTTATACAAGACAAATAAAAAAAAAGACATGTCAAATTAATTAAAATAAATATATGCAGTGCAGTTTTGTCTCATAAGTTTTATCTCGATCTTTTGATGATGTATTAAAGGTTGGAATTATTTGTATTAATGTTATTATTAAAATTGTTTCAGTCATCGGTTATACTTTAAATAATTATGTATTTAGTTTTCTTTTTCGGCGATGACCAATTTGTTCTCATACATTATTGATGGGCATTAATAAAAATGATCGTCTTAATCATCAGATACATTCGCATTCTCATTCATACAAGCTGTGTTCAAATAAGCCGCTTTAGTGGTTTCTTTTAGGTCACTATTTGCTAATTTTAGTATATGTAATCATAACAAAATATTAAATTTATTTAAATATTTTGACGACCACCGTGGTCGAGTAGTGTGTACACCGGTTTTCGTAGCTACGATACTCCGAGGTCCCGGGTTCGATTCCCGGCCTAGTCGATGTAGAAAATTCATTAGTTCTCTATGTTGTCTTGGGTCTGGGTGTTTGTGGTACCGTCGTTACTTCTGATTTTCCATAACACAAGTGCTTTAGCTACTTACATTGGGATCAGAGTAATGTATGTGATGTTGTCCAATATTATTATTATTATATATTATTTAATCTATTCCAACAAATTACGTCAATACCAAACTAGACCATATTGGGAAAAGTCACAGTTGAAATTAAACTGTGATATTAAATCAAAGTCCATAGATTCATTTATGGCTAGTGATAAATAGATTTTTGAACGTTTTCTAAATTAACGGACTTGGACTTTTGTTTACGGGACTTACACAGTTTGATTTTATCGAAATCTATTTTAAAGGGTTACACATACTTCAATCTCTAAAGCCAATAAATATTTGTATTTTTATAACAGTACTATTACATTGTGATGAGGCCTTTACATTCACAAGACAGGTGGCTACGAGTAGATGGCTGATGCGATAACTGCTGACGGACGAGTGGCGTCCTCAATAACCCATCTCATTCAAAATGTTTACAGGAGCGTACGTATGATGTTACTAATTGACGGTTTTAACGGATCGCTTGGACGCGTCAAGAGCGATCTGTGCAATGTTAAACCGGCCTCTTTTACAATGTTGATGGATATCAACGATAAGTGCTTTGATGCAATTAATGTTTTGGTCTATACAATATATACGTGTATCGCAATTATTTTATAATTTAAAATAAGGTTTATCATTATGATTACTATTTGTTTATACTTGAATGTGCATATATAGTAAGTTCTTATAAGAATTTAATATGAGAGTAATGATATTATTTTAAATTTTTTTTAATCATATTTTCTTAAAGCATATATTTTAAGATGAAATCATTTCGTCATTGTGATAATAGTTTTATATTATTATATTGATGTAGGTCTAATATTAATAAACGTCAAAAAGCCCAAACCTCAGAAAGTTTTTAAGTTCATATAAAAATTGATCCATTTATAAGTCAGTTACGATTTACGTTTATTTAGCTATGAAAATTTTCAAATTCCTGTTTGAATTTTGCTGTAACAGCCGAACCATAAACCAGGCGTTCGGATACACGACCCGTATAAAAGCTACTTTATAACGTCAGCGGGTAACATATGTACCGCGCGACGTTATCGTGTTGGGATCGGCGTCTAATCTCGAATAGGATCTATCGTGAGCGAACCATAGATATCTGATAGATACTGCATGTTTTGGACAACTATCCGAACGGGCGTGCAGTGATAATATACTTTATTTGACAGTTATATTAGTAATAATTGCTTATTTCGTATAAATTTAAATAAATTCTTGTAATATTATGTTAAATAAATATACAGTTAAGTAGGGAATTTATAATGTCTGTTGCTAATGAGTTATTTATCATTTTTCGTTTCGTTTAAGACGGAAATACGTGTACGTTTGTAGTCTCTACATATGACTTACCTTACAAAAAACTGAGGTTCTTATTCTAATCTGACAACATGTCATGTCAGGTTATCAGGGATATATGAGGTCGCAACTTGACATTCTCGAACGAATTTTTCGAGTAGTTGCGCTTACTATCTCCTTAGTCCACACCTTCATTAACCTGAAAATAAAAAAGTTTTATTAAACAGATGATGACTTTTTAATAAGACAAAGATTCTGTACAAAACCTAACATTGATTTGGCAGATTTGGTTTGTTATTAAATAAGCTCAGAACTTGAATAATACAAAAAGAAGTACTAAATGGTTTACAGCATACGACAATTCTCACTTATGTAGTATTACTGCTGTAAGAATGTATTATACAAATAAAAACAATCGTCATCCATATAAATCCCTCAGTAAAAATTATAAGGGCAAAGATAAACAAGACGGGGTTTCATGAATCCTAGATCCTCTAATTAATTTCCCCTTACTAGCATATCTCTAAATATCTCGCTTGAGATAATCTTTAATCTATGGCTATCAGCTACGGACGCTATCTTCAGCATCGGAATGTTTAATATTAGGTTGGGGAAAAAGTCTTTTCGCATATAGTATGTATGAACTTGTAATAAAATATCTTTGGCTATACCATTTGTATCTGGCTGGTTTTGGTATCATTAAAAAGTTTTAATTTTAAAAAAGGCACTTCCAAATTCAAATTAGGAATTTGTGTGATTTTCATTTGTTTTTGTTGTTGTTAAAATGAGTGAATCTAAAGAAGAAAATCGATACATTTTAAAAGTTTACTATAAAAAAGGTAAAAATGCAACTCAAGCCGCGAAAAAAATTTGTGAAGTTTATGGACCTAATGTAGTATCTGTGAGAGTAGCGCAAGTTTGGTTTAAGCGTTTTCAAGCCGGAAATTTTGATATCAAAGATGCATCTCGCTCTGGTCGCCCTGTTACGGACAAAATTGATGCCATTTTTGAAAGAGTGGAGCAAGATCGGCATATTAGTAGTTACGATGTAGCTGAAGAACTGGCAATTGACCACAAAACGGTTTTGACTCATTTGAATAAAGCTGGGTACACAAAAAAGCTCGATATATGGGTGCCTCGTGAACTCACTGAAAGAAACCTAATGAACCGTGTACTCATTTGTGATTCTTTATTACGACGTAATGAAACCGAACCATTTTTGAAGAAGCTGATAACTGGTGATGAAAAGTGGATCACATACGACAAGAACGTGCGAAAAAGATCGTGGTCAAAGGCCGGTCAAGCTTCACAGACTGTGGCAAAACCTGGATTAACTCGCAACAAGGTAATGCTGTGTGTATGGATCGGAAGGGCATCATTCATTATGAGCTGTTACCGCCCGGCAGGACCATCGATTCAGAACTGTATTGCGAACAATTGATGAGATTGAAGCAAGAAATTGAGAGAAAGCGGCCAGAATTGAACAACAGAAGGGGTGTAGTTTTTCACCATGACAACACTAGACCTCACACATCTTTAGCCACTCAACAAAAATTACGAGAGTTTGGCTGGGAGGTATTAATGCATCCGCCGTATAGTCCTGACCTTGCACCTTCAGATTTTCATCTGTTTCGGTCTCTGCAGAATTCCTTAGGCAGTGTCAGGTTAACATCACGAGAGGACTGCCAAAACCACTTGTCGCAGTTTTTCGATCAGAAGCCCCAAAATTTTTACAGCAATGGGATCATGTCACTACCAACAAGATGGCAAAAAGTTATGAAACAAAATGGCACCTACATACTTTAGTCAAATGTAAATAAACTATAAAAAAAAACTTTTTGAATTTTCATATAAAATACGAAGAAACTTTTTCCCCAACCTATTAGTATGGTGACGATCCCTACACCATGTTACTTTACCTTTATCAGAAATAATAATATACAATAATGTCGTATCGTTTGTAGCACAATATACGATAAGTTCAAATCGGGAGCAGATATTTTTTCTAGGAGACAGTTGCAAATACTCTGACGAAGCTCATCTTATATTATAGAATGTTGTCATGCCGAATGGGTACTTCGAGTGACTCTATATAATCAAGGCCTTAACGTAAAAAAATATAACATAAAAACTCTAAGATTAAGTTAAAATAGCATTGTCACTTAAAGTCTTGTCGCCCACTGAACGTGTATTAGGTGTAATAAGGCACAGATTTTAGACATGGAATGTTGTTTTATAGATTTTTCTCTGGAGAGTGCGAAAATAGCTGGCTGTTACCTGACAAGGCAGACGGCTTAGTGTTCTTACACTTGTAATTGTTACCTTAACGTTACGATATTAATTGATTTAAATTAATACCTATTCGTATTTAGCATCTTTTAAAATGCAAACTAGCTACTTATACCTTATTTGGCCGAGTAAATTTAGCACTAAATTATCGATTATCACTAATAACGAGTACTCTGATCAACTTTACTGTTAAGTATTCTGTCATAAGAAATTAAAAAACAGTTTAATTAAATATTATCATTTTGCAGAAAAACAGGAAAGTAAGAAAATAGATTAAATGTAAAGACGAAGATAATCTTGATACTCGGTAAATGGATAATGCAATAGATTCCATTAAAGGCGTATTGCCATAAATAATACATTAAAAAAATGTTTTAATGTAGTAAATAAACTATCAAGTATCTTGAAAATGCAATAAATGTACTAAAACAGTTATATATACTGAAAGATAAAATTAACGTAATACATTGTATTTTACTCGACTTTTAATCGGTATTAAAATAAGAAGAACGTTCTACATGTGACGCATATATTTTTAATGTTATTTAGATTGTTTGAAATTGTATTTTTGAGAGAAACGTAATCCTAAATACTGGCCTTCACTAAAAATTTCAATACCGAATTGTTTTATCAAGAAATGACAAAAAACTAAATAGCGTAAAATATTAATTTCTTTATTTTAGGTAGGATACTTACTGTACAACATGTTACACGATCGTGACCCGGGATATATAGTGAATTAGACAGAGTTAATCGGTTTTTATAAAAATGTAAATTAAGTAAATTTTTATAAAAATAAAAATGTTTTAAATGTTCTCACGATATAATAATTCACAAGGGACGTGACATCTCAGTTACCAAGGCGGCACATTGATTATGTAAGAAATGGTTGAAATCTCAAGCGGCTCCAATATTTATGGACAACGGTAACCAGTTACGATCACGTAGTTCATTTGCCACTGACATAAAAAAACTGTTCCGAGACTTTCAGCATTACTTTCAGAACATAACTGTAGCAGAACCGTAATTATTAATTTCTCTTCAAATTAACCTGCCTGATACCTAATCTGTATTTAAATAATACATATAAATATCTTCAAAAAATGAGTCGCAGAAAACAATTTGGATCATAAAAGATTGGCATCAAAATCAGAATACTAAAATTAATTTCATTAAAGTTTTATAATATTATTTAAAACATAAATTTTACCGTTTAATTTCTTAATATGGAATATTTAATTAGTTTTATTGTTTTTTTTATTATATCACACTTTCGTATTAAGTACGTAAAGATATCCATTGCATTTTGTGACTAAGGTTCCGTTATCCTGAAGCATTAACCTCTGTTTTATTTTTAAAAATCGCTTCGCTAATAAGCTATTATGTGCATGTATACATATATACATTTAAACCTCTTGAATTACTCTTTCTATGAAAAGAAATCCGCATCAACATCCGTTGAGTAATTTTAAAGATCTAAGGAGGATATATATCCTATACACAGGGACAGACAAACGACGACTTTGTTTTTTTCAAATTTAATAATTTTTAAATTATATAATACTTAATGACCTCATTTAGAAACGTTTTAAGGCGCGTGTAATTTATATATTTTATTAAAATACTAAAGCGAGGTAGTAGACCAACCAGGCCATTAAATGGACACCACCGCCACAGACAATGGCGCTGTAAGACATATCCATCTTTACTTATATCGCGAATACATTATTAACCTTTCGTGTGTCAAAAAAATGAGAATATATGTCCTTTGCTTTTATTTACACTGGCTCACTCACCTTTCAAACTGCAACACAGTAGTACTAAATATTTCTGTTTGGCGTAGAATTTGATCAGTGGCCTACCAAGACGGGCTTGGACAGTCTTACCCAGTTAATTGAGTAAATTAATTTGAAATTCGATAGAAGAATACACAGAATAGTTGTTTAATTAATCATCTTTTAACAACTTTTATACGTAAAGCCGTTAGTCTTCATTGCATTAAACGAATAAATACATACATTGTTCATAGGGCGAGCCTAATGCTAAAAGCATTCTCCGTTTTATATCGTTATTAGACAACTGTTTTATGTTAGGACCGAGTAAAAAATGTAAATTTAGTCTTAATTGATGAATAAGTTCTTTTTTGCTTCATTTTACTTTGTGAGAACTTTGTTTTTAATGTTTATGATAATTTAAAATATAAATTCTGCTTTGAAAATACCAAGGAACATTTTTACTTATATGGTGGATGTAATACAAATAAAGATATCAAGTTGGGTGTCTGTTGTTACCGCATTTTAACGAAGAATTTGTAAATGAGGTAAACCACCTCATATCTGGTATTAATTGTTAAATCCTTCTCTTGAATATCTTTGGAAGCATTCCTGTTATATAATAAAAATTAAAAGTTAATATTAGATAAGCGGGTAGCATGTAATTATTAGCAGAACGTATATTTCTTAACGGAAATAATTTCAATTCAATCATTTTATACATAATATTAAGTGCTTATGAATTTGCTAAGCATTAATAGATTAATTAATATTCTATAATGTTTAGCTGCTACTTAGATAGCTCTAATGTGTTTCGAGTAATGCTTAAACGGCATTATATTATCGCTTAAAATGTTCTTCAATTAACTTTAAGTACGTAAAACATTTAATTTACCAAGTTTCTATGCCGTTAAAGAATGACGATTATATGTAATGCGGGAATAACGTGACAAGAAATGATGATAATTTGCAAAAAAGCTCACCTTTTACGTGAACATCGAAGGCTATCACACCTAATTCATCATCGTTACACCTTAACATTTTAATGACATTAATAATCTCTTTCCGTCCGCATTCGTGTCCGTGTCTCTTAAACTAAACTAGTGATGGTGCACAAGGAAGGTTTTTCTGTTTTTAAACGAAAAATAACTGCTTAATTTGTTCTTATTATTACTACCTTACAGTTTTTTAACTTAGTTACGATAATGAGACACTATGTTTTATAATATTTTTTTACATTGTAATTATTTTTTTTTATTTAACACATCCTTTATAATTATTTTTATTTCGAAAATATTATCAGTTTATTAACGTAGTTCTTTTTTTATAAGTGTTAACGTATAATGATCAAGGAATGTTGTAGTTTTTTTTAGTTGCGAAAAGTACAAAGTAGGTATTTAAGTACTGCTATTTATTACGCAGTAAAAATGTAATTGAAAATATATTACGACTATAGCTGCAAAGAGAATGTTAAGCTTTTGAGATGAATGAAATTTTTTCTAATGATTTTTTCATTAATCATAGAATTCCTACAAAATCGGGTTAAATAGATAAAAAATAAATGATAAGCGTATATTATTCGTATAGAATTGAATATCAGGATAAACGTTAGATACAATGATATGTACAATAAAAACAAATATCAAAACCCCCTAGTTCTCAGGTCTGATTAAAGAAATATTGAAGGTCAAAGTTATCGGTATTTTTCATTTTTCTAGAAACAGGTAAGACTTTATCATTATTTCTTAGACGAAGATGTTGTCCAGCCAATTACGTTCACGGCTGCAAATCTTATGGGAGACCAGCCAACTACGCAGGACATATTATGTATGCATGTATGTATGTGTTGCACAAGAACGCGCGCGAACATAGGCGAACTTTCTATTCCGTCACTTTCCTAATCTCTATGCGAATAATTCTAAGCTTACCCTTAATTTGTTTATTTTGGGCGGACTATACGTTATCTGTCAAGTGAATACAAAATATATTTTATAAAAGTTTTAAAGTATTGTGTCTATTAATTTTAATGTAGAGAATAAATATTGACTCGTGAAACAAATGTTCACCGCCGGCGATTTTCATTACAAGAGAGTAGGTAATGATACACTTAGTATTACATACCGCTCTTGATTTGAAATTAATACTACGCTTTGCAGCCGAGAAAGTGTAGTTCATTACATTCGTCGATTATGAAGAGGCCAAATAATAACAAAATGAGATTTTGTAAAAATCGCTTTAAGTGTTTTGATTGAAATTTGTATGTAAAGAAACATTGGTAAATTTTCTTAAACACGTTTATATCGTGGTAATGATTTTTTTTATAAGCACATACGTACAAAGCATTGTATGCTTTTATGTGTTAGTGACACAAAAGTTCTATCACGTGTGGTTTAAATTGTGTGATCATACGTTTTGTAAATAAGGAAACCATATAAATTGACGCATAAGGGCAGTATGCGTTCAGAAATAGAGCATAAATAACTAGCGTAAAAGTTTTAATTTCTATTGCCCGTATTGAATTGATCGCGCTTTATTTTTTTATTCAAATTAGTTTGGAGCGATAATATTTCACTAGTATTTAATGAATGCATTTTCTCCTTAATACACAATTAAATACTTAAGACATAAGTATTTATGAATTAATAAAGTTCGTTAATCGCGATTGTTCTCATCTATACCTGTACAGTGACATGACTTATTAACATAATTTCATTACCATAATCTATCGGACAATCGTTGTAAAAAATACATTTAAATACAGAAATGTACTGACTTCGAGATTGACAAGCACTCAGAGTTCTTCTGGTCGACGTATTCAATGCAAATTTTGATGAAAAAATTGAGTGATATTATGCAGTTTTCATTTCCTGTGTCTTGTTAGGAATTGCTTTTTTCAAATATAGTTTGGTATTTCAAAGGTAAATAATTATAACATTATATATTACATTTATCAAAATTATATTCCATGTTAAATGTATGTAAAGTAAAAATATGAAGACAACGTTTGATCGATCACCATGATATTTGGCACATATACATATATTTTTTTATGGAGAAGGTTTTAATACAATTCAGTTTGTTATAACTCGCCTTTAGAACTTGTGCTGATGGTAAGTACTTTAGCTCGAATATTTTGTATTGGTAAGTAATGTGTTACATTCTTAACATAAGTAATGCGTTGCCAACGATAAGGTCAAAGTGGTTATAGTAACAGTTACATTGGTATGGAACACGGTATAACAGCGCTGATATTTGGCGGTACAATAAGTCGTGAGTACTTGTATCTAGACGGCAAAGGGCTCCACGATAATCCGTGTTATTGTATTAGTATTACAAGTATATTTCTTACATTTTTATCATAGTTTCGCTCTTGTTAACCTTATTGCACAACTCGGCCGGATATGCGATTTTACGTAGTAGGAAGTTATTTAATATTGTCAGAATATAAAAATCGGGAATTCATTATCTTTCAAGAACAATACATAACAAGTTTACTTTAATGCTCATTTCATTAATCGTAAATTTATAAAACACTCAAGACAGATAAATAAAAAAAAATATTGGAAAACATTTGAAATTCGAAAATGTCAATTAATAAGCTTAATATTAATAACGGGTGCGTTGTATAAAATCATCGTCATAAAAACTAGTTGTAATTTAAAAAACTGCTTTTTCTTGATACTTCTTCAAGTCAAGATGTCTCGGGATCACGTTTGGTTTTTTATCGTGCCCACGTTGACGCTTAAGGCAATTACTGCTGCTACTTGTGTGATAAAGCTATTGAATATAAAAAACTTTATGCTGAAGCCTCGACTAATGAATGATTAATCGTTAAAATGTGTCACTTTGACAGGAATTTGAAGATCTTAGTTTGCACATTCATTTTATTTCTATTGAACTTCTACAGGGACCAATTAAGACTTTTGCGTAAAGAAAACAAAAACCTAAGAAAAGAGGGAATAATATAAATAAGCTTTTTTACACATTACGATTTATAATAATTGGTTCTTATTGTTTCACTTAAAGTTTGATACTTTGAAATAAAATTGAATATAATTTATGAGATTTATTGGGCAACTTGAATTAAGTTTTTGAAAATATAAAGGTTCTCCGAATTTGATAACTCTTAAAATTTTGTATCAATATTGTTTGTTTGTTTTTATAAAAATTGCCTATCACTTTATGTTTGGGCTATGCCCTCAGGGAATATTTTGAGATCATGACATATACTGTTTATAAAGATTGTTAAATTAGTATAAATATATGTATACAGTTTAGTGAACATTTTCAGTATCTACATTATTTGAAAATAAATCACATTTCCGAAGAAAGAGATAGCATCATGTCTCGAGTGCTTTCCTTCGCTCATTAGTGCCTATAACGAGAATCAAATCGCACAGGATGCTGTATTTCAATGTATGTAATTGGTGTTTACAAAATGCCCGTAGTTTTTGCGCTCGTCAAGACTTAATGAAGGTATGATATGATCTTTAGCACTTGATGTCGTTTTACGACTGAGCTTCTAGTTTTCTTTAATCGAATTTGCAAACAATGTTTACTGTCAATGTTTTGCAATTGACATTTGACAGACTGATACTTGACACATTTGACAATTTGCTTTAGATTAATCTTCGTTTTTTTAGTAACTGTTCCCCATGGATTTATTTTAAAGTTTCTTAGTTCAAGGTTATTAAAATTATATTCTGCCAAATTTGTTTTTATTTTTTAGGGTTTGTCTTATGTCGTCATCGCATTTAGTTTGTCTTGATGCAGTGTCTGTGAGTGTTCGTAATGTAAATGTACGTAAAAAGTATTTGACAAACTTACAGCTTGAGCAGCCCATTATGGAGACGTGTGTGTTCGTGGTTGAAGCGTTTACGTGCTCGATTGATAAATGTACATAATAAACATTTTCTTAATAGACTTTTACGACACCTTATCGTGTGTGTAGCTTATTTTTTCGTGCCGAGATAAAATTGTGGTAACGTGTCACGTGGCAATTTTTGACGCGATATGTCATAAATTTGGAAAGATTTCATGATTTTTTTTTATGAAAATAAATTAGAACAAATATGTTTATGTGCTTTGTTGGGAGCTTTTATTTCGCTTCGCTCTAGGCGATGCTTATTTGCTAGTCGTAAACCAATTCTGCCACTGTTCAAGTAAACGTAAATTCTTAGCGCAGAAAGGGTTGAAGGCGGTTAGACATAAGTCTCGCTTTCGTGTTAAATCATAAATGCAATTTCCAAGTATGTTTTTTATGTTGTAATCATTGTTATTAATATAAATAAACAAATGGCGGACAAATTTATCATACTTGTATTGAGGTGAGTTTTGTTGTAATTCCAACTTGTTCATAAACAAGTGCAACATACAAACTACCGCTCCTGGGTCTACATAAAATATTTATGTTTATCGGAACACATTTATCTGTATTGGTTTACACGGTGCAGACAAGTAAAGCGCCCGCCAGCATGGTTTTTTCCGACATCTTTAACAATAAACATCAATATGGTGAAAACTGTATGAAGTTCGTTCGTTAGCTTTTTCGTTTAGCGCGTTCAGACATTTAGTTATCACTATATATTACAAAGGTTTCGTAATTAAATAATAAATAATGTAATAAATTAGGGTTTATTCATAAATAATGCTGCAGGTAGAAATATTAGTTATTTTATGAGATAGTTTGAACGGTACTATACCTGGGCGTTAGTAACTCAATCACCCCTTAACGATAGAAAATATTTGTTATTTATGGAGGTGGTATATAATACTACTGGCCACTGTTAATAAGCCGTCATGGCAGTGCGTGTAAAAACACATGCTTGATTTATCTCTAAAATACATAAACTGGCGACAACTGATAGTAAAAACATCCTACGACGCCGTTTTAAATAATTATTTTTAATTATAACAAACGTAGAAAATATGTAAATGTGCAAATATGCAATGGTTTTTACAGACGATGCTAACGAATCGTACTACGTGACTGGAAACAGAAGACGAGCTATTCTTTTGAGCGCGTTAAGCGACACCACATACAGCCACGTAGCGAACGACATCGCCAAAGGAAATGGCCGAGGATATTGTAATGACGTGCAATGCACGTAGACAAACACTAATTAAATAAAGTTAACTTTGTAATATTGTTGACCAAATTCAAAAAAGGAGGTTTGTATAGTTTTCCTTAGAACTACGCCATTTGTAAGTCTATTGGAAGCAATGATGCTATTTTTTTAATTTGTATGAAAATGTATCGTTTGGTGCAGTAGAACTGATTTGAATTTGAAAGCTATTTGTCGATTTAAGGCATTTTTAATATTACTTACAGTGACAATGTCTTGGGGCGATGGTGACACATATTATGAGATAGCCCATTATTTAATTGTGCATTTAAATATCAGAAACATCTAACATTAATATAGAAACTAATAAGTATATATGAAAAGAAGTATTTTCTATAGTAGTCTAAGTTCAATGGTTTCTTAAGATGTTTACCTAAACTTAAGTTGTGACTGGGTCTGAATGTGAATTGTTTCGAGGAAAACAAATTATAAATCTCTAATTTAATATAATGTTTTAAACCTAATGCCTCATATATTACACTCATTTAGCTTAGAAGAATAATATAATATTATATGATTGAATTGTCTTATCAAAAACATAATAATAAAACATTTATAAAAATATGTTTGCTTTAAAAAGGTATTTAAGGGTTATGTTGTATATGAAAGACTGTCCAATGAACAATAATAGCGCAAGCTGCTTAAAATAAAATATAAAATAATTACAGTGCGTGTGTTGATATAATAAACTTAATTTATACCTAAAAGCAATAATATTATTTATAAATAAATAAACTGTATTAGCATATTGGATCGCGGTTATAAACAATCGCGCTAGAAAACATCATTTACATAATAGATATTCCGTAATTATCAAGATTTATCACACATAAATTAATATGGTAAAAACTTATTTTCTCATTAATTTATTATCAGCCATTTGCCTATGTATCGGTACAAAAAAGGCAATATTCTAAACGTCTATTAACGCTTTATTTGAAATATAGGGGGATTAGAATAAGGATTTACATATAACGTATATGTAATAAAGGTTTAAGTTTGAACAATAAATACTAAGTGTTTTTAATTTTATTTTTGGTTATTAAGGAAGAAGAAGAATGAAAAAAGAAAGAATGCTCGAGCATACGTAGAGCGACTCACCAGAGCTACATCGCGAATGGTAAAGTATTTTTTTTATTTGACTATTTCTTGCTCGAAGTTTCGCTTGCCTGTTAGGAATATGGTCGTGTCCTATCTATATATCTAATGTCCTATCTTGGGGTTCAAGCTTTTGGGGTTCAAAATTTCGTCAAATCCAGTACAATGATTTAACCGTAAAAGCCTGACAGAAAGAGTGACTTTCGCATTCATAATATTAGTTGTAGATAGATAAAATAGTAGATCGTTGTAGGAACGAAGACGAGCTGTTTTTAACAGTTTTTGTGATTATCTCAAGAGACTGAGTGGGTGAACTTGAAGACTGAGATGATAATCTTCAATCATCTTGATCTGTTCGAAGCATCAGTTTCTTTCACATCAAATAAATAAGATATATTAAGTAGGTGTAAATCGTACCGAAGACGACTCAATATATTATAATAAAAGAAGGGAATTCTATTTTTAGGGCTTAACTAAAACTTTTGATTCTTAAGTTACGTTATAAAATGAATTTCTTCAAATGGTTAATTTAAAATAAATCGCCACTTCCTACTATGGAGGGAAAAAAGTAGTAGAATAAACAGTAGATTGTTTAAGCACCGATCTAATTCTCTCGTGTTTCCTTTACTTGTCTGAGGTATGGTTAGGTGAGCGCTAGGAGCGATGCCTGCAATGAATTTCAAATTTGTTCAATTTACAGTTTGAATGCAAATAACTGTAACACGATTCGCCGGTTCCGGCAAATTTATTCATTGGAAAATCCTGCTCCGTCATTATCCTAACTCTCTTAATAGATAACATAATGGGAAATTATTATATTGGTAACATTAAATATATTTGTCACGGCTTATATCAATAGATCCTTATCTATTGAATTGTAAGTGATTTAGTTAACGCGTTGTTTGAGATATAACAGATTTGCGATATTAGAATGGTGTATTGATTTTACGTATTGCATTACAGCTGTTTCGAATTACACATAATAAGATATACGATAAGGAACAAGTGATATGTTTCGTATATAATCATATTGTTTTCATAATTTTATTTCTGTGATGTGACAAATATTTCAATTCAATTGAGCTAATTAATTTATATAACTTGATTAATGTTAAGAAATTCTTCCTGTAATTATAAATCACGCTCTGTCTCATTAAATAGCCGTGTGTGTCGTGTAATATCAAAATATAATGTCATATTTGAAAATATAAATTATGTTTTTATTTCTAAGAACATTTATTAATCAAATACGCTTTTGACGTTTTTAACAGCTTTCTTTCTAATTATCTAACGTGCGCAATCGAGGCGTGAATTAAAAAGAAGTATATGAACAGGTATATACTATTAAAATGACAGGAGAAACGACAAAAACTTCATATAATACTGCTTTAGTATAATATCTACATTATATAGCGTGATTTAATTTTAATCCCACGTGCATGAAACTAGTGTGCAATATATATATATACATTACAACGCGGCTGTTTACATATATACATTACGACCACAGTGTTAAGAATACTGTAGAAATGGCATAAATAAATCTTGGATCAACATATGTACATATGTAATTTAGTAAAATATTATAATATCGTTTACTAGTCTAAGTTTACCCGCAAGTTCATATATGGGGAAGCTATTCGAAAAACAGCGGGCCATCATAAGGAAATTAAATAATTTAAACCTGTCTAAAACAGTGTCAAACTTTCTCAGTATTAGATTTACACACGGATCTAAAGTTTAAGACAGCATACATTTGAGAATAAACTATTTATTAGATTCGATTCATTGGAACATTTCTTTGTGTAGTTTAATGGAAAACTGCTAACATTAACTAAATCTCTTTCTATTCATATCATTAACTAAATAATGTATCTATTCTCTTCAAAACCAAGAGCAAATTATAATTTATTCAACTTGGCTTATAAAATCAGCATTAAATAGTCATCACGTGCACAATTGTATAATAACTGTTCGGAATATTGATTTTACAGAGAAGAACCAGCTGAAAAGTCAATATTTACTGTTTTCCAATTAAACAATTATAATATATACATCCTGGTTCGAAATATTAGCTCCTCAATTTGTATCGTCTATAATAAATAACACATATTATTGAAAAATTATAAGTTTTTTAACAATCGATTTGAATATATTATGTCTCCAAAGATAAATATCCATGGAAATTTATTAAAGAAACGTATATTTTGCTCCAAGAAGGATTTATTGACTTTGCGTAGTCGTAAACTTGACGTCTTAAGCTTATCATTACTTCTCTTGTTCGTACAATGATTATATCTGATTCTATCAAAGAATTCAATGTTAATGTGTAACAAAATATCATTGTTAATATATTGTGACGTAATTGTACAGATTTTCTACATAATTAAAAACATCCCACCATCAACTTTAAAATCATGAATACATAATAGCTTGCTTTTGCTAGCTGAATCAGATTCAATATCTAGAACGTTATCCAAACTAAATATACTCTCATAATGGAACGGAATAATATTCGGAATCGCAAGAGTGGTTGAATAGAGTTAATGGGTTTCAAAACTTTACAACCCGACCTGCTACTGAAATGAAAATATCTCGACCTGAACCGAGAATTTCGACAAACTTTTTGAGATAGCTATCAAACTAAACATACAAGTGGAGATTTAATATTTGGAAAAAGTGGTTTTATTAAAAGCACGATTTTAGTTACGTTATATTAATAACGTTACGTAACGTACGCCATGTATATATGTATGTATATTAATATTATTATAGGTATTAATAATAATAGACAACCCGTATTAGCGGAATATGCGTTAGATAAGTAAGATAGTATTTCTAATTAATTCTGTTCTGAGGTTAGCAACCAGTGCACCTGCTAGATAGACTATGTAATTGCTGTACTTAACCAATCTGCGTGTAGACACGACATTATATCATTTTGTGTCACGCTACGCCGTTTATATCTGGACTAGAGGCCGTTTTGACTTTACGCCTAATAATATTTCAAATGGTAGGAATGATTAAAAAAAATCTATGATTACTTCACATAAATATTCCTTTAAACTTTACATACATAAACTTCTATGACTTATAATTATAGTTATGAAAAGAAAATTGCCGTCGAAGTTTCATTTCTAATATTCGCACTAAATGGATGAACGTATATTTAAAGATATTGAAAAGTACATTTAAATAAATAATAAAAAAAATGTTAAATATTAAGGCATGATATTGGTGAATTGATTTATTACACAAAAATATGAAAGATTCAATATTTAATTGTAGATCGAAGAGTACTTGTGTACAAGAATTTTCACGCATATTGCATGCTTTCAATCTAGAATGTCGTAGTTGCAACTGCTCTATAGTAAATCTCAATAAACATATCAAAGAATAAATACAGCTTTTCAGCGTTCAAGAGAACAATTTTCATAAAGTAAATGCTCAGACAAACTGCTCCGTTAGGAGTGATAACATAAACATGGCAGAAACGCCATGTAATGACTTGAATAAAAACTAATCTAGCTCAATATTAAATCTTTATCTCTGTAATTAACTTTTAAATGAACTCTATGGGTGGCTTTGAGAATAAAGAAGGCTTTTAATAGCTGTGCAACGGGACAATCGGTGATTGCAAACAAATTCAACGGCGTTCTTATATCCGGCGTTATTCATATCCCATTCAAATTGTGTTCACTTTTTATGCTCGTAATTTATAAAAAAATAATACATTTTGTTCATTAACTTTTTTAGTGTATAAAAAATATAAACTTACGAAGGTTTTTTTCATATTGATTTTCAAGAGTAACATGTAATTTTGATAAACTTTTCGTCTCTTGTCTTGTGTTAGAGATAAAAAAAGATGCAATTCATTGTTATATAGAAAATTATAAATGAATCGTTTTTTAAATCATATCGAGTCAGATAAAAAGTTACTCAACAGGTAGCCAGTCTTTAATAATTTCAATATTATATGAGAATCATATTTGCTAACAGAGCTTTATTTTTGAACAAATTAGATACTTAAGATATTTAGTATATAAGTATATAGCTAGCGACCAACGGGTGCGCTCAATCGGTTAAATGGATCTGGCATAATTTTAAACAAGTAGTAAGTTGCAAGATTTGATCGGACTATTCTAACATGTGATGTTAAATTAAATACAGTAAGCCAACCAATATAATTGTTATTTTTTTATTTAAATAACGTGTAAAACGATTTTCGAGATCGTTTTTAAAATTATTAAAATATTAATATTGGGAATAAGTCAATTCAGATTACGTCGTAGTAGATGTAACACAACGTTATATTAAAATTCTTATAAACTTAACCTCAAAATTGTTGAAATATTACTCTTTCATTTGTAATCAATAGAAATAACTAAATTCTTAGCTATTTATACATTTTGTCTTGTTGTATAAATTACATCTTTATGAATAAAAACTTTATTTCAATGGGACGAAAGCAACCGTACAGTGTACTTTATGTGTTTGTTTTCTCAGTATAAAAAAAAAGAGAGGACATACACTGGCCCAATTAGTTTAAGACAGGAAATAATTTGGAAGAGTCAGAAATGTTTGCCATGGAATACTTACAACTTATACATTGTAGTACCATAATTTGCCACACTAGACTTACACCTCTACCTAATACTTACTTGAAATATATTAAACACGTATAACAGTATACATAATAAGAAAAAATACTAGCTGCATCTTGAAATGGTATATTGAATTTCACGCGATTGGAGCCTAGTATAGTATTATTCGGAGTAATCTAGCAGTATATAAGATAAAAGTTACGGCATATAATTGCTACCTCTTGTTCACTCGTTCTTTACACTTCGTGAATTAAACAACTCACTAACATTACGTTCATAAATGCGAAACAAACATTAGGAATTTATATCTTGCCAATTACTGCTTGTAATTCAGTACAAATGAATTGTTAACAACTAAAGTTTGCTTAAACTATTAAATAATGCATAACCAATTGACGTTTTGGTTTCCAAAAATGGTTTCGGCGTTAGTGGAATGTCCTATTAATTGTCTCAATACAAATATTTCAAACATGTTTATGGTATTTGATATAACGTGTGTTTATTTATAGATGTTGTAACAAGTTTCGTTTCTATATTAAAAATAAAATCATATTCGACCTAATGGTATATAAGTTATGAAATGTGCTCGGATTATATGAATGAATTGTGTTGGGTGTTATCAGAGCGTTGTGTACAATAGCATTGATAATATTCAAATGGAATTAAAAAGGTGAGGCACGTGTACGTCATGTCCGCGTTGAAATCTTTATGACTGTTAGAAGGGAGAAGTTCGTTACTCGCGTCGGCTTTGCATGCGCTTATAAATCGTCTATCGAGCAATATATTAAATTTATATATTGCCAATTACAATGACCATATATTTGTATTTTTGACATATTCATTTGCATTAATATTCTTTTATAAGTGTATGCTTTGCATATTTTTTTGATATTTGTGCATCGATTAACGAACCGGAACTTGATTCTTGTTATAAAAAATATCTAACGGCGATAATAACCTCAGTAAACATTTTCTATGACCGTACAATCATATAGATATTGTAAAGGTTAATTTTGTTGTTCTCGTTGTTTGTTTATTTAAATTTTGTAATTTAATAATGTAATTTCAATGTACATGTAAATTTAATATTACTTTACATAATGGAGGTTTGAAGTTGAGTGCATGTGTGTTGTTTTTTGAGATATTGTTTACAATGTGAATGTAGTCGGAGAGAAAATGGGGTGAAAATCGTCGTTGTTTACGTTGAAATTGTTCGTACATTCAGACATCACGTTGAAGTGAATAATAACATATATCTGTAATGCTGCGATTCGCTATTTACTTCGATTGCAACATTATTTTATCCAAGTTGGGCACATAACAATTGAATGTCCACCAATACCAACGTTCAAACTTGAATTGTGTGAACGTTTCACACGTCTGAGAACTACGCATAGCAATTTACAAAAGGTATTATAATGGCCCAGAATGTGCCGAGATAATTTTCCAGCTATTTTGAACACCTACACGGCTTTGTGCGTCTCTTGTAGGGTACACAATAATGCTTGAACAATCCTGGCCGAAAGGTAAACACGCCGGATTCAAAGGATTCCATAAGCGTAAATTGGATACGTTTCGAGCACCTTATGTGGTCGTTATAAAGGTCATATTTGCATAATTTTGCGTCATCGGATAGTTTTGTAATGTCAGATATTCTAAATGGACAGAGTGTTCAGTTGGACTATTATTCTTGGGGAAATTGTATGAGATTGCTTGTCTCGTGCGCCGCAAAGATTATTCGTTAAATGCAACATTAGATATTAAACATATAACGTTCACGATGAATTACTTGATACATTACCTATATTATAAAAATAATTGCCTCATTTCAAATTACAAATTAAAATGTTAAACATGTTAATTTAAATAAATTTTGTCCAATTTGTAATTCAGCAATGATTCTGATAACACAATTATGTTAAGTATGCACACTGTATTTAATATTACACATGAAACAAAAACACAAAGTAAACGCCCCACGGATATGTATATGTTAAATAAATGCAATCTGTAATAAATAGTATATAAATATAGTATTTCTTTTCATAAAAGTTTCAACTTTATATGAAAAAGCTTTATGTTTGAGTCACGCCACTTCAGAGCTGTATGGCGAATAGACTAAATACGTGTTTATCTTATGCTACTTAATGTTCAATACGGAATTTACTAGAATCTACGCTCCAGAGATTTGGTTAGAAACTAATGAAAATAAAAAGATTTGTATTTTATCATCTTCAAGGTATAAAAAATGACAGTTAAAGATATATGTACGTATGTACATAAAGAAACCCATGCCATATATTACCATAATTGTTTCACGTAATTAAAATACCAATGAGATTGTTTTCAATATAATTTATGGTACAAAACATTTTCTTTTTCCTATGTAATAGAATTATATAAAATACAATCACTACCCGTTGCGGATTCGCACGCGGAAACTTAATTTATACACTATCTTTAAGCGCAAAACACGTATCTATTCATTTGGCTAGGTATATTAAAAAAACAGAGTTCTTTAACAGACCGAATTGGTTAAGTCTAGTCTTTGCAACTCTTCCATATTACAATTAATTACTTACCATCGGTAGCCCATTTGCCCGTCCACCTTCCAAAACGAACAAAAATATAATGATCAATGCTTAGCCTTTTATATAGATTAAGTATATATAAATTACATTGCAGTTGATCGTTAAAATGCTGCAGAACTACTAACAAATAGTAAAAGATCTTTTATAACATATATCATTGCACATTATCGCGGCCATTTGTAATTGTCATAAATTCCAATTCTGCACTTGCTCTTATTAGCATTGTATTGCGTGAAACTGAATGCACGGGTATAGCGTGATTTGGGACGCCTTAAGCGTAATACCACTTTGATATTACGCTTCATAGTAAAATGCTATCTCAATTTTGAACCTTATTTCGTTTCTTGTAGGATTGCGATTTAATGTTTGCGGTAGTAAAATTACATTGGCCTGATAAAAGTACCCTGTCATGTTATAGTGGATAAAGAGTTAGATGGTCGGCTTCAGTTATTGGCGGGTTACCTAATTATAAACGTACGCTAAATGCAATAAGTTGCATTTGAACAATTTACATACAATTATGAAAATATGCGACCTTATATTTGTATATAAATTTTGATACGGCGGTACTATTATAGGATGCAAATTGGTCGATCTTCTTGAAAAAATGTATTACGCAACTATTGCATTACGGATGAGAAGAAAAAACCTATCAAGTATAAATCCGTAATACACAGTAACCGATTCGTTTTTATGCTAAGTGCATAATTAATAATTATGTATTAATATATGCTTAATATATTAATATAATGAGCATATATTAATAATTATTAATTATGCGCGCTTCAATACATGCAGAAAACGCTATTGAAAACGTGGAAAAAGTATATAAATTACAATCTCTATCGCTATATCACGTAGAAAAAACGGGCCTGCCAATTGATAGCCATTTACACAAAGTACATTTATACAAAGTATAATAAAGAACTTGTCAATTCTCCAATGTTGATCAGGATATCTCAGGTTTATAAACAAACGACATCTAAGCGACCGCTGAGAAACGTGATAGCAAAATGGCGTGTAGAGTAGGTATATTCGCGAGTCGATTCAGCGACTAAATTTTTGTTAAAGGAAGGTGTTCTACACTTAATAACGATAAAAAAGCTAAATACTTTATAGAATTCGCTACCAATATAAATAAATAAGTTAATAATTCTTTCTAATTTATAACCCAGACAAATAGCTGAAACGTATAGATGTATATCGAGTAAATGATCCGGCGACATTCTCTATTGGACAGGCTATTTATATTAATAATCTTTATTGTAAAATATTATGTTCAGGCTTTAAACAATATTCAGCTATTTTTATAGTTACAGTCAAGTAGCGATACCATGGCGGTCACTTTTGTTCTCAATTCAGTTGTCGAGTTCACATTTTGTGATTTTTTATCTTGCACTAAACTGCTACAAATTATTATGTGACCCTATCACAATGAACTTATAATCAAATCGCGTTTGGACATCTTCAATGAACTTTTGAAAAAAAAAAATCTGGACCCAAATTACAAGCAACACTCTACCAGCAATCTTAATCTTCACGTCTGTGTCAGGAACGGGTTGGACGGATCCTGTTCGAAGATGACAAGCTGGGATAAGTTTATTCCTCTGTATGGTTCGTTTCAAAATCTCTGGTCTTACTGTACTGAGATGCTACGGTATTCACAACAAAACTGCACAATTGACTCTGGTAATCGCTGTCGATGATCCAACTAAATTTTATTGCAAGCTAAAGTTATTCTTATATATGGGATTTTGTAAAGGCCAACCAGCGTGCGCCTCGTGGTCCTGACGGTATTTAGTTTAACGCCAGATCGAGTCTACTCAAAGATAAAGAAACACAATCAACGATACATATCTAAGTAAAATTTCAGTAACATTATTATATTAGTTTAGACATGAGACATATTTAATTATTGTTTCGTAAACTGGTGATTATCAGACGATTGTTTTCTATGCACATTTCTTTATCCATAAAATTTTGAAGCTACGATACAAATCTACGAAACGATATCTATCGCTCAATATTTTGTTAATTAGGTACATTGTTTCAAGCAATGAAAATGACTTCGTCGCCTTGTGCACTGTTTACACTGTTACCTAGATAAATACAGAAAAGAATTGAATGTATTCAAACCTATATCCTAAATTACTCTTATGGAATATTGATATTACCTTAAAATTGTAAGTAACGTTAGATTAAATCAGTATCGCGCAATTGTAAACTGTCGAAAGATTGTGAACGTTTATACAACTTACAGTAAAATATATACAATTTCGATAGTTTTTATATTTCGGTTCGGTTAGGTTAGACGTTTCATAGTTTCAGAAAATAATCTAACCATATTTACCTACATTTATATGGTGATAGATATTTCAAAAATAAAAGGTACGTAATATAAGTTAAGATGAGATCTTATAGTTTCAATTTAGAAATTGATACTATTACTATTAAACAGTATAAAATATTAGACATTTAGAAACAGATTACGCTTCAATACGTATATTCTATTAACGTTTATCCTTTATGTGGTTCAGATTCTATCCCCGGTCGTAGGGCGTTGCGCACCCCCTCTGTGTTAGTACCACCCACTCATTAGATATTCTACCACAAATAATTATTTCTATTATTACGTTCAAAATTCACGGGTGAGTAAGTTAGTGTAATTACGGATATAAGAGACTTGAGCATCGTAGATCTCATATGTGGCGGTGCGTTTGGTGATAATTAGTGGTTTCTTAAAGTGTCAGTGTCTATATGCAAAAGCTATGACTCCCCACCATGTTCTCTGCTGCTTTAAATGTGGAGACGAGACGTAAGTTAAATATTTCGTGGTATTTATAATAGATGGTGTTGTATTGCTTCGTTTGCGTGCACAAAACGAGAAAGGCAATGATTTGTGCAAAGTAGCGTCTGCTTATATCATGTATCTTGTAATTAATTGATAAGATTTATGAATTCGAGTGAAGAGCTATTAAATAAATTAAATTCAGATACGTTTGAAATTCTTGTTGTTTTATAAAAGTTTAATTATAAATTTTGCGCTAAATTTAACTTGAATGTGACGGAAATACATTAATTATCTATCGTACTGCGTCATCGTTAGAACCAAAAGAAAATAATTGATTGTTCGTAATGACACTGTCACACTCCTTTTATAAGGGGATAATGAGGTCAGAATATTTGCCTGTTTACCCTTAATCGTTTTTTAAATAGTAAAAACTTACACAGCAAAATGTGTGACTTTCGTGCAAAAAAATATATACGGTATTTTAAAAACTTAACAGTTGTAAATAGTTAAACATGAACAAAATAGTTTTTATATTTTCCTGTGTGGCTGTTTTAGGCTCAAGACGGCGCAATTATTACCCTTAATGTATTGTACTTAAGTCTTATAATTGTTTGTTATAATTAACTTGTGGTATGCTGCGAGTCAACGGCAATTGTTATTCCGTGAAATCTTTTTAGTGTTAAAATGACTTCGACATTTTATAGATAATTGAAGTAATGAGTGTAATTTCTTACGCAATGCATTTTTTAAATCTTCCGGCTGTAGTGGTTAGTACTTCATCGCTTTTTTTATTCAGTAATTGTTTAAAAATACCAAATGAGAGAAACTAATTAACCGGCCATTTTTGTATATTCGCTTGAAAAGTGTGTTTTTATAATATACTTTATAGAGTTGTTTAATTAGTAAAAACTTTTTTATAGTTTTATATTTTATATTCAGTTTTGAGTTTCTTAGTAGTATTTATAAAGTTTTTTAGTTATTACAATGTCAGAAATGTAGGTTCTTAATTAATGTTTTTGTGTCACCGCAAGCTGAAGCGAAGTTACATAAGCTTATCCGAGATAATAATAAAATCGTTGAATGCTTGTGGTGTGACAAATTGTTATTATTGTTGTTAATGCTGAACTTTATTTATTTATTCAGCCTTTGCTGTATACTGAGGGACAAAAGCTCCCTCAATAGAGCCTTCTCGATCTTGGGCAGTCAATATCCATCCCGTACCTGCCATTCCTTTTTAAATCGTCCACCCATCTTGCCACAGAGTGTCCCACACTAGGTTTGCCTAAGCGTGGTATTCTCTCTAGCACATGTAACATTAATTGGTGAAATTTGATTGACTCTAAACCATTTCGATCCTAAAAGATTGAACTTTAAATGATAACATTAAATTTTAATGTTACTGTAATTTGTTTTCCTATAAGGTAATATAAGAAAAATTCTTAAAGTTCGAATTCAATCACAGCTTGTATTGCTCGGTTTAGCTCAGCAAATGATGCCATTCAACTGTGTAGAGCATGTGCTTACTTATTTGTGCTAATAAAAAAGAATATCCATGATACTGAGCACATCGCGTACACTAATTAAGCAACATATCAATTTACAATAAAAATCTGATTTACTGAAGCGGCTTCCAGATTAATGTGTAGCCTGACTAAAGTTTCTACAAAAACTACGCGATTTATTACTACATATAAATCATAATATGAATATACTCAATAATTTCTTCGGGCAGTGCGGTTTTCATATTATGAGCTAGAAATTTAATAATGGCGTCGACATTCCAACCAGAATGCGATTGTTGTGACGTGCGTGAAGTTCTAGCTAATTTCATACAGATTACTGTGATTGGCTGCGAGCGGTGGGAGGGGTAGGAGTGATGTGTGAGCACCAACCGACGTGCATCAAACAAATTTACAACAAATACGCAACCTTATAGCACTGATAATAGAGGTCAAATTTTTATAAGTAACTACAATGTCTGGTTGTATCGATGAGCGTAAATAGTGGTGGCGTGCTTTTTGCACTAACTAGTAGAAATCTCGGTTGCGTGAACGTGCAGTGTCGATTCCGAGCCCGTACGCACGCTATAATGTGATCTATAGATTTCAGATAATTACAAGTCATGCCTCTGGATAGAGCCTAATTAGCTAGTATAAAAAGCAAATTATGTATCTTATACTGATACTTCGATGTGCAGCATAAAACCTTTTTTACGTTTGAAAGGGTGAATTCCTTAGCAACGCTTTTAAATAATTATACTTTATTTAAAGTTTGTTAATGTGAGAATTGATAGATGTTTCTTTGAATCTATTAAAGTAGCGTTTGTGTGGTCACATAGTTATTTGTTTTCTCGTAGCGTGACCTTTTTAAAGGAAGAATGATGACCAATTATACAATTTGATAAGCATTAAACATTTGTTATACCAGCCATTGAAATAATCTATATTCCGTAGTAATATAAAAAATGTAATCTATGGACTGGTTTGCTTATGATATTTATTATTTTAATGTATCTTTGAAATTGGTATATTATCTTTGATGCAGCGACAAAAACTTAAAATGTAAAGCTATTTTGTCTCGACAAATTCTTAATTAAACTTTGCTCAACAGTATTTTATACGAATACTTACACACGGTAAAGACATTATAGATGGGATATCCCATTGGAAACGACACTTGAACTAATCGTATTTTAATATAAATTACTAAAATGTTTCATAATATGTTTATTAATTTGATAAATATTAAACATCACTAGTAACATTAATTATATTAGGTTTTATAGAATATTTATTTTATTTTGAAACTAAATTGTGTAACTGAAAATATGGTGGACATGAAATTTCGTTTTAAAAAACGCTGAAGGTAATCTTCTTTGCGATCTTTCGTTTCCAATTTCCCCCTCTAATGTGACGTATATCAAATACGCTGTTGATCATTTTTATCTTAATAAACAAAAGTTTTATTTTTAAAACATAGAAAAAAGACAATCAAATTTTTTGTTAAAACTATCTCTAAATACCGTCATTACGTCAAAATAATTAATTCGCTATCTTGGTAAGTGTATCTATACCTAAAATAGTTATCGGTGCAAATTTTATTATTTATTATCCGTAATTATAATTTTCTATCTTAAATTTTTACCTATTATTCTTTATAGTCGAATCATCGAGGCACACATGTTTTTATACAAAAGGTAAACAGTATATAAAATGATATTTTGTTTAATTTACATCCATTAATCTAATCACATCCCAATCCGTCCATAGGATAAATTAAAGCTCCTTGCGGACGGTAAATTTCCATCGCAGGAACGCGCGTATAAATCGCGCATTGCTAACGAGAGCCGCGTCACCGTGACCGCGCTAACAGCCGTGAATACCATAATTTCATCAGACGGCTCGATACAACGGATACGGCTTTTATTCACGTTGAGACGTCAAACGCGCTGGATCGTCGAGATAGCGTTGTGATTGTTCTCAGAATAATAAACATTTCAAAGCTAGCGAGGCTAATCTATATTATATTAAATACAACTAATTGTCTGCGACGCCTGCTGCGCTGTTGAACAGGCGTTGTATAGCTAATATGTCTCTAAGAAAAAACGTATCTTATTTGCAACATTAGATTGTTAACAAAATATTGAATTTAGCATCCAGTACTCATAGCTGAATCATCTTAGATCGTATCTGTTGGAATAAATTCAAATTATTTACAGTAATATGTATTTTCGCCAAATAGATTTTTTAATAATTGTATAATTTATCTGGTATTAAGATTATAATCAAAGAGTCTATCCAGTACATATCCTTCCGCTTTCATTTTGACGCAAGCGATTTTAAAGTTCTAGCAAAGCAAAGGTATCATTATACTAACTTTTGTGTGTGTTTGTGCTTTTTGTTAGAACTTGTCTGCAAACCAAAAATGCTTAGTATCATTCTTCTGTATATCACAGTCGAATCATCCTTACCGAATGGCCCCAATATCAAATGTAGTTTAGACTTTTGGTTATGATCATGGACATCTAAAAAATATATTCGTACATTTTGTTTGTGTGAAATACTCAATAAATTAAATTTAGTAAATAATTACTTCGTAGATTGCGAGAAACTATACTGTAATGTATGCATTACTGTAAATAATTGTCCACCAGTCCACACAGTATTTCAAATAAGTATTCAGAAATCATTAAAAAAACCAGAGGTTTTTATAAAGTTTGTTTCGTCATTTAAGCCCTAGTAAGTTATTTAATAAAATTAAGAAAATAATGCGCCTTGGGGTTTTTTTAAATTGTTAGCATTAATTGTTTATTCTAGTATTATCAACTAACTAGGTATACAAATAAATAAGGAGACGTTTTTTTATAATGTCGAGCTAAAAAAACTTACTTCTAAATGTAGCGCGCTTCGGAGAAGTTTTTATTATAGAATATTACTATATAAGTAGGAACGCTTCGCAGTTCCACTCGTTTTAAATTTAGAACATTCGCGTGACAAGCGTAAATTTGATAGTCTGTAAGATTCATACATTTTTAAAAGCTTATCTTTAATTTTACCTGTTAGTATATAGGGGTCAAGTCGTACAATTATTTTAGTTAGTATTATCCCACCTGAGCCGAGATAGCCCATTTTATAGAATACGTAAATGTTAGACGACGAATGCTTCGGTTTTGAGTTTCATATGAAAGTTTCACATTTACTATGATTTATTTATGGGCTGGCGCTGGGCAGGGCTGGTGACGGAAACTTGCGGTTGTAGCGTGCAGACCTGAAATTTCTATCCATCACCCAGCTTTGGATCAGCGGCGTTGGAATATTTATTTCTGCAAAACAACAAACCTTCGGCTTAGAAGGATCCAATGAACACCCTGCTAAACTTGTCCTATCCAGCCTTATATACTTCAAAATGTTAAACATAGTGAGAGAAATTCATCGCTCATCATTTATGATGGTGGATGATTTACTGGAAAAATAATAATGACAATTTCAATTGAATCAAAATTAGGCCTTAATTATTGAATACCTTGGTAGGTATCGGAACTTTGTTTTTGTATTTTTTTATTACATAATCTTTTTGTATTTATCTTGTAATAGTTCAAATGTGATGTCATAGTAACATACTTTTACAGTTTCTTAACTAGGCAACAACTTTCCTTATTAAAATACTTTTTGAGTAGTTTAGGTCTAAAAAGACATTAAAATTAAATTTACGACTTTCTGCATGTAATTTTTTATACATATTGAAAAACTTACCATCACCGTGAATTCCTTATAAATAATAGTTATGACAACGTGAAACGCATAGTAATTATTAACTTGTTTAAAACGTGTTAACAGAATTTCAACGTATTACTGAATTGAATCATCCTTATTTTGTACTTAGCAAGGCCTAAGGTTGGTTGTTTTAATTATCAATTCCATGTATAATGCTTATTTAATTAATATTTTGCACTTACATAAAAGTAGTTTTTGGTACAAGGCTTGGTGCAACCCCCTCAGGATAGGTACCATTCACTCAAAATATTAAGTATTGCTATTTGTTCCCTGGTTGGAAAGGCGAGTGAGCTAGTCACTAGTGTATCGAAAGACACAACTAACATAACATCTTTGTTATAATTGTTGGTGGCTCATTCGCGATGTAAGGAATGCTTGTTATTTCTTACAGCGGGCAATTTTTCTGTGAAATGTATTGTCCATTGGAGTTAGCATGTCACGAATATTTTTATTGGTATATCCAAATTTCGTCAATGGCGAACGAAAAACTGTACCGACATTTAGTAAAGATACTTGATATTTATTATGTCTTGTTAATATTAAAAATAATGAAAACTATTTCGTATTTGTTTCATATACGTACTTCTTTCGTAGCTTGTTAAACCGTCAATTGACAAATTTTTTTACACTTTACACTGTATCTTATTTTAGGACGTTTATTTTATTACAATTTAAATTAGGAATCTTTTACTTTGAGAGGGAGTGTTTATAGTAGGGGTCGAGATATAAGAAATTACGTCTATTATATTATTTTTTATTTATAAGTAGTTAATTATAATTTATTTTATATCGTTTAATATTTCAAACAAGTGATGAAATGACGCGTATTTAACATGTCTGTTTATCGCGATTGCTATAATTACTTGAAATATGTGTTAGAATTAATAATTTTTATGTGTTTTGTTAATTTTATAATTTATTTAGAATAGCTAGGCCAGACTAGCGAACGGGCCACCTGGCTGTAACATGCATAGACCTTGACGTTACAAGTAATATTAACTATATATTACGTCGCCAATCTCCTACCCACATTAGGAACTAAAACGTTGTGTCCCTTCAGCTTTTATTAAAAATGCCTCATACACCCTTCGGACCGAAACACAGCTGTAGAATCTGAGTAAACTGTAAATTGAGTATCGTTGCAGTGGTTACACTTTACCACTGCAACTGTTAACACGTTGACTGTCCAGGCCAAATCCAACAACCTTCACGTGGCCTCCTGCGGTTTTTTTATTAAAGGTAGCTGGAAATACTTCACATTTAATAAATTTATACTTGAAATCTCCGTCACTGTAATATTACAGTTATTTTCAGCATGTATCATGTATCACATGTGATACAAGGACGTCTCGTCCTTAATTTTAGTGTATCACATATGATGCAGGGAACGTCGAAGCAAAAAATGTGGGTGGGTATTCATATAACTAATTGTTTTAGTTTTCTTGCGGTAGTTGCTTAAAAATAATTATAAACTCTAATCATAATTAATCGAGCATCGCAAATCTATTGTTGCACAAAATAGTTAGCAAAAATGAATTCCCGACCGTCTTAGCAATATTTTCATTCAGTAAAAAAAATTTGTAGGTTCATTGGTATTTTACTTTTCTTAATATCTATTCTAGAAGTACTAATAATATTTATTTCCCTAACTCAGTCCTCGCCAATAAACGGTGTAGAGTCTGTACGCCTACTTGCATCAGATGTGATGCAAGGACCTATGGTGAAAAATAAATTTGTATCATATGTGATGCAGGGACTGTCAACGTGTATACAATGAATAATACAATGTGTTGTTTACGTTCGTTCGCAAATTCGTTCGTTCGTTCACTTGACGGTGTGAATGTGGTTATTCTGCTTCTAAGTCGCGAAGTTTCAGCTGCATGTTGTAATGTATACAAATGGATGGTTAGAAACAACAACACGGATAAATGTTTTTTATATCGATAAAACATGATGTATGAATCCTATGCAATTGTAGCCGCTGGCAAAAGGTGATTAAAATTTATATTTATAATTAGTCATTGGCATTCAGCGTTAAACGTTTTTTTACAAAGCTATGACATTTATTATATTCATTATTCAAAAGAAAATTAATCCTATAGATAATTGTTTGTAAATCACAATTATTATTTCTTGCCACTATTGTGGTCGTAAATGATTAGCGACGGCTGTCATGAGTAATTTATAAAGGTACTTAATTAAGTTCGTTTCGTTGTGGACATGCAAAACTCATTACTGCATAGGTTCATAATTGTTTTAGCCCATTGTTTTCAGCTAAATTGTTTGAAGTAACTTATTCAAGTAATTTTGCTGATGTTTGGTTATTGATGATTGTAAGTCTACACGATATTTTGATAAGTTCTATGGGAAATATGAAAATTAATTGACTTAATACAAAGTCAATGCCTAGAGTCCCACTAGTTTAGCTACCATTATAAATCAATATTATGTATTCGTGTATCTGACTTCCTAAGCGGTTGGACCGATTTCGATGCCTTTTTTGTGTATTTGCATACAGTTCAAATATTATATTAAAAAATTTGGAGATTGTACCTAATCGTTAATTTTCATTCAGAATATATCAATTTTAATGGCTGTTCCTTTTAACCAGGCAGGTAAAGCTACCAGCGATTGAATAATCGCTTTATTTTAATTTTGTGAAAAAACGATTTTATAAATTGATATCAGATTTTGAATGTTAAAGAACAGTTGAAGTCGCTAAATTCATTCATTGTATCAATTTTATAATTTTCATTTTACTTAAGAGATGCATCTGCAATCATCATACCATGATCCAAGGCATTATAATTTGGATGTGGAATTCTAAGTAAATAAAACTTCCATTTCCTTACATAAAAAGGGACACGTAAAATAGAAAAAAAACGCAACACTTTAATTTCAACAATTTAATTAGGAATAAAAACTACTAACCACATTTTTGCCACAATTCCTCGCCGTTATAATTTGTGCAATAATTATTTTTAATTAGGAGTTGTATTTATTTAATTAAGTCTTTTGTCATCTGTACATGCTTTACAAATAACTTTAACTACGTATATATGTGTATAGAGTTAGTCGGCGACAAGGCGTTTATTATTATCATTTTTGTCCGAGCCTAAAGAGGGGGGCGATCGTTGCTCAACATTAGCACAGGTGTAGCCGCGCCCGCGACCAAAATCTAAAATCTAGTTATGATTTATGTATTCAATGATCTCTTGTGTCATTACCAAACTAATAAATTAGCCGGTGTCCGCATTATGAGAAACTTAAATGCTCCTTAAATGTTAATGATCACGGTAAAACTGGCTCGTAAATGATTACTGTACTTTTAGTGGAGGTTGTGTTTCTGTTATAGGTATTATTTGTTATAACATTCATTAAATTCGTTTAAAGTATTTATTATTGCAGCGACTGCATAAAACTAATAATAATAATAAAATCAGCAGAGTTCCTCACGATGTTTTCCTTCACCGGCGAGCACGAGATGAAATATAAACGCAAATTAAGCACATATGTATATACAGTGGTGCTTACCTGGGTTTGAACCCGAAATCATCGATTAAGATGAACGCGTTCTAACCACTGGGCCATCTCAGCTCTTGAATTACACATATTGCAGTGAAATAATTTTAATAGGAAATAGTTATTAAGTTATAGAATATAAAACTAGCTGCTGCGAACAGCTGTGACATTAATACTACAGTAAACATTTTGACAGCGTTATTAACTTAATAAGATACTATTATATATCCTAGAATATACTGAAGTAATCTTTAATACGTATACTGTTATAATATTAAGTGATAGAATGTTTAAATTCGATAAATTATAGTAATTTGCTTACAGGATTTTATGACAGACAAGGAACGGATTGCAGCTAAAATAGAATTATTTATCATATTTTTATGTAATGATGTTTAACTCATTATTCCTCGAGAAAAGGCAATACGAGTATATTTTTTAATACGAACGAGTTTTCTGCCTGTTTGTCCGTCACGCTTGATCATTTCAGTAATGTGCTAAAAAAGAATACTATACAAGTTATTTGTTATAATAAAAGTACTTCTATTTTATATTTTACATGTAATCGATATATTGACATTTGTAAATGATATCCTTGAATGCCTTGATGCTTACAAGAACATTAATTAACCCTTGTCACATCAATAGTTTAAATTTAAAGCGAGGGAAACTGCAAAGTGTACTCATATAATAATATTATATACTAAAACATTCTAACATTTAATGTTTACATTTTATTTCTTTTGTTGATCGGTTAAACGTAGAGTATCATTTTCAGATTCAGGTTTTATCATTAAGACGACCTCCGTGGTCGAGTGGTGCGTACACCGGTTTTCATGGGTACGCGACTCTGAGGTCCCGGGTTCGATTCCTGGCCGAGTCGATGTAGATTATCATTAGTTTTCTATGTTGTCTTTGTTCTGGGTGTTTGTGGTACCGTCGTTACTTCTGATTTTTCATAACACAAGTGCTTTAGCTACTTACATTAGGATCAGAGTAATATATGTGATGTTGTCATATTTATTTATTTATTATCATTACATAGTATAAAACAAAGTTGTTTCCCGCTGTCTGTCTGTCCCTGTGTATGATTAGATATTTAAAAGTAGACAACGGATTTGCGGTCGTTTTATTCTATTTGTTATAGAATGGTTCAAGGTGATAAACCTCCTCCTTATGCATGTATGACATGACTATTATAGAAGAGAAACACTGATAATCATTTTAGAAGTTTCTAATGTGATGTTATCGCAAAAGCTCTTTAAGCCCTTAAGATAGATCATAATAATTTACTATAGTACTGTAAACCTTAAAAAGGTCTGCGATGGTATTTGTATATCACTTATGCATAACCCACAAAAACCATTTATTAATCTTTACCCTTTAAGATAAATAATGGCTTATTTGTGAAGTGATTTTTGCAATAAAGTTACAATGTTTATTTAATATAGATCAATACGACCGTTCACAGCATGTAATTTAAAAAGATATTTTCGAAGATGTTACCGGTTTAAAAATGCAGGGACATGGCAGTTTGTATTATTTAATAACAAAAAAGCTGTGAACGTTGTATATAATATATTCTGTACTTGTATTTAGTATCAGCATTCCTCCCGTGCAAAGCCACAGTTACAGTTTCTACGTAAATATAATAAATAAATAATGGTTGTGGATAAGTTAAGTCAGTCCCCTCCAGTGCAGTCGAGTCAAAATCTCAGTTGATGTCTTAATTTTTTAGTTATGTTTTCTATACCATTTTTATGACTTAAAAGATGGTCACATGTAATATTAATTAAAAGGTACTATCCCCTAAACACCTTTTTGAATTTCAGTTTTAATCGTGTGTAACATCTGTATCGGTATTTGATAATATAAAGTAATCTTTTGTATATAATTTATAGATTTAATCCACTTCAAAACTCTAGGTTGTTGCTGGGAATTTCTCGAAGATAAACTCAATATTGTTTTTTTTTGCTCGAACCGGGATTTGAACCCATTACCTCGGGATCTGCATCCTCATAAGCTAGCCACTAGACGAACGCTATTATACCGTCGTGTCGTCTAGCCGAACGCATTCGCCGCAAAGTACAGGTATTTAAACATAGTATTGTTCTTACGTATAATGTTTAACCATCTTGAGTGTAAAGAATGTGCCTAGTAAGGCATAGTATATCATGATGAAACGTTTCCCAGATTATATATGTCTTATTCATGGCGTTATTCTTTTTCTTGTCACATTAGTACTAGTATTTTCTCACGGAGCTGTATGAAACGCAACCAGCATATCTTCATAATATTTGAAGCTATACGATAATAATAGAAGGATATTATTTTTGTCTTTACATGTTCTGATAAAGTTCACTGTGAGCGCTCCTCCCTTGTTGCCCCCCGAACACTTACCATGTAAGTCAATGTTATTACAGGCATCTTAATATTCGTTAGGTGGCGGTGGCGATGGCGCTTGGGTACTGCAAGAACTAGCTTACATTTCTTACAGTGCCAGCGTGTAAAAGTAAAGTTTACCATCAGATAGCCTATTTTAGTCTTCTTATAATGGTAAAAAATAACTTGTTACAACAAATGTAATTCATTATAATTTAAAAGTGGTTTTTTTATGTCATTTACATTTACAATTACATTATTTTTATATACGTATAAAGAATAAATCGAAAATTGAAAAATACGAACATTATTAACGCACGAATATTTTTAATACCAATAATAGTGTGTTCAAATAAGTCAAGCAACTGCCAAAATCAGGTCTCGACTTTGGAAAAACTTGCATTTGTTAAAAAGTCTTTGTACTGAATTCTCCTCTAAATTCATAGAACGATTTTTGACTTTTATAAATGTAAGCGTAAAAGAGATATTATTTAATGTTATCGCCTTCCAGTGGACGTCGCATATCAACGTCAGATTAAATCTCTAGATAAGCATAATCAGACATGTGCCCGCACAGCGCGAGTTTTACTTGACGCGATGGAGGCTATAACAATGTAACACTTCACCTTTTTATAGCATATGACAAGGCACTTGTTTTTACTTAAGGGATACTGAAGGGATTTTGATTGACTGTTAATAATGCAATGCATACTACTCCTGTTACACTATTAATTTTATAGGTCTAGACTTGTTTCTGTTGATGCAAGTGCAGTGTTTTATTCAGAGTAACTTTTAAATCGAAACTTAATATGAAATCACAACAAATCAGGTCTTAGTGAGAAGGGATGATTAATATTTATTCAACTAGATTTGAATGCATAAAAAAATATAAGAAATTATTTAAAGGATGTAAGCAAGAATTTATTGATTTATCAAATCTTCCTGAATTGTCTATTCTTAGGAGGGTTGTCAATTAAATATGACCTATTAATTTCCTCTCGGACGCCTGTCTTGAGAATTAATCAGTTTATCTTCACTATAGTGTCGTCATAGTCGTCCATAGGTTTCCGATTATCGTTTTTTACTTAGAGGATTTGCGAATATGGTAGACATTATTAATAGGGACAAATGAGTCAAGCAATGTTAAGGACCATCTCTGCTACCGGTAGCGCTGGATTGTCAATCTTGTAATATATTGTAAATAAAGTATCTGGTATAGCTTACTTTATTAATTCATCGAGAAATATTAAATATTTGTAACAAATGAATAGGTGCCATAATTATGGAGCAGACTAAGTGATAGTATATAAGTATTGTTAAGTAACGCAAGTAAAACCAGGGGTCGATTCTACTAACCTGTAACTGTACAATGATACGTGCCGATTCGAAACTAACACCAAATTCTAATTATTCATTTGGTTACGATACGATTCGGATTATATTTCGTTTCAACTTCGAGGGAACCGTAACTGGTTCTTTGTATTATTGGAATAAGAAAACGGCTAAAGGGCAACGACTATGTTTCGATTCGATTGCCATGAAGTGACGATATATTTGCAGAATTGGACTCAGAATATTATATTGTGAATAATATGAATACTTATTTATTTATTTATTTAAAAGGGTACATTTACAATATACACTAAAAGGAAGAACATAGACTTCGTAACATTATTGGAAATGTACATTAATCAAAAATATTAGAACTAGATTTAAAATATTTTATATTTATGTAGTATAATATGAAAAATGAAAGAAAATACTCATTAGTGAAGTTTGTTTAAAGCTGGTTTTAGTAATTCAAACAAAAACATGCGCTTATAATATTAATACCATTAACCATTAAGGCAATAAACTAAAAAATTAAACGATCAATTTGTAAAATGATGACTTAACTGTTTTTTAAGCCCTGAAAAAGGTAGTTAATCAGTTTCTTTACGTTTTAATTTCTGCCTTTCAATACGCCATATATGGAGAGCCCTATCAGTGAGAGCCAAGCATTTAAAAGGAGGGGAGATTCCAATGAACACTTGTTTAATTAGGTTCTACCGCACGTCATAATAATAATTACAGGCAAGTAACAAGTAACTCAAAGATATGTATTTTAGTTAGTGGGAATTCGAAACCCAAGCTGTCGACGGTTATTATTGCAAAAAGTTTGATTTCATAATTTAAAAACGTGAAAAAAAATGATCCATATCTTATATTAAATTTTAAAAATATGCAAAAAACTAACAGTGATCTAATTAAAATGAACGATTCTCATATTTAAGGCCAACAAAAAAAAACTCAATACGTTTAACAATTAAATTAATATTTTACTATTTTTAAAACCAGTTTACAAGCAATCCCTAGCTATGAAAATAGAACAACAAGCTTGCGAACAATCGGAAACTCAGTTGCACCAATTATTCAAGATCGGATACGTTAACAAATATTCGAATACATTAACACACAATATATATCCAGTGCTGGATGTTATAACATGTCGCCAGCGACCACCATTACAATGGCCCGGCGACACGGTCGTTCAAGAACACCGTTCGCCATGTCGAAATGCTATCTCATACAATCTTATCTATTCGCAATTGGAATACAATAGTTTATTATGTGTTTATACCGATATTTACTGATAAATTTATTGAAAATCTAAATCCAAGAATAACCTGGATTCCTAAATAAATTGAAAATTAAATTATTTCTCTAAATATTTTTTTCTTTCCGAATAGTAAATAAAAAGAATAAATGATTTACATGTTTTTTATATACGATAAGTATCTAAATAGAAAGGAAAACCAATTAACAACACTGAGAGGTGATACTTGTGAATACCGTTACAGATTATAAATGTTATAGTTTTATTTTTAGGGTTCCGTACGTCTGAATACAAAAACGGAACCCTTATAGGATCACTCGTGTGTCTGTCCGTCCGTCGCTTACAGTCAATTATCTCCGAATCTATTAAACCGATTAAGTTGAAATTTGGTACACATATCAATTCCTGTAACCCAAATACAGAGGTGTAACGTGAGCAGATGAAATCTGTATATGGGGGGTCATTTTTGGGGGGGAAGGGGAAAATTAAAAAAAAATTCTGAAAACTGCATCGTGTGGCATATCAAATGAAAGGTCTTGTTGAGAAGATCTTAAATGTATTTTTTTGTAATTTTAAAATAAGTAGTTTCCAAGTTATTCAAGAAAATAGACGAAAATTGACCATTCCCCCCCCCTTATCTCCGAAACTACTAAACCTAAAATTTTGAAAAAAATACAGAAATTAGTTTTCTCCTTATAGATTATAGGAAAACCTATAAGAAGTCTATGATATTAAAATATCATGGTAAATCACTCAATATTGTGCGTAGCAACTTACATTTGCAGGTGGAATGTGTGGGAGAACATATTTTTTAACTCCAATGTTAAGTTTTGTTGAATCGGTTTGTAGATGAATATTTAATGAAAAAAATAAGCCCACAATGAGCATTCTACAACCAATATTTTAGGAGATATTAATTAATGATTGCCGGTGACTTTAATATTGATTTTAAGGACAAATCAAAAAATTAAATATCAGAATACCTTCTGTCACTCGGTCTTACTCTGCGTATTCAAGAATATACAACAAGACAAAATTCAACAATAGATAATATATTTAGTAATATCCCTCTCCAATCAGGGACCATTCATACTTTTTTAAGTTACCACAAACAAATTTGGGTCACATTTAAAAAAACATGATAGGTAACATCGTACGGAACCCTCTTCACGCGAGTTCAACTCGCACTTGTCCTCTTTTTTTAGTTACGAATCATTAAGTTCAAATTAGATGTCAAACAGATAATATATAACTTACTTTTATCTTACGCACTTAGCGTTAAATTAGGTTACTTTTTACATCTTAAATGGCTAATGATAGAAATAAATAATAAATTAGCTAAGTTGAAAATTAAAAATAAACGAGCTTAGTTCCGTCAATTTACAGGCAATATATTTTCGTGCGTTCTGCATTAATTAAATTGACGTTGACATTTTTAACATTTGGTCGTAGTGACGACATAAGTGTTTACTTTACTCTCAAAAATACATTTTAATTACATGAAGCTACTAATAACTATACATTCTGACCATTAATTAACCTGGCTGTGTTCAACTATTTTTATTATTATGATGTTTGCAACACATGTCTTAATTATAGGCGATTTTAATAATTTTTTTAGTAAATGTACGCATTTTCACGTACACTAAAGTACACGGCATGACCTTTTATATGAATACAATACATTGTAGTCTTTTTTTGTACTTGTATAGATTATTATCTCCATGCGATATGCACTTTTATTCTTTATAAAATGTAACAAGCATAGTCAGAAGACTTTTATGTATTTTTATAAAATTTTGGCCCAAACCGGTTACCTAAGAAATATCTAATATATCAGCCATTTTCAATTAAGTTTTGTTAAAAGCGCTTGAGTGATAATAACTTAGGTTCCTAATTGGCGACATATAGACAATTTGGTAAGCCTTACTAAGGGTAAGTTCACATTAGTTCTAAGCTGTATGTGTGGAGCCTACACGTTAATGATGGCAGGCGTCACACAGCTGTGTCGAGCTATTTATATTATTTAAATAATTGTAATTGAATGAAACAAAGTGTAATTACGTTTATATCGTTAAAACCACAACGCTATAATGTAACACCATATATATAACAGTTCCAATTTAAAGATATATACAGAGTGACTTAAGGATGAACGGACTTCATAAATAAATAATCACAGTTATTATATTTTACAGTTATGGTAGTTATACAAGATTTGAATCATAAGCTCTTTTATTTTTGCTCCTGTGCTCTCTCTTCCGATCGTCTGGATCGTTGTTCTACTATACTACACCACACAAGCAAGAGAAAAAGGGTGCACCTGTGTTGGTTTGACCTTGATAAGGGCCGCCGTGCCTGATATTCGGCAAGGTGAACCTTATATTAGCATAGTCTGTCTCTATTACAAACGTAATTGCATGGACTATGTTTATTGATCTTATTGGTAAAGTATTTATTTGCCTTTATTATTATTATTATTGTGAAAATATATATATATATATATAGCTATGTGGATGTACGAATGGGCTACCTGATGGTATGTGGTCACCACCGCCCATAAACATTGGCGCTGCAAGAAATATCACCCATTCCAAGGGCCCAATTAAAGACGTGAACGGCGAAAGTAAATCATAAAAAATAATATTATAGGCTTAATATTTTGGTTTGGTATAATTTATCACTAATAAAAATCAGATCAATTATAAACCATGAGGATTTATAGCCATTACAAGTATAAAATACCTTAATTTAAATTAAATGCGTAAATAAAGTAGTATATCATTCAGCAATAAATCGAAAGAATCGATTAGCTATCGAGTAACAAATATGTCTTAACAAGATTAACTTTTATTGCAGCAAATATCTCAAACACGAGTCTAAGGATTAAAGTTTATCAGTCACTATCCACGACCTCACATTCCACTGGCACCAATATCGAATTTATTGATTTTGTCAGCTATTAAATTTGTTAATAAAGCTTGTATAGGTGAGGGGTCATGGAACGTGTCATGAACGCGTATCCTGGACGCAGGCGCACCTGACACTTGTGCCGTGGTCAGTTTAATTAGTTGAATATGTTTTAGGACTAGTATTTTCTTGTGGCTTTAGCCTCGGCGGATTGTTTTTCTAATCATTTATGATAGACATCCAGGCAAGCAAAAGTGTAACTGATAATGGAAAAAGAAGCAAAAAAGCTCTTCTTAGAAACAAAGGTAATCCTTTGCTAACCATGGAATGCAAATGAGTATCCCTGTTATAACGCTGTAATAACTCTAACTCACTCACTTTCGAACTCACACGTGGTAACTGATACGTTGGTGGCACTCGTCAATTTTAAAATCTGGAATTTTGGATTTGTATGCCTCTAAAAAGATTTAATTATTATCTATTAACCATTTTACATTAAGAAGTTGTGATTTTATACGTTGTGTTTACATAAATTAAATCTCATTTGTTTTGATTGTATATGACATTAGAATATTCCTTTGTCATCAACATTATTTGTTTTTGTCTGACCAGAATCGAAAGAATTTTTAACCCAAATTATGGTCACCCTTTGGTTCAAGCGTTGCGGCCATAATTTATGAATGAAATTAAAAAAGATTCCTAGTTCTATCTAAAACAATTTAATCATTTATTATATCAAATAATTAGTACATAAATGCAATGCCTTGAAGTGACAAAGAATTTTTTAATTAATAATAATCATTGAAGTTCCAGCCATGTTTGTTATCTCAGAACTAAAAGGCGTCTTTTATAACACTTTCACATAAAAAGCGAGTTAGTAATATCTCTGCATCGCACTACTGTTTCAATCTCACTAATAAGTGTTGCTATTAGCAAGGAGATAAGAATGCGCTAACGAGCCTCGATATTCATAAACAATGTTGCCAGTCGTGACTGACGTAGCCGCAGAACAGGAGAACTTGGAATTGACATTGAGTTCGTGTTCTATGATACGCAAATTTTAAAGCAATAGTAAGTTAAAAAGTTCTAACAAACCCCAAAAAACTATCAAGTAATTGGTTCGGAATGTTGCCTCTATAAACAAGAACTGGCAAGAGTGTCTGTACTAATTCTATTGATTATTTTTTAAACCGATTAAAGTCTCTCTGATCCTTGTCAGAGCACGGCCGCACGCACCTTTGCGGTGATTATGATGGGCAGAGTCCCACTAAACCTCCTCTAATATCCCGGTGCCCTTCAAAAGGCTTTCACAAATTGAAAAACAATAAAAAAGATTACTTACTTATTAATCGTCGGCCATTATTGGAAAATCAATTTTAAATTGAAGTATATTCGTTATTTATTTATATTGATAAATAAATGAAAGTCGGTATACAAGCGAACAGGTAAATTCTCTTATTTTACTTTTAGGGTCGATGTTTTATAGTTATGTATAAATAGTTTAATATGTGCATACTCAACTAGCCCAGTAATATTTAATTATTTATTGAAAGTGGATGTCACTTCTATTTTTCCTCTAATTCTCAGAACGATAAAGATTTAAAGCAGTCTGCACACTAAACGTATCATCCTGTCACATCTGCACGCGTAACTTTATCTGGATCCGTGAAGTGGAAACGATGTCATGACTCTTTCTCATTGTGAATTACTGAACCAAATTAAAGTTGTACATAACGCTTATAATTCGATAAATCACCAGAAGTACATTAAGTTACATCACCTAAACGATTCACTGCTGGGCAAAGGCAAGGAGTTTATTTCATAACGCCGCGACGCTCCAGTAAGGATTGGTGGATGCCATGGTAATAACATGAGATAAGGATGTTTAAATATTTTCATTATTAGTAGGTATATATTAAATTATTTTTACTAATGGTGAGTTCCAACTATTCATCACGTAGAATAACACAATATTATTGGTTAACACCTTCAAAAGCGCCGTCTCGCTGTTGATCGCGTTGTAAAATTGAAACTTGTAATAAAACAGAAATAAATCTTACCTTGTTTTTCCTTAAGCTATAAGGAAAAACGAGGTAACATTTTAAATATTCACTCAATTTTTTCCCACAACTTAAGTAACCAATGTTTCAATATTCATTTAAAACTTGTCAACATCAAAAAGATTTATGTCTGAATCGAATACATAACAAATTAATATTTTCATAATAATACATAAACACGGACGGAAGTTACGTTATACGTAAATTGAATATTCAAAATACCGGCTTTCACAACATCAATTTCAATTTGTAGTGATCGCGGAAAATGTCAATCATATTTTAAATAATTCATATCGGTTTTGTAGTAAATTATTGATAAATTAAGATATCTTGTAACTTTGAGACTGAATAGATCTGCCTTATTTTTTAACTTCATATATTGTACTTACAGAAAATATATTTAAGCCTTTTGTTTATATGTGTTATATTCTCTATTTGTCCAGATTAGTCTCTATGGATTTTGGGACAACAAACAACAACAGCCTGTAAATTCCCACTGCTGGGCTAAAGGCCTCCTCTCCCTTGAGGAGAAGGTTTGGAACATATTCCACCACGCTGTTTCAATGCGGGTTGGTGGAATACACATGTGGCAGAATTTGTATGAAATTTGTATGACTTATAAATGAATTATAAAGACAAATTAAGCACATGTGTCAGCAGTGCTTGCTTGGGTTTGAACCCGCAATCATCGGTTAAGATGCACGCGTTATAACCACTGGGCCATCTCGACTCGTATCGAGATTTTGGGAGTTAAGTAATAAAGAGTGTATTTGGACTAGTACCCACGTATACATTTTAATACATGGTGCTCAAAATAGGCCAGGAGTCGATCAATGTAAAACCTATAAGGATTCACTGACAAAATATTACTTTTTTCAAATTTTTCTTTTGTGTGTTTGTTTTCTACAGTTTTGTCAACAAAACCGTCTAATCAAAGTTATAACACTCATAGTGTAATAAAAAATGATAAGCAAGTGATCATTTAAAAAGCTTTCACTAATATTTTTAAATACGTTTTATTTATTCTAATTATTCATACGATTGAAATATAAGTTTCAACGAAGATATTAATTCCTGATTCTAATTAACCGTCTCTCGCTGCTCTTGTTTAAGAGGTTGTTAATATCGTAACTTCCGAATCGGGACCTCGCGTGAGCGTCCGGCGAACATTTTATATTATTATTATAATTGGATACAAGTTGTATCAAATATGATTTATTTAAATAATAATATCTGTTAACCCGAGGGTTAAGACTTTATGCACCGCTAATACTTAATGTCGAAGAACTCCATACGCCCATTCCTTGGGTGTGGAATTTGATTCTATGATTGTGTTAAATTAACAAATTTAGGGTTTGTAATTAAGAAGAAAAAATAAATAAATGGTGTGAATAAGTTTCTTTATTATACAGACATAATACATAGAGGAAAATCTCAAATTCAATTAACATGGGCGAATATAATGAATTCTCTCGCGATTTTTGTATGAGTAAATGAAATATAATTATAAGGTGCGAAGTTGTCTATTTCAAGCGATTTGATATTTAATTAGCGGGCTTACTACTAAAATGAACCCAAACTTCCAGAATTTAGGCGCTGAATTATAGCTTTATCTGCTTTCTGAGGTACAAGGATGCAAATAAGTTTCGAGCAAAAACAAAATTCCGAGCGGCATCAACAATTTATTGACAAAAACAACAATTTTTTTTATTGTCTTGACCCGGTATTTATATCTAGGTCATCGAGATCTGCAGCCGTTTAAGCTAAAACCATTACAACCAGAAGTCAGAACAACGAAGCAGTAAATGTGATACATGTACATTGTACATGTAATACGATTAAATAAAGCAACTAACTTTCTAACCAGTTTATCTAATTAGAATCTACGTTTTAAATATATTTCAAATTAATATTCACCATTTATTTATTTATTGCAGCGCGAGAACCGTATTCGTTATCGTGCTTAATACTGATACGTGATTTACAGGGTTTGAATGCAACACTTAAGGCAAAATAAAAGTCATTTTAACATGAAATTATTGAAAACAAATAAATATAAATCACCGTTAATAATAATGTATATAAAAACAAACACGTGAAAGCAGACAAAAAACCCCAACAATTAAAAAGATATCTTGTAAAACCGTTGAATGAATTTAGAGCAATATATGAGCTATAAAAATAATTTTACGATCAGTAATCACGAAAAGAAAGATGTTTATGATATGAGCAAGAAATATGTTACAATCAATATCTAGCATTGACAAGAAACTAAATAGAACACGGCATTTATCAAGTCATGATAAATTTGATTCGTGGCGTCCAACATCCGCAGACGTGTAAAATCTGCAAGCTGCCGATTAAAAAAACCTAAAACACATACAGCTATCGACACGCACCATTCAATGCAATCGGTAGGCTACAATAAAATAAATGATCCGACATAATTCTGTCATGTTTATAACATATAAATATTTACCAAATGCATAAATAATAATCGGTGCTGGATTCTCGTTTTTAGTGGAGTCGCGCTTCGCTCCGCTTCGGCGCTCGCTTGACGAGCTGTATTTCATATTAATTGCGATGTCATGTTAATGAGTCGGATGTTATGAGTGGAACGTTTAAATTCCTTTTATTTATTTATTTTTTATCATACGGCGACGGAAAAGGGAAATCGTATACGCGTATTCAACACGTAAGTACTATTGTCATTGAAACGTGTCTTCGATACATAATTATTTATTTCATGTTTAGGTAAATAAATAATTATTTAATGTTTAGTTATGCTGCTGATATTTGGATCAAATAATATACACTACTAAACAGAAAGTGTTTATTCGCCCATATATCAATAGATCAATTTCATATTTATGAAATGTAATTTTACATATCGACTATGATATTTTTTAATAAAAATATATTAAGACCTATCTATAACATCAGTATCTAAAATTTAATTTCATAAAAAATATGTAAGAATTAATTCATTTATTTCTCCCTGGAGTACAAAAGTAATTGGTATATAAAATATAAATATAAAATATACGTATGAGTTTAATTTCTTTGAGATTACGTTGGACAAGAATAATTTTGTTATTTGATCAATATTTCATGAACATTTATGGTATAAAACGATCTAAATTAAACATTTATCGTAGAATATAGCTCGGTTCCAGCACGCAAGGTCCCTGGTAAACAAATGCGCGTCCGTTAGACGCCGGCCGGAGCCAGCGTGACGCCGGCCGCGTTCACAAAACATGTGTTATCCACTAAGCTTTAAGCGAACCCGTTCATTTCCTGAATTATTTAACATTTAGATGAGGATGTGAATTATGTGAATAAATTAAAGCAGCCATTCTCAATTCTTCGTGATATTCCTCTTCACGGTAACGGTGTATTGAGGAAATTTGATTAAAAATATATGTATGTATGAACATTGTACAAGTTTGTTAACATTTAATTAAACAAATATGCTATATAAGTTTATATTAAAGGTTGGTGCAGATTTTTTGACGGGGTTAAATATATTGATATCTCTTTCTTTACTGGAGGATTAAAAAGTGTATTTAGTTTAGCGGAGAAATAATAATAATAACTACATACACAACCATGACCAGTCACCAACCAGCAATAAGTTAATAATAATTAGAATTTCATCCATGACATTGTTAGTGAGGATAGTTTGTAATGTAAAATGTGGGTAAATTGCACGAGAGACGTGGGGTTGGTAAACCATCCTAATGTACAACCCTAACTAATACGAGGGCGAATGCGAAGGATAGTTGCAGGTCTTCAAAGCTCAGAAAAATATTAGGTACTCTCTACTCGGCCAAAGCTAGAATCAGTAATAGTGATACTAGGTATTTAAAAAGAAACCCCATACACAAAATAAATTAAAAGGTCCCATATTAAAGTTAAAACATTGAAATGTTTTAAATTAAGTAATTTACAGATAAATCTGATTCGCAAGTCCCAAGCTTAGGAAAACAGATTTCCGTCAGTTTTGAAGTTCCACGTTGCTGATGTTACTTCGCGAGCTTCCTCTCATAATATAAGATCGACTATTATCATTTCGTAATAACATGTCATGCAACCGCGCCGTAGTACAGAGGGATTTATAAATATTTCATTTATGCATACCGACGTCAACAGGTTGAATGTAAGACCTAACCAGTTATTACGTCAGACGTCTGCGCAGATAAATATTTACGTGAAGATGTTCAAGGAATACTTCGGAATATTATTAAAACATTGTTAGCTCCAGTTCTTTTAATGTGGAATACAAAAAGGTTTAACTGTATTTTCAATTGTATTATTTTAAAATTAATATGAAGTTGATAAATGTTAATAAATGAGGTAAAACATGAATTGTTGTGTATAGATCAAAACGATTGAATATGACATTAAAATTAAGAGATATTCGTTTAAGTATAGAATACTAAAATTAATGAGTCTACGAGAAACATATTACAAGCTTTGACTGGATTAACCAACTAGTCTAAGATGCCTGTCTCCAAGATAAGTCAAAGTGAATAAAGGAAAGCGGGCAGTACTTCGCCATAAAGTAGATGCTATTTCAAATTAAATTAAATTTTAGTACAAATATTGATGACTACGAATTACAGCACAGAATAGTTTGAATTATACTTCTGGTCAACGATATATCTTAGAACGCTGTTGTACAGTAGCTTATCCTGTACAAACAACTTTGTCCGGTTAAAATATCAGTACACATTAAAACTTGAACACCATAGATGAATTACACGCAATCTCTCCAAAAGCGTTTTCAATATATTAGCAACGAAGGTTAGTTATTTTATCATTTAAAGTAGTCGAGATATTTTATTCATTGTAAAATCTTGTTTCATCGAGTAACTAGCTATCCCGCGGCTTTACAACCCTCTGAACTTAGAAACGAGATGCATGGTTTGCGACGATAGTAAAGAATCGACTTTAGCAACGAAGAGTTATTGTCATTCTAAGCTAAACAGTAGAAATGTTATGGTGTTTTGTCTAGTTTCTAAGTTGTTCAGTGTAAACCATTAAATAATATTTGTTCATAAATTTGTTGAGAATATAAAGTGTTAAAAATGTAGATTGCTAGTAAAGATGGCGTTGATACAGTTATCGATATTATGTTATTAAATTAATTATTTTTTAACCTGCACTATTATAATTTGTAATACCCTTTCATTTTTACTTGGTAACATATACGATCATCAACCCTATAATCATAAATCCCTTTCTTTACTGAATGAACAAAAAAAATGTAATATTCAAATAAATTTTAACTGTTTATCGAACATACTTGAATATTAAACAAACGCATATAAAGAACGGCAAATTACTGGTTCAAGTTTCATAATATGTACATGAAAGAATTCTGCGAAACATAGTATAGTTAGTTAGCGAGCATAAGTATAGTTAGAACATACTTACATTGCATTGTTCCGTGGAGATCCAAATTTTAAGCCATAACTAGAACACGTTCTCTTCCCAAACAAACAATATACATTTGTGAAGTGAACATTCTATAATGATACATGTAATTTATATTTATGTATGTAAAAAGTGTTACGAAAGGCAATTGATAAGATTTAAATAAAATGTTTCATTGTTATGACAAACTGTATAAGTAAGTTTGTACCGATTTATACTCGTATGATAGTCAGTAATCCATTTTTTATTTATATCATGTTAATGAGTTCTTCTGACATGTTTGGTCAAAATTGGTATGGATAACTCAGAGATGTCCAACTTTATGTAATGAAGTCACAGAGAAACGGTAATAGCAGAGGATCTTGTTTGGTTAATACACGTTGTGTCGTGGTGGTCTCGCGATGACCGCGCTTAAATGCTGACAGGAAATAACACGACCACTTTACTCGGAGGTTCCTATTAAAAATATAAATACAGCTTTACACTTCGTAGTTTTTTGTGTCCGTAAGTGTGTGCTTTTTGTTTTAATTGCCGTATTTGGTGAAAATTGGTAAGATCAGTGTTGTTCGACTGGCGTTCTTAAATAAGCAATTTCATCTAGTTAATTCAGAATGTTACTATGTCCCTAAAGCCTTTTAGGTCGGACGAATCTAATCATCGCATCGACATCTAACTAGTGTTGGTAGAAACGCAGTTACTCGCTTCCTGTGGCCACTATATAAAATTTAAATATCTGATTTAAAAGTAAAATCGCTCGCCTTGTGAGTTACTACGATAGTTTTTACTTAATGTAAATTGACCCCCGCGCCATAAATTCAAGTTAACGGACACGTGGGCATCAATAGTCTATTCAATTTCAAGTTAAAATTGATTTAGAATCAGAAAAATATGTAATGACATTTATAATATACAGTTTCTTCAATATACAGTGATGAATTTAAGCGATTTTGTATTTAATTATAATAACAATTCTAATTTCACTAATGAGCTCTTACGTCTATATCTGAATATCTCCAGTTAGCTTTAAGAACGGCGCTAAGTTATCTATGCGGGCGTCAATATGTTACACTCGTGACCCGTAGGGTTGTCGGCTATCGGATCTTGTATATGTGCCAAAACTGTAACTTTAAGTAAGATCAGCGTAGTATTTACTGAGTAATTAAAGTAAGGATATTTGACAAATTATTAATATTTCTACATAGATGTTGCGGTACAAATGAAATTAAATGAAAAGATAACTAATACGAAATCAAAATTTGATTACAGCAAAGAATGTCTAATGTGATATTATTTAAAATATTAACATGTATTTGGAAATCATATAGAAAAATAGCTACCTAAATTGTTCACAAAAGTCTTAGGCTATGCATTCTTATTAAGGTATTATTGTTAAGTTTTTTCAATGTAATCCTCCACCATCACAGACAGACCAGTATATAATGGAATTTATTCTTATATCTTATATTTACAAACCAATATTTTTCGACAAGGTTTTACTTTACCTGTTTCTGTAATCTTTCTTAAATGTTTTATTTCCATCAAATTAGTATACATTCGCCATAAAGCTTCTCGCCCAATATCTGTATCTGATGGCATTGAGCGGGTTTTCAGATTTAGGGTATTTTCTCAACATTGGCGCCCCTGCTGTTACGGAGGCGATTGAAACGTCACACATGGTACGAAGCGTGCAGTCAATGCGCAGCGCCTCTTATGATATTACGTAAAAGCCTATACAAATGTCATACTAGGTGATGGTTTTTGCCATTTTGTTTTTAACTAACGTCTTCTGTTTTTGACTTGATTTAGAACTCTTTGAAGTGTATCCTTTTATTAGCGAGATTTACGTATTCAGATATCTAGTTAAAATCATAAGCTATGGAAACAATGCTCTGTGATGATATTCTAAGTCTTTACTAGAGAGTCTTTCTAACTTCTTGTGGCGTCAAAGCTGATCTGTGTAAGTTAAAGGCATTGTACAAATAAAGGTTATTGTTAATAATGTTCCTCATTTATATAAACCGCTTCATATTTCGTAAAAACCAATGGTTATTGGATTTATTTATAACGTTCACCTCTATAGATAATACAAATAGCTACTAATTCTGCTAATTTCAAGTCGCTGCTATTCATGCTAGTTAGCCCGAATGTGGATTACATCTAAAATAATTGGCAAACAAGAAGCAATAATTAAAATACATTACAAAAGAAAAGTTTAAGCACTGATGGAAAAAGGCTTTTCCTGCCTTTGAGAAGGTTTTAGACACAATAGTGCTTGCCCACGCTTATGTCCACAAGCTTCAGTTGTTTTTATTACTCACGGGGCTCTGTACAATATTGTTTATAATATTTAATAATATATACAATACAATATTATTGAAAATTAAAAATTATTTTATGTTTTTTACTATTAATATAACACATTATGGTATGTAAATTATTTATTTCTTGTGATATATTTTATCAATACACATCAGAAAGAAAACAATAGAAGTAATGTTCAATAACTAATGACAACGAATACGCAAGAAGAGAGAGTGTTGCAATAACAGTCTGAGACAAGTGCGGTCCGGGGACGCCGTATTAATTTCGATATGAGTTTACTAGTAGCCGGGCACAGGTATCATTCTTGCGTACGATTGTGTGGCCATAACAATAGCGTCTATTATGATGCAATTATGTATAGCGTATAAGATGCGGCTCATCTTATAAATCTATATTCTGTTAATAATTTGGTACATCAAAATAAATTTATTGAGTCACTCTTGTACTTGTAATTTAACAGTGGCTAACTCATTTCAGAAGAATAACGTATTATTTGTAGTTCACAGTACCTGATTGTGATCGGTAGATGAATATACTTACTTCAAGTAGAACCTTCTAAAGAGTTTTGTATTTTTATTTTAAAAGATGAAATATAGCACCGATTCATTACATTCTATCGACTACAACAGGCAAGAAGCTTAGTAGTTATTCTAACCATATGCATAAGTAATTAAATAGCATATGAACATTTTGTTAGTTTCCATTTCCAAAGCAAAAATATTGAGATACTTGATATTAAAATTCCGGTCTAGGAGAATATTTAAGTTGATTAAGTATTTTGTTTGCCTACTACATATCTTGCCCACATAAAGATATATAAACTATTAACCAATTTATCGATGCTAAGTATGTATAACAATATAGAAATCTTGCGCAATATTACTGCTCGATGGTATTTTTGTTTTGGGGTACTTGGGAACTTTTGACATGTTTTAATGTTATTTATAATTATTACTACTCACTATTTATGTAAGCTTTGTTTAGTTATTGTGAATTAACAATAGCGTCAAAAGATGTTGTACCTAGATTTAATTAAAAATCTTCAAATGTCTTATAAAGGGGGTAATTTTATGGATATTACATTATGAAACGATGCTATCTTTAAAGAAAACAAAATTTAAGATGAGAGAGAATTGAAATATGTAAATTTGGTATAAAATTATAATTACGAGAACATAAAAAAATCGAAGAAAAAAATATATCAATATTTTTGTCTAAGAAATATTTATTTACATAGAAAAATATTATTAGAACGGGACGAAAATAATATAAATACTTTTGTGAACATTTATAATATAATGGATGGCATACATTAGCGCAAGTAGCCACAATTAGCTTTATTGCTATTTATCAACAACAACGCCATTTGCATAGCCTTGAATGAGAGATGGAACTAGTCTGGCAAATAGGCGGTTGCATCAATCATTAGGTCGATATGTATCGGTCACACGCGGGTAAACTAGCCTGAGGGCCTTTTATACGCTCGGATAAATAAAACAGATCATTATTGTTTCAACTACATCATATATTATGGTCTACTTCAACTGAAATAGTCACCAATTAATGTATTTGAAATTGTTATCGAAGTTTAAGACAATGTTTTACGCAATATTAACGATTACTGTTACTTATTAACTGAAAAACTTAGAAATTTAACTCAGATTCGGAAATAAATACTTGGCATGAGAAAAATCAAAAGAAACCCTTTTTTTCTTTATTTGCAAACATTGTGGTGTTAGTCACTCAATCATGCTAGAATGGCTGAACTGATCTGAATACAATTTGGTACGAGGTAGTTGGCACATGGGTACTTTTTTCCTACAAGCGGATTAAGCTATAAACATAAACTAGTCATTTATATTTCAATTTAGAAAAACCAACCTATTAAACTTGTAAGAATATTTTTTGGTAACTTAACGTTACTAGTTGCCGTTGACAAATACCGTAAGCTCGATTCGCACCTTGGACCTATATGACACAAATAAATAACATTTCCAAGAGTTGGTAGTGGTAAAATTCTGCTAAATCCTTTTCACCATTTATACACACTCACAACCTTTAACAAATGGATTATATGTATATCTTAGTCGTACCACCCAAAATCCAAATGAGTTTAGATACTTATGAAATGCTTAAACGTTTGATATACTTGGTAGTAGGAGTTTGTGCAAAGCCTTCTATGTAGGTACCACTTACTCGTCACATTTTTTACCAACAAATTATAAAACTTTGTATTGTTGAGTTTTGAACGGTAAGTGTGCTTATGTGACTACAGTCACAAGGAGCCTAAGTAATGGTTAATTTTTTTTTAAAGCTTCCATATTCCATATCAGTAGTCACAGTGACTACTTATCATCATTATATGTTAATGAAAATGAAAATTTTATGTATTACCGTGACAGGTACCGTAATCGTGAGAGATTTGGAAATTGTCGTAAAATAAGGTTTGTTGCATATTTTTGTCGGAGAGACATTTCCGTTATAGATGGCACCACGATCGCACAACACTGACTCTTATTAAAAATGTTGTCACGTCTGGCAGATATAATTAAAGTCTAATTGGCAGAGAACTTTCGGCGTGATACTTAAGGAATGAGGATTCAAGTTAATTACGACGGGTAAAGGTTAAATTAAATGGTTTATCTTTATGTATTTTACGCAAAATTGTTGTATAATATTTATCCTAACTCATTAAAATTCTTTAAAAAACTAATTCAGGGACACGTAAGTTCAACACATATCAGAAAACAGCGCACGTACACATCATATGAAATAGTACAGTTATTTGTTGACAATATAAAAATCTTTCATTGAAATTACTTCGTAGTGAATTAAAGAATGGTTCTATTGTCGCTTATAATTTTTGTGGTATCGTTTGTTTAAAGTGAGATGAAACTTTAAAGAGTGATAGTATCGTCCCTATGAGTGTTAGCACCATCAAAGATTTCTGTAATTGAAGTCATTGTCCTCATGAGAAACGCACTTTACGACCTTTGACATAAATGTTCGCTTTGAGTTGGACGCGTAAACACAAATATAAACAGCTTTATTGAATGTTTTGAATCTAAAACAGCAATATTTTCCTTGACTTTATTAACATAAGAATTGATAACATTAAATGCTTAAATATATAATACCAATATGAAATAAAACTAGTTACTGTATAAATCTTGATGACGTGAAATTGTGGAAAGAATGCTAGCAGCATTTCTCAGATCTTCCGATCCTCTGGGCAAAAAACGAACCAGCCCTCTTGTCACCAGTGGAGGCAATAAGGAGGTGTTACACTTTTGACGAAGCTTTTAGCACCACTACTCCAAGGGCCAGGCGTTTCGACTAAAATATTTTAATTATTTTAATATTTAGATACTACTGCATACAGGTCGAATCGTATGGCATATCTGAACATGTAAAGAATCTTTTAATAAGTAAGAAATATAGTATATGTTTCGGGACAGGTTTCTGGTTTATGTTCTGGACGTCCCTGAGTTATTGGAAATTGTGATATTTCAGAGCGACCTGGAGATGACAAGCAAGTTTCATACACCTTACTTGATCACAAGAATTTTGTTCGCTTTTATCGCTGTTTTGCTAGCGGTAGTTAAGTAATTACACATACGTAGTAACTAAAATATAAAACTAGTAGTACTAACTTTGGGAACTAAGGTATTATGTCTCTCGATCTATTACACTAGTTCACTCACCATTCAACAGTGCAAAGTTTCTCTGTTTGGCAGTATATGCGATGAGTGAGCAGTACTGACTTCGATGAGCTTGAATGAAGCTTTATCATCAAGTATAAACGAAGTAATAGAAATACTTTAATTGTTTCATTGGATGCTATGAGGATAAATTATATGATGATTAATAACTTAATCAGTAATTGATGGATAAAATCTGAATACTATTTTAACTCAGAATCGAACTGTAACATATCAATTAGAAAATTATTCTAGCTACTCAGGCAATGGCACGATACCAGGCTACCTTGAGCTATATTGACACGATAAATATTAACAAACGGCTAACTTATTCATGCATCTGTAAACACTATCTCCCTCAAAGATATTGTAAGGAAGATATCCTTACAAGGCTTGATAATGTACAGGTCATATAACCGGGTCAAGTGATAGAGTAATAATGAGTTGTGTTTAATCGCGATCCACGATGTTATCGCGCTGGGAGCCAAATGGGCGTATCTGGAGGATAATCGCTAGTATTTGCATACTTAATGCGCATTGGTCACTTCGTAACAGGGCTGGACAAGACATTCGTTTAATTTCTATTCGTTTACGTTTTACGATCATAGGCTCAAACTTATGTGACTCAAACAAAGATTTGGGTTCAAGCTTGAGTAAGCTCAACTGTATGTTCATTTGCGATTGCAATTCATTTGTGCTTGGCGGTGAAAGGTTTTAATGGATTAGATTTGCTTAAAAAGGAACCAAACAATTATAATCAGATGTTTATTGAGTATGTATGATATGTACAGTAATGAGTATATGACATCTTCTTAATTATCAAATCCAGTCGTCAGGTCCGCAATACGATCGCTTTAGCTCGCCCATTATACTTTACCCTCATTGCATATACTTAATTTTTTTTTCTATTTTATGTTCCCGTCTCAACATTTCCAAGTGTTTATGAACGTGGGCTGATTAATTTGTTTTATTGATATAGCTGTAATTAGTATTATAATTACCAGAAGTCATTGATTTTTATCATATCATGATTGATAATAAACGGTTTAATTCAGAAAGCGAGTTGTTATAGTAGCCACCTGCATGGCCATAATATGCCTCGAGCAAGAATTGAACCCACGATCTATCGTTGCCAGATGTCGTCACTCACACTTAAAAAAGGTCGTTATTACAGCAAAAACACTTTTTTTCTATGTGACGTATTTATACATTGCGTTCTATTATTTCATTATTTGTTAAATATTATTCTCACATATTTTCTATAACATTTTTGAGATCAGACACCATCTGTATAAAAAGATGTTATTGATTTTGATAATTTTAATGAAGTAAAATTAATTAGTGTGGCAACCCTCCCGATGCTAACTCCAAGAGATAAGTATACATGAGCTCGCAGGCCGATTGTACGAAAAGATGCAATGATTAATCACGTTTATGATTACTAATAGGCACCAGTATAATGTATCGTCGGCATAATCATTATAAGATAATTTATTAGAACATGGAATGGGTCCTAGCATAATTTTATAGGCTGTTTAATTAATGCAAAACAATTTTTCCTTTTTTTAAAATAGTGTCGTTACTCTGTATGTGTTATCTAGATTATTAGGCGATATTTTTCTAAAAGTATATTTTAAATATTAATATTTTATAAAAAAGATAATGATCTTATAGTTGCACCTTTATTGCCAACATATTTATAATAATATATTACCTCTTGTGTTTGTCTATAGCTTGGCTTAGTTTCCTTTAACTCGGAACATAACTAACTATTTAAGTAAGTATAGGTAACTGTCTGATTGTGAGAGGCGGATGAATTGCAGGATTTCCTTTTAACGCGGCGTTCTCCTCTGTAAAATCAAAATATACTTGACTCAAATAAGCTCTTACAAATAATTTTGAACTGTCATTTTACATGATTCGCATTGTTCATTCTGTGGAGAAGAATAATCATGAAACATACACCACTCCCACTCTGGTAAAACTATATTCCATCGCCATTGCTTACATTTTTATCAGTATAATTTGATAATTACTATATTCTAGCACCTTTCGAATACCAACATAAGATATATGGGTCATCGTATCCTCAAAACAATAAATATATAATGAATGCAACGACTAGCTCTCGAATAATTCGTATCACAATTATTATAGGAGAGATTTTTTTTTTCATTCCATTCGCACATATCTAGTAGAGTCATCTCGAATACTTTTTTGTTTATTTATTTGTATATTTTTGGATGTTTCTTTATTGATGACACCAAAATTTGCTTATTATATTTAATCAAGCCAAATCATATCATAAAACGGTAACTTTTGATATTTTTTTTGTAATTTCCGGTTTTTCGTAAGAAAATGACTGTTTGATATTGAAATAATATATAAAATATTCATTGTTAATGTTGTGAATAGATTATTAGGTAATTGCAATCGCAAATGAACATACAGTTGAGCTGGGTGGTAGGGCTTTGTGCAAGCCCGTCTGGGTAGGTACCTCCCACTCGTCAGTTATTCTACCGCGAAATAATAGTACTCAGTATTGTTGTGTTCCGGTTTGAAGGGTGAGTGAGCCAGTGTAACTACAGGCACAAGGGACATAACATCTTAGTTCCCAAGGTTGGTGGCACATTGACGATGTAAGGAATAGTTAATATTTCTTACAGCGTCATTGTCTATGGGTAATGGTGACCACTTACCATCAGGTGGCCCTCAGGTGGTGCTCGTCCGCCAACCTATAACACAAAAAAAAGGCAGTTAGAGAGACAATGTACATGTCCACGCATATTGTATTCGTAGTCACATGTACAAATTTACTCCAAATTATCTACAGAGAAGTCAGTGACATTATGCATTGGTCGTAGATTACTTGCAGGAACGATTACTATTTAAAAAGTGTTTATAACTAACGATAACTTTAGCTTAATTAAAATCTAACTAAGTATGAATCTTAATGAATATAAATAACATATTCATTTGAAACGTTTTATGTTGATAATTATCGCCTTTTACACTTAACGATTAGAACCAGTAGGTAAATTATTGCGAATGATATAAATAAACGTATGAAAAAATATATTTTATTACTTAAGACGCATTAGCAGTAAGGGCGCATAGATCAGTGGAAATGTGACTCGTCCAAACTCGGAAGTGGGAGCTACTAACATATAAGAAAAGTAAGTATAAACAATAAACTATGATTTACAATTGTTCAATTTTATAACAACGAGATACTTTTTTAAAAATATATCCTTAAACCGTTTCTATACGGAACGGAACGGAAATATAAAGAATTAGTAAATATCCTTTCAAGTTAATCATAAAAAAACATTCTTCGAGAAACCTTGCTGTTTGAGCACTTGAGGCTTTTTCTATATCAAAGAGGCCATTGAATTAATGGTTATATTATGTGGACGGAGTTTGCCCTCTCATGGAAGGCTTTATAGGCGCTAATAGGAATCCAAGAACTTTTTCAATTTTCTTGTATCGCTTAAATATCTATATCTAAGCTGATTAATTGGTCGGTTTGTTTATGGTTGAAACCAGATTGATTTAAATATATACGTTAAGTCCAGTTAGACGGCTCATTATCATTTATGCCATTAGTATAAAAAAGGTGTTGGATCTTTGCATCATGTTCTTTGAAATTAGAATTGCAAAATGGTGATACATTTTTTCATTATTAATTTAATCAGATACAATCGAACGATATTTTACGAAATTACCATAAATGGTGTACTTTTAATAGATGAATAATTTATATATAAATTTACATATAAAAAGTTGCTTAGATCAAACAAATATCAAAGGGCGTCGAATGAGATAAAAAATAAATTTATTAGTTTAACAAAAAGGTTTTAATGAAAAAGTTGTTATTGACATTGGGCGATAAGTTTTAGAATTCTATCTTACGGATTTTCCTATGTTGAAATACGATGAGCGAACTATTCAATTTCCGTCTTTGGTTGATTTCAAAGCAGTTGTATGAACCATTTAATGCACGTTTTAACCGAGAGTCGCCTTAAACGGCTCAATTGAAAATGTACATTCAAATCGGTTGAATTAGATATATTTTGACAAATCGGATGAATTTGAGTGGTTTTCTAACGTTTACGTTTGGTTTAATGAATTATTTCATTTTTTTAAATAATGAGACGTGTGTGTGCTTTACAAAATTTACCATAAAAAAAGTTGAATGCATCTGCATGATCGAACGTTGCTTTTTTCTATTATATAGTAGTAATACTTATGTAGTGGGAGGTAAATAGAAAATGAATTATTTGTTTTTTAGTTTTCCCACCGCCTCATTAATATGGCTTCCTAAGAAATATTACTTATTATTGACGGTACATTCTTCAGAGCTAATGCTAATGAGATAATGAAAAGTCGCCGATGCACTGGACATTACATTGGCGAAGACCTCGATCTGGATGTCGTATTGCTACTAAAAATTCAGTGCGAAATTTTGTTGGTTATTTTATCATTCTTTAAAAGTAATTTTGCAGAAAGGGTATACGTGTTACATAGGATAATTTTTGTTTCGAATGATTTGCAGACAAGTGAAGGTCCGGATAAAATGTTGTTTGTTTGAAAGTAGTTTTGGTCTAAAAGTAGTGCGATCACAAAAACAAATAAAATATAATTTAATGTAAATCAAATGAAACACCACCACTTTGCATTTCTATTTTTATGCATTTCACTCTACATTTTTAGGTTTTCAATTACGCCGGCGCTTATTTAAGATTTATAATTCTTTTTGTGGTTGTCTCCGAAAACAAAAAAAAATATAAATATGAAATTATTTATATAAGCACACATAAAAACGTCGGATATATAAATTAATTTATATGTTATATATGTTTAATTCAAAATATTTTGATAGCGGTTATCAAAGATAATTTTGACTAGAAATTCATGGACAAGAATTAAGTTTTTACTCATAAATTGCAAACTTCAAAAGTACATACTTTACAAAGTACCTAATGTGAGAACTTTTAACCAATCAGATTAACCAGGTAATAATATACATTATGTACGACACGCTTACGATTCCTAAGCTTGGTCGCACATTAAATTATGATCTTACGAGGACAGACCTACAAAGTTGTAGTATAATGCAAGGATAAATGTCAGGCACTGTACAGATCATTGTTGCTGTTATATTATATTTGTTACGAATTGTATTCACTACTATTGAATTTGAAAGTGATTTCACTAAAAATAAAAAAAATAAAAATGTTTTCTTAAAGAAACTGAATTCAATGAAATGTCTGAATATTCGCTGCAATTAAGAAATAGACAATGTCTAACACTAATGAAATTTCAATAAATCGCTTTTGAGCTGATATTGAATTTAAAGCGAAAATTCAACAAATTTGGTTTTTCACCAAGAAAGCTTTAATGTAAGTTGATTAAGAAAACATAAAATAAACGTCTTACAAAAATAACCATCAACACTTATTTATTTCTTTAAATTGGGGTAGTGTCTGATACTCAACGCGTATTTTCTTTATTAGCTAATTTTAATTTCGTATATTGCAATTTCATTTTAAGTTATTTCCTTTTGTACATACAGTATGTGTATATCTTCGATACAATTTGAACAGTGGGCTGCGATAACGTGGCCTTCGGGCCTTTGTTTATTGACTTAATTTAAAAGGTAGGGTTTGCCTATCGAAACGAATGAACATTTTTATACCGCCTTTTTGCTGAACTTTTTTTTTATTGTAATCTAAGATTATAATAACACATACCAACAATATTTAACAAATCCAAAAAAATAAAGTAGTCAAATTATTTAGTAATATTTTATCAAAATTGAAAAATATTTATAACTTTTATTTAGATTTGAATTTGTTACCCTGCAAAAAATGTATCAGATATATTTTATCAAGCGATGTCATTTGACTAATGACAGTACGCGTTGTCTTTTTCGATCTCAAGCCTCCTTGGTCTCCCAGGTTAAATAAAGATTTAAAAAAAAAAAAGCCTCCTTGGTGTCAAGCGACCTGCTGCATTAATTTTTTAAATATAATATATTTAAAATGTTATCAAGCCACGTGCTCCGCTAATATTTTCTAACGATATATTTTTAAAATAATTAAAATACAATTATTCATTCGATTATAACAACTGACTTGCTTGTGAGGTTATGTGCATGTTTACTATTTAGGTACCATCCACTTATTACATATCCTATCGCCAAAAAGCTATTTAACAATACTAAGTATCGTTGTATTAATTTACATAACTTGTAAGTACAAAATCCTATTGCCAAATCAATAGTATTAATCGAATGAGTAAAGCTTGAACTAATTGGAAAGTAAGTAATGTACCTAATTTTTACCATACATGTCTTAAGTAATGCAAGAAGGCACAATATAAGACTAACTTTAATTAATAGTGATTTTAACTTATACTTCAGTGTTTTTATGAATCACTTTAGACTCAAAAGTTCAGTGGAATCCTCATTTACCATCCCTTTTGGGGTGAATTAGATTCGAAGCATACGCGGTTAGCAAGTTTGATAAACTAACTTATGTCGAACCTGTTCGATACTATACTTTGATTATTCACTTAATCCCATAGTAACCAGATCTGTACGTACATACAGTGCGTACTACAGATATTGACACTACTTTCATTCTCCAACAAAACAGCTACCCGGTCTATTTATAATCTTGGAGCTCGATATTCCCATCGGGATGTTTTTAATAAAGTGGGTGTACCTACTCACAGCTGCTTCACAATTTGTTTAGAACAATATTATGTATATTTACAAAAATATAGATCTCTTCAAAGAAACGATGATAATCATTTTACGGATACGGGGAGGGAAGGTAGACTAATAACACCTAGTTTCCAGTTCCAGTTCATTCATCCTTTCTTGGACGCGGTATTCGTTAATATATAGGCATATTACACAATAATATAGTAATAAAAACCTTAGAATTATAAATTTTTGATTTCGATATATAACTTTAATTGTACTTTACAGACAATTAATATTGAAATAAAATAATCAAATAGAGTAACTGCTGATTTTCATGCAACTTATCCTTGATAGGATCTACTGTTATATGACGATTTGAAAGTCCCTTCATGAGCTTACTTGAATAAAGAATATTTTTATTTTGTCATTTGAGCCTTTAGTGATAGTAGTTGGCGATATGTTTTTCTCATTCTTAATATTTGTCACTTTCACGAGCATGTTTAAGTTATACATTTAATGAAAAATACACTAATAAACATACTAGTAGGTTTCATCATAATTTTCATGGTGTACCTATGGGGTTTTTTACTGACTACATAAATAGTATGTATGCTTTATCTAAATGCATTCATTTGTATCTTATATCGTATGTTAGTTCGAAGCTCTTTTAATTGAAATTTATGTGCAAGGAACAGCTATTATCTCTCGTTTGTTTAAAATATGGCGTTAGTATAATAAACATATTAGAATCCAAACGCAAAATATGCAAACCAGTATTTATATTGATGGAAACTACTGCCGAGCTAGCCTAGGAAACAAGCCATGTAGTTAGTATGAAGTTTAGACTGTTTTTAGAATTCACTTTGCTGGGAATGCACCGTACTCGTATTTAATTCGCTCATTAGTTATACACTCATGCATTTATTAATGTATTATTATCGAATATACTCATTTACGTTAGTGATGATTGATTCAGCGTTATGTTTCACGTGCCATCATTCTCCTGGTGATTATATCCTCATTATGATCCTCATCGTTATAGTTAGGGCTGAGCTTTTATCATCCGTGAAATTGAAATGTGACACGTGTTGGCGATGTTTCGATATAGTATAAAGAATAGAGGACCGTAGTCTCCTTACGCGAGGAGGTCTAAAAATAAAAAGCGCAATGCGACTGGGAAACGACCGATCATACTGAGATGACAAACGTGTCATCTCGGCTAATAGTTTCATAATTCGATGTTCATTACTTTAATATATTCCGACTGGAGGAAACTAGTCAATCTATCAGTGAACAGGACAAGTGCGACTATCGCTGATGAAACCCACAAAGAAGAGGAAAGAATATCGTTGCGTCGCGTTCGCTCCATCATACGCGATATCGGCTGATTATTTAATTGCGTATAAATGGCGTGAATAAACGCCACATAGACAACCAATAGACAAATATATAATAAAGAAATCAGCTGCATTAGGAAATTGCACTATCATTAAATGATGTAACAAACAGCAAATAACGTACAAATAACAATAAATAATAAGTTAACGAGAATAGAAGCTAATGATTACTATAATGAAGTTGTTCGACGTCCCAAGTTGCACACGCACGAATATAAACCTATGTTTTTGTAATTAGCTTATAAAACTATTCGAACTCCGATATCGAGTATAAAAATTAAAAGAAAATAAAGTATCTGGTTATACTAGTATAGTACATCGAGGGAAGTCACGTTCAAGATTAACTTATAGAATATTGCAAGCAATCGGCGCCTTCACGGCGGGTGGTTAATAATGGCTTACAAAAAGACGCACTGCCACAATACGAGTGATTTAACTCAATCGCTCTTCTAGCTTCTAGTTTATTCTGTAGAAAAAGCAATTAGATATCGTTACTGCACGGGGAGTCGCTGTATGACATAATTACGTGCCTAATAATGTTTGAAAAATACATATAGGAAGGTCCAAATTAACTACAAATTTCATTACATTTTTTGTGCTCTGTAGTAAATAAAAAATCTACTGTACGTCCCACACTCGGCTTAGGTTTTCTTTTCTTTCTTCGATCTGAGGGATCGCATCAGAAATTAGGTGATCCGTCAAAGAACCAAAGTCGTCGACATAGCCCACCGGCAGATTTTTATCTGTTATGAGCAGGTTTCTTCGAGATGTTTTCTTTTACTTTAAATTATCAAAAACCTTCGAAGCTACGTAAGTATTTCCTGTCTTCACGCCGATCAGCTATCTCGGTTCTCTTTATTTGTGTAATAACGTCTAATATTCATAATTGATTTCATATAAAAATATCCAACGTATTGGTCGGTGTGTAACGAAAACCTCCGTAATATATAATTAAAAGGAAATAATAAAACATTTAAGCTAATGCTAGTTTATTCTAATAATTTATCGACTGTTTTAAATAAATTACATTGTTTTGTTTTTACTTGTTTTGAGTGAATGCATTGAAGCGTTTCTTGGTTAAGTAATTTGCATTCCTCATTTATACTTTTCATTAAAAAAGTAATTAAAATAATATATTATGTAATGTGAGTACCACTGGTATTATATAGTATATTAACCGCATAAGTACCACCCATTCATCTGTTATAGCAGCGCTGGCGGGATACGTGTGCAGGATAGTATGGCTGGGGTGAGTGAGTTAATATTCTTGAGACACAGGGAACATCGACAATATACTGTAACCTAATAAATTAAAAAGGTCTTTTAATAGCATTTTGTTTACAATAATTACAATAATTAATGAATAAACAAACATATTTTCTGTATTACTACTATTTTATTATATTTTCTTTGACCGAATTTGTATCGTTTGTCTCCCGTGTTAAAACTGGGGACCAATTTTTGTAATTCATAACGGTTACGATACGTTCCGAAATCTATACAAAAATAACCTTAGATGAATCGGTACGCAGGGCTAATTCTACATTTTTTCACTTCGATTGAACTACAATTGGATCGTTTGTATCCTTTTGATTGCGATAAAGGCAAAATGTATTTGTAGATTTTACTTTAAATATTCTGTATAAGGACGTTAATTTTGTAACAAAGTACTATTTTAGGCAGTCCGTTGTAAATGTGTAGCAAGTAATTCAAAACGAATGTAAACAATTATGTCAATTATTGCTAATATATAAAAATGCTGTATTTAAATTTTTACCCTGGTACAAGGAACAGGAAAAACAACAATTGTACTTATCTGAAAGAACTGAGAACATCCTTGCTAAAAGTTAAGCATTGGTGTTCTACACTAGTGAAAGGTAAATATGAATATATATTGGTTTATATATTATAGATATATATATATATATATATATATATATATATATCTTTAGGTTGCGCGAAGAATCATCCGATCGCAAGACCGCTATGACATTCTCGGGAACCAGTCATTCAATTTATTTGTTAAGTGTTTTTAGTGTATGAATCGTAAATTAATTAGCTTTAATAAAAAAAATTATAAATATATGACGGTGGCGCTTATTTCGGTGAATATATAGCCGGGCTATCTAGTACCTACCTGTACTTTAGATAATGCAATCGGTAAAACAACTCAAAACATGTTTATTTTGATAAATAATATGCAGAAGAAATCAATAATTCATAACAATATGTTTATTAACTGACCGTATAAATGTGAAATCTATTAATGAGCAAGCTATCGAATATCAATGATTTTCGTATATTCAAATGTCAATATAATTGATTTCGCTATCGAAAATGTCGTTCAAATCTGAAAGGGACATTAAGCAGAATTGTCGTTGCAATTTCGAAATGAAATTCTCGAATTATGTTGAGACAAGTTTCAACATTGTGTACGTAAATTTTCGAAGGCACATTGGACATTAAATCGCACCTTGGGCGATATCATTTTAGTTTCCGAGGCATTTGTCTTCAATTGATTGTAAGGCGACTACAGCCACAGAACGACTAGGCTGACCACATACTGATTCGACGACGTACTAAATAACGTAATAAAATACCAATTAAATGCTACTGAAAAAATTGTAAAATTATTCATGTGTAACAAATGTAATACTAAAGTTCAGTATTCTAACCTTTATGTATCCTGTAATAGACATTATTATATAATTACTTTGTACGTGCTGAATACTAGAAATTAGTCAGTCAACTAACAAAAGTTCAGTTTATGTTTTAGTGTGTATAACACTAAATTATATAAACATGTTATTTTTTTGTGAGTTTTTAAAAAATATTATATAAACAAACGGTAAATATGTCTGATGAAAAAATGTGATAGTTATCTTCATGATAATTCTGTTAAATTTCGCCAGACTTCCGTTTAAGGTCATACCTTTCTCTGGGTAATCTCGGCCTCTTCTTGAGTACCATTGCGTTTTTTCTTAGCGCAATAGCAATAATATAGGTATATCGTCATATAGCAATTCGGTAAAAGATGCATGAATTTAATTACTACAACATCCTAGAACTACGTTGAATAGTCACTTCAGATTTTATCAATCAAAATCAAAGTAAACTTTATTCAAGTAGGCTTTTACAAGCACTTTTGAATCGTCATTTTACTATTAAGCGAAGCTACTACCGGTTCGGAAAGTAGATTCTACTAAGAATAACCGGCTAGAAACTCAATAGTTACTCTTTTTTAACATTTAAAAAATATAAAGTCATGTTAAATAAATACAATTCTTGAAATTAATATACCCTGCTTGGAATTCAACAGGTATTAACTCCACGCTTTTTTATCATCTATAAAATCTTGTATCGAATAATATGCTTTTTCTACTAATGTATTTTTTTAAAAACGTTTTGTATTTACGAGATGGAAAAGTTAAAAATATACTCGATAAATTAATAGAAAGCGCATATCTACAATTATATTGGTCGTAAAATATTTAATAATCTTTTATTTTATTAAAAATTTTACTAATACTTAGAAAAAAAAAATACAGACGAATTGATAAGCTCCTCCTTTTTGAAGTCGGTTGAAAATTCGAACAGTGCGAAAGCAGCTTTATTTGTTAAAGGTCGAATTAGAGATAAGTGCAAATCATATTTTATCGAAAGCCTAACTAAATGATATTAACATATTTTGACACAATTACATTTTGCTACATTTAATCGTGTCATAATAATAAATAGCAATTCAGAGTATGAAGAACGATATTTAAAATATTTTTGTAAATTCGTTCAGTGTCTGTCATGTTTTATTGAGTAGCCTCCTAGAAGAAAAAAGGGGGAATTTTTGAGCTGGCTTAAACAAATCGAAAGTTGCAGATTTATTTCAATCATTCATTCAATCATTAATATGTTATGAGAAAATGTTTTCTGTACAATATGCAATTCTAAATACGCTTGCTGACACTGAAGAGTGCTTCTAAATATATTGATAAACAGCTTGTTTTAGTCAATAAAAGATCGCTATATTTTGTTACATTTTGTTACAAAACTGCGATGTCAATAATGAAAAAAAAAAACAAACATTTTTGTCAACGTCAACTGGCGTAAATGTAAAGTTTCTTAATTTGCCAACATTAATTTACTTACATTAATTTATTATATTAATAATAGGGTTGGTCGTTAAAATATAATAAAATTTTAAAAGTAAATACATATATTTCCAATCTTTACAGTTTATAATTAGGCTCAGATCGTTTTTGTCTCATTAAAAATAAAATGAATATATTTTATATAATATCTACCTTCGATATCTTATTTTATGTTTAAGACAAATAACCCACTACCCTTATTTACGCAATGACATGCGTAAGCGCACCTCGCAAAAGCGGCGTTAAATCAAAGAGTCCGCGTTAGCACTCCCGTTGTCATGGTAACCAATATGGCCTATCAGATCGAGCCTATGATGGAAGGCGGGCTTTCTAATGCTCTTTTGTATCTTGGAGTGTATTTCACTCACATTGAACTTGGATTTATTTTAATCCTTGATTTACTAGCAATTGTACGCGGTTTGTACTATACTATTTGTATTTCGTACAAAATATATTTTGATATAAAATAAAAAAAAATATTCGATATATTTTTATATATGTTGATATTTTATATTTCTGGGCAGTATAGATAATCATAAGATATACCTATATAATATAATACTTATATTTTATGGGCATATAATTTAATGATATAGTAAATGTTTTGGGCACAAGAAAAAGTGTAAAAAAGGTTATATTTCAAAAAAATCTAGTAATTATAAGTGATACTGTCGCATCATCATCACATCCACAGCCTCATCTAGTTCTAGTAAGTAGTTTTAGCCTTATGTCGCGTTTGGGATGATTTTATTGCGATGTTGCTGTAATATACGACTTATATGGGTCGTGCCTCTCCGATCTGAGCCGAAGACGGCTAACGCATTGGATTTAGTGGGTACGAATCCCGCTGCGTGATATAAAAACACTTATGTACCTACATTATTAATAATATATTAATACAAAAAAAAATCATATTATGAAGTATTTTCTTTTTGTTTTGAAACTATTGTATTCAGATAATTATAATGTGTTGTTGTTATGAATGTATTGTGACAAATTAAACTAACAGTTAAAATGTTAATATTGCTACATTAGTCTATAAATTAGAATTTTTGTTTTTTAAAATAAAGCAAAAAGTTCTAAGCTATGGTACACATGCATTCTGTGGTATTATGTTATTTTAATAAGTAGGTATTCAATTTGTATAACTTGTGTTAAAATCAATGACATGAATGTTGTACAGAATATTCTAGACCGTAGTACTGTTACAATGAGATCAGTACACCATACGATTGTGTCACGTATTTGAACAGGTCAGAATCCTCTCGGCCTAACTAGTTTCGATCAGTTTTTTTATCGTAATCTCGGCACGTGGCTTGAAAAAACTGAGCTGACAGTTCGTGATCGAGTACTTATTGTGTCTCTGATCGATTAAAAAAGTATTAGTTACTTTCTAATAGCGTCATTTTGAACCTTATTACTTAATGTATAAGGGTGTAATTATTTTATTGTTAACTTCACTTTATTAGGATCGACAGTTTCACCGTTAGTCACGGTTGCAAGTATTTCCATTTACTATTAACTGGAAATTAGTTAAAGAAGAAGAAATAAATAAATAGTTTCGTATGTTTAAACACTTACAAGTGTAGATAATAATAAATACCAATTATTTTACCTTAGACCTTAGGCTTATCTGGGAATTTTACACATTACCAAAATCATAATTTCAATGATGGCGCCAATTATTATAATGCATTTTTATAATTTTAGTTAACGTTCCTGAATTTGCACGAGTGGCTGTTAAGTTTGATATGTTGATATATTTAAAATAATAAGTAATTTTATTATTTAATGTATTACATTTTTTACAACCTACATCATGATATTTTATTTTGCGGTTTTCAAATACTTTATTAGAGCTGTAATTATGTTTTTTCAAAGAACATACTGTCAGCATTTTAAACATCCAGAAATAAAAAAATAGGCTTTATCTGTAACCGAAAAAATGAAAATTTTATAATTTAGTCAATCAGGTTCATCTAAAAACTACAAAATCGTGCGTTTTCAAAACCGCGATCAGTTACTGCAAAAAAATCGCCAATGCAAGTATAGCTAGCTAGGTACATTTTACATTATCCTTTTAAACTGTCTAATTTAATCGTAAAGCGTGTTGAGCTATGAAACTGTTTTACCATAAATTGCGTTTAATTTAACAAATTAAACTCGAACTTTACCTTAACAACGATCCAATAACTCCAATTACTTTTACGAATTATACGGTCCCTAATAAAAAAAAAAGATGATTATACTATTTAATAACATTTTATGATCAAAAATTGTTACTTTTAAATTGGCTATAAATAAATGATATTTTTTTAATTAAATGATTCTAAATTTGTTTCCAAGACAGCTTATAGAATATTTTTAAGGCAATATTTTTTATTTTTTGAATGTCATGATGAATTATCTGCAGTACTGAGCGTTACATTTATTTAAAGGAACGCTAGTCTTGCGTCTTCAATATATATATACAACTATTCCGAATAGGTGTAAGTGACAGCCGTCCAAGAGCTCGGGACGGAACCGGCAACTATTTGTCATTAGGCGGCCATTGTGGGAGCTTATCTATACTAATACAATATTATAAATGTAAAAGTAACACTGTCTGCCTGTTGATTTTATACGGAGAAATCACAAAATTGAGTTTGATTAAACTATGTCTATCAATCTTGAATCTCAAGAAACGACCGATGGTTAACACCTGACGACCAATCCCAAAAATGCAATCGACGCTGCAGGCGACACCTATAAAGCACAATAAACAATTCTGGCTGAGTTCTAATCGCATATTTTAAATTTAAATTAAATATACCAGTTGTGGTGAAATTATATACATTTTGAATGTCGTTATCCGCACCGTTAAAGGCCTATCAATTACCGCAAGACCTCCGTAATGAATCTTTAGCGCTACTTAAAAGCAACTAGTTTTATATTAAGATAATGATCCGTTTTAAAACGATATTAGAGCAGCGTAATATTTATTATTAAATATATTAAACAATTTATATATATTTCGTACTTCATATTCATATACTATTTCACCGAAAATTATAAGTAGAAAATATTAAAAACTAATAAGACTGCAAATTTTAACTTAATCTACCAATGCTGCCGGTTTTGGGAATTTCGGTAGCTTTGGCACCACATCGGTTCACTGTATGTTTGTAATAGTTAATTCAAAGTAGGTTTTCTGATAAAGTTGTCCGTCATATCTTAGTCCACGATAAATTATAAAGGTATACATACGCAAAATCAGTGATACTTGGAAACTTGAACGCACAATTTTCTACCGAGCAATTTCGACTCGTAAACATTAAATTAAAATAATGTTCCTACTTAAAAGGATGTTGAGCGAAGGAATAATTATTTGTAAACCTAATTTAACATTATTACACTCAGACTAATAAACTGAAATTTATATGTAATTAAATCACATATAGTTTTATTAGTGATTTTAGGGCTACGAACTGTCGCCGTCATTACCACACACGATAGCTTTATAAGTATGATTCATATACATCATTTTAACATACAAAGCTAATAATAATAATAAAGCAAGGAATAAAATAAGAGGAAATGTTTTTATTTCAAGCACGATTTCAATGGGTTAATTTTAGAATAAATACTGAAACCTATTATTATACATAGAGTTCCGTGAGGATCAATTCTTTGACATTTTCGCTTCTTCTTTTATTCAAATGACTTAAAGTTATATTATTATTATTATATATGTTGCACATATATGTAGGTAGACTGGTAAATGATCCATTTGATAGTAGGAAAGTAGTCACTACCATTCACAGCATTCCTCATATCATTAGTGCGCCACCTCGGGATTAAAGATGTTATGTCCCTTGTGTCTCAGGGTCACACATATTCCAAGCCTGTACACAACAACACTTAGTATTGTTGTTTGGCAGTAGAATATATAACAAGTGGATGGAATAGAAAGCGAAATCCAAGTGATCTACTAAAATATTTAATAAAAATATGTATTTTTTTAACATTATGTATAAATAAATGAAGAAATTACCAATACATTATTCACAGAATCTAACTTAGATACCAATCGTCTACTACCTTTAAACAATATGGTAGTATTTAATCAGAAATTTACAATTTTAAATACAATAATGTTTAAATTTTTGCACTCGCTTATTTTGCAATTTAAGATGAGAGCTTTTAGTAACAATACTCTTCATTGTAACTTGTATGTTACATATATACCTATATAAATTCTCAAATAACGTGTGTATGAACCTACTGGTCTCCAATGTGATGTATAATTTATTTTGTATATTCATTAAATATACAAAAACAATATTATGCGCATATACAGTCAACCCAGATCAAACATATGAAGTTGTAAAACAGAAAGTGAGTAAGTAGCACCTGAAATACAGCTTGATGTGGAAGACCACACTTATTTTCTTTTACAAAAATTGCACTACATTGTTAATACATATTCTTACTTAGTAGTATTCAACTACTTATACTTAATTATCTTAAATAAGTTAATATTCTACCAGTTTAATAATTATCCATAAAATAAATTGTTTGAACTTACGTATAGTTCGGTGTCGATAAAAGTCTATGTAACAGCAGCAGCCTGCAAGCAAAACGTTTTAATTAGATTAGGTTCATTATTATAAATTTAAGTTTATGTATTTTAGACAGAAATTGTTTTCTTGTACTGACCCATTTGCAAGATTTGCAAGCACACAAATTAGTAGTGTGAAATCTCGCAAATTGGTTTAATATTATGAATTACATCCAATCGATGATCAAATTGAAGTTTATATTTGTCATTTCGAAGTTTTTGTTTAGTAAGTAAGTTTTTTTCTTTAATTTTTATCTTAATACTAGCAGTTATTCGCTTAGAGCATGTATATATGTACATACTTACGGTATAACATAAAATATTGCTTTAATTTAAGACCACATTGGTGTGTATGGTGTATTTTATTTCCTGTTTTTAATTTAATAAATGACGCGAATCCTAATTTTGCCCCCTTAAAAATATTCAGAAACGATTAAAACGTAGCTACTTATTTTTAATCAGTATACTAAAAAAATAGTTTCACGGTTCTAATTTCAAAAATGACCATACAAACTTTCAACCCTGTTTAATTTCTTAAGAAGAAATTTTCAAAATTCTTTCTGCAATGGATGTCGACTCAATAAAACGATCATACTCACCAAATTCTCGTGGCCCTAACTTAAATAGTTTAAGCTCGGCGACGATGAATCGGTCAGTCAGGGCATGTTATTTTATATTGATATATACATATAGATAAATGAGTCAATATGGACGCAATGAACTATGTTATGGGAATAACATATAAGAAAAAATAAGTATCCGATTAAGTTGTACTGTAGATAGGAATTTGTAAGTCAACGTCCTTACTACAATACCATCAGCGTTCTGTAGGTGGCGCACGAATCGTATCGGATAATTGCTTACATAAAAAAACGGCATTGCAACGCATGCCGGGCGTCGGCTAGTTAGTTATAAAATGCTATAATTCCTGAGTGCAATTATTATATACATAATATATATGTAGAAATAGTGTTAATATATATTAAGTACATATATTGTTAGTGTACTTTAAGACATGTTAATGACTGTTACACATGTTTCGAATATGCGATATGCATATTAATAGATTAAACGTGAATTAAAAATAATTTACTAAGCATGCAAACATCTAAAATGTTCACCAATCACACGAAAGCCATAACATCACAACACATTTCATCTGAAACGGTCACTTCTCGAGGCGAAACGACATCGTAAAACTTATAGCCTAGTAAATACATCAGACTTGATTTCAAAGCACTATTTTGTTTGGCAACAAAGCACGAGTAAACACGAATAGGTTCATATTTATTTCATGAATGAAATAGCCACATTAATGTCCGTTAGAGGTCGCTTTAGTCGCTATAAAGAAGGCTCGGATTCTGACCCTGCTCGATTGTAAATGTATTTTACTGATCTCATTAACTAAACACACGCTTAAGATGTTGTTTAATGGTACCACTTGTAATTTATAAGATAGTTATTATTTTCAATGCCTGCCCACGAATAGCAGTGTTAATAACTCTTTCAAATAACCGGTTCTCTATTATATTTCAAATAATACGTTAATAATGTGAGTTAGTTGTAACGGTTTCTCGAATGTACAATTGCCTTTTTTAAATATTAAAATAGACCTTACAAATCTATTTATTTTATCTAAAGTCTGACTGTAGTACGAAAGTTACATTATTGCTGTTTGTGACACATCAGGGGGCGTCAACACAAAATACCGCTTAGTCTAGAGTATATATGTACTTAAAGAAATAAAGAAAATATAATTAATATTATGAACGTTTGTTTGTTACGTTCACATCATCGCCGAACAACATGAAATTTTGGAATTAAATATCCCCGTCCGCTCGCATGCGAGCGTTGCCGCAGGTGAAGTCTAGTCAATTATAAAAGCTCTTTTTGTGCTGCGATTTGTTTACTATTATTAGTATAGTTGTATATTCTAAAACCAGCTCTTTCTATCCATTTTCAAATAGATCTGATTAACAGTAACTGGCCAGTCTATTCAGGGCAAAGGTTTTCCTTACATCCAAACCTTAACCACGACTTAAATGTTTTAAACTTGGCTTGAGAACTTTGTTGATATTCTCAGCGGTCTTATTTCTTTTATATCCCTTATTAAATGCGATATAACTTTTAATAACCGTCGTACTCTTAGGCGGCGTATTGATCTTTCTGCTACTATGGAAAGTAATAATTGCCTGTCTATTACTGGCAATTATAATTTTACATAATTCCAATCATTTTTTTTTTGTTTATATTTATTTCATATTCTAATTACCCGCGGTATGCATTATTGTGCTAATGGGAAATGTGTGATAAATATTTTGTATTATATTTACGTTATAATTTGATTAACTAATTTGAGTTTAGTAGTAATTTTTATTTCATTCTAGGTTTTAAAAATGTGTCGCTTGTAGGAGCTGAATTTATCTAAGATTAAATTTTGTTGAATTTTATTTTATAAAAGCATTTGACTAAACTACTAACTGTATAAGTACAGCAGCTACAACTGTAGGCAGGTAGGTTTTTGGTAACTATTTAGTGGTATAATTTTTTACTGCAGTTTTCATAAAATTTTGTGGTTACAAATTGAACTTAAATAAACTAAAACTGATCTACAATTTAACTTAATTTAAAATTAATTACCTCAAGAACGCGTTTATTTAATACTGATTATGTAGGAGACTTTACTAATCAATCGACAGCTGCTCGAGTTGTTTCCAATCTAACAAAATACTTCTATAAGTCTAATAAATATAAAAATTTAACGCAATAATCTAGATTCTAGTTATTGTATGCCTTGTCCGGTTTCTTACCCATCTTGTAATAATTACATCAAAACTGCAAAGAATCTTAGGTGTGGAATTTGTCATTATATGTCCCATATATGGTCACTTACACCTCGTTCGAATAGCAAAGTGACCGGTCCGAAGTTCGATTCCCTGTAGGGATGAATGGGTTACTAAAAAAGGCCACGGATTTCCGATTACAAACATGCAACTAACATTATACAGAGCTTGATTATTCCAATTACATCTCATTATACAAATTAACTCTATACAAAAAAAGCTATTACTTGCATGATACTCGCAGTAAGGTGGTGCAATTAGACACTCGATAAAATTTACATTATTATTCGAGTGGGTGGATATGCAAATTTGTTTTACAAATTACATTCAACTTGGATAATCTCGTTAATGCTAATTTAATTTGTAAAATAAATGAATAATTGCAAATGTAGCAGACGTCACTCCATATGCTTAAAATAGATTGAATATAAGAAGTAATTTATTTTTTATTTTTTAGGCTATGTAATTTTGAACGTTTTCAGTTTATTAATATTAAATATTTAATTAAGCATATTGTGCAGTACACGAAAAGTGTTAGAATTGAAATATGAATGCAATATTCAATATTATATTGTCAGTTCGCATAAATCCACACATTTAGAACAATAGTAGTTTTTAAGGCGACATGTCACTTTGCTTCACGATTATTCAATCATTTTTCATATTTAAAAATGGAAATAAGAAATCCTTTTTTTGAAAGCCAAGTTTTTTTAATAAATATTTTTTTGTATGGGATCCTTTAATAGAGGGAATATAATATCAAACAATAGAACTTAATAAAGTCATTATCATAAGAATATATTTCTGTATGAAAATGCAAAATTAACCTACTTTATCAAAGAACCAAATGTAAATAATGTAATTACTTCCTATTAGGATTGTTTATATTAAATGCCGGTAGCAAGAACTTGACTTCCACCTCTGACCCTTAAAACCTCTCCTAGTTAGAACATTCTACTTACAGTCTCTAGATTCGTATTTAATGATATTTAATTTTAATGTTCTGTAGAACGCTGTTTATTGCCGCCCGAGGGCAAGCGAAAGATACAAGCGTAAGCATCGAACCTTATGACCGTAATAGGAGTAGATACAGTCACTTATACTTGTATATTGAGGAAGTGAAATATATTTGTATGTATTTCAAATAAAAAAAGTAGAGTATAATCATATTTTTTTTCGGTAAGTGTTACAGTTTGTAAATTGAATTCGGGTGACCTTCTTAGCGCACTACTGAAATAAGATAAGACTCCATAGAAAGTAAGCGATGGTTTTCTTTGTTGTCAACTCTGGAGATAGGTAATAAAATAAAAATCGATTTACTAGCATCAATAAAAACGGCCATATTGAGAACATCATTCTTATTAGAAGTCAGCTAAAAAAATAGTACAACATTATATTGAAATAATTTGCTTCCAATACTTAAGCGCCTGATAAATGTATTTGGTCATGTTAAATTATTTATACAATGTTAATAGAATAATTGCTACATTAAAATTATTATGGATCTTTAAAAGTGGCTAATGAACGCTGTTTATGCGTGTCCATGTTAATTGGATTTATTAAAAAAGCTCTTTTTTGATCCTCAATAATGAATGTATGATGTAAGGAAAGATTTTTTATACAAAACAAAATAAAATTTTCATTTGAAATTGGCTCATTTTATTTTGACAAATTAACCGACGTGGGTACAACGTTTATTTATGTTTCAATAAATTTTATGCGTCAGTACATATATTGGGTGAGTATAATATTTAGCAATTGCTCCTGTAAGAAATTAAAAAAAAACATGCATTTTTTTCATAATACACAGTATAAACTTGACTCTACACCTGTGGACGTTAAGTAACAAGTATGATTGCTTCGTAAAGCTGGGTCTACACCATTACGTAACTCGTGAACTCTGTTGCTCGCATAAAAACGTGTCAACGCCATCGTGGGACATCGTAATTATTCATGTAATTAATGCGAGATCACAATTTTTTTAACGATGGAACTTCAATCATTTCCTTACAAGTGTTGTATTGTTGTCATTAAAATATTTATCTGTGGGGACTTGATTGATCGTCTTGTTTAATATGTATATATTAGACGTTTATTTTCTTATGATGTTTTCTAGTTTTCTAGTTAAGTTCTTTGCCTGATCTATAAAATCGAAGAATTAATTCTATGTCAGTAATTCCAGCTGCTTCTTTTTTCAAATATTTTTGTAGTATTATAATGAACATTCAAAAATTGAATATGTAAGAAAATGTGAACTAAAAACTCAGCATTAAAAAACCTTACTTTAATTTATATGATAAATAAAATGAATTATAAATTGATACTGTACATTATTAATATGGCTTTATTAGGATTTCCTGGTAGAAAATCGGCTTGGGTAATTAAGCGAAGGCGAGCGATGACCGGGGCTCATGTCGACTTACTATAACAACGCCAAAGGAAATGCTTAAGATATGTAAGCGGAAAAAGGATGGCGAAGTACAAGACGTTATGATAATATAAATTATTGGATCGCTTCTATAAGCTTTAATATGAGTGGTGCCATTGTCTGAGCATTCAATTTTTAATAAGGTGTATATTAGACTTTGCTTGCCTTAATTTTGTTACTAATATTATAAACGTGTTTATGTAAGTTTTGCTGGAAAATAATAATTAAATTCGCTTTAGTTGTTGACAGCTAGTGGTGTAAAATGCTAAAAAGAATTTTATATCTGTTAAAAAATGTCAATGTTACGGGTCACAATATTATTTAATTTAGTCAAGTGTACTTAGTGTATAGAACAAGTTTCGATACTCGTATTATTATCAGTACCGATTTTATGTTACATATTTTTTTCCTTTTATAAATAAAATTGGAATCAGCCTATTAAAATAATATTTATACATGTCATAACTTAAGTAATAATGGTTTAAAATATATAATAGAATACTGCATGTAAATTGTATGTAATAATTGTACGAAATGTATTTGAATCGTTACTTCACTATTCGATATGCAGAATCCATGCAATTACATTATTCGTTACGTCAAAGGCTCTTGAAATTGCAAAAATATGGTGTATGTAATGCCGATGATATTCAACACTAAATAAGGCCTAAGCGGTTGTAACTCTCGGTAATGCGACGATGCAATTTAACTGAGTCGTTCTGGTCCGCAATTTCTTTTGTTGACTTTGATATATTTACAACTAACACTGGTTTCTATGTACAATTATATTTTACTCAGACTTCTCTGTTGGAACCATTATTTTATTCAGTTAAGTTTATTTATCACTTATATTGAAATAGAAAATTCGTTTAGTTTTTTTTTGTAAGATTTTTCGTGCTAAGAATATCTGCCTGTAGTGCAAAACGTAGGTTATTATTTTATATGGCCCAATCCCGGCCGGGCAAACTACAACCTTAGTAGTCGTAGTATAATAATGCATGTTATTATAATATGCGATGTGATGTACTAAGGTCCCAGGTACTATATAAGATGTTGCACTAAATAAAAAGGTTCGGATGTGTGCCTTTTTTATTAATTAGCAGTACATTAGAGGAAAGGATATCAAACTACGGTTCTATCAAATTGCAATAATAACAGATGCAATATGCATGCATGCTTGATGAAAATTATACTATCGCTGTTAAAACTCGAGTTATTAATACTGCACTGATAGTCAATTCCGCCGTTTAAAGAGGAAAGAAGTTTGATAAAAAGGAAAAAAAGTCAATAAAAATATTAAAAGCCTCTTCAAAATAAACGTGCAGCTTAAGTTTGTTTACTTTGTCGTTTTCGTTTTGTATAATTTCAACATTTCTTTATCACGCAGCTTTGTATCACCAATAATTTGCTTAGACAATTACAGCTACGCATTACGCTGAACTATCGAAGATCTGTTGCTGCTGAGAGCCTAACGTTTCGGAATATGATCTCCAATTATGATATGATATTATGAAAATTATACAGCATTATAACTACATTGTAAGAAAACCATTACACCAATACATTGTATCACGTGATCTTACATAGAAGCGCTTTATTTATTTTCAATCTATAACCTTCATTACTGAAGCATCTGTGTTAGTTATAGCTCACAAGCGCATATTTGCTGTTCAATATAAGAGGTATACTCCTACAGCCTTACAGTTCACCTAGAACGAAGGGTATGTTCATGTAACTTGAGTTACTTAGCATTGTTTTTATACATTACCTTGGTAACTAAGAGGTATTTTTATTCTATTGCATAATTAACATCTACTGTATTGTTATTGTAAAATAATTCTTATATATGTTGCTTAGTAGTATTAAGTTAAGTTCTGAATGGATCCTATAAATAAAAATAAATTAATTAAAATATATATACAGTTAGGAAAATATGAAATATAATTATTAAATTCAGAAGTCAATAAGTTATGCGGTTTCATTTTGTGATTGTACAGTCGTCTAAAATTAAGCGAACTATAATTTAGAAGCATTTAAATCAGTCTATCGAGACCAACATTCGATTTATAGGCGTCTCGGAATTCCGAAATGATAAGTTATTCTGTGATTAACTATACTGCTTTCTTATACTAAATACAATTTATAAATTAAACCGTTAATATAGTAAGAGAGCTATAGTTACCTGTAAAACAGGCAGACTAGAGCTAGAGTTGATTGGAGTAAAAACACGTTGCTACTATCTGTAATAATGATTTTGAGGATGGAAAACATTGAAATACAATTTATTCATGTAGACTCTTGACAACGACTTGTTTTACAAGATTTAAAGCTAACATCGATTCGAAATGTAGCTTCTTCCAAGAATTATTGCCAAAATTGTTGTTTTTATGAATAAATTGATTTAGTGTTATTAAAGTATGATTTATCCTGCCTTAGTCAAATTACCTTTAAATTAGGTTTAGGTCTAGACCAGCATTTCATGAATTGTGAAGGAAATGATCATTCATTGAATATTCATGTGCTTAATTTGTGTTTATAATTCATATCGCTCCTGACGGTGAAGGATAACACTGTGAAGAAAATTGTACGTCTCTAATTTCAGAGAAATTCTGCCACATACTCGTATGTATTCCTCCAACCGGCATTGGAATAGCGTGGTAGAATATGTACCAAACCTTCTCCTCAAAGGGAGAGGAGGCCTTAGCCCAGCAGTGGGGAATTTACAGGCTGTTGTTGTTGTGTTGTTAGTTATATTTATATACGTAAAATGTAGATAGAAAAACTATTTAAGCGTTCTTCGCAAAAAAAGATAGCGTTTTAGCCTAGCGGGGCTCATTGAGACATGAGACATTGCATTACATTCATGATATTTCTATATTACAATCTCCCTTTTGATTGGTTTGTCCGAATGAAATGGCTAATTAGAGATATTACCACCTCGTGTACATTACAATTATTAGTTTCAAGTATTTTCTAGTACTAGCACGCTGTGTACATTAAATAAGAATAATTTATTATGATATGTGTCTATGTTATAATTTGAGCAAATTTAGATTGATAAAGTTGTTATATCATTTTTTGTAGAGACGATTTCGAAGAAGCTGGCTTGAGGTCATTTGAAATAATATACAAAAAACATTGATATATGCTCCATTTGACATTTCAATATTATTATAGATTTAAACATTTGAATAAGTTCAAGAATGTTTAAGTTAAAAAACAGTTATTAAGATTTGGCTACACCGAATGTATGTTACTATATTCCCTAATATTATGTACCAGGTGTGAGTTATTTAACATGAATATTTATGAATTCAGTTAGCAAGCTCGATAAAATTAATATTCACACTTTAAAACGATTAAAGTGCTGTCGAATCGTAAACAAACGCTAATTTACTTTTATTTGCTTTTCATTGACAAAGAAATTCTTATTTAATTCGCACGCGCAACGAACAAGCTTTCATTGTTTACTTGTAAATAGATTTATTTCTTAAGTAAGAAAGGACGATTGCAGCAACAGATAATTTCTGTATAGAATTTTAATTATATGCATTCGTTTATCTGTATTGTTTTATTTGATTATTGGTAAGTGTAGATAATAAACTTCTCGGTTTAATTTTGAACACGGGAATTAATAAAAAATAGAAACAACTAAGTATTTGATTTAAGTCCATGTGAATAGAGGTTTACCTACTGTGTACACTGAGATGCATGCTCTATGTTCTCAACCGTTAGAGAAATCCGAGAACTCGGACGCAAAATTTGTTTTTATATTTTTTGAGGCATGACACGTGGTTACACTGCCGGTAATCTAACTCTAGGCTACTGAGAATTCTTCGCCAGAAAAAACCTATTATTAACTTTAATTACCTTGGAAATTTGAGCCCGGAACTCTTGTTATCCATATAGACAAATCAAATCAAATCAAATCAAAATAAACTTTATTCAAGTAGGCTTTTATAAGCACTTTTGAATCGTCATTTTACAATTAAGTGAAGCTACCACTTATACGTTAAACTATTAAACTTAAATATATACAGATCTCGTCTCAAGAGTACTAATAGAATACAAGAAGCAGCAACTTCAAATATAGCCTAATATATCTTTGAAAAGTGGATGGTAAGTCTAAAACTAATGCCTGGTTTTCACACGATGACAGAGACGAGTTCGAATGAACGTGGGCGGGATACGTTTTTAACAGAAACCTGATGTGTCTTTGCCATTTTAAATGTATATTTTTTCAATGTAAAAACAAGATTGAGATATCTGTAATGGTAAGTACTAGATGTCAGGCTTGTCGCTGACGGCTGCATTTTGAAGCACATTACACACGATCGCACCACCCTTCTGTGTTGCATCATTATATATACCTACTTTAAGTAATTTAATAGAGTGGCAATTTAAAATAAAGCAAGCGTTTAGTCTTTAAAGACTATTTATTTTTGTAAAACAACTACGAAGTAAAAAAAATCAATTCATAATATTCAAGCAAGCTCTTTTGTAAAAGATTTAATGTAAAGATTTTATCGGGTGTTTGAATTTGGAAAAAATAGTCCTAGCATTTGTGTAGTTACTTTTTCCATTGACCAAATAACAATAAAATTCGTATATCTTGCTGCATAATCAACAAACATTAATTCCACAGTTTTTTGTCACCTATACAATTCTGTATTAAGTAAAATTCCTTACTTCTTAATAATTCATCTTTTAGTAGTTACAATTGAAAGTTATTATCTTGCGAGCTATTTTGCATATTATGATATTGGTTCACTTATAAATATAAACATAGTAAAATGGTTAACGATTGTAGCCTTTAACATAACGTGTAACGCAAATAGTGCGTGAATATAATAACCAAAACTTTATGTCAATTGAAATGCCATATAATTTAATAGATAATGTTAAAAGGAATTGAATGGTCACAGCGACATTTAAAAATAATGATAGTGAAACGTGTTGAACACATCTTGTTAATTTATATATTTGAAATAATACTACGAGAGCGTGTCGACCTGTTATTAACAAAGTACAGGAGTGCTAACGATATTTTTTAAATTAAATAAGTAGTTTGTATTGTATGCACTGTTAATAATCGATGAATAATTGATTTATTTAATTTGTATTTTAAATAAATTTCGTGTTATGACATCGGATAGGTATTAATATTTTAGTGTTTATTGAAAAGTATATGAATTGACAGGTAAGAATTTTATCGAATTCGGTCTGATTGTTAAATAAGAGCATACACAAGTACAGAAGGTTTATTCATATAAAAATTATTACTAGAAATTTCGAAAAGCGGCATCTTCTGGTAGTAATATAATAGTTTTCTTTTTTTCAATTTGGCATTACAATAAAGCATTTCCTTATTTATTGATCGAGAGGTTTTATATGTATACGCGAAAATGTAAATTTTAAATTAGGAGATCCTTAAATTACAAAAATTGTTTACATATCGTGAGTTTAGATTTCATCAAGTACCAATGATTTTGAATATAATTTGTATTTGTCATATTCATTTCTTGTTCATCGGTGGGGGAAAACCTGCTTTAAACATCGAATGACATTTTATGATATGTGTCCTACATGAAGCAACAGGCCCAAGCAGTCTTCACAAGGGCACAATGACTGGCATTATAATAACTATATTCTATGTAATAAGTACCTATTAGTTCCTTGCAAATAAAAATAAGTTTACATTAAAATACTAAGTAAGTGTATTTTTTATTCAAATTCAGATTGACTCATATTGCGATAACATTTAGCAGCAAACGAATGATACTTATGATAATGCAAAAATTCTTGAAACTAATTTGTGTATGTCTTACAAAAAAACGTTATTTTTTAATCGGGTTCCGTGAAAACACTGCTGTGACGGTACCGCTCACTTCCCACTTATTTCACCACCAAACGGCCTTCATCAGTGCAATTAGAGATACAAAGGTACCACTTTAGACGATGTAATTGGTCGCGTATTGGGATTGCTTGAAATGATAATTTAATTTTCAATGCCAGTAGGTGACAATCTGTTGTATAATTTGTTTATCTGTGGTTAAGAACTATTCCATAAAATAATATGGTATAGGTAAATAATACGCAAAGAGTACAAAGTACTACATAGTAATAAGACAATAGATTTTACTATTTCAAGGCACGAGAAGACGTTTTATTTGCATTTCGCGTCCACTGAGTTTATGATATTGTTGAAGGAATTTGATCGGGGTACACTCTGAACAGATTTAATACAGCCAAGCAACGAAGAGCGAATTATGTGACAATTTATTTAAGAACATAAAGCTGATATCTAGATCAGATCCTTTACCGCTGAAATATATGTATATGCAATATGAAAACAAAAAAATAGATACTTATATACATTTGACATAATTAATATTGAATGACTCTTTTCGATTCGATTCTAATGTTCAATGAATCAGTTCTTTATTCAAATTATGTGTGTAAAAATGTTTTTGGTTTTTTTTTTCAACTAATGTTTTCGATTTTTTGTCAATAAAAACTGAACTCATATATATACTCAATAATATCATTAATTGAATTTCATTTATTATGTGTTCATGTGATCATGGTTGGAGCAGAGACTTTTTTGACTAAGAGTTTTTAAAGCGAATACATGAATTAAATACCCGTATTTTAAGCTAATAAAGAATTGCCTCTCCGGTTGGAAAAGTGTGTTACCATCTATTTTTTTTTTGATTAATTGTGATGATATTATACATAAAATATTAACTTGATTAATCAGATAATTTTCGTAGGTACACGATTTTTATACGAGATCATTTCATCTCGTATAATTTTTTTTTGAAAAAATAGTAAGTACGCGTATGTGTTTAGCCGACTGTACCCGCTTGTTGCGTGAGCGTGTATATGATACATATGAGTGAATGAGATGCATACTATGGTAAGATCGAGTTTCATTGTACTACACGTGACAGGACACCTCTAATTAGTTTGAAGTATATGACAGCTAATTAAGGTAGAAAATGTGTCAAAAGTTTTTTTTAATTTAAATTCAGCCAAATGTGACCTTGACAAATGTACCGGTAAATCAATATATTTTTATAGAAATTTTTAAACATCCCTAAATTTTAATCCATTAAAATTTTAATTTTATTTTAAAATCATTCACCTCTAATCCTATGTGAGTAAAGCCCATATTTGTGAGTTACAAAATACAAAGTGTTCACTGTGAAGTTAAGTTACACTTCTGACAATTGTACTTATTTTTGTTTTCTTTTTTTAATATTCAATTATATCGGTGAGTAGGTCGTTTAATAGTTTTATAAAACTGTTAACTTCGTAATTTTAAAATGACACCACAATATATAATACATCCCTTGGCGTTAACATCTTCAGCTGGGAACTAAACCGGGTACCCTTAATCATGTGCGACACGAGCTCGCGGCACTGTTTTAAGTTATCCGCAGTCGCATAAATCAGCCATAGTGATTAAAACTCTGTTAACAATGACAGCTGCAATACTTGCTGTGCTCCTAAACTCTAATTGTAAGATAATTTCCATTTTAAATGGCAACATATTTTATTATCTGATTATTATTAAATTTTATTATATATTTACGGAAAGCCATAGTGTAAATGTGGTAAATGTTAACGGGCCTACTTATAACGTTGTTTAAACGGTGCTTAGCTAATCACTGATTCCTCTCTTTATGTCATGGGACAGCACTGTTTACTAAATGTAATACGAATCAACATTTTTACGTAGAGCCTTATTAATTTCTTCAATCCAATTGTTATATTTATTATTATATGTTTTATTTTAATTTTGCGGGAAACGAAATACCCTACTCCTAGGCTAGTGAAAGGGGAAGACTAAGAGTCTTGCCACGGACCAAAATGAGTACGAAATTCTTATTGTTGCTGGCGTTCCAAGTAGATTAACTTAGTCTTTTTACTGTGAATGTAATATTTACAACTATATTCACTTCGTTTACAATGAGAATCCGATAACGTGGGTACTATGTTGAAGTTGACACCTATCGGAGGCGTTTAGAAATATTTAAGACCAACACGTCAAGATGTCGAGCGGAGATTAGCGAAAGTTATCGCGTGGGTCTTTCGACACTTGTTTGCTTTGTAAAGTGTGGGTATTTTCAGATATGATTTCGATCAATTTTCTCATATATTACAGTCAAATAGGTAAAAGTAAGCCGTAGCCTACGACTTTTAGGCGTGGACATAGTTCTAGAGAAGTCTTTTTAATATACATTAACTACACTTAGCGTGTAGACTTTTTATTGCTAAGGTTGGACTGACTATCGCTATTCTCAAATATATTGTTAGTTGTCAAACTAGATAGAAACTGTTGATGCAATTTAGAATTATAAATATCCTTTCATAAGAATCAAATGTACCAGTAAATCAGCCGGTTTTTATAAATCTAGTTTTTCATATAAGATTATCAAATATAATAACAAGATTAGTTTACTCGTTTTGCGTAGTTTAAGTTAATAACAGTTAGCAATTTGATTAATAACCACAGATACAGTCGCGCATACATTAAGCAATTAAAGTCTTAAAGATATTTGTCTCAGATTAAGTAACAAATTGCTTATAAAATAAGAGATTGATGTTATCATAATTTGCTTTACTTTACATTACACTTTTATAAATTAGCATTCTAAGTTCTTTAGTATTTTGCCGGTAATAATTAACTAGAATATGCGCTTAATCTAGATTTAACTGGTTTCTTTCATGTTAATCACTAGTTACATTTTTTGTAAATATGCAGAAAATTTGTCTTTGATTTGTTTTTTATACTTATGCACTTTTATGAAAGAATGTAGAATAACAAAATTCGAGAGAGGCTCTATAATGGCGTGTTCACTCGACTCAATTTAAGTCGACAAATATGGTGTTACCCATCCTTTGTTATGTTTATTATCATAATGGTTGAAGACACTTGGGATTTACCATTTGACCGACTTAAACTGACTCGCTTTTTTCGTTCATTCTATGTTTAGATAAAATAAAACTTATATTCTATATTTATAATTATTATAGCAGTTACATTCGGAACGAAAATCAAAGCTTTACTTTGTTGTTAAGTTTTCGAATACGTCGTGGATAAGAGGTATTTCCAAAGTGATCGGTATTCTATTATTATTACAGTATGATAAGAATTTTAACGTTCAAATTCTTTGCTTTGCCCGTATCGCAACTTATGACCATTAGAGTCCAGATTGTGGTTGTCGCCGCACCTGTTCATAATTGACTCTTACATACGACGGCAAATTTACAAATGAGTGTAAGGTTTGGAAGATATAAATCGTCGCCTATGTCATATATCATTGAAAAAAAATCCGTAAAAACGAAAAAAAATGTACGTAATCATTTTAGAACAACAAAATCTATTTGGACCCGCCCATGGGCATCTGCAACATTGGGGGGCTTGCGCGAAATCCACGACTGTTAACATATCTGCCAAATGAATGTTTGTATTGTTATTCGTGCATGTATGCAATATGCGTTTCGAACCTGTGGTAGCGGAACGTTTAATTAATTTCTGTAAAATTGATGGTCGTAAAATGGTTTATAAAAGCCTACTCAAATAAAACATATTTTGATTTTGGATATGTACCTGCTCATTAGTAGTATTAATTTAAGGTACCTCCAACCAACAGATATTCTGCTGCCAAGCAAAATTACTCAGTTAAGCTACTATTGTTTTATTTCGGTTGGAAGGGTGAGTGAGCCAGTGTTACTACAGCCAAAAGGGACATAGCATCATAGTTTCCAAGGTAATAAACCTCACAGTGCAATGGCAATATAAGAAATATTACTTAGTTACATATTACTATTATTTAGATAATGCTCTACGGGCGGTGGTGACTATTTATCCACAGGTGGCTGATATGCTCATCCACCAACCTATATATATCATAAAATAATATCTCACATACACACAGGTTATTTATGACGTGTACAGCTACTCAAACTCTATAAAAAAGTGTGTAGTGTTTTAAATTCGCCATTTCGATTTTCTTTAAAAATACACAATATTTCAATTGAATAACATACTAAAAGTTCTTTAAATTAAATTATATTTATGGCCTAATTTTGTTTACCGTTTATTTCCCCTATAATAACTATTTACCTTCATAATAAGTTCGCGTGTCCAAAACATTTCACCGCTAAAGGTTAAGTAATGCATCCCAAACATGTGCCAAACTAAAATAGCGATAATAGGATAATTCTCTTTCAATTATAAGATTTTATTGGAATGAAAATAATGGATAAAATGTGCATTTCTGCCCTCACATGGGCAAGCCACCTGTGTTCCTTACTGTTGCAGCCCTTATGTTAAGTGGTAAAACAATTAGATTATATCTGTCGTGTTTATTTACATATTTGTTCTCAGCCTTGTTGTTCAGCTTTGGACTCAGGGGTAGTATATTTTGTTTATTATTACCTTTATAAACAAACTAGCGGTCGCCCGCGGCTTCGCCCGCGTAGATAACGGTTCATAATCAGTCTTCTAATATCCCTACTGCTGAGGCACGGTCACATTTGAAGAATTACTGCAACCGGCGCTTGGATCTATTGTGATAAACCTCAAATTCGTGATCACAACACCTCAGCCAGACCAACATCAGCCTCGAATCTGATGAGGTTCTTAGGGTCGGAGGCCATTATGCCCTCTAAGGACCGGAGTTAGAACATTTTATAGTTCTATCTTTTATAGTTTAGGCATCATACGCAAAAAATCAACTTTTTTGGTAGATTTTTTCCTTTTTTGTCCGAGAAACCCAAAATATCTTACGGAACCCTATTTTTTTTTCAAAATAAAATTTAGCCTATGTTATGCGGGATTAATTTAGCTTTCGAATGGTGAAAGAATTTTTAAAATCGGTCCAGTAGTTTTTGAGCCTATTCATTACAACCAAACAAACAAAGTTTTCCTCTTTATAATATTATAGTGTAGATTAGGATAGAACCCTTGCTAAGTTAGATTAGGAAACAAATAAAAAAAAAACCTTGCTTTATGCTAATTTTATTATTAATTTAACTAATTAACAGAAAGTTTTAAATAAAATTGAAATTATTTGTTGTTTTTTGTTTTTAGTCTTGATAGACTATGTTTGCTTACATTCACCAAAATATAGGAAATCATAACTTAATAAATTTTTAATTTATTCTGCTTTGTAAAATAATGTTTCGGTCAGAAGGTAAAATTTGTGCATACCTAATTACAGCCAAGGGACATACCATCTACGTTCCTCCTGGTCGATCTTTTATGGTACTAATAATGGTAAATAATTAGAATGTTCGAAAGTACCACTTACTATTTGGTATACAAAGATTGCCTTACTATTGTAAATAAAAGAAGAACACTTTATGCATAGTGATAGTATGATTTCAATTTTACTTATTGAATCTTTATCTTAATCTCTTGTAATATTCAACTCAAGGCATCATCAATATTCTACAACATCTTTCAAGGAAGTAGTCCATGTCTGTCAGTCGTTCACAATTGGATCCCGAGATAATGTATTGAGATTGACATTTACTTATTACTGACTTAACAATGGTAAATTCTATTCATAATTAATACAATATTTACATTTGACATTATTTAAATGATAAAATGTACAAAAGAACGTATTTCAAAATTTTTCTCCGACGACGTTGACATAAATATATTATGTTAACAAGCAAATATGATAACAGCTGACAAGGTAGTGTATTTCCTCATATCACACATATCATGTTTTATTGGTACTGGTACACAGGACAGGATTTAGTCAATTTTTATTTACCACAAATTTCACTGAGAGTGAAATATATGTACATATTATTAAAATGCAAACGAATTAATTTTTCATAATTAATAAGCTATTAATAATTAATCGTTGACATTACTTTATGCATTGTCGCCCAGAGGTCTTTAAAGTTGCACAGGTGTGAGTTTCCTTAATTTATTCCACCTTGATCGGTAACGTGCTCTTTGTTTCCAGTAGTTTCCTCCTTCTCACCTTTAGGTATTTAACCTAACTGACCGTGTGATCCTTTTTCTGAATCGTGTTACAATTTAAAGACTGTCTTTCCCATCGGTTATAAGAACGATGAACGACGTAGACCAATCTGTTGTCGTTAGAATTCATCTCAATCTGTTACGTACATATGTACATATACATATGTATCTTAACGCAAACTTTAAAAATTAATTTTTGTAAATGATGAAATAAGTTAATGAATTATAGTTTTGTTTTTGTTTTTTGTTTATGTTATAGTTTGGCGGACGAGCATATGGGCCACCTGATGGTAAGTGGTCACCATCACCCATAGACAAAGACGCTGTAAGAAATATTAACTATTCCTTACATCGTCAATGTGCCACCACCCTTGGGAACTAAGATGTTATGTCCCTTGTGCCTGAAGTTACATTGGCTCACTCACCCTTCAAACCGGAATACAACAATACTGAGTACTGTTATTTGGCGGTAGAATAACAGATGAGTGGGTGGTACCTACCCAGACGGGCTTGCACAAAGCCCTACCACCAAGTAAGTTTATACCAAGCAATAAGTTATAGCTGCGTATAAAATACTTAAAGTTTGCGTGTAAAATACTTAAATTATGTTAATTAAAATGCGTCTTTAATGTACATACACCACAGCAAACATTAAAATTTACTATCTTCATGATATTTTTCTAACTTTCGATCAATTTTTATAAATTTCCCACGATCATGCCGATGTTTTTAAATAATTAATTATTCACTCCTTTTAACGCATAATGATTATTGCAGGGATTATATTAATGAATCAGAATAATGGTTTAAATTATACTAATCAAATATTGACAGCTTTAGAGTTTGTTTATTATTTAAAAAAAGAAAGAAGTAAGTTTTTATATAAAGAAGACAAATGAAATCATTCCTCATTACGTGGTTTAATAATGCATTTGATAATGTATAACAGATTGTTTGATTAAAGTATGTAGATTGGGGAATAGGTCACCTTTATATTTTAAAGATTGAAATCAGAACTTAAACAAAATAAGTGTCTATCAAAAACATATTAGTATATGAGGCGGGATTTGAGACATTCGCAACGTATCGTGGGGAGTGATGAATGTTAGAGGAGAGTGTAGGATAACTACACGTAATAGCAGGTTACGGAATTCCTTCCAAAGCCTGTATCATACATTAAACGTAATAAAGGTCCTAATTTCTAACTATACTCATACAAAGTTGCATACAAAATTCCTTACTAAGACATTTCTTTATCAACGATCATCTTAATGTAAATAATATTGAAATGAGTCATGAAAAGAAAACTATTACATTTATTCAACAATAAGTTCTTAATTACATTATTAGTCATTTAAAAACATATGTTTCTAAAACTATGTGATCTCATAATACCATAATTGTATAGAATACTTAAAACATATAATATTTGTACTAATAAGAATGTTATAATTATTATTTTATTCCTGTTATGACCAATAACAGTCACCCTACGAGCTCATCGCAGCAGGAGCTAGAGGCCAGAGGTAAGTGGCTGCCAACTTTACAACACGTTAAAGACACATAATGCCGCTTTTATGCAAATAGCTGCTTCAACACTATTCGTGACTCTCGTTGAAAGCTAGACGTAATTAGTATTTAAATTGCTTCTCCGGAAACTGTTTAAAAATTCCTACTGGAGGTTAATCTAAATTAAATCGATTCTATTGGTTCTATTTTTTCCACTTATAAATTATCCAATTAAAAATCCAACGACTAAAATTGGTTTGATTATTAATTATTTTAATAGCAATTATAATTGCTGCGGAATCAATATGCAATAAAATTTAAAGCATAAATTAGATGTATTGTTATAAGATAACGGCTTGTCAAATGATCTGATTTAGTATAATTGAAATCGTGGGTAGTTGTCAGGTGGAGATACATTGACAGTTCATTTTTGATCATCGATTTTCTATTGGACGAGTATAATTAGATATATTAACTTTGCGCACATACATTTTCAATATCATATGCCACACTGATAAGCGAGCATCGTTCTTTATATAGCATTGGAACGAAAGATGTATTTGGTAAGAAGATATACCTATCCAATAATTTTATCTCGGCTTATTGAAGCAATCTTTTCTATTAAAAAGAGAAAGTTTGCCATTAATTCTATCACGCCATTTCTTTGGCGATCAGTGTTTTACAAGTATATGTATGTATTCGTCTTATATATGGTATGAATAATATACACAAAATTAAACACATAAAAACTTCTTAGTACTTCCCAGAATTGAATTTGCGTTTTCCGTATACGATCCATGTATCCACTGGGTCATCACGGTTTTATAGAAATGGTGTGAGATGGCATCAGTTTCAATTAACGGAAACTTAGTTGTGTTAAGGCTTACAAAGCGTCCTATTATAATCAACTATTTATTTGTAAAGAGAAATTGTATCAATATGCTTTATATAGCTGCTCATTTACTGACAAATAGTTCATGCAAATTCACTACAACGAAATAATGAGTCACAGTATAATTGAAATCGCAATAAATTAATTACGAATGCAAAGCAGCTGAAATCCGACAGCGCTACACTGATTAGTCATCGTTCGAACTCTTGATCGAAATGAGGGTTGTCAGTTTTCTATTAAAAATTAATCCAGTATATTAAAATGATTTTTATTGGACTGAATTATTTTTTACAATTCGTACAATTAAGCGAAAATTATAATTCTATGATTATGTATAAAATTTTCCTAATTTACATGCTAATACCTAATATTCGCAATATTTAAATGAGATTATTATATAGGTAAATCGATATATGTACGCCCGATTTACCTATATATACCGATTCACGGGAAACTTGCTTATTAAAAAAGTCTATATTATTTATTCAGAGTATCGTTTTGTACAATTTTCTTAACAATAGAAGTGTGTTAATTTTGAAATATAAATGAGTAAGTAAAAATTTAAATAAAATTCATCGTAATTTTTAGTAGGATTTTTCATAATATATTTCTTCCATTAACGGAAACTATAATTACATACATAATACGACTTTTGTATTACGACGGAGAAATCAGCAATCATTTGTCATTATGTCACAGTATACCATATAACCACTGGATGACTGTATCGCATGTACGGTTTACACACTATGTATAGACACGTGATCACTGCGGTCAAGTCAAAGATACGTTAGTTCTGCCAAATAGGGATTCAACCTCGGATTGCACCATAATAGAAGCTATAAACTTGTATGAATCTCATAGTTTGAGGTAGAGCAAGTAACGATTGATGAATGATTGATCGAATACCTTTTTTGTTTATTCAGTCTTCTTCTTAATAGTTTTTAAATTCCATTCTTTGCTTGGAGAGTTTTTGCGTAATTAAAAACATAAGAAATTCGAACTTTGGCATATATTAATAATTATTAATTTCAACATGACATGATATGGTATATGAAAATCAATTCCCAGTTCTGGCAAGTAAATGACTCCCACTTGAATGCGTACCATTCGATCCAAATTAAAACAGCAACGCTTTGTATTCTTGGGTTCCGCTTTAAAAACTGATTTAAAATTAAAAACAATAAGTTGTGAGTCATAATTTCCATTTATTTATATTGTAATAAACTCTTGGTTCCGTATACCTCTAATGATATGCCGATCCCAGTCTTGTTTGGACAGCCCTGTTGATAACAATATTAATTGTCGGTATCAGTACACACTGATTGAAATGTTACCCGTTACTGGTTTTCTTACTATTGTGCTCGAAATACGCAGATTATTAAAACAATAGATTCAGGATTAGTACATAAATATCTTCTCGACTTACTAATTCAAGACGGAATATTCGAATCAGTTGAGAATTTACTCAGCTATAGAAATTCGTATTAGTCGTGTCCTTATTTATTATGGATAAGGCTTTGTTCATAAACATATTCATGTTAAAGTGTTTATTTTAAATAAATATTTAAACACTAATAAGTGCAAAATGAATTTTAAATTCACGTAGATTAAGCACCGCTTTATTCGGGAAATAAATTAAAGAACGTCTATCTTTATCTATAAGTATCTTTTTTACTTTTTTACTTTTAACCAAAGAGTAAATAACACATTTGAAGTAAAAATTCGGTCAAGGATCCTTAATATCAGGCATATCTAGAAATGTGTTACTTACAATACCTTTAAGGAACTGTCTACCGCTGATGTCTCCTCGACTTGATGTTGTTGTTAGAAAGGCCTAAGGAGGAGCAGGACTGATATGTCGCGAAGTTCTTATATCTTACAAAGACATTCAACATGGTTTCGCTACCTATATTTAAGTATATCTAAACGCAAATTAATAAATAATAAATAAATAATATAATAAAATAATATGATAAATATGAGACAACATCACATACATTACTCTGATCCCAATGTAAGTAACTGAAGCACTTGTGTTATGGAAATCAGAAATAACGACGGTACCACAAACACCCAGACCCAAGACAACATAGAAAACTAATGGTCATCTACATCGACTCGGCCGGGAATCGAACCCGGGACCGCAGAGTGGAGTACCCATGAAAACCGGTGTACACACTCGACCATGGAGGTCGTCAAAAAATTGTTGAGAATAAAGTGAAATTTAGAACTATAAGTTTGGAATATCTTTTATTTTGGTTACAATTAACATTAACAGGTTGAAATGTTGCAAAATATCTTCAAAATTACAGATAAATGTGTGATTAAAATGCAAACTATGCAGAGTTGCCCTGGGTGGTGCCGTAAAACTCATATTTTACAAATCAAACTATCACATCAAGCAGTACTTAAGGTGTGCCACGATTGTATGCTACTGAATGGATTTATGAGCTCAGTTAACTTCTGTCTGTGAGGCTATTCATATCGGTTACAACTATGAAAAATAACTTCATAAAATATTTATAATAAATATTTAGTCATAAATTTTTGGTCTTTCTGTTTCACTGACTGTTCAGCCTGAAATACAGCATAACAAGATAATGCTGATTAGTAGTACGAAGTTTAGTGATTATTAGAGTCTATTCCGATTCCATTAAATTAAAATACAATGATAGTGATGATGTTGTTCTTTCCGATTTCTCGGCGGCTACTTTCAGGAAAGACGAATTTGTGCAAACAGAGGCACACTGCCTGATTCCTGGTTCTCACAACTTGGCCGGTCCGCCAATTCAGGACAAGTTCGAAAAGAGTCAAGCGCAGCACAACCTATTTTTCGAGGTACGAAAATGTACATACTTCTAACTTTCGGATTCACCTTCCTAGATAGCTTAATAACTAATAAACATATAGCTTATAAACACAGACTAAGCCATATGTGGGATCGGACAGCTCTGAACGGCTCTCCTTAGAGAAATATCTATATTAAGAAACAATATATTTTTTAGATCAGACAAAATTCACTATAAGTATATTAGAAATCAATATTTACATACAAAAATATAATTATAGGTATAATTGTAAAGCAAGAATGAGCTTAAGAAGGAAAATGTTTTTGATTGTCTTAAAATTAAAAATTAGCAATAATAATAATATAAAATATCAATAAATCATTGAAAAATCATTATAATTTTAAAAAAGTTAATTGGTTTAAAATAATTAATGTCCATTTATAATTTTTCAATAAATATGACAAAACATTGTCTATCAATTAAACAGCAGAGCAAATAACGAAGTGTCTACTTGGTTCTTAAGCTATACTTCAACTGAACGACGTGCATTCTCGTTAATATCAATGAACGGACATTTAATTTTTCTTTCTATAGATAAGAACTACAACTTAACTTTTTGCCCTATCAAGTTTAAAGATATTAAGAATTAATTATTAAAGTCTTGTATAAACAATTAGGTTTAAGAGTTGTTATCAAGCTGTAATAGGCACTTACGCGTTTTTACTACGTCATATTTCACTTTTAATACGCAATAATGCAACGGGAGCCAGTAGGGATCATAAATATACAACATAAATATGTTTAATTGATTTTATATACGACGCTTATTTTGAAGTGAGTAACGATTGTTATGTCTTTCTGGTTTATCTTTGCATTGCCGTAATGCATTAAATGTAACATATATTGATTATATATTGATTCACGGGATGGAGTTTAGAAATGAATGTGATGTAAAACTTATTTACCTATTATTTCTATTAATATTCTAAAAAAATACACAATGTAACATTCCATACAGAAAATTAAGCAAAATTTTAATTATATTTAAAACGAGTAATTCCAAAATTAATTTCAATATTTAAAAACATTTGCTTTTTCACTTTTCAACAGTAATTGATTTACACGTGTCTCTTCGAAAGCACCACTTCTATTGAAAAGTTGGTTATGAGCTCTCACTATTCTCGGTACACGCAAGCGCGGCTTTTTGTTTCACATTTTTCGTGACGTTTTGTTAACTGGTATTCATGGGGTTATATTTTAATACAAAAATAAACTCATACATACCAAGTGTATTAAGCGGATGTAAATCCGAGATCTTCGATAAAGATATGTGAGTTCTACATGCTTGAATTTCTGCAAATAACTAAATTACAATATAAAAATATTTAACGCAAAAAACTTCTGTAGGAAACTACATTCCCCAATGCACCAGGTGTAATGATACTTTAGCAAGAAAGGATTTCAATGAAAGCCGTTAAATGAGGCGTTTTTTTTTTAATTTTATTATATTTACAATTTATGTAAGGTCCCTTACGTTTATCGTATCTTAATATTATAAATTGCATTTCTTAGTTTACAAATGTAAAATAATTATACGTTATTTTTTTTTATTTTTTTTTATAATGGCCACCATTGTTGTGGTTCAAACAAACAACAGTTTATTGTGTAATTGATTTAAATGGATATACTATAATTTTAAAGACCGGTTGTGAAGTCTAAGGCTAAACTTCGTGTGAGGTATTATAATAGATTATCTTAATGCCGTAGTGCCAGGTTACTCATCGGTATGACGCAGGTTTATGGCACAAGTGAAGAAAAAGTATTATAATAATTCTTTATACAATAAATTATGGGGAACGTTTTTATGGCGTGATGATTGAGATCTCCTTTTAAACATTACTATACTTACATAACCTTGTTGATGATTCATATTATATATATCGTTTTTTTATTTACTTAACAAAACACTTGATTGTATTTAATATAGTCTGTTACGTGGTAAATCTTATTGGATCTTTTTTGTATTTTTTTTTATAGTTTTTTATAAAAAAATAATCTAGTTGCTTTTTGTTTATTGTCTGATCATTGAAAAAGTTGTTTAATTCTGTACTATATATAAAATCTCGTAAGCGGTTGGGCCGATCGTTATGCATATTTGTGTGTGTGTGAGTGGGTTCCTGGATGGATTATATTTGACTACGTAGTTTCTGTTGCGATCAGGAAATAACTTAAAACGTATTTAAAAGAAGAAGTAGGGACGAGCATCTATTCAGTTAACAAATTATAATTTAATTATACTAATAACGATGAAACAAAAAAAATCGTTCTGCCATTGAGAAATAAATTTAAAACTTATTATTTGGTGCCTTCGATTATTTTTCTATTGAACCGAAATCACAACAGTTTTAAATCTTTCCGTAGATTTTATATTATTTCTGTTTGAATAAGTATTAGATAATTTTACGGGAAAATATTCTTTTCCTTAACACAAAATTAGTACTAAAGTCATACGATAAAGGAACGAAATTTATTTCTTATTTTACTATTACCGAACAGCGCATACGGCTTTGTAAAACCTACTTGTATAAACATGTAATTCGCTAGCAGTTCCTATCTCGGATGTGTTTGTTATTTATAATGAGATCTTAAGTGTGGGCGGTTAGTTTGCGTGTGATCTGGAATGGATCGCTGCTGTGAGCCCTTTTTCGGGAAATCGCGATCAGCATTGGTTAATTATAATAACGCTCTGGCAATTATAGATATTTCATATTTCGAGTGCATTGTATACAACAACATAAAGTAGGTAGCTTGAAAAACTAAATAAATATAAAGGTAATTTAAATTTGGATTTGAAGTATTTTCTCTGGTCTGGATGTTTGTCAAGCACCCTTATCATAATCACACTGTATATATTTCCTGATGTTATTCAGAATGGGAAAAATGCTCAACAATGATGTTCTTAATAACAAAAACAACAATCTGTAAATTTCCCACCGCTGGGCTAAGCCCTCCTCTCCCTTTGAGGAGAAGGTTTGGAAGGTTGGATACAAATATGGCAGAATTTCTATGAAATTAGACACGTGCAGGTATCCTCAAGATGTTGTCCTTCACGTCCGAGCACGAGATAAATTATAAATACAATTTATGCACATGAATATTCAGTGGTGCTTGCCTGGGTTTGAACCCGCAACCATCGATTTTCACGGAGAGATCGGGTATATAATATAGCACGGTGAGTTTGCATGCTGCATAGACCTTTATGTCCCTTGAACATTATTATATTAAGTAAAGGTAAAGTCTCCTGTTCTTTACTCGTAGGTATGGAGCTGATACACACATTCTTGGTGGTAGGTCTTTGTGCAAGCCCGTCTGGGTAGGTACCACCCACTCAGATATCATCAGATCAGATATTCTACCGCTAAACAATAGTACTCAGTATTGTTGTGTTCCGGTTTGAAGGGTGAGTGAGCCAACTACAGGCACAAGGGACATAACATCTTAGTTCCCAAGGTTGGTGGCACATTGACGATGTAAAGAATATTTAATATTTCTTACAGCGTCATTGTCTATGGGTGATAGTGACCACTTACCATCAGGTGGCCCTTATGCTGTTCGCCAACCTATACCATAAAAAAAAACACTACGCACCAATGTGGTTGGTAGACATATGTCGAGATTTTTATCGAAATTATACACATACAGGTTTCTTCTCGATCTCATCGGATTCAATTATAAGTGGTTCTTGACTTGGATTGAACCAACAATAATTGATTGGTTATATGCACGCGTTGTAACCACAGTACCACCACGTCCGCCATTTGTGTTACTTTTTTTTCATTATTAATTGCGTAATTTAAAATATTCTTTATTATATTGGGAACCGCTTATTAAATATGTTATAACCTACGGAAGATATTTATCTATGCAAAATGTATTCATATTTCTTATCGTTTTATATGGTGTACACCCATTCTCTACGGTTTCCATAAATTATATGATCTTCTTGTGTATCTTTGAATATTAATTTTGCTTATACAATACTTTATTAGACGCCTGCGCCGTCCAGATGTTCGAACCCGCTTGACAGATAACTGTAAGCTCAAACTTTTCCAATTTGTAATATTAGTAAGACCTTTTTACTTGCTTCCTTTAGAACAAATGTTTCTTAGCTGCTCGCCTTTATACCGTCTGTGATAACAGATTTCGTTCTAATTATGACATTTTTACTAATCGGTCTATAGCCTCAATAAAATATAAAAAAAAATCGATAATTAGATCTCTTAAAAAATGTAAACATAGTTTCTGCATAGAAGCTAGAAGCTAATTTATATTTAATCATAAACGCATGTCGTATCTACATCATGACAAATGTAATCATATGTTATTTTTGATTATATTTTTGTTCTGTAAACCTTTCGATCATAAAATAAAAAATAGTAAGTCTTCCCATCTTTTATTATGTGATGTTCAAACGATATTGCGTACTTCCGATAAACTTCCGATTATATTATGATGATATGATTATCTGTATCAGATGACCCATTTGCCTATCCGCTATATATTTAACAATAACATGGTTACTAAAAGTCTGAAACTCTACTATGGAATATAGGTACTATTGATGAAACTTTAATTATAACAGCCGAATAAATAGATTAATTAGTTTTATCTGTACAAATGTTCGCTATAAAGTTCTTTACATTGTTTTCCTCGTAAGATAACTCTTACAAAGCTGAATGTAGGCTAGATATTAGAAAAAAAATTAAAACAAATATCATACCTTTTGTTAATTTTGATCCGTATACTAATTAAGTTAACATACTCATTTGAAATTGAATAGACTGCTATGTTATACATTATGTGTTTTAGTTTTTACAAAATTATCGCGTACAGCGACGTGACCTCTTTATTTATTTATTTGTTTATTTAAAATTTATTGTTACGAGTACAAAATATAATAAATATTTGCGCATGTTGCGTGTCTATACGTTAAACTTTCTTTTTAAAGAATAATGGATATAATTATCGATTCAAAGTTCAAGAAAGTTCAAAATATTTTTGTACTTAAGTTTACTTTTACTGTTATTTTTGTAGCTGGTAAATTCACTTACGATAAATATATAAAAAAATTAACATTTCGGGTATGCAAAGGGCAAATATATTACTACAAATAATAACCGCGTAAGTTATGTAGATCATCATGTTGCTACTCTACAATACATTAGACACGCATTAATTTGCTTGCACCCAACCACACAATTTCCCAGCATTATACTGTCTTTGAAAATTAAAGGAAGTCTACCAATTTTGAGATCTTTACTATAACAACTGCCATTAATCCAGAACGCCACATTACATCAGTGCCTGAAACATAAACTAGCTGCTATTAGAGATATAATGGGCCCTAGATAAGGTCTAAACGTAAGGAGAAAGCTTTATACAGCGTCCAGAAGGCGCAAATGACAGATTTAATGCCTTTTAATTAAGTGATTCAAGATAACTTCTCCTTAATGCTAGTTATCTGATTTTAAGGTTTGAACATACTTTACGATTGTCTTGAGATTGATTTCGATACACGTGTATTCAACGTTTATTATGAAGAAAAAGATATGACGCAGTGCAATTACGTATTAATAACGTGGTCACGAAACTCGTCTGAACGTTCATCAATAATTAAAATAAACGGTTCACTTGGATCTCATTTTATGTAGAATTTTAAGTTTGTATTAATTGGTGTGTTTTCGGTCATGTTGGTTGGTTCTTATAGGTAGAAAATAGCTTGAGCTTTTTTAAGAATCATTGTCTTCATCGATAGATATCGTTGTTAGTATATTGAAGATAGCGTAAGACTTACTTACGTACTTAAACATGTGATTTAAACAGAAAAATCGTTCGAGGTAATTGTTAAATATGACCCAAAAATATCAGCTATGTATTTACAATAAAAAAGATAAATTCTTTAAAAAATAATAATTGTAAGACAAAAGTGTCGCAAGTTTCCAAAGTTACACTGTGAATAAACCTTACTGTTATCAGGTTTTCAGACGTATTTACAGCTATCCGATTGGACGTCAAGAAATCTAGTAGATGTTGAATACGGAGATTACAAATAGCACATTGTTACAATAAATACCTTTGAAGTTATCTGCTATAAAAATTGAAACAAAGTCGACTATTTTGTATTGATTTACAATAATAATATATATAATATGTCATATTTTATGCTATTTTTATTTGCAGTATTTATACTTTAGCGGTGATTTTGAATCAAGTAAACCATTGCAATGTATTGTGTATATATCTGCGTATGTAAATCAAATAAAATCGATATCCAGTATTGAATAAAAAACACAACACTAACTTATTGAAAATTAAATTAGAATCTTCACCCGATTTTGAAAATATGCATAAGAATCTACAGATAAAAAAAAATACAGGGTTTTTTTATACCGCAGGAAATTAGGGCAGTAGGCAAATTAAGCAGTTAACTACCCCGATTATGATTTTCGATATACTCTCAAAGTTAGCTAATCGGCTGGTAGTTCCGAGATTAGCGACTTCTAACTATGCTACATCCATTTTGTGTAGTCGGTACTAGTTTTATGTTTAAGAGGTGAATATACTAAAACAGCATGTATTATTATTTGCGTTGCAATGTAATACTGGAAGACTATTACACAAGGCGAGGAAAATGCCAGACACGATATCTTAGATAATTCTTGACCCATGGCTTTGTTGAAAGTAATATTAAATGTTTAATAAGCTACCGTTCTTGAGGTAATAGAGGAAATAATATTAAGCTGAAATGGAGATATTTAATAATTTATTGAGATTTATTGACCACATACAATAATGTCGTCTTGATGGATTTGGTTGACAGCCGCGGAGAACTTTTTCACTTACTTATTAAGGAACACAAATGTGCACAACTACTTTTACCAATAATCTGTTACTGAAATATCTTTACTGAATTAATCAGTTTTTCTTTCCTTACCCGAAACATGATCCCGTACTTGATTATATTCAGATGTTTAAGCATGTCTCCGTTGATTTATTGGTTGATGTTTAAGAGAAGACATAAAAAAGCATGATATATGAAGTTGCAATGTGCATGTACATATATATACATTAAGACGTTACGTTTAAACTAAGCGTGAGTAGTTATCGCTCGCGGCCTCGCTCGCTTTTTAGGTGTTGGTTGTCAGGTCTTAAACATAAAAGGAGCCTGAGCTTCGTTGGATTTCAGCTTCCTTTGTACCAAGTTTCATCAAATTAGGTTGTACAGTAAGGTTTGTGAAAAGCATCAGGAGTACATAACGTTTATACCGACAAACAAATATAGAAACTTTCGCTACAAATAATAAATACGCATAAGCAAAAAGTAAATAATCAACAAAAATATACATTACTAGTGACTTCTTCATATTATCAACAGCATAGCTTCAAAAAACTTGTTCCACAAAATTTCTAAAGGAGTTTCCAACCCTGTCTGTCTAAGTCTGGTATTCGAAAAATAGAATTATTAATTTTGTTTTGAGATGTGATGATTTAACATTTTAAATTTTATAGTATTATATTATAAAGCTTTGAGATGACTGCAATCTCAGATTTTATTTCGATATAAGTTATAAAGCTACCGCTACCAAGAAATAGTCACGTTATAATTTCTATAAAGATAATCAAATCAAATAATTTATAACTACGATTTATGAATGTATTGTTCTGGGTAGGATTAAGTAGTGCTTTAACGGTTAAATTTGTTATTAAATGTGTCTGCGATGGAACGAGATTTGCATGAAGTATGGACTCACCGGTCTATATGGCGATTGTTGGAAACCTGCAAATAAAAGATGGTATTATGCGATTGTATGATACATCTGTACTAGAAATTAAATGGACAGCGTGCTCTTAGGGTTTTGTTTTCTTAAAACATTAATGTTAATATATAAACATATAATAAGAGGTACCTATTTATAAATTTTGTTTTCTTTGTTTTTTTTTTTTGTATAATGTATTTTATTTATTTTTTTCATTTTTGTAACTTGTTTTTTCTTTAATAAACACAGTAGTATTTTTTGTCTCATTCTTTTCTTTATTTTTTTCTTTTTTTACATGATGAGTTAGCCTGTAAGAGTGATGTACATGGTAATATTTTTTAAGACAGGATGTATCTTGTAGAATTAGACACTTTGTATACCACGTTGGCTTCCCAAATAAATAAATAAATATATAACCATCTATTGTATATCAGGCACTGGATCTCGTAACTAGTTGAAGACTGAAAAGGTTTTTTTGTGATCGTCAAGGACACTGCCCACTATGCCATCTCATATCTTAACCTTATGTTTGTTTCCTGTACTGGAAACGCCTCTGCCAAAAAAAAAACATACTAGTATTCAAGATATCTTAGATTGGTATGAAGATGCTTTCGATATATATAATGAACCAAATAACAGGCCGTTGTCATTTGATATATAAAAAAAGTTATTTGATTTATAAAAAATTAACAATGTTTGAGAATAATTAAATGACAATGAAAAAAATGTTCGTAATGAAAACCATTTAAGATAATTAAAAAACTTTATTTTCAGGTTGAAAACATTCAAAACATTTATGAATGGAACTCGACTTCGCTCACGTGGCCACCGCGGGCACGTTTACTTTGGTTGATTCGTTGGACCCAATTTTCAATGACTCGATCACATATTTCGGCCGAAATGGAAATATTTTGCGTTAAGTTTTGGCTTTGAGCTCTTCCAACGTCTTATAGGCTTCAATAAGCTTATTATCATAGACCAATGACTTGACGTAGCCCCAAAAAATAATCTAGGGGCGGTAAATTGCACGAACGAGGCGGCCAGACTGGTCCATTTCTTGAGATAACATGCTCATCAAACTTGTTCTTCAATAAATCGATTGTAACGTGTGCTGTCCAAGTTCATATATTCCAATCGGGCCAAAAATGTTAACGCTTTTAATGCAGCGGCCACCGACTTCGAATTTATATAGCAAATTTTTATGGTAAAAGGTTATGTCTACTGTATAAACTGACAGTCATAGTTCGATGTTAAGTTAAAAGGTGCGTTTACAAACTAAATTCAAAATTGTCAAGTGCCTATTGGAAAACCCTATATAAATTCCGAGTGAATTAATTATTTTAAATAACAATTTAACCAAAAGAAAAACCTACTTCAAACAAAACACTATTTTAAAACAAATTAATATGCGCTAAAAAATAATTACATATTCAGAATATTTTTTAGAGTTCTCTTCTTTTTGAGTTCTCTTCTTTCCTACTTGGTGGTAGGGCTTTGTGCAAGCCCGTCTGGGTAGGTACCACCCACTCATTAGTTATTCTACCGCCAAATAACAGTACTCAGTATTGTTGTGGTCCGGTTTGAAGGGTGAGTGAGTGTGTAACTACAGGCACAAGGGACATAACATCTGTTAGCGACATCCGGTCACTGCAGTCCCAACATGAAGCATACAGAATAAATATAATTATTCTTGTGTTAAATATTAAATAAATAATTTAAGATACTTAAAGTGGGTAAATGTTTATTAAAATCAATCATAAAACTAATTAATGTTATTATATAGATTGTGTTTATCAAATATTGTGAGGGTAGTAGTAACTTATTCTCTGGGTGGGAGGATTATCAAAAGTTATATAAGTTATTACAAATTAGATGGAGTTTAGTTCAATTGGTTCATGGAGTGCTTACTAAGTAGAAACGCTGTAACTATAATTATAGTGTAATAAAAGTAATAGTTTGTGTGGACTGTTTTATTGGAAAAAGTACTTAAAGTGAACAGTGAGAAGTGCCATTTATTAACACATCTTAGTTCCCAAGGGTGGTGGCACTTTGACGTTGTAAGGAATAGTTAATATTTCTTACAGCGTCATTGTCTATTGGTGATGGTGAATACTTACCATCAGGATGCCCATATGCTCGTCCGCCAACCTATACCGGAAAATAAAAATAAATAAAATAAAATTTGAAGAAAAACAGTGGAGAAATGTAACCTGGACCTGGGCTTTTATTTTAAGTGACTACTTCTGATAGTATACTTTACCGACAGAATATTAGCCGGTCTGTGCGTGGCACGCAACTGTGCTGGTCGAATTGCCGGATCTGCCTAGTGAGCAGTCTCACACACACAGAACCAATACAGGATCCATGCGGAGAGCTTGCAAATAATGTATGTGAAAGTAAACTAGTGGACATACCAATGGTAGTCTCTCTCGGAGGTCCCTCACAAATACATTTACAAACTTTTAAAGAAAGTTTTAAAATGTTTTATCCTACTACATCAAAATTATTCTAATTTATTAGCTAAAATGAGTATGTTATGGTAGAAATGACTACTCGATTAAACAAGTGACTATACTTACTTAGTATTAAATTTAAATATTGTAACTTAATACATATAGTTTTAAGTACAGTATAATGTTCATGTTGACGACACAAGTGTGCGGTAAAATGGAATTCTTGTTGACGTTAGTGAATAACTTACACACTTTGTAACATTATTTTCTTTATTTACATTCATATATGAGGAGACATTTCCTTAAATGAACAAAACCATTAAACCAATATACACGTCGGTACTAGAGTCCCGAGAAGGTTTTAGTGTATATTATAATATATGTCAGACATCGTCCGCCAACGGTTTTACTTGTATTATACATGAATAATACTATTATTAAAAATATCATCGGAATATTTATTTTATATGGAGACCTACTGAGCCGAGATGGCCCAGTTGCACGTTCAAACCCGGGCAAGCACCGCTGAATATTCACGAGCTTAATTTGTTTTATATAATTAATCTCGTGCTCGGCGGGGCAGGAAAACGTCGTAAGGAAACCTGCATATGTCTAGTTTCATAGAAATTCTGATGAAAATAATCCACTAACCAGCATTGGAACAGCATGGTGGAATATGATCCGAACCTTCTCTTCAAAGGGAGAGGCCTTAGCCCAGGAGTGGGAAATTTACATTCCCAATACAAATCATAGATTATCGAAATCAATTATAAATTATTCGGTAACAAATATGCGACTAAATGCGAAACGCACGCGACAGACGCTGCAGGCACGAGCTAATATTTAATGAAGTCACAAAATTGAAGCGTGAAGCATCCATTCATCTATTTGGACTTAACTTATCTCGTTAAAGAATTTGTTAAGTAGAATGAATCTTATTGCAACGCAATACGAGCTAAACGATCAGATATATAGATTTCTAATCAGTAATCTGCTTGGCACCCCAGTGTGGACCGTGCAATCATAAATTTGGCGGCGGTCTTCGTGACAAAACTCCATTTTGAAACTAACGAGCTTCGGTAACGCAGTCTAGATTCTCGCATACTATCCCTTATCTTTAAACTCAGTTTTCACGTTAGGAACTTTGTTCGTCGCAATCTAACTTTTGTGATCTGCTTGTTAACCTATTTACGTCGATTGATGCCTGGAATGAGATAAACAACACTTATGCATATTATAGAAATTAATTTTAATCAATTTCGCGGCTACTACAACCATAAAACGCTATATAATTCGCCTCTATTGCTTAGGAACTACTTTAATTACGTTAGACGTAACTAAATAACGATTGGGTAGTGGTGTAATATAACGATTCGTCAATGATAGGCATTTAGCATAAGTGTGCTATTAAGAAAGTAAAGTACATAAGGATACGTGAGACGATCGTATACAATTGACGCTATGTGATAGAAGATTAAAATGATGAGCGATTGAAGTTCCAATTGGAGGCGCGTCATTCGCGCAGTCTCAGTCGACTGCTAAGCTGTGTTGCGAGACGACGCGTCACTCATAAATAATATAATTGTGGATATAATGCGGTTTTAGCAGAGAAAAGAAACAATCTATATATACTACATATAGATGTTATAAATGTGGACGTGCACATGTTACTTTTTAATGCTTAAACTACTTATTCTGTTTGTATACAGATACAGCCTGTAATTCGGAGTCGGAAGTATACACTTATCACCAGGTAACGTATTTATTCCTGTCTGTTGCTTCAATTCCATATTTATGAAATAGTTTGTCCTGACTCACTATCGATGTCAAGCCACAATAATGGAGTCTAGAAGGCGGTAGTTTGGAACATATGTTTATTTTATAGAGTTAGAATCTGGTAGGAATACAAGAAATTTTTAGAAAAATGAATTTTAAGTGAGGGTTGGATGGAAATGAGAGCACTTTCTTTGTATGAGTTTTAACCTTTCAAAGACGTGGTGGTCAGCTAGTCTTATAAGTAAAACAAAATTGTACCCGTGTCAAGATTAAATTACACAATAAGTATAGTTCAGGTCCATCAAGCGAAAAAGTTGCTCTCAAACTAATTTTTCAGAACTCATTTGAAAGAACTGAGATAGAGGTTGAGATACGTGAATGTTTAACGATAATCGCAATGAAAATCCGTGCCATCGCCGACGAGTTATTATTTAGTTACAAGTAGGTATATATTTTCGAATGTTTACTCCTACTAGCATTGGAACAGGTTACAGTATTTTATACTTGGCTTAATTCCAATTTTGTAATTTCAATAAAGTAACAGTGATGTAATGGTGAGATTAAAATAAGCAGATTAATGATAAATCACAGCCAAAATGCCAATTTAAACAATAAATAATTTTCACACGTTTAATTTGCGTTTATTATTCGTCAAGTGGTCGGCAGTCAAGGTAAACGTCGCATCGTGAGGAAAACCGAATATGTGAAATGGTAAAAGTCAGTCACGTATTATATAATGGATCGGCTCAGTGGTAGCGCTTAAAATATTCTCCCTAAAAATTGGAGAACAGACCTTAGCCTAGTATAGTAAGTACTTCACAGAATGGGAACTTTACTTTAGTGATAAGTTTTCCGGTATAACTTACTGTAACTAACTTATACAATGACATTTAATTAATAAAACTGCTTAAAATAATAACGGAAACTTGACACGAAAGCGAAAATTTTATATAAAGAAATATACATTTTTAACTTTCACCAATTTGATGCGTTTTGATATCTATACGTGAATCAATTTATATAACCCTTACCCTTTTAATTTCAACGCATGAATGTCATTTTAAATTAATTCTTGTAAGAATTAACACGCGTAAGTGGTTTTGCTCACATTCGTTGTCATGTCAAGTGAGTGTTAACAACGGGCGGAAAAATTCATTTACTTTTTAAAACCTCAAGTGTTGCAGGGGTTCAATTCAATTTCATTTTACTAATAATAAAAATAATGTTCTATATTTTAAATTTAATAAATGTAAATTATTATATTCATATTTTTGAATAAAAAAAATGACGCAGCAAATATCACTCAAATGTAGTAAGTGAATCAAGAACCAGTTCTATAAAGCTTCTGTGCTAAAATTTTAGAACTGCACTTTGTGTGAAATGTATGACTAATTTAATTTACATAAGTGGATTAAATTAAAGGTTTGTAATATTGTATTTTTGTAACTCGATACCATTTTATACGAATACTTCAATCGTGTTTGACATTTCAAGAGTATAGTTTATTCTTATTTTTATATTAAATTGTCTTGATTAAGTTAAATGGTGAACGGCGAAGGTTCCATTGAACTGCTAAGCTACCGCTTAAAATAAACAGAAAACATGTAAACCATAACATATAACCTTATTATATTTTTCAATTCATAATTTTCATAATAATATATCCATAGTTCTAGAAAATTACAAATATTTGCTGGTTGTAGGTACAGTTAGGCCAATTTACGCCGCGCGATATAGAGAGATCTCAATATGATCGAAACAAATTGTCGGTCTGCGCCTGCGCAGGGCTACCGTGAGCATTCACAATACATCTGTGTTGTTAGATATTCAAAGCATTTGACGGCAAACAACGACGTTGATGTATTTCTTTCCAATTAATATTTATTTTTGGAAATTATATTTTATTTTGCTATTAACTGCAAGAGAAACAATATATTTTTTATGAAATTATCCCAATATATTACTACTAAAACGTTTTTAAATCATGAACAGACTTACAGCACCAAAGGTTCAAAAGGTACAAATTGAGTATCCATTATTGGCTTATAATAAATAAGATAACAAACGCGTAATATTAACAAAATATTTAAAACTAATAAGTTGTGTTGAAATTCGAAAAAAAGACATGGAAATAATTTAATTCCTATTTAAATGAAAGAGGTTATGAAATACTAATTGAGAAATTTAATACCCTTGAGCTATAATAAATATAAATAATTGTGTACAAAGGAAAGTGGCGGGTTCCGTTCCGGCCATTACATATTGTTTATGTTACGAATAATACAACAGTAAATTTTCCTTAACAGTTTCTTTAAAATCTAAAAGTAATCAACAATCCATTATGTCTACTTTCTTTTACAGCCTTTATATTAGGCAAACCTTGTATAACTATCAAAGTCCGAATATGAACAGTTGTGGGATCGTATTAACCTACTTCTTTATTTTGTCGTATTAATTAAAGGTACACAAAGGTATGTAAAAATGGGATGCAATTTTTTTGTACCACCGAGATGATCTCATGATGGGACCAGATGGTAAATACTAGCATTTGAGAATGATTACATTTCAGGACTGACCATATTTTTAATATTTTATGCACACGAATAAAACTTATCTATTATTCTTTGAGTTGCACAAAAGCAGAAAATTAATAATAATTGCGTGTATTATTGTTGTATGTGTTTTTATGTCACAAATATTATGAATGGTGGTGGACTTTACATTCAACTACAATGTCAAAATAAAACTATAAAAATTTCGGTAGGATATTACGAATACTAACGTTATGACATTTAATGTATTTTTATTTATTTAGAGATTTCTGTATCGCACTAAAAATGACCACAATATTAAAAAATAATATCAGAACGTAAACTGTTTATTTATTATTTTGACGAATGTTAAAATTATTAAACTTTATATTTGTGGCAACCCTAAAAATCGCGTGAAAAGATGGCGGATAGATGCGAAATAATTTCATTTAGCGGTCGAGGTCGTTAATCCACAGTATCAAGACAGGAACAAGTTTTTACTCGACCTGTTTTGTTGGAAATAATTCAGAAATAGGGAAAATTCTCTTGTAAAAGCTAACCTATGTACACTTTGAGTTAAGAGTATACGGGTTGATAATAATAATAATAATGTAGTTATTTATTGGTGTAAGAATAAATTGAAGTGTCTTTAATTTCAAAACCACAATATATTATTTTAATTTTATCTGTCTATCCCTTTCTTCTGGGTAATCTTAAGGTGGGGTCTAAATTACACTAATTCGAAAATTCTCCCGTGTTGTTTCGGTTCCGTCATTATTACATGATTCTATGTAAATCAAAATGACTCCATGTTTTCACATAAATTATATTCCGGAAAAAATCCAAACTGTAACACCGCTAGTTCAGAATGTGTTCAATGTAATATAATCTATTACTAACAATCCTAAAAATATATATCTAAATATTTATAGCTATTGAAATTTTATTTCAAACAACAATTATTTAAATATTTTTGTTTTAATAAAAAATAAGCTTTTTACATAAGTTATAGGCCGATGGGACGGTTGCGCTCCGATAACGCATCCTCTTTCAAGTTCTGGACTGCTAATAAGATTTTTTTGGCGGAATAATCTAATACTTCTTTATCCGGACAATCTTGGGTTTGAGCCCTAGACCTCAAGATCTGCAACCTTATAGGTATCAAGTCACTAGACCATTGAGGCGAAACTATTATATTCCTCTTATAAAGCAAAGCAGTAATCAAAAATAAATCAACTGATGATCCTACTATTCAAAACAAGCTTTTACCTCGGCGTGGTGTAAAACCTTTATTTATTACAATCCGTTTTACTCTCAAAATACACGATTATTATTGTAAATGATAACAATTTAATATTACTAGCACCAGGAGCGCCGAGGGAGTGAGAATGTCAGATCGGATAAATTGGTTTAACCTGTATGAACTTTGGTGAAATAAAATTGGCAAAATGTTAGTAGAATCAATTTAGTTTTCGATGAGAACGGTTTACGACATTTATTATAATATCAAGAATATAGAAGATTATACGTAGCATAGGATAAAATAAAAACGCAGTAGATTATTTATTTTTAAGTTTTATTCCATTAGGTCTGTTAAAAGTTAGTCATAATATTACAAATTTCAATTTAAAACAAGTCTCTTCAGAAGTAGAGATGTAACTTATTAATAGATAATTTGTATTTGTTAATACACCTATGCTATATACCAATTGTCAGTGTTTAAAACAACAGCTAAAATAATATAGTACCGACTACATATTTTTTTCTTCCTCGTGTATTCGATTCTTTATTACGGCTTGGCGCGGCAGACTACCGGGCGCTACGTGAGACTACACGCCCCCAACTGCGACCTTCTCGCTTTCCGAAGATCTCAGTACTTTAATATCCAATATAATTTATTGTGAAAATATCTGATGAAAACCAACATAAAACAATGTATAGTTAACAAAAATAAATTACGTTTAGTTCAGATGTAGGTAAAGTCGAGAAGGTAAGTGGTTGGACGTAACAGACACTATTCCATTTATACTATTAGTATGGTAGTGGTATAATAAATGTCAAAGTAATAAAATGTTGTGGGATGATCTTCAAATAGTTTATAAAAACATTCGCGTCTGGTTTCAAATATAGAATTCATTTTTTATGCGTTCATTGTCTTATCCAAAAAAAATCCTTAACAAAACTCCTAATATTGATTATAAATGTATTCTAATAATAAAAACTTCCAACAAGTTTTTCATGAATAATATTTTAACAGTTATAGACGCGTGAAAATAAGATATTGTGTACAGTGTATTGTATAGGTCTACGTCTATAAAATGTATTCGGTCGGAATGTTTGTTGTTTATATATTACTAGTTAGGTATTCACAATATTAGTAAAGGTTTCAAGAACACAATGGAGTATAACTCTAACTTTATATGTATAAATAATCAATATACATTTCAGAACCAATTAAAAACCTAAGAATTTAAAAATGTTCACAATTTAAACATACTTCATTAATCCTTGATGACAAAATACTAAAAACGACGTTAACGGGCGTCAACTAAATATATGAACAAATTCCTTTCTCCTTATAAAAAACCGATGTGTCTTTTTGTATTATCAATTTGATGGGTGTTTCGCCACCTATCGATTGACTCATACATACATACGAGTGCATAGCTTCATGAGTGCCGGGCGAATCGCTCATAAGATTACCATGGGAAATGTGACATTAGCATAATTATCATGGCATACCTTGATGTGATACTGTAGTAAATTACAAGCGTTATTAAGTCGTGGGCACGGCATTTTTTTCGTTTTATTAGTTTGTTTTAAGCATTGTAACAAATATAGTATTAACAAATTAACTATTGAAATGTATAAAATTAGTATTTATGTATATGAGGTATTTTATACTCACTAACATAATAGCTGGTGTTTATTGCGGAAGTCTGAAGACACATGTTCTCGTAGATATGTACATTTATACTAAACTTTCCTTAAACTTGATTGTACACAGGTAACCTATTATAGTTTTACATTTTTTTAATTTTCCAAAGAAGTCATGGATGTTTTGTGTGAAAGACGATATGGCTGGAAAGAATGTTACTTGTAAGATGACGTCAGAGAAGTATGTAAGAAGCAGAAATGCTGTGCCGAACCCAAATTAATAAAATTTGGATAAGGGCAGGAGGATGATGACGGTTTTTTTTTATTTGTAATAGTAATAGTTATAATTTTTTTTTCTTCAAATTATAGTTTTTTTTTTGCTGTATCGATTTCGATATTATGTGATTGTATTTTAGAACCTTGGCTAGTGACTAGCAAATGATCCACCTAGTATTACGTGGTCACTACATGGAAATTGGCTTTAAGAAGTTTAACCATTCCTTTCATTGCCAATGCGCCACTAACGATGAAAACTATGCCGTCGTGTCCGTTGTGCCTGTAATTATGCTGGCCTATTCACTCTTCAAACCTTCAGCTAAAAAAGTAATCAATACAGTTACATTCTTAGGTATATTAATTTGTTACTGAAATCTCACTATGTTTTATAATAACCCAGCGACACTTTTGCTGTGAAGTCAGTGATAAAAATCTAAGCAAAAAACTGATATGTGCCGTGGCGAACTATTACAACATTGCCATTAACAGTAAAGCAAACGAAAGTACGGCAAGATACGGGTAAGTGGGTGTAACCTCCTTACAGGCCCTACCGCCGTATTAGAAACAAATGCAGCCAATAGGACTGACGCAAGCACACATCACGCATGCGCTCTTCCGGAACGATGGCGTCGTGTTAACGTATAATACAAAACTAAGACTAACTATCATAACCTGGGTATAATAAAAAACCGATGATTAACATTTTTATAAGTGACGAACTAAACTTATGGATACTTCATATATTAGTAATGCTTAAAAAACATTATATTGTGTAACGCGAAAGTGACAAACGGTTACAACTGGTTTTGCGATAAAGCGATTACCTTTAGTGGCATCATCCTTATTGAATTTGTGACATTAAACTTACAGCAGCATTCAATCAGTGCAGGTATTTGTGCCTTTTATAAAGCCGTTAGTGCAATATTGTAAGTTATAACTTACAATATTAATTAAAGAGTAATTATTCCAAATTAATTAGTTTACTAAAGCATGTAAATTAAATTTAACATCTATTTTTGTTTAAATTCAATTCAGACAATATTCAATGAGCTTGATGTGGTGTCCTGTAATTGAAAGAGTACATTGCACGATTTAACATACATAAAATTATTAATTATTTAACATACATTAATAAATGAAATGCTTGCGAAAAATAATCATAAGTAAATATGACTAGATATTCGTTACATACTTAAAGACATAGAGTAAATATTAATTAATTATTTGTTAATTTCAAGACCACAATTTTATAGAGGATTATGGCACACATAAGGTATAAATTTAAAAAATATCATAAACATCGTTTAACCAAACTTTTTTATGTAAATAAATAGTGTACGACATTAATTATTATAAATATTAAAAAATCAATCAATGACGAAGCAAAGTAACAAAATCATTGGCGTTTTCACTACTATAATATTATAAAAACAATACGAAGTGAAAAATATTTTATAAATATTTTGCATAGTTAATTTTACGTCGGTTTTAAAAAAGAATAGTAAGTACAGTATAATTGCAAAGGAATTATATAATTGTAAACAAAATCCTTCAATTACTTGTCCACAGCTGTTTGTAAGAATCGATTTCCGCTTATATTGTAAATAAGAACATATTTTACTTATTAATAATTGAATAATAACTCGAGAACCTCTTGACATTATGCAGTATATAATTAGAGTAATCAATAGGTATTAAAATATTTCCCTTGCATTTATTTCGTGTTAATTAATAATTTATAGTAATTATTATTAACTGAATATTGAACAAGTGAATTACAAACGTTAAAAAAAACTAGTATAGGCTGTATGGGTAGCGTCGAGCTAATTGGATTTTCTCATTGGATAGAAAAAGTAAGATCGTTGGACAAAGAAATAAATATATTTTTTAGCAAACGTTAGTACAGAAGATTTTTTAATTCATCTTATTCGGTATGGAATTATAATATTATTTATATTTTAACTATTTACAATAATTCAGGTTAATAAAATAGACATTTGTCAATGTTTTCGTCTTTTCCAACCGACCTTCGATGACAGACTTCTCTAACTAAATTTAATTTTAAAATTGCACTATTCACGCTTCTATTATAATAATACTTTATTGATACGAATATTTCTTTTAAAGAAGAATATTTAAATTTAAATTCAATTTCAATTTAATTCAATTGCATTTTTTGATGTATACAATCATTTCTTCTTTAACTTTTATTGTATACGTTCACTTCTGTTGCGTCTTATGCATCATTTAAGAACACACACAATTCGATATATGAATTTTATACAGGTAATATAAAACAAACTGAATTTTTATAAGTAAAAATTAAATAAATAAATGAAATATTTTAGTGACAGAATTTATTTTAAGTGTTAATATCATCACACGTCATGTTCCCTTTACAAATAACTTAAATTACATGTGTGGACTAATCTTAACACGTGCATCAATAACATCATTTGATCGAGTGATTTATCGAATAAAGGTCAGGCGGTGTCAACGAACCCGAATTCTGAGAAAAGCTGTTAACCGACAATTTCAATCACACAATGATCTGGCAGTCTTTAGCTTTTTGTTAAATGAAAAACATCATAATATCGTTTTTTGTAGACGAATCAAGCTGAATCGATATGAGAATATGAACAGTTAGTTGGTGATGAAATGGGAACCGGGAATCGTGGTCAAGTTTCGTATTAAATGTGTGAATATAACGAATAATAATTAATCAAGTGATTTTTCAATAAAGAATGATAATAAGAACAATGCCCCATTTTAAGGAGTTATTAATATTGCTATTTACCCTCCAATGCTTGTTCTAGGAGCGGATAAGACCAATATGTCCGAATCGAGCCTATGAATTTTAACATCGCTAGGCGACTTGTATACCATTGTGCTGTTGACGATTCCATATGATAAAAATATTTTCATACCCAGAAGTCTTGTACCTTATTTAATTGGTTGGGTATAGCAAAACTCGACCCAAATTTTCTAATTTGTATCAGTAAAGCCCGTCATCGTATCTAAGAATAGAAAAATGGTTGAATAATTAAATTATTTTTAATTTCAAGGCAAGTCTATATTGTATTAATCTGTAGTTCTCGTCTGTGTATTTATATCAAATGGAGGAATAGGATTTATAGAATTTGATAAAATAAGGTTACGCAGTAAAACCACTACACATTTTATAGTATTTGTTTTAAAACAGGTGTATTTTTCCTTTCTAAACTAATTCATATATTATGATGGAACGGATTTCCGATACATTTGTGGTTTTCGATACAGTTCAGGTGCAGGTCATTAGGTTGTAAACATTGCTGACTTCTTGACCGAAGAATCCAATAACTTCAATTATTGATTGAATGTTAATTTTATTTAGTTTCTCGGGTTCTGCATTTTCTAAGCAAGCCAGCAAATCAACGAGTGAAATTTCTGTACTAAGTTAGCAGTAGCTGACTACGTATGTACGTACATACTAGGTACATTGGAGCGAGACTATAATTGTATCATGTAAACAAGAAGAAAATTAAACTACATTTATCGTATATTAAAAAATGAAACCTCTTGCTTTGCATGTTGATAAAGTATGTATAACAAAATAATTAATACCTTGGTTATTCAAAATTATCCTGCGATGTGTCTGAAACAGTAATTAAATTAATTATCGATAGGTATGAACCGGTTATTGCGTTTATGAATCACGCCTTCTATACGCACGAAAACGTCGATTTACACTTTTTTAATTTACCTATTCAAATGTTTTTCATGTACCTAATCGTGTTTTTACTAAGTAATTGAATATTCAAACAAACAATTACTATGATCATTGAACGGAAACAATGCAAAAATATACTGAGAAATTCATAAATAACGCTTTCAAACACGCATGAGTAAAAGTAGCGGTTGTAATCGATATCCATTTCAATATATAATGGAGTATTCGACTCAAATCGTTTTTGTTGTGTAAATTAAACTATTACTCATAACACAGGCATCTCTTCCTAACTTAGCGCGGATATGCTTAAGATTTATGTACGAAAAAATATTGATTCGAACATATTTTATAAACAATATGCAGCACATATATCCCTTGTATAAGGCGTCGTACAGAAAGACCCACTTCATATAATCACTATAAAGCGTAATGTTTTAATAAATAGAAAATGCAAAAGTGCAAGGCGCATAAAGCCCATTGAAGCGAAAAAAAATTACGAATCACTCGTAATAAAGCGATAATGCGAAAGCGCCCTAGTGGGATAAATATACGTAGCATATGTATATGAAACCATACATATCAATTTTATATAGAAGTCTACAGGTTTTTATTAATATAATTAAACAACTTAGTAAGACAGCCATTAACAATAGGGGGCACCTACAATTACTTAAATGAATTTGTTAAATTAATGTTGACTCAATTAATTATACTTTTCGCAAGTTACAATATTCTTCTTTATTTAAAGAAATATGAAAATGAACTTTAAAAAAAAAACATTCAAATTATCTCTGCAAGGGTACATATGGTATGTTTTACAAAAGTGTATACAATCTATTTTTGTTCCTGGAAAATTGTATAATAACAATAGTAGTTGCTGAAATCAAGCGTTTTTTTAATCGTAAAGCGCTTCGTCGTTTGCCAGTGCTAAAAAGCTCTCGGTCAAATTAGTACATATTTTGTAAATACAGTAAAAATGTCACAATACAATAGGTTCCAGGGGGTAAAAACTTAGGGAAATGAAAATCTTCCATATTTTCTTGCATTTGGATACTTTAATTCTTGAAATCAAAATGTTGTACTATATTATTTCCTATTTATTTTTTTAACTCTTTCCTATAATTAAAAGTATGTTATATATTAAATTATATGTAAGGCTTTTATATAGTCCTTCTTTTTGATAAGTTATAAGTTTTTTTATAAAAGCATGACCGCATTACACTATACAGGTAATTCTAAGAAGCACGTTATAAGAAGTTAGTTTTACAAAATCACTGAACGTGATTAATCAAAGAGGTATTATTGACGAGAGAGAGAAACAAAAAAATACTAAGATATTAAACCCAATTAGGTACGCTCTTTATTTAAATCTGAAATTTATCATTACATTCGACTGAAAGATTTAATAAATCACTACAAACATTAAAGCTTAATTACTAAAAATAAAAGATTAACCTCGTCGGTTAGCAAAATAATTTTTGCTGAATAATAATCTATAAATTATCTGTTTACACAAGTCGTCGCTAAAAAACCGCAGTATCGCGGCGGCGATCAACTCTATGTTTAAAATAATAAATTAAACACTACTTTATGTAATAATTGCGGCACTAATCGCCACTGATGCCGCGGTATCGTGATTCGTCACGTGTATGTAAGGCAGTGCACAAATGAAAAGTGCTTTAAACGGGCGCCGTACGGAAGCTGCTTACTTAACATTGGCTACTTAGAATTACAAAAATTATGTATTTTGATTTTTTAGTTGTCATTCCATATATTAAAAAATAAAGGTCCTCCATTTCAAGTCAAATTTATAAATAAAAATTGTTTGTTAGTGTTCATTTGCTGTACTATTACAAACAATGTAGATATTCAAAAAGGTAGTAAGAAAATCGTTCACACCAACGCGTGTCCGAAGTCGTGGGCACAATCCAGTACACATAACTCTCGGGGCATTGAGTATTTGACAGTTCTTGCTTGTTCAGTTTCTTTGAATATAAATCAAAAATATTAAGGGTAATAAATTTTTAAATTGCTTTTAATATTTCCATGGAGTTATTGATGTTAAATTTGCACGTCTAAATACATACCAACAAAAAATACTAGAACTGACGCATCGATTCCACAGAGCTCGATCAGCAGAAGATTATAACAAAAGTCCCGAATTCTACCGAACAAAACAACGAAAACAACGGCAATGATATTTAAAACTTTTTAAAGAAATAATTTTAATGATGCGCATCGGTAGCTATTTGTTAGGCGTTTAATTATTATACCCACCATTCATCAAATTTCCTTATTTACGTACACCTCAATAATGACATGGCACACAATTACCTTGTTGTGCTGTATTCAAGTTTGAAATGTAATTGGCCAGTACATATTTATGACTTATGGGTCATAAGATATTCTACCACCATACAGCAAAACTTAGTATTCTTTTGTTCCGGTTTAAATTTGTAAATAAGGCAGTACGACTGAAGGAACAAGACATACAACATCTTAGCTCCTAGGGTTGGGCGGCGTGACCATTCAATAATATAAATATATGTATATATAAATGTCGAAGGTGAAGAAGATAAGCTTTAGAAGTGGGGAGAAACGTAAATATGACGCCTCACCGCCATTGCCCTCTTTTCGCTTCGGCACTCATCGTGGAAGCGTTGTCAGGCTGTTGCTAGCTTGGTTCATTTTACAATATTTTTAGTAGCTTTTTCTTATTCCTCTTATATTTTTATATGTGTAAAACATTTTGTATTCAATTTATATTTTGTGCAAAATGTTTTTTAAAAAAAATCACGTCTGGTCTTTTTTTAATTATTTATAGTATCTTTTAATAAATGAATTTTCAAAGAAAATAATGTTAATTTGTTTTTAAAATTAAATATAAACCAACTCACAATTTAATATACTTACTAAATTTATGTAACTTATTCAAAATCAATTAATTTGCTCAATATGGAAAATTAATCAACCGTATCTTAAAGAGGTATCGAAATCTATTCGCAGTTAGTATAAGTACAGGAATGTATTTAGCGTTCGGATTTCAATGCTCCATATTAATTAACTGTAATTACAACATATCCGCAATACTTCGCAGACAACTTAATTTGCTAGCAAGATTTACATCGAACGTGAAGGGTTCGATAATAACTATTATTTTATTTGAAATTGAAATCTGTTAACTAGTGATTTTCTTTCCCATCTACATTTAATTGCCCGCTGAAAGATACTAACATACTTTGCATCGAATGCATGCTGTAAAGAAATATTAAACATTCATTTGAACTTGTTTTTTAATTCAATCGGGCTTAAAGCTCAAATATTTTTTTGTTTATTGCTTTGATCGGTTTAGTCTCTATTTACGTCTTTATTTAATTTTAGATTTCTTAATTTTAATTTAAAAAATCGTGCATATTTTTTCTTGAGTATTATTTTTTTCTTAATTTGCTTCACGTAACTAGTTAAATATAGAGATTATAAAAGTTGAAAAAAAAAATGTTTCATTTGATTATTTACATGTCTAGACAGACATATCAAGGCTGCGTGCGCATATGAGAAGAATAAGAATTGATGTACATAATCTAATAATAGCGGGACTACTAATTGAAGCTTTTTATTATAATACATGTATTATAGAAAAAGACAATCTTAATGCTCATTATTCATCAAATTAAATACCTACTAGAACGGATGAGCAAAATGAAATCAATTCTCGATGGTCACCATCACCCATAGACATTGGCATTTCAATTTGCCCTATTAGTATAATTATTTGTATAATTAATTTCTTCGACAGATATCCTTTGAATTGTTATTACCCTTAATGCTATTAAACAATATTTTCTCAACAAAAAGTAGCGTTTCTAAACGTTAGTATATGAAATGTCACGATAATCTATTCAATCGTTTAGGCGTGAAAACTATATCAGAAGATCTCGTTTAATTAGATCATTCCCCTCTTGAATTTTTAATAACACTTTTTTAAAACACTAACATTCCGCCTTCATCCGAGCGGAAATATGATGTTTAAAAGGGCGGTATCTTCCTTGCATAGTAATCCGGCCATCTTGATTTTGTGCTAACGAAGCTAATTCTTTGAAAGAGTGTACCTGTCATTCATATTTATATTAAAATAATTATCAGCTAATAAATTATCTATGAATCTAAGATATCATACTCTTAGACTCATAGATAATTTTTTATCTTGCATAGTACATTTTTAATCACACATCAGAATTATGCTTAGATTGCATTTCTGTGAATTGTCTGATCGTCTCCGTATCATGGATTCTAAAACTGAAACCGGAATGGATATCCATGAGCGAATTCCAGTAGACTGTAGTACGCGGCTCTTCTAATAATTAACTTCATGTCTATAAATTTTAATAGTTTCAACCGTGCAGTAAACGTTCCTGCTGCGATTAATGAATAACTAATTCGTTATTTGCTAATGATTAGATTTATTCATTTGTTTTAGTTCGATTATTGTTACTAGTCGACAATAGTGGTCTATCTTTATGTGAAGACATTTTTGCAGTGGTGAGAATTGCCAGAAAGTTATATATATTTAATATAAAGGTTTCCTGACACACCTAGCATTGATCATTTTACATTTCACTTAATATTTTAAATGATGATGATGATGACGAATCGATGATGAATGAATAAAGAATATATCGGTTTAAGTTAACTTAGTAAAAGTAACATTATATAACTTAACATATATTGTGTTAATAGTTAAACCTCGATGTATTTTTTTATCTACCCGATCAATAGAATAAGTCAAATACCTCTGTACTAATTAACATCGCAAACACCCAAAAGTAAAAACACGGAGACTTGCATTTATAGTATAAGTACGTAAGAGAAATATTGTAACGATCCAAGTCCCAGTCGGACACAGGTTGCCATAACATTAAAAATATCTCGATAATAAGTAAGTAATCTAGGACATGTTATCTATTCTGGACATAATTAACGTCGCTTAGAGGCGTGTACCACTTAATTAAAAGATATTATGGAGCCGGTATATGCAGAAAACCAATTTATAGTGCAATCTGCGGACCCAATAGACGCTCTTAGGTGAAGATTATAAGCGGTCTTACAACGTCACGGTCTTTCACGGTCTCTTTAGTTAATTTTAAAATAAATTACTTGGGATAACTGAACTTAACAAAAAACGTTTTTTAGATTTTTATTATAAGGTACGAAAATAAAATATGATAAAATTGGAAGCTACAATTAAATAACACAGCTCGGAATCATTATTAGAAAAATAGTAATCAAAATCAACAACAATATAAAGTAAATTTTGACAGACGTACAGACAAACACAAGGGTAATCCTGTGAGGGTTTATCGAATGTACGTACATTGAATTTTATTTATTGAAAAATCTTTAACTTCTTTTGTAACGACCTCCATAGAATGAATATGCTCCAAGAATTAATATTATACAATAACATTCAATAATGTTAAAACTAGTAACTAACAAGACGCTAAGACTTCGTTAGGACGCGTGTTCTGCGTTACAATCGTGTTTTTATATTAAAGTATGAATATCATCTGTATCGTTATATTTTTTAGTATTTGATGCACTTGCAAATGGCTCATTGAAGCCTTTGTGTGAATAGAGGTTCTTGAAAGCATTTAAGTTTTAATGGAATATTTTTTATCTTTTTTTTTATTACTAAAATATTTAGTTTCTTTCGAACGTTGCTAATTGTTCTTAGTCAATTGTCTTTTGTTCGCTTACGGTGAGATAAAAGAGCCGAGATGGCCGAGTTTATAGGAAATGAGGTTAAGGGCAATCATCTCGCCCTTGAGCCTATCATTAAAATTTCCTAGAATACATTCCATTTTTTCTTTTTTAAACGGACCAGAGCATATATTCGCACCCACGATCCACTACACAAGGAGATCTTTTCTAGGTACTTACCTAGAAAAATTGCGGTACCTTGCTGTGGATGAACGCGAGCGCTAGCCATACAGCTGAGCCGCAAATACATATGAGCTAGCGTTTGTCAAAATGATCTCGCTTTCGCTCTTCTCTTTATTTACAATCATTACACAGGTTCTCGTTGTTTAATAATTTCATAATATCAAATACGGAATAAATAAAGTTTACATTCAACTCCTAATTTTATACTAATTACATATTTATAACTATATCATTTTTATATGGCATACATTTTACCGTAACGGTTTAATGTAAATGAAAACATTGAACACTTACAATTTAAATACATTTAATTTCAATTATGGTCACAATTATCGTCGGATGTACCTTATGTCGCCTGATCCTACTAATTTATAATGGTTACAGTATGTTACCGATCCCATTTCGAGACAACTTTAGACGAATTAGAAATAAATTTTAATAGCATTGTCCCTTACCTTAAGTCTTGCCGTTGTATTTTACAACACTGTGAAATGGTGGTTATGAAAAATTACCTAAGTGTTCATTCAATGAATTCAATATATGCTGATTGGTTGGAGTAACCCTTCTATTCTCTCTCAGACATTTTTTTCTAACTAAAAATTAATTACCGTAACTAACGATATATTTGCCCGATCTATAACATTCTATGCAATATAACGAATTAACATAATAGCTAAACCTAACAAAAAAGCAAAATTGCTATAAGCTCTGAACTACTGCTAATATAACATTGTGGCTGTTTAACTGCTGATCTCGACTTTATAGGTTACATCCCAAGTCCACGTTTTATTAAAAATACGTTGTGTCGGTAGCATATCTGCCGAGTGGGTGGTACCTCTATAGACCGGCTTGCAGGCCCTACCACCAAGTCAAGTGAATTATAATATGACCTACACATTTATCATCATCTCCCTTAAAAACGGTCACGAGCAAGGCACATCATCATGATCATCATTTTTTATTTTATTTATTAACATTAATATATGCCCTAAACATTAAGCTTATCCTGATACCTATGTTACATAGTATATTGTGAACTGGGCATGACTTCAGCCGCAACCAATATAGTTAAATCGCAATTACATTCCCAATGCACTATTACGAAGTAATTTCAATTATGAAATACTAGCTTCTATCTAACAATCTGCACACTGCTATAAAGTTGATAGCTCTGCCCACTTAGTTACGTCCCCTCTTTCACGAAGGGGGGGCAATTGGGATCTACAGTGTATTTAATAAGTAGGAGGTGTCGCGAAACTGTATAATAGTGGGGATTGCGTGCACGTTGATTGTTGTGTGGTCCAAGTATAATATTTATTCGTAAATAATAATATTATAATGTTTTTTAGTTTAATACTTTTCGCATTTAATTTATAGATGGAAAGAAAAGATTGAATACTTTGTTGGTTATAAGTGAAAAATATCTGTGTTACAATTAAAGACTTATAAAAGTATTTACCATTTTTATTGTTCCATAAAATAATGCAATTTTAATTTAGTTATGATTTTATTCCTCAAACTGATTTAATTTTTATGATGGTAGCAATCACTATACTAATAAACTGAAGCTAAGCGACTTAACATTAATATCTTCATTTAATTATAATTTATAGATATGTTGTCAGTGTCGAGTACGCATTTATCTGGTCCATAAAGTTTATTATAATTTTATTGGACTGACGATAATTTATTTTAGCCAGACGACGACGTACGACAGATGCAATATATTTCCAAGGGCATTATGATTCATTACAGTACACAGATCTTCCGTCAAGAGTGGCTTACGCAAAGTGAAATCTAGCTCTCTCTAGATAACTAAACAAATAATAGATACAAAATTAATTTCTATTCATATAGAAATAATCAGAAAGTATGAATCAAATCAAATCAAATCAAAATAAAATTTATTTAAGTAGGCTTTTACAAGCACTTTTGAATCGTCATTTTACAATTAAGTGAAGCTACCACCGGTTCGGAGAGTAAATTCTACTGAGTAGAACCGGCAAGAAACTCAGTAGTTAGTCTTTTTTAACATTTAAAAAATACATAGTCATGTTAATTAAATACAATTATTTAAATTAATATATCTTGCTTGGAAGTCAACAGGTATTTATTACATTATATGAGAAAAATATTACATTTAAAAAAATACTACTAAAAATGTTATCAAGCAAGTTCAAAGTATAAAGTGGAAGATTGTAGAGTACATATCTTTTTACTGTTTAATACTTTAAATTATATTTACACGCTGCAGTCTTTAACTCGGGCCATACACCCTTAATGAGAACATGACTGTTCTTAAGCGACGCCATTTATGCTGAGATGTAATTTCCGATGCGATCTTGTGAAAGCGCTGTTACAAATGCATTCAGATTGACCGCGCACGTGTTTTGTCGTATAATAAACATTTATTAAACATAACTAAGTTTCTAAGGTCTATTAAATTGATGATTAGTTATTACTAGCTACCCGTCCCGACTTTGCACGAATAGCATGATGGTCTAAATAAAGCGCTTTTGTCGTAATACATAAATAGTAGGTAATGCGGCGCATGCCAGTTAGCATTATTTCTTTCAGCATCTTCATCAATAACAGTTCTATTTCAGCCAATTCACAGGAATGACTTATACATCGAAACAATACGTCCATTGATGGAAACCGTAAAACCGTAAACCGTAAAAATCAGATAAGATTGTTTTTTTTTCGCGTTAAAACAGATAGACAGATGTGGCGAGAAGACTTTGTTTAATAAAATGTAACGAAAACGAGGTTAGGATAGAAAAATAACGTAATTCAGGTGCTCAAACTTTTACGTCTGCTATGTGGTCATAAGCATTAAGCATTCATTGGAAGCATAGATGACATGTTTTAATATATTTTTTAACGAAATTATGTTCTTCCTGCCAATTTCTGCGACCATTGTCAACGGAATAGCCTGAGCTATTAATGCGCTCAATTGTGTGCGCACGGGCAAAATAATGTACTCTCTATTCCCTCATTCTAATAATCGGTGAAATATCCAACTCAACTATACTTCAGGAGTATTACTTTATACTGTTTTTGGATAAAATAATATGTTTATTAAATGAAACCACGATTTGAACCCACTCCACTTGATAGGACCTTGTGATTTGTCTTACAACCCAGCCCTGAGACCAACAAGACACCAGGAGCCAAAATGTAAGGAACTATAACTTTATTTCTCTCATGCGTATAACTATGCTGCACGCATTTTCTTTTATTGTGATAGTAATTGATTGAGATATTGTGATAATAAAAGCATTTGTATACACAAATGCTTTTATTTCAAAGCTATTAATTATAATAAAACGTTAATCTAAGTCTAAATGTCAATCAAACGACGTGATTATTTCAACGTTATAGAAAAATAAGCTCAACAAATACTCGACCTATAAATAAACGTCCAGCTTTGAGGACCTCAATATATATTTTTTCAAAGGATCGTAAGCTCATTTATATATTATAATTGTAATGATAAATGCATATTGATAAAAAGCCAGTTCCTAATACGATTTCTTTACAAATGCCTTGTATAATTTCTAACGTAATAAAATTTTATTTTTGAGAGTTCTCGTGTATTTCGACATGTATCTGGAAAAAGATTAAGTTTTCATTTATATTTAGTATAACCAGATATCATATATTTTTTTAGCAATTAATCTTTTGATCGTATGTGTTCTAGAGAGAAGAATATTGCAACGGCATTTAATCTATTGTATCAAAAGATTGATACAACTCACATGGCGGCGAACACAAACAAAGTAATAAAAAATCATATAAGTATTTTAATCTTCGTTATAAGCTGGCAAGAGCTGAGATGGCCCAGTGGTTAGAACGCGTGCATCTTAACCGATGATTGCGGGTTCAAACCCAGGCGAGCACCGCTGATTCATGTGCTTAATTTGTCTTTATAATTCACCTCGTGCTTAGCGGTGAAGGAAAACATCGTGAGGAAATCTGCATGTGACAAATTTCATAGAAATTCTGCCACATGTGTATTCCACCAACCCGCATCGGAACAGCGTGGTGGAATATATTCCAAACCTTCTCCTCAAAGGGAGAGGAGGCCTTTAGCCCAGCAGTGGGAATTTACAGGCTGTTGTTGTTGTTGTATAAGCTGGCATATACTAACAATAGTAATTGTAAGATATCTATGTCTTCGGATACGTACCTATATGATTACCGACTATTAGTTTGTAGTTCCTCGAGTATAGTTACGGATATGAACCTTATCTTTCATTTTATTTATACCTTACATAATCATCATTGTATAGTATAAAAGTCGCTTACAGCTGACTGTCCCTATGTAGGTATGCTTAAATCTTTTAAATTACGCAATTACGGATTTTTTAATAGATAGAGTGTTTCGAAAGAAAGGTTTTTGTACATAATACATGGACAATATTTTAAAGAAACAAGAAAAAATCTGTAGTAGAAACCGGGTCGAGTCCCTAGTATTGATTAAAAAAAATAATTATATTAATCTATAAATTATAAATAAATAATTACATTACAAAGCTCTACAATCTCCTTATAAATATACTATATTTAGTACCTTATAAGTAAGTATATTAGTAACTGAATGTGTAATTAAATTAAATAATTTAGAAAACATACATATATTGTAGAGTCATAATACATAAAAATATTTTCTCCCGCTGATATTCATGGATACGGATAGGAATATCCGGTACACCACTAACCATCATTGTAGTAGTAGTATCATATGTTATGCAATACCAATTGACAATGTTTGATGACACTAATTTCATACTCGACTTTTACTTCACTTGAAAACTTTTTCTTTTCAAATAAATCATAAACTTAGTCAATGCTGTCATTTGTTTGAGTAGCTTATAATTTCTAGTTTTTTATTAACGATTTTATAACCTTTTAATCATTAAGTATATCACAGTAATACTGAATGCCTTGGGGTGCCAGATTTTACATTGTTATATATTTTTTATGATTCTTATTAATAGTCGTTTCCAAGATTCAATAATCGCAAACTAACCTTAAAACGCCTACGAATAAAAGCAAAATCAAACAATTCATCATAGGGACACTCAAGAAATCCGCTCACTATTATTCTTATAGGGAATATCGTGAAATATCGTTTCATGAAACCCTAAATCTTAAAATGATACAAATAAATAACACGCGTATGCCAAATGAAGTGATAATGCGCGGAACAATAGTGCTGTAGGTGTCAGATCTACTAGTAATGTGCATTTAAAAAATAACATCGATATATGTATGATAACAAAAAAAGTTACGACTTTTTAAAATAATGTCATAAAATTAAGGAACCAATGAATCGTTAATGAAATCGTTGTTGTATGAATATACCATAAAACAACACTTTTGAAATTACTTTTATTTAAAAAATATTCCCAAATAAACAAGTCTAACTTTGTCTTGTATTGTTTAATCTATAATTTTAGCAAAAAAATACACTAAACATTAAAAATTGATAATTTAAAAAGATCATACGATCTTAATGATCTTATGAATATACAGTATCAACAATTGCCACGATAATAACAATAAAATAACCGACCAATAACACAACAAAATTATACCCATTCATATAATAATTAATCATTTATCGATCTTGATATCGATGAAACATTATAATTTGCATCGATTAATCATAAAGAAATAGTTACCACCAAATGTTATCGATATAATGTCTCGTCACTAGGAGCGTGTTTACGACACCATAATTCATTGTCGATGTTCAAGTGACGTTTACAGCCGTAGTGTGGTCATTAATGATTGTCGAAGAACTTTAATAGACTAATATTGACGGTTAATGTTTCGCTTTGCTTCAGTCAGTGCCGATTGAAGATTTATATACATCAGTCACGAGAATTAAGACTACAGACATTTGAATGTACAGTCATACATATATCTGAGTATTTAACGGAGAGATCGAACTAGGTTTGTCTTTTTTGCTTTATTGAGATAGTTAATCAATTATTGAGATATGTTATTTGCATATTAAATATTTTTATTAAGCAAGTTTTGTTCTTGTTATAAGTATATTTTGTCTGATAGTAATTATGTAAACGTGAGCAGTTTGACAAACTAATAAGACATATTTTAAGGACATTTTATTTGGTTTAAAAATATATGCTACATACAATCTTTCGTTTCCTATACGGCCCTCTAGTCAGAACATGTCGATGTTTCCGGATCCAAATAAATTTCCAAAGAATTAAATGGTCCTTGCATGGGTGCAAAGATCATTTAATTCTTATGTCCTTAATTTGTGTTTATGATTGGACCTTGTTTTGCAGAAATGTTCCAATTCAAATTTAAAATAGAAAACATAAATAAATAAATATTGGACAACATCATATACAATACTCTGTTAAATCACAATGTAAGTAGCGAATGCACTTGTGGTATGGAAAATCAGAAGTAACCACGGCACCACGAACACCCAGACCCGAGAGAACAATGAAAACTAAGAACATGTCAATAATGAGTTTTATTTTATTTTTCATTTTGTTTCTTATTATTATTTTTCCCTTTTCAATTGTAATAGGTTATTTTAGAGTTTATGTGGGCTGGAAGATGTCTGCACAGCACGGTCTAATTCATATTGTGCTAGGGGATGTAGAAAATCACTTCTAGGAGAACTGCATATTACATATGTTTAATTTCAATGAAATTCCGTATGTGTCTCCACCAAACCGCATTCGATCAGCGGTATGTAATAAACTCCAGACCTTGTCCTCGAAAGATAGGAGGGCTTAGTCCAATTGTGGGATATTTTCTATTATTTTCACTTTTCTTTTTCGTTATAAAACCGGAATACTTTTTTAGATTTTTAATAATTTTAACATAATGCCTTTACTAAAAAAGTAAAGGCATTATGTTAAAATTACAATAAATATAATATGATACGATTACGTTGAAAAAAGCCCTTTCTAAACCATATTAACCATTTCAACTAACGCACTAAGCGAACCCAAACAGTAAAACAACCCTAAACTATATAGTATAACTCACAACGGACCAGAGATAACTACTTTGTAAATAGTATAAAATCATTAAATCCATAAAATATATCTGTAACAGGCGCACATGAATCTAGCATGTAATTAATATACTGGCCCTTCACGATCGATCAATGAGTTAGAGAGCCCTAATTCCGCCCCGGAGCCCCGCTGGAACGACACAAATTGTAACTTATCAACTACACGCATTTTTCCTTATAATTTCCGCGTCAATCGTTTATAAACTAGTTCCTGGAGCCCTAAGCTACCGTTCCGTCTCCATTCCTAAGGATAATAAGCGGTAAATAACTCGCTATGAATTATGGCGGTGGCACACAATAGTCGATTGTCGATAATGATAACGGGTGCATCGTGCAGCACTATTAGTATAAGTGAATTTGACGTATAAGGCTGCATTTTTAGTATTTAATTTAACTAATTAGTAGTTAGTTTATGATTTCACGCAATTAATTCATACGAAATGAAATTATATATTTTTTACTTCGATACTTTATTCGATATTTTTTAGGAGGTAACTGCCTAGGATGAATATAATTATCTTGTTTCTATGGTAACCCTTCTACTTGCCATTTTTATTTATAATCATTTACTTTTTCTCATATTTAACTGAATAATACTAATTAAGTTTAATGTTAAGCCAAGTTCTAATGTATTTATATTATAATGACTATTAATAATTCCAAATAAATAAATTAAAAAAAAAAATCGTTAATCTAAGCACTAGGAACTGTCCCTATGAACTTTTTCTAGTTAAAAAAAGAGTGCAATATATTTTATGAAAATATTTTTTTATATATTAAGCCACGATTACTGATTAAATGAGTCTCAAGTCTATACATGAGTATAGATTCAGTACGGATATTCAATTTTACAGATCGAGGGAAACATTAACATTCACACGCTCTCCTGATTCTAGTCATAGAGCCTTCATTATTCTGTATACTACAGTATACTCAATTCGCTCAAGTTTTTAGAACACGGATCATAAAACTAACCGACGTGGCATGCTACGTACAAAATATGGATTCGATTTTGAATGCTACACAATTACTTTCAATGTATATTTTAGGATTATATTCATATCTGCTACATCCCTAAATGTTTTATGTAGTTGGAACCTCAATTTATTTTTTACGGATGGGAATCATTTATTACACTTTTCTAAATACTAATTACACCGCATTTAGATTTAAATGTTTTCTTTAAATATGACGGACACATGCACAAAATCTAACGCATTTATGATTTTCTTATTCTTGTCTAATTTTAACTGACACGCTATTTTCATTTGATCTATGTTTATATCTAATACCATTTCCGTTTTAATCTTTGTTCTGTGGACATGTTAACATTTGAACACAAGTTACGGCCCAGGACGTGATAATACGACTATAAATAAGTAAGATGATGTACACCGACGTCATACAATGGAGATTGTTAACTGGTCCGTACGTTCGTCTTAGGTAAAATAACCTGATATATTCCGCAGAGCGTGGGACGTCCATGATATGTGATAGCATTAGAATTCAGATATAACGAAACCATAGTAGTGGACAGTCAGACTTGCACTACAGGGGCGTGTACATTTTTTACACAACATAAATAATAACTTTAATCTCGAGAAACTTCTTATAAATTAAATATTAAAAACGAGATATTAAACAATTGTTATCCTTGCGACAAAATCTGCCTATAAACATAACATATATAGGATTTCATAAATACATTTAACAATAATGATATTTAAGTTAGGTTACTTAGATGCTCTACATATATACATACATATACATAATATATACACAATATATACATTACTCTAAATGCTTATTTTATTAAAGCTTGATCAATAAAGTTGCGTAGTACTAAGTTTAAATAATATAACTGTTTTTCAAAATAACTATAGGTATTTATTAAAGGACCTTTATTTATATAGGATTTTTATTAAAAATAATATTATTTCATTAGAAGTGTATTGTGTTATTATTTGTTACAAAAACTAATGAGATAATGAGAATATTTAAATAGATATGTCATAGTTCAAGAATTTTTCCAAGTTAATAAGTCAGTAACATAAAGTTACATACATTCGAGTTCATTGTAAAAAATTAAAACAATTTATTTAATCATAAATTCCTAATTGCTGTCAAGTCAGTAAATTAATTTCAGTAAATACGTAATGAAGACTCATTATAGATCATTAAATTTAAAATATCGATAGACGTTATGGCCTGCTTTTACCATAAAAGTACATAACTATGTTCATTGCCTTGATAGTCTCTTAGATCTCATAAATCATATATAAGTAACATACTAACAGAACTACGAACTATATAAGTTATTGAGGCTAGAAAATGGCAGTTTTTAGAAAACTGTTCTCGTTGTAACTTGTATGTGACATGTAAGGCTCATGTCGGACTTAGCTGCAATAATAAAAGTTTTATTGATACCCGAAATAATTTATAGTATATTTAATTAAAAGCATTTACTTGTTTTTAAAATATAAGAATTAATAATCATCAGCCAATCAGAATCCACTGTTGAACTTTGACCTATGTCAAAGTGCGTCAAAGTGGCCGATTCTACGCATCTTCATCCACTTGGGGCCCGCCATATTTTTTAGGTCGTCGGTGGTCGTGGTTGAGGGGTGTCCTACACTGCATTTATCGATCCGCGGTTACCACTTTAGGACTCTTTTTCTTCATCGGAAATCAGTCCTTTGATGTCAATGGACTGATTGTACGTGACCACTCTCCACTGCCACTACCACTGCCACTTCAGTCTGCTACTCATGGAAGTTATAACGGTATCTCAGGTTTTTATCCTTATAATCTTATTTCTGATTTTATCCTTCAAAGATACACCGAATATAAGTTGCTCCATTTATTATGTATACATTTTTTATTTGGAATTGTGGGCTAGTCCTGCAGCTAGTGACCACTTTTCAACAAATATCATGGCAGGTAAGAATATTGGTTGAACACTCTTAAATTCAATGTTTGCGATAGAAAATTAATATTGTTTTCTTTTATTTACTCGGTGATGAAGATGTAAAGAATGATTAATATTTCTTACAGTCTCAATGTGTATGTCTTATGATAGGTGGTGATGATTGATTATATGTAGTATTATCCGTAAGATTTTTTAATAATTGTTAAATTGTAATAAAAGACTCATCCTCTTTTGTCACTCAAATATATTTTAGTGTTATATTTTTATACTGTAATACATAAAAAAATAATATTTCGGATCAAAAATGTGCAGCAAAACTGCTGAACAAATACGGCACTATCAATTCACAAATGGTGTTCCGTCACATGAATTCCTTCACGTGGTATCATATAGTTTGTAGAATGATTATGGATTCGTAAAAAAATATGTATTTTAAACGTCGGTGAGATTATTATCACATCTTTGGAAGTAAAATATGTATTAGTAGTTAACTCCAAGAGTGTTGTATTATAAATAAACATATTCCTATATTTTCCCGTATCGCTTAGCTTCACAATCAAACGTAAACTTTAATCCGTCGAGGCGCCATATAATTTTCCCACCTCTTCCAACACACTTCGTGTGACAGGGACAGCATAATGTACTACCGGGTCCAATCCGCTAGTCATTCCCCAAGTCCAGACGTGATAATGCAACTATAAATAACGTAAGATGAGTTATGTTGACATGAAACAATAGCGATGGTTATCTTGCCTCGTGCTCTTATACTTATCAGACTAGACTTTTAACTAAGTAGCGAAGAAAAGAATGTACCAGGGTAACATAAAACAAAAACAGTTTATTTACACCGAAGGTATCGAGGGTCACGATTTTGGTCTTATCGTAAAATTATATTACTAAAAATATTAATGCAATTTAGCAGCTGTTTTATTTAACTACACGTACATAATTTATAAGATAAGTCCTTCCTTAAGCAACGATACAATTGCTTGAAAGACTTGTTAAATTTTGAATTAAAATATATAATAAAAAAAAAAAAAATTTAATCTTTAGTCAAATTTTAGTTTCGGGATTTCCAATACTAAAATTCGATCAAATAAATAATGCATGTACTTTAACGAATAAAAAATATTAATTACTACGATTATTTTTTTACAATTTATTTAATAAAACTTTTTAAACTATTTTGGATGATGTCAAGATTTCAACTAATATTTTTAAATTTGGTATTGGATTTTTTTATGCTGTAATAATAGCATACAGTTGACAAATTGTAAACTACAAGACAAGTTACAATATGTCATCTGTTATGCTAAAACAAAGAGAAGACGGATCACAAACGTTTAGCACGAGTCAAACCATTTATTGTATTTATTTGTTTCGTCATTTATGTCAAAATCAAAGTCGAAATATCCTTTTTTCAAGTAGACTTCTTCAAGCACTTGTGAATAGTCATTTTACAAAACTATATTAGGTAAAGCTTAAGTAAAGCCGATGTGAAATATAATTCGGAATAAAATTTGGAATGTAATTTAAATTATCATTTCTAACGACGAGACAATTTGTTCAATACTATCAACATTATATAGTAGTGTAACCATCCTTGGTCCAAGCTGAGCAATCAAAGACTACAAAAGTATGAATAAGTTTAACAAGAGCAACTTCGTTACATCGATCGTTTTCGCACGATATATCAATCACGAATGAAAGTCCGAAACATACTTCGCCTGTACCGCTATCGGAACGTACACCTTTAGCACGTACAACCTTTGGCACGCGTGGCTCGCATGCGCACGCGCACGTCGGCATTGTCAAAGCAATGAACTAAGTAACAAACGGACTTTACTTGATACTAAACACATATGAAGTCTCTAAATGACAAGAGAATAGCAGGTGTTGCTTATGTATACAGAGCAATAATTATCGCCTATTAAAATCGTAATAGCATATTATAACATTTCATAACTATATTAAATATAACATAATTGCGTGTATGTTTGTACTAAACATGGTACCGCTTTTTGAAGATATTGCAGACTTGAAAGTGCATCATAGCCGACACATCAGTACTATAAAACATAAATGGGAAAGCAATTTTGATTACACCTAAGAAATTTGAAATGATAACTTGTCGACAAACGCCTTGGTAAGTAAGCATTTTTTCGTGTCCATAGAAACTGTAGCACTTCTTCGAATCATAACAAGGTGTTATATTTTTATGTATTTTATATATTTCTAAGGTTCATAATTAAAACTGTTATTTACACAAAAACACAAGAAACTACCGACGTATCGTATAAATGGACAATATATGAGTGCCTCTGTCTATTATTGGCCTTTATAGGCATATTTATAGCTTCTGCACACATTCCCCCTATATTCACATGTTAAGGTGACACCTTAGTGCTATAAATTTAATAAAACTCAGTATAAGTCAACACGATCATATATAATGTGAAATCATTATTATAAATCTTTTAACGTTTCATCGATATTATTAAATAACCTATTACTTTTTGTTACAATTTGTTTTATTATCATCTATTGTTTGTTATTATAGCTTATAGAAATAGATTATTCAATGTAAATGCTTTCATATCTTTCCGTATATATACTTAAAAAACGCAGTCAAACAAATTAAATCAATGTTTATGGCGCGTTGTAAGTTAATTAAAACATCTATAAATATTTACACATGTAAAAACCATATTCACATATAATACAGCGCGGGTCCCGTATCAATCTCAATGTATTTATAAGACAAATTATGTAATCCTCTTCCGCTTTTATTATGTTTTTTTCTCTTATACAACAAATCGGTGTAAATAGATATTACAAAGGTATAAATTAATATAACTATAAATCGAATACAATACCATTTAAATCAAAGTAAATGCTTTACTTGCAATACTTTAAGTATTAAAACATATACATATTAATAATAGATTTTCTTGTATTCGATTGATATATGTAAGGCTTCATGTTTTTTTTCCGCGGTCGCTTATTACTATGTCTACGAACTTAACCAAACATTGCCATCTGTATTATTCAGGGGAGTGCAAATAATAAATAATTCATATGCGGCAGTTAACGCGACTCTTAGTACGATGCATTAGTCTAATTAAACATTTTGTATTAGCCGCCCGCCGGCTACCGACTAATTAAAGTTCGACATAGACTGAATAATCTTCCTAGCAACCGATATGCGAATAAGCCGTCGTTTGTTTTTGCCAGAGCAAGTCTACTTTTTTAATTGTCAGTCTGAAGTCTAATTACAAATTAGGTACTTGATTGTGGATTGTAGCAGTCATTTGCCATTGCAAAACTATCATACTAACTCATACACGCATCAACGTTTTACAAATCGTGAGATGTAAGTTATTACCCTATTTACTAGAGAGAAATAAAAGTCACTACAGTCATTTGTGTTTGATTGTTTCTACCGTATAAGCCCGCACTGAACCTTAATTAAGATAAAGACTTAGGGCTGTAAACGTTGTTTAGTCAAGCGTGATTTGATTTTTCGTGATTTCGTTCAAATCTAAAGCATTGTATATTCTGTTATAAATTTTATATAAGTTGGTAGAGTGTTGTTTAATAAGGGAATGCAAAGCAAAAGTTTTACTATTTATTAATTAAGATAGTGGATGGCAGCTTTCATTATCATAATCACTCACGTTATTTAATGGCAAAACAGTAATTACCTCAATCAATTTCTTTAACATTTTGATTCTAATTTTTTGAGTAGTTTATTTTATTCCAAAATGTATTAGTCATTAAGTGGTGTCATTTGTGCATAAATATATGGACACAGGCCGAGGATAGCGATCATAAAGTTAATTGTCTTTCGTAATAAATAAAGTTTGTTTAATAATTCAATTGGTATCAAAACATTCACTTCTGGCTGTTAGCAGTATTTTAAATAGACCTTAACGTGAAGCAATTACTCTTCGATTTATATTCAATTATCTTCAATACGTTTGTGGACTAGTTACAAATTATTGTTTCCTATGCAAACATAAATTTACCATTTAATTATTTTCCATATCGGTTTTATTCAAAAATTAATCGTTACTTACAGTATCACAATAAAACATTAATAAAGCTGCTAATTATTTTCGTTATTTATGTAATAGTTATTTCTTCGAATGTTTTGATTTATTAAACTGCTTCACAGGGCCTTATTAATGTCTGTCTAAATAAATAAAAGCTTTAAGAGTCATGTCGCTGAAGAAACTAAACTAAAACTAGAATCCTAGATGCTAATCACTATGTGATGTCAAAAATTAATGGTCGAGTTATCCATCTCCGTCAGTCAACCGTCGACTAAGGGCTTGGTCACAGCACGTTATAGTAAAGTAGCAAATATATCGAAATTACATACCCTTTCAAGAAATCAATTAATATACATACGCAATAAATTTATTTATATTTAATGAGAAAAATAAAATGTAGCTTTTATATACCTTAGTATGCAATGACGTATTTTTAGGTATTAAAAATAAAAGTAAATTTAAATATATGTAGATATATACTTCTATATATTGATTTTGAGTCCTAAAAGCCCATTATTAATTTATTATGTTGAAATTGAAAGTCATAATTTTAATGTGTATATCACGTCTCCAAAAATACGAGCCATCGTTATGTGGTGTCAGATGGGCAAAAATTGACTTTTCAATATCATCTGACATTTGGATAAACATCTATTCTGAAGTTTTAATGCTAGCATTTACGTACGTACGTACGTTACACACTAACGATAGCGATTCATTATTTTCCCAAAAGCACCAAGTATTTGTAGCGCTTAACGTTGAATGAGTGCGGTCGTATAGACACAACTGTTGTTTTTATCAATGTGACGTCACCAAAAAGACTGCAGGGATAATAATGTTTAAAATTTAATTTAATTAAGAAAAGTTAATTTTGTCAAAATATATATTTTAATAAAAAGTAATTAGGACAGACAGAGAAACAACATGTTGAAGTAAGTAGAATAGTACAAATTTAATTATAATATAAAAAAATCGCATAATGCAGGGCACACAAACATGTCCTCGATTCACTTAAACTATCTTTTGAATCATCATATCATTGAGTATAAATTCTCGTAAGAATTTTGAAAACTACTGATATATCTCGATATCTTTAACATGTATGGACGTTCGCCCTTACCTGCTTAGATATTTTAAAGTGGTATAACGAACGTACTGACTTTGGAATGTAGATAGAGTCTCACTTTGATTTACATCTCAACTTGTTACTATAAAAAGTAACTATTGAACAGTGCACTGAGTATTATTATTTATACGATGTTCCGTTATTATAACTGGTATTTTAAAGTATAGTATATTAAATTATACGAGTTAGTAACTCCATGATTGATTGCTTTTAAACGATTGTTAAAAGTATATAATTATGGTTGTCATCAGTCTTTTGGACTTAAGTCGCTATTTTAATGTTCAATATAAAATATATCAAAGTGGTTTCTTCATTACGATTCATAATTGCTTTGTTTACTAGTCATTGTCGAGGCTATGTAAAATATTTATATTCAGTTATAAGACCGCATTTGTACATCTTCCCTTTCTTAGGTTTAATTGTTTCAAATGACAAATGTACAAGAAAGACTATTCTTTATTATTATCGTTGTTAAATAAACATAATTATACAAACTTGTTGTCGAACAATAACTCTGCATTATGGTAAATACAGGATGTTTACAAGAGTATATAAATACTCTTTATGAAAGAATTTTGACCGATTTTAAAAACTAGTTAGCGGCGCAGGAGTTTTTACAGCATACGTACCTATATATACGATTAACTTTCATATTGAAACTATAAAAAACTTTACTATTCGATTGAACGACAATCCGCCACGTCACGGAAACTAATAATTCTAATTTACGTACGAAATATAATAGTATTTCGATATATTTTTTACAAATCCTCACAAAAATGACGTCATTTTAATTAAAAAGCTAACTTCGACCGAACCGTAAGGCTGTATTCGTTGAAAAGGACAACGTAGAAATGGCGACAATTTCATTTCGAATTGATTGCAAATGACAACTAATTAATGAATGAGATATACCAAATGTTTTAAATCTTTTCCGATTGCAAAATTACAAACTTGTTAATTTACTTCACTCACAACAATACAAGTTGCCTAGCATCAGTGCAAGCTTGTACCATGCTCTCGTGAGATATTCTACCGTCAAACAGAAATATTAGTATATTATTAGAAATGTTATAATGAGATTTGAGGGGCGAGTGTGCCAGTGTAGCTACAGGTAAAAGGGACATATCATCTTAGCTCTCACAATTAGTGAGTGACGTCTATAGACGGTGTTGACCACTCACCATCTAATAGTTCAAGTACACCGTAGCATAACCTTTTGAAAAAAAAATTGGTCAGCTATTACCAATGATGCATAAGTAAAAGTTAATTGACCCGACTCGATATTTAAACCTAGAACCTTATGATCAACCACCACTATACCGCCGAGACAGTTAAAATAATAATTGAACAACACCAACAGTGTCTCATAATTAATTCAATACATAAACGGTATACCGGCTACCAAGTCGCCCGTTTGATCTTAGCCCCTCAGAGCACTAACAAACCGACTCGTTAGAGGGAAAGAATAAGCATTTGTAAAACAATTAAAATAAGCATTGCTAATGTTAGAAAAAAAGTATGCCGCGTATTGACAAAGTACGAGCATTAATCAACAGGTCTATTTGGTCAGCTTTCTAATTATCTTTGAAACAAAAACAAGCCGACTACTCATCAGATGTCAAATTATAAACAGTAATATACAGTGAATCTATTCTACATAATTATTGAGACGCAAAAAGGAATATAATTCGATATTAATTTATGGTTGTGTTAGAATTTCCTATTGGTTTAATTACAGGATAATGCTAAATCGTCGGTAACTTTGAATCATTGAAACGCTACATCACCGTTAACATTATAAATTCATAATTACAATAAGCATTTAATTATTTATAAGGAATAGTTTCTGTAGTTGTAGTTTTTTAACTTAAATTAGATACGTGAAAAGGAAGACAATTTTTCTTTATAATACAGCGGTCCCTTTTACGTTGTAGCTTATTAGTAATTTAATTTCTTATTATTTTATAAATATGAACGTTAACGTATAATTGTAGAAACACGTTTAATACTATTACTGTAATAGATACTACCATACGCAATTAATATAAAATGCTTTTTATGTTTCTACAAGAAATAAAAAAACACGCAGTCATCGAAAAAAAAACAGAAGGTTACTTAATAATAATAGTCAGTGACGTTTCATGCGAATGAAGTTTAAGTTTACAAATTGGGTTTTATTTTATAATTCTCACAATAAGTACGTCAATCTGTTTAGCCAAACGTATTTATAGCTTATAAAAAAAGCCTTCTAAGGGTTTGTCCAACGAAATAAAATAGAATCTAAATCATTGTGTTTATTTTTATGTTGTTTTCTTCTATCATTAAGATCTCGTTCTTAAAACAACAAACGAATTATACAATTTAATTTAAAATCAGTGTCACTTGCCTCGCATAGTTTATCTTATTTTTAGATTTGACTATATACATTACAAAATTTAATTAGTTTGACTATATACTACTTTTTTTATTCCGCTTTATTTCATCTTAAATAATAAGTAGGTATAATTAGCCTTACAACTTATACACTGAGTTGCACTTCAAGCTCTGCACAGTTGAATTAACAAGCAAACACTAACCCGTCTGTCTATAGGTAGTTTTTATTCACATCGCAAGACAGGGATAATTGTTCGTTAGTATATAACATCTAATTTTATTCAAATATATATATAGTTCTCAAGCAGTTTATGTAAACCTATTCACCATATCTTTTTGAGCATTCATAAAAGAATTAATTCAAATTTTTTCTATGTCTAGAACACCTGCTTGTGTATGCGGAATTGCGGAATATTCACTCGGCGTATTTGATGTCCATAATCGATGTCCCTCCATGACCATTGCCCTTGTGTTTGTATGTGGCATACATTCATAAATATTTATAACAAACGACAATTTAATGCTTACAAGCCCTAGCCCGTTGCTTCGTTTGATAAAAATTAACGATTCTCCCTTTTATGTTTGCGATGACGATTTTTTGTTTGAACCATTGTAAAGTCCGACAAGCCTGTGAATTTACCGCTGTTCAGCTAAAGCATCCTTGTCTGGAGAAGGTGTGGCGAATCCGAGGCACTGCTCGAATGCTCGGGTGTGGTAAAGCACTTTGGTAGATATACATGTAGATATATCTCCGGCAAGTATAGGTTTTGACCTGATATTTTTCTCTAAATTATATTATGATCGTCATCAAGAAAATTATTATATAATTTTTCATGTTTATTTAATGAATGCTATAGCATTCGATGAGAAATTACAAATTAATCACTTTCAAAAAGATTTGTGTTGGTCCGATTTGATTATATGATAATAATCGATTATGATTACTTTTTTCTACCAACCGTACCATATAGGCTGCGTTTATTTAACGTTTATGATTGGTTCTGAACATCTATTATAACTAAATAAATGTAAAGTCTTCGGTAGTTGATCGTCAAATGCAATTAATTACTAAAAAGTTCTGTAGGTACATTGAAAAAATTGATAGTGTCTGTAATGTAATAGTCTTGCGGACTACCCGGATTCTATTGTAGCTAGATAATAATAAATATACAGACACGATTCATTATTTTATTACATGTATAGTTATTACTCTTATTTTAAAATATAGATATTATAAAACTTGAAGAATAAAAATATGCACTTCAATTTTAATCATCTATACCTACTGTTTTTTAAATTATAATATGCCTTTTCTATGAATGATGTTTTTATAATATCATTTAAGCTAAGTAGAAAAATAAAATTAATAAAAGATACTTGAAGACTTTGTGGTCATATAAAACTAAGCTTAATATGGTTAGAAGAACATGCTTACAAATACTTTTTGTAAAGTTCAGAAACATAAATAATTGAATGATAATGAGATGTTTGCTTCCACCTATTTTATTTATTTACACTAGTGTTCTTAGCTATTACAACAGAACAAATTCGGTCGACAAATAAAGAAGAAAAAGGGACTTTACTATTTTGTATTTGCCTATTTGTATTATTACTTGGTGGTAGGCTTTTGTTAAAGTCCGCCTAGATAGGTTCTACCCACTAATCAGATATTCTACGTATAGTGTTGATAATGAAATTATTTTATTATATCTTCTATCTCTTTAAATGCGAATTAAAAAATGGCATAACTAATAGGCTAAAAATATTATCGTATGATCAAACAAAAGATCTCTTCCTGATAACCAAGGTTCGACATACATGCGCGTACACTCATTAGCGATTACATTTAAAACATATAACTACTCGTACACTAAACTTTAAAAATAAATTATTAAATCCTTTTGAAAGGGATTTAACTATAAAGGAGGTTCTGTTCATTGTTTTAAAAAGCAAGTAAAAAGTGTCAATATTATATTCATTTTTTAATTAATCCATAGGATTCGGTGTTGGGACATCTATAATATTGTACTTAACATTGAAAAATAAGTAGGTGATTTTAATTATTAATTATGTAATTATTGAACTTCATATAACAGAGGCAAGAAACTTAGGCAACCTTGGACTCGACTTATAAAGCCAATTCAAGGCATGAAAAGAAAAGTCAAATTAAAGGCAGTATAATGACTTATTTTGTAAAAAAAGGCTCATACTGACTAATGCTTGCTAAATAAAACATTTAATGCTTACATAGTGATCGTTATCGTAACAATTATTATCGCTAACTATTCTCTACAATAATTATAAAAATATATTAGAGATCGTAACATATGATAGATATCTGACATATACAGAATTTACCGTAAGATACTATATTGAGACTAATTATTTTACATTTTAAAATACTACAAATAAATGATGATAGGGCCCTTGCTTGTATCTTAATAATTATAATTAAATTAACATTATTTTTTTAATAATATACTATCGTGGTAAATACATATATATTAGTCATGTGTCAATCTTCGTAAATGGAATTATTAAAACAGTGGTCGTCCAGTTTATTGAAATTAGTGGAGCACTGTCGATGTGACGAATGTTTAATATTTCTTAAAGCCATTGTTTATGGACGGTTTACCACCTATACCCTAAAAAAATTGCTTTAATTATTTTAATTTTCGTTTTGCTGGAAATCTGCTTATTTCATCTAACTTATCCTATCTAGCAAATCGAACAGTATTAAAATTCAGTCAAACCAAAAACAACATATAACCCAAACATACATGTTTATGTATGTATGTATAAGCAGATGAAGCCTTTGAAAATGTTAAATAAAAGCTTTTAAAAATTCATATGCTTCGAAAACCTTCTCCTATTTTAATCGGTTAATTGTGGGATAAGCGGAATTACAATTAATTTTATTCTTCTAAGTATGATAAATGCATTTTAGGGTTCGTTAAATTGATTATTTATTATTTATTAACTATCAAGTAGTAGGTTAAAATGTTAACGATATAGTAATACCTCAACCTCCCACTTGAAATTATTGTTGAGATACACACTACAGATTTATTAAAAATATTCATATTAAAATTATAATAATAAATTGTATTTATATGTATAATTTTAAAGAAAATAAAATTATGCAACGAAATTAAAAAAGAATCAATAAGTAAGTAAATTTTCTTATTTTTTAACGAGGTAAAGGAAGTCAGGCTAATGCACCACCTGCTGGTTCCCATACACATTATATCATGGAAAGAATTATAATTTAATTTCTTACATCGTGAATGCGGTGCTAACTATGGGTTCAATATAGTGTTCATTATACATGCAATTACTGGCTGACTTATTTTTTAAAACGTGAAACATCAATACAACTTATTGATGTTTGATGGTAACGTAATTAACGAGTGCTGTGAGTTATTATTGTAACCACCCTGTTCTTAGTTTGCCCAATGACGGTAACGGTGCATATTGAATCAACCCGTACGATCTACGACTTTCTTACTTTGTGCATGAAATAGCATTATCGCACCGAACCTTCCAGCCGGAACACAACAGTACAAATTATTGATTTTTGATGGTAGAATAATTAATGAGTGGGCGGTCCTAACCCAGTAGGCAAAATACAATAAGACAATGTTTTAGTACAGACATGCCTTTATACGTAATCATTTTTATTTTATTAAAATTAAGAAAAAAGAATTACCCAAATGTTCTAAGAGGTAAGTTGATTCGGTGATAATGTTGATACATGTACCTGAAAACAAAATAAAACTAAATAAATCGGGCCTTACTGCAGGTACCGAGGTAAGATATGTCCCCGTCACATATGACGGGTAACATCTGAGATCCCACCTTGTTGATACCATCTGACGGCAAACCTCAACACCGTGCACGCATTACATACTTCCGTCCCCCTCCACGAAATTACTCCCAAATTAAAGGGGAGCGAGAGGGAAGATGTTACAAATAAAAAAATATTACTAACTGTACAATAATTAATAACAAGCACATTTATTATAATTATTGTAATATTTAAAATAATGAGAAGAAATAGCTCTTTCAAGGATTTTTCAAGAAGTATTGAAACAAACATGCGTTTAAAGCAATTAACTAACTACCATGGTAATACATCTCAATATAAATAAATTGCTTTATCTCATAGATCTTATCTTTATACAAATTATCATGTTGTAATAAAGAATGTGTCAATAGTGACCTGTGAGGTTGTAGTAAATATTTTTTATTCCAACCAATTGTAAGAAACCTTATTTCTATAGTTTACGCTACCTTAATTATTAATTTAAAAGACACATATAATCGTTATTTCATCCATTAATGAATATTTATGTTAGTTAAAAGAAACACGCCATTTTAATAATTCTCCAATGTAATGTTTTTAAGAGCCCGCCAAAACTGTTTTTTTCCACAGATTATAAAATCTTAAGTTTTATCATAAGACGAATAACAAAATGTGCATTCGATTCCAGTAGACATAAATACATGATTATTGACTCGGAATATAATATAATTAATAATTATTATTCTAAAATACTTATAAAATTACAAATTATTATCATTACTTTACACGATTTGGAATAAGTTTTTTTACTTACAAATGCAATTATTATCACATACTTGGTTGCTTTGCTGCTAAAAAAACAAACAACTTGCAAAGGTACCGCCTAGTGATGAGCATTATTAGCAAATAAATATTTTAAAAATATGTTTTATCACACTTTTGATATATTTATTTATTTGATATATTTACCATAGAATCAAGGAGAATGTATGCCACTTATTATCTATTAAACACAAACATTTAAAATTAATAAATGAGAATTTGATAAAACAGATAGTAGGTAACATTAAAAAAGTTATCTGACAGTTACATTATATAGAGCATAATGTAAAAACAAGATTACATACAGATAAATAAAACTATATTAAGTACTTTTACGGAATGCACTTTTTAAGGAACCCTTATTTTTATTAAATTGACGATAACTAGCATTTTCTTTACTTACGCGCCAATTAAAAAATGTTTCTATATTAATCTTGGTTTAAAAAAAATCCACACACTCAAAGGTGTATTCGAGTTATTAATTTCTTTTTTTTTAATAAAAATTAAAAGGTTGCTGGTTACGCTTGTTATTTTTAATGTAATTAAACTATAACGGAGCCAGTAGGCCAGTCAGAATGAATTTCTTTTTAAAGATAGATCAGAATCATAGAATTGTTGAAAATGATTGATAATATTGTTTTTAATTTCTGGAAAAGATTGAATAATTAAAGGCTATAATTAAGTGTTTCAGTTTTTATGGGTCTTATATTATAGGTTTGTCTAATTACATAGAGCATTTTTTACTAATTAATGAGTCTATTATTATTAAAAAACATTTCATTCTAATTGGAATAAAAAAATAAAATAATAACAAGCAGAATAATGTGACATACTTTAATCACACTGGCACATAATACGATTTAACGCGATCGTCACGTGATTTAAAATATTTAAAATATGTTTAAATTCCGAATGCGGAACGCAGAATCAATTAAGAAAACCAATTGAAATGTAAACCATAAAATGGCGGCATGTTGTGTAGTATTTTGCAGTGTTTAAAAATAGTGAATAGTTGTTATTTGATTGTAATGAAAACGAAATTGGGGTGAGTTCAAAATTATTATTTATTAGTGAATATATTAATTGAGTTTTAAATAAATGAAATCGAATATTATAACAAATTCGAAATAAAACGACGCCATTTTTTATGTATATAAGTCCGCCTGTGTTTTAAATGTTAACGTATAATTATGTTATTATATTAATTTTAGTCAGTAAGAGATAAAATATAATTTCTTATATTATATATTTTTAAATCAAAAGATAAATAGAATATATTGAACATAAATTTTGTTCAGTGTCAATATGAATTCAAATCACATTAGTTGCTTTCATGGAATTTTAAATCACGTCTTTTACTTTGAAAGCTGTAATTAAAAGTATTTATTTTTTAGATCAAATCAAACATTAGAGCCTAAAAAACTTTGATCTTTTAAAAAAAACTGAGTATTTAACATACTAAGATATTATACAGTCACGTCATGTGTCTAATGATAAACTAACCGATAAGATAACCGCGGCTATGGTAGAACAGATTGCAGCTTTCACAGATTTTTACTTCATAAAAAATTTACGAAAAAAATAAGGATATTGTATAAAATATTAATTCGGAAATTGCACTTATCACGCCAATATTATAAATTTAAAGCGGAGATGATACTGCTACGCGCAGTTACTTAGATATATGAAAACTAGCTGTATACTCGAATAATATTTCATCGGAACCGATTTCCATATTTGAGGCATCAAATAGATGAAAGAACTTCGATACAAACTTTCCTCTCCATTAACATTTTCAGATGATGATTTAAAAAAACCACTGTTGTAATTGGCTTTGCAAATATAAGTCTATTCAAAAACAATAAAAAATGGCAAACTTCCACACAATTCCACTTCCATTGTCTCCCATTCAACCCTTAGATTAAGCTGTTATTGAGTATACAAATATTAAATACAAAAACGATATCCAAAACGCGTTGAATTTTATAGCACAAGTTTTATAAAATTTTGATTTCATTAGTAGTTTTTTTTTTTTTCAGTTAGCAATACAGTAAAGGGCTCTTCACTTATTTTATTTTGATTGAACAATTAAAAGTTATTTATCAAGCTGAGATGGCCCAGTTGTTAGAACGCGTGCATCTTAACCGATGATTGATGACGGATTCAAACCCAGGCAAGCACCATTATATATATAAATGTGCTTAATTGTGTTTATAATTCATCTCGTGCTCGGCGGTGAAGGAAAACATCGTGAGGAAACCTCCATGTGTCATTTCATCGAAATTCTGCCACATGTGCAGTCCACCAACCGGCATTTGAACAGCGTGGTGGAATACGTTCCAAATCCTCTCCTTAATGGAAGAGGACGCCTTATCTCAGCAGTGGGAAATTTACAGGCTGTTACTTTACTTTCCTTTTACTTTAACCAAGTTCCTCAACTTTTAAAACAATGTTAATTGAACAAGCATTTTGTGAAAAACTTTTATTTTAACTTTTTCTATCCCAATCAAGTGAAATTATTATATTATAAGAGACATGCCTCTCGTTATATACACTACCACATAAACTGTAGCGAATTTTGCCTTCCATTATGGATGAGTAAGAATCGCTTTTTTTAGTAAAAATTCCACAAAATTGTATCTGAAAAAAGTATATTATGAGTTAAGACCAATCAGCTACAACTTTTCATTTGTTTTATTAGTTTCTTAAAGTTATTGTACATACATACTTGTTAATATAAAAGTTGAATTAAAAGTGTAAAATGTTGAGGGGTTTTAATTATAAAGTAGGTATAAAAGATATACATAGTATAGTAGTATAGATATACATAGTAGTCAGTAGTAGTTTTGCATAAAATGTACTTATTTAATAGAAGCGGGAAGGTATTATCTTCCAAAACAACAAAAAATAAATACAAATTGCTTCATAAATAATGAGGTCCTAAGGTAAATAAAATGCATGAAATTATTCTCCTTTATAAAGTCGTTAAAAACTATCTTTGTTTAAAAACAATCATTTACATATTTTGCGACCTTGGACACAAATATATTCTGCTAATGGATCTTTTTTTTTTAATTTTTAACAACAACTAAAGAGTAATTTATCAGCTATACATATTTTAAGTGACTTATGATACGATTTCTTATTAATGAAGCGATTTATTTTGTTTTATATTAAGTTTCTTACGCCAGTTCTTCTCGAATCTGAAATATATCTTTTGGAATAAGTGGTAGATTTTTGGCATATTTAATAATTAACAAGTAAAATCTATATCTATTTAAGATTTTGATTTTAACTATTCAGTAGTCATAAAAATAGCGCCTATAATAATGTATTTAAATTTTATAAAGCCATACTAGATTCGTGTGGGTTCTACACCAAAACTTAAACATATTGTGATCAAGAAACAAACGATGAAATGACATCATAAAATATAATAGTCGTCATTAGTCAGTCACTCCACGTCAAAACAAATCTCAAATGTAGGTTAAAGTCGCACCTTATTTGATTACATGCAAACATTATTCCAATAAGCAAAGTAATTAGAAGCTAGAAGCTATAATTAATTATGAGTGTGGAGCAATGTTCCATTACAAATATTGAATATTTAATTTGCTAAATAGACTGTAGATACAAATTAAAAAAAAAACTCTATTCAGTTCATTTTCTTGAAACGAATTGGACCAAAAGGCGGTTCTTTTTACCGTATTTGTGTCCTTACAGTGTAATAGCTAATGGTATGAATATTCGAAATCAAATATTGGTTACGGGTTGCGGTAATTTAATGTTTTCCGAGATGCGGGTCCCCCGATTTTTCAGCTCCGGCTTTTGATAACAATTTTTTATGCAATTTAACTAACTAATTTATGTAACCGAAGCATTGAAAATATCGGTTTGTTATAACTATGCCTACATCAGAGACATATAGATCGTGGAGTGAGAATTTCGAGTCCAGCTGCATTGTAATTTCTATATCATTTTCAAATGTAAATATTTCCTCTAAGTGTAGATTAGCACGAAATAATAAAATAAATTATAATGTATAACTGCATAACCATATAGTAAGCTAATTATTGCTACCTACAGCTAAAATGGTCGAGTCGTTCTAGTTAAAGCGATAAATTCTAACTAACATCTGCTGTTTTGATACTTCTCTCAACCTGTGTATAAAAAAGAGTAATTAAGATTATCATAAGTGTTATGTTAATTTAAGAATTGTTAATACTAATCAATATATTGATATTTATATACAAGTCATATTTTCCTAGTTTTCCCTAGCGTGTACTACTACAGCTGTGTAGTTAAATAATAGCTATTAGAATGTTTCAACATTTTGTACGAGTATTCACATGGATAGGAAGTATATTTCAAATGTATAAATACATATTTTCATTCAAATTGGTTTCATTCTCGCTTTAAATAAATATATTTTAATTATTGAGCATATATGTGTGAAAGGGGAAAGAAAATTGCTATACTAATTGAAATATTAGCATAACACTACGATGTTAGGTATACTATAATCGCCATTTTTATTTATATATTTAACTCAAGATGGCTACCATGATGCTAATACGCTTGAATGAATCGATAGATGATTTATTGGTTACAAAAAAGAACATATTATTAATTTTAAACTAGCATACGTTAGTTATTAAATAAGCAAGTTGGTAATATGTATTATAGAGAAGTTTTAAAGTAGTGTAGTGTTGTAAAGTAGTAGCGTTTTAATATTATGTTTTTAATACTGTACATTGTATCAAATAACTTCACTAACTGATATAACGCCTCAGCTAAGTATATAAGCTATGATCACCATATTTTACTCGGTGGTAGGGCTTTGTGCAAGCCCGTCTGGGTAGGTACTACCCACTCATCAGTAATTCTACCGCCAAACAACAGTACTCAGTATTGTTGTGTTCCGGTTTGAAGGGTGAGTGAGCCAGTGTAACTACAGGCACAAGGGACATAATATCTTAGTTCCCCAGGTTGGTGGCGCATTGACGATGTAAGGAATAGTTAATATTTCTTACAGCGTCATTGTCTATGGGTGATGGTGACCACTTACCATCAGGTGGCCCATATTCTCGTCCGTCAACTTATACCATAAAAAAAAATTATTTATGTATAAGATACTCTGAATCAAGCTGACGGCCATGCTCGTTACTTGCATGAATGTATGATTTATTGTATACCAAATTATTACATAATACAACATTATCCATGACTTATGTTAGATATTTAAACAAAGAAGACATTTCGATGATAGTTGTGACCAATACACGCCCTTTTTGAAAGTTTAATGTCATGGGGATTTTATTTTCTGAGGATTTATAGTATTCATTGATTTTTTATAAAACAACCATACATTTATGTATAAAAGATCTTCTTACAGGTAAATATTGACATAGATAGGCTTTTCGAAGTATAATTTACGCGGTAAGCCTTGATCAGTGTCCGGTTATTATTTATAAAAAAAATCGCCGATACTTGGTATTGCCGTTTGGCGATAAGGATATGTGATGTATCCCGTATCCCGATATTAACGTCATGCCCGATTGCCGCTTCATCATTTAGGAATACATTTTTTTTATGCACACATTTTAACCATACATCCGCTTTATCTTATGCAATAAACTAGACTCAGTTCCTAAATCAGGGAGAATTTAATATTAGTAATAGTTTTAGTTACTACATTAAACTGTTACTACTTACCACTTACAATGAAAATAATATTCTAATTAGCAGAATTAAATAAGAACCAACATCAGTGTGACCATATGTCATTTTTTTTAAAAGGAATAGTAAGAGTGCTGCAATTTATTAAAGGAATTACGAATATTCGTATTCACTCCTTCTCTAAAACTTTTTACTTGCGAAGGGATCAGTGACCAGATTTGATCCAGCGATTTTAACGCTTAATCTAACAGTCAGTCAGTTTTGTGCTCATTTGGAGCCTTAAGTTTCAGAATTTTTTTGTTTCATCGTCGACGTAATTGGATATTTTTATTTTAATGAATATAAAACATTACTTTATTTACGCTTCACAGCTATTTTCAATCGATTTCAAAAATAGGAGGTTATCAATTCGTCTGTATTTTTTTTATGTTTGTTTCCTCATAACTTTTTATGCTCGTATTATTTTTTGATAAATATAAGTAGGATTTTCTTCGCTGACACCGGCTCCACATATAACTAACACTAATTTATGAAATCGTAAATCGCCTTTTAAGTAGTCTAATATTTTTCATTTCATTTTACTTAGGAGGAATCTAAAAATATTTTGAATACGTAATCATTTTTATTACTTTTTAGTTAATATTAATTTGTTTTAAAATAGTTTTTTTTTATTTGAAGTCGGTTTTTTGGTCGGTAATATATTTTGTTGTTAAATGGAATTAGTAGAACCGACCTACTAATTATTATAGGTTCATTTAAAGTTATACGTAAATATGAAACTTAATACATTTCAAATAAATAACCAACCTAACATTATCTACTTAAGTTGTGTGCATAACGCTAGGCTCTTATCAAACATTGGTATTTATCATACGAGTTTTTTCACTTTATGATAAACAACAAGATCTACTATACAGTTATTGTGGTACACCTGTTCACTGATGATTTGATCAGTTCTAGAAACTTGGCTTGACCAACATCAGCCTCGGTATAATTAAACTATGTTTTTTATAGATGCGTGAGATGACAGTTTTTTCAATTTAAGAATTAAAATGTATGAACAGATTTATTTGAAACCTTCCTCTATATTGGATAGATCCAATAAGTATATTTAGGCAATGTAAAATTTTTCGTCAAAGAATCTATATGAATATTATAAATGTGAAAGTATGTGTAAGCTCTGTATGTCTGTCTGTCGCTATTTCACGAACGAAAACCGAACCGATGATATTTAGTATGAACCGAATTGATTAAATTCAGTATGAAGCCGACCATAGGCTATGTTCTCTCCCTCACACACGAGAACTAACACCAAAAAACGCGGACGAAGATGCTTGAGTGACCACTAGTACAAAACAATATCATGTTGATGATGATGATGAAAATAAAGTTCAGTCTCGAAATACAAAATTTAAATGTTCATTTTTTTCATTATAATTATGTATCCTAGGTTTATGGCAGATGTCACTTATCCTTGTGAATCACGAATATCTGATTTATAAAAATAATAAGGATTACTACACTACTTTGAAAAAGCTCGCCAACCAAGCTGCTCAGTAGTTTTAGCTGCCCTAGACCCGGGCTTACTGGGATATAAGACAATTCTGTTGCTGGTCTTAATTCCCGATGGATTATTATGATGATTAATATTACTAATTTTGTTTGATTTCTCTTAATATTTATATAACTTAGTTGTAGCTAAGCATTTTAAATCCTGTCAAACTACTTTTTAATTAAGAGATATCATATGATGATTCAAAAGTGATGTTATGTGATGTGATGAGATGTGTAAGATGAAAATACATCTTAGTATTAAATAATACTAAGATGTATTTTCATCATTACAATTAATTGCATTTGTTTATCATTGTAGTTTGCTATATGAAATCTTTGTTGTTAGTTTTTAGTTTGTAGCATAGAGAAGAGAAGCAACTCTGAAAATTATATATTGTCATTTATATCCGTTGTATAAATTGTATTATTATCTTGTTACATTATTATTAAATAATATCAGGTATCTTCTAAATTCATTTCATACTAGAAACTAAAATTTAATGGACAGTAGCTTAGTACGAAACTTCAATTATAGTGTATCTGTACCAATATTTTACTATATAGTAGAATACTACTTGGCCGCACTACTTTATATAACTCTTAAATATATGGATGTCGAGACATTTAATTGCATATACATATATTCCTTATTTCGTTCGTATAGAAATTCACATATTTCATTTTTATGCTTAGGTAATTATTCTTAAGACACGTTTAATATAGATTCTACAGACGTTGTATAACAATAGATCAATGGAATGGCCATTCCCTAGTTAACACGCTGTGTATTTCAAACAACTTTGTGGGGCTCCCATCCACTATAATTAATGTTACTCATTGCTAGCTTGTTAAAAACAATAAATGCAGAGATAATAACTTGTAGAATGTTGATAATAGTTACATATTCATTATACGTATGATGACTCCATTTTTTATGTATACTTTGAAATCCATAAATATACAATTAAATGAAACGATAAAATTGTTCCAGTTTAACAGCAGACTACTTCGTTAAAATGTTTCATTTGAAAGTCTTATATCGACAATCATATGGATCACTGTCCAGCTAAATGCTTAGCCATTTGCTTATGATTCACTACTAACCTGGCTGGCTCACCCTTCAAGTCAGAATACAACGATACACATAGAGACCGGTACCGTTTATTGTCAGAATAACTGTTGAGTTGATGGTACATAGAAGGACGTGTTCACGTAAACTTCTGTGAATTAGTTACCTAAAATACACTTATCGAATATAAAAAGACAAACATCGGCTGTTTCAATTGACTAAGCTTTTTGCTTTTTTTGCTACACAAGCCTTTACATATCATATCATCATACTGCTCACTTTACTGGGCTGCTACAGAAAATTCAAATATATTTTTGATTGAATTGATGTATATATATTTATCTTTAGCCCCATTACAAAATGTCATCCTTAATGTTCACCCTATACCGCCCATAATTTCATAGTACCTTCGTTGGAATCGCTGGTATAGTAGTATTCGCATTATTTCTAACATTATATAAGTAGATAATAATAAACAATTAACCAAAGAAGAGATTATGCCCAAAATGGTACGTTAAATGTCATGCAGTAACTAAATAAAAAAATCAAGTAAATGACAGTCAGTTAGTAAAAGTCTATAAAGCCAGCAGCAAGCAAAATATTTTTAGTACGTGAATTAATATGCAAAAAAATGACATAATAATACTTACGTACATTAGTTAGACCTTATAAATGAAATGACGTTTTTTATTTTAATTTTATAAGATTGAATAAAATGGGTAAGAATCATCCAAATTCAAAAATGATAAACCATAACAATCTACAGAAAATTCCGCGTCAATGGTTATAATCTCAGACCGTTGAGACAAGTAGTTTTCACATGATTTTCGTAAAAAAAACACACATAAATCTAAATAAACGTAATTGATAGATAACAATTCTTGTAATTGGTACAATAAATTTGCTTTATTATTACTTTTACTAGAAAGGTTTATTATAAGCTATGCCTAAGTAACTGTGTTCTACGAGCATAAATTTTATTACAAGGGAAGTCACATAAAATTACGTAGTACATTCGTAGATTTCAAAATGTTACAAATAATAATCATCATTAACATTTTGTTTAAATAATTCCTCTTACTAAATTATATATTATGATAAAACTATTTAAAAATCCTATAGTTTTTATACTGCTACAATAGAAATGTTATAAATTAATATAGAAAAACTGTAGAATCACATTTATAAAATATTTACCTAAATAAAGAAATATTACCAAATTTGCAACGAAAGGCAACACCGAAATAAGCTATCTATATAACAATACCAATTCCATCGCCTTGAAGATGTAAAATCGACAGGGTTATTGTAGTTAGGGAGGCGAGGTAGCTAAATGGCGTAATTCAAAGGCGCCGTCGAGACCTATCAAAATCGAAAGTTAAAATAATTTCGAAAAGAAAAGCTCGTATGGTAAAAACCATTTTAGCGGTGGGTTTGGCGTGTACGGTTTTTCAAAAATGTTAAAAAAAAACAGTTACTTGGGCATTCTCGAGCGCGTCAGATATTCATACTACGTATGCCCCAAGTGCCTCTGATAACAACGGTACACTAATCTGCCGGTTTGCGTGGTGGGGGTAGGCATATAAAGTAGTCAAAAATGCAAAAAAAAAAAATTTACTCGAGCGCGTCAGATTTTCGGAAGGGGTGTTAAGTAGGCCCCAAGGAAGCTCCCTTTAAAAAAACTGACGATTTCGGCGTGACGATAAGTTACGATGAATTTTTGAAAATGCAAAAAAAAAAAGTTTTTATGTAATACTCGAGCGCGTCAGATTTTCATAGGGGAGGTTTATCTCGGTACCCTGAAAGCATATTTTCTTAATCTGACAAAAATGTTGGTGGGTTCTCTTAATCTGACCGAAATAGGTTTTTTGGTTTCTTTTTTTTCCTTTCTTTCTCCTCTTTTCTCTTAATTCCCTCTTTTTTGTTTCAATTCTTCACTTCGTTTTGCTTACGGTACGTCCGAAAAACAATTTAAGGATCAACAGGCTATTGAATAATATACATACATGAAAATGGACATTTTAATAATACTTTTGTATACAGATACACGTAACTTTTTCTGAGTCCACGAATATTGTCGAGAAGCTTTAGAAAAAAAAAATGTGATATAATAAAAGTCACATAATTTAATCATCGTTATTTCATGTCGATTTTTTTAACACACTCTCAGTTTTCGAGATATACTCAAAATACCGGGAGTTTGAGTTTGTATGATGCTTCAAGTCAAAAGTTTTAACTTTGGACAAAAATGTAAAGAGAGCTTTTTTGTGTAAAATAAAATTACCTTTTTTGTTTATTTAATCTTTTTTTTTGCAAAATGTATCGTTCATTGCGACTTATATGCCGCAACGCGTTTTTCGGAAGACGAAATGGCTCCTCCACACTTCCGGTCATGCGGAAACCGGCAGATTTTGTATTTTTAGTAAGTTTTAGATTATATTCTTCAAAATAAAAAAAATTAAAATCGCGCTCGAGAATGCCGGATTAACGTGTTTTTTTTACAAGTTCGCGACCCTACAACTCGGCGGCGTCAAGGACTTATCGTCGGATTAGTTAAATTTAGTCTTAAAACACTAAAATCAACCCCCAATATCTTAATCTGATGCGCTCGAGTATTTCAGACTATCGTTTTTTTTTTACTAATCTGATCGTCTATCATAGGCGCGCGTCACTACATATAGAGCTAATAGTTTATTAGGTCAAAGGTATCTACTATATCTTAAACTGCCACGCTCGAGTATTACCGAAAATTCCCCTATTCGCCTCCCTAACTATTGGTAATTCGACGTATATCCGTTAACAAGTGATAGAGGTGACTATTTGCAATAATTTTAACCCCCATATGCATAATCCAAAAGTGAACCATTTTTGAGTTATCACGTTTTTTAGCTTTTTACAAAATTTGTCAAAAATGCAACTTCAAAAATTTATTTTAAAAAAAGTATCAATTAAAATCTATTTTTTTCTTTTGTTTTATAAAAACGATTAAACATTGGATATTTGTCAATATTTAAACAATAATTATCGACCCAAATTTAAAAATGCGAGACGGAAAACGAATTTATTTCAATATTTTTTAGATTTTTTTTTCTCAAAAATTATGAAACTTGGCCTGCGGAATATTTTAAAAACATAAGCGTTTTCTTAGCTTTCCAAAAATGTATTTAAAAAAGAAGGAAATTTCAAATCAATCGAACTAAAATGACCAGAAAGGACGCTGGTGGAAATTCGTAGTCGAACATGAAGGAAATCGTACTAAAGGTCGCTCTTTAAAATTCCCACAAAATTAAATAAAAATAACAACCAATGAAAAAACAACTTACTTAACTGACTTACTTAATACAAATTTAAAATAAATTTAGAAACAGAAACAGTTTAATAGCTAAGTTATAAAGAAGACATTTTGTAATATAGCCTAAATAAAGTATTAATAAGCGAATCCGAGAAACTCTTTATAAGAGAGCACGGCACACACAGCATGTTCTACAGTTAATAATGCAGAAGTATATTCTTACTATTATCCTTACGAAAAAGTCCCTGAAAGTTTCCTCCAACCAAAATCGGAGTAGCGAGGTGGAGTAATCTCTATACCTTCTCCTCAAAAGGCACAACACGTCCATACCCAGTAATGCTTAACTTTAGCGGGTGGTTTTATCTTAGGCTGTTATACCTACTTATTAAAGTCCAATCATTTTTATGACATTGGTAGTCCACTTAATAGTAAGTTGTCACCACTACCTATAGATATTGGCGCCATATGAAATGCCAACCATTCCTTATTCATACACCCTATGTAAAGTCCCTTGTGTCTGTAATTGCACTCGCTCTTCAAACCTGAGACCGGAACACAAGAATACTAAATATATATAAATATAGACAGCGGTTTATATACAATAACAATAATATTATTGTCAATCTTGGTCTTTTGGTTCACTTGTACTGCTGTATGCCTATACCTGTATGCTTGTACGGACTCATAACTTATTAAGCCCTTATGTAGAAATAATATTTTTTAAGCAACCCTCTTTTCATACATAGCTATAAAATAAAACCCTCGTCACAATGTAAGCGGAGTAAATTCCTAACAGATAATAGCGTAACTTCATAAAATATTATTTATAAAAAAACCAACTGTTATTTTCGTAATGCCATCTTCCCTATTTATATTTATATTCCTATCGCAAACTGTACGCCTTTTGTAGATAAGGTAAAGGTCAATTATGTAATACTGTAAATTACAAGAACACATTTGGAATCATCTGGTTCATATTGATAATAATTTGTGCATAAGTCCTATACATATAGGCTGACTAGTGCAGCTCATTCTTGCTTGTACGTCTTCGCGTTTGGACTTCATTTCCACTTACCATCAGGTGGAGTGGAGTCATAAGCCTACCCTTTTTTTTCTCGCTGGAAAAACGCATTACGCGCTTCCCCCACGTGATGGAAAGTGGGGGGTGTGTGGGACTCCCCGGAGCCCTGAACGCCGAGTACGCCCCAAGCACACCGGGTTTACCCACTGAAAAACCAGCGGTACCCTCTCCTTCTTTCGGCGGACGCTACGGGATCGCTTACGCATGTTACCGTGACGCCCTGACGGTCGGCCCGAAGTCATAAGCCTACCCGGATAATATAAAAAACATATATATATTTATTATTATTAAACTGAACCTGATGGACTAACTTTTTGGGACGGAGTAAATTTTCTTGTTTCATTTACCTGTAAAGAAGTCGATCAGCTCTTTACAGAACAATGTCCCTTTCTTTATTGAAATTCAGAAAATAATCAATTAAACAAAACAGACAAATAAAGGTTTGTATAAATTGTCCACTGTAAAAATCTATGAACTTTGTATATAATTACATTCTGTTGTATATTTAGTAACTTTATTGCTATGCCGTGCGAAGCCGGGGCGGGTCGCTAGTTTCTCATAATTGAATAACAAGCAGAACTAAAAGAGTAACATTAAATATGAATTGAAAATTGAATACATTAAACAATGTAATAAAAAATTAAGAAATTCAAAAAAAGTTAATGCAAATATTTATAAAACTCACGGCATCGTAATATAATACCTGTTGTTAAACAAGTCATAAGAAATTGAGGTAAATTAAGCTCCAGCACAACGACTGTACAATAAATTAAAATATTCTTATATTAATATATGCATGTATACATAAGCATTTAATTTTAGTCGGTATCAGCCAAAGCAATTTAAGGCATACCTATTTAAATATCGACACGAATATTAAAGTAACTATTTAAATATTTATAATACAATAATTATTTCATGAATTATGTCCTTATAAACTGTTCGATGGCGTAGAGTTTGTTTTAATAATCAATTGTATTTGCCTATTAGTCTTAATTTATCATAATAAGAAATTCATTAAAAAATTCAGAAGCGGTCGTACTTATAAGTACTTTAGTCAGGTTAATTTTGATATGTGCCACATAAGTCCCTTCGAATATAATGTGTATGGAGTAAATGTTAACTGTTTAAAACCACCTTAATCTATAACTGACAATTGAATGTTTGTACCATTTATAATCATACGATACGACAACACCTGTCTGGTACACAACACTTTCCGTGGTAAATATTCTGCTATTGGGAGCTGAAAAATCATTTATATTCAGATTTAACAGTATTTATTCAAATGGGCTATTCTTTAGGGGAAGTACTGTAAATAAAAAAATATTAAATTAAAACATCATTTTTAATATTTTTACAAAAAAATAAAATATCGCAACCTCACATCGTGCAAAACGTAATATTCTTATTGATATTTGTGCATTGTAAACGTAAAGTATCAACTAGTGAAAATAAATAAGGCTTAGAGAGTGTTAAAGGAATTATATTTTGAAATTTAAATACAATTTCAATATACGTATAAATTCGCTTGGTCGCAAAGGTGTAAGAAACTTAACACGTGATAATTCTGTAGATTACTAGATACAACTAGATATATGTCTACTTCGCATGGTCGCGTGCTCATTTTTTAACTTAAATAAAATGTCCGTAGCATATTTTAACGCCTTTTTTACATCAAAGAGTAAAGTAACAGTTTAAAAACCACATTAAAACAAATTCTAAGTTATTATTTTCATTTATAAATCGATAAGTTTGTTTATATATATTTCTCCACGCCAAGTTTAGAATCTCAGTATCAGCCTAATTAGATTTTTATTAAGGCAATTTATTATGAATGGTTATCATCATTTTCATCATTTCATAGTATAAGACGAAGGTCGCTTGCATCTGTTTGTCCCTATGTATGATTAAATCTTTTAAATTATACGGCGGATTTTTATGCAGTTTATTAAAAGATAGATTACTTCAAGAGAAAGGTATATATGTATAATACATGTACAATGTAGTAGAAAAACACTAACAGTTTTAGAGGTTTCTGAAGTGATGTCGTAAATATCTTCATTTTTTGCGCTTACATTGCAAACTCTAGCTGAACTTACACTTTTGTACGCCTTAAAAAGGTTTTTAAAAAAGTCATTAATGGTATATGTCTATCTCTTAGGGATAACTAAAAATAACCATTTTTTATATAGTAATAATAACTTATTTTCAAAGCTATTTTAAGAAATGCATTAATCCTTATCCAATTAAGTACATACCTTAAAAACATTGTGACTTATGTGTTATTGTAGATCAATATGTCCCTTTACAATGTGTAATTTAAAAGAGTATTTTCGAAGATTACAGATTTAAAATACAGAGCCATGGCGGTTTTTTATTGTTGTATTGTCTAACGAAATGTATAGCTGAAAAACTATAAACATTGTAAGACATTCTGTGGTATATTTCGTATCAGTATTGCACCGTGCGAAGCCAACGTGGGTCGCTAGTAAACAATACAGCATGACATAGAGTTATATAAAATAACATCACGGTAAAATCCATGGGAATAAAACTATAACGCTAAATGCAGATGAAACCGGACGAAGTAGCTATAAAAACAAAAATAATTTTAAATGAATAAGATTAGAAAATTATCTAATTTGACATTATTTCGGTTATTTTGTAACGCATAAATCAATTAATGTTAAAACAAATTAAGCAATTCCAATAAATTTAATATCTGACTGGACGCAGAATCAGTAAAGTTTGTTTGAGATCTACGTGTTTTCTCCACGAGGCACCTCTTAAAATTTCCATATCGGGCGAGGCAATATGGTTAGGTATACTGTAGAAATGCACACCTGGCAACAATTAATAGATTTTTATTTGATCAGTTACGCACGCTATCAGTGGAGTATGACTTAAGGTCACGAACCAGCATACTCGGACGTAAATTATCACAATTCAACAATAAAAACAATCCAAAAAGGAGAGTCATGTACCAATCTACCCATCTATGAATAGTAAAAAAGTAAATACCGTATCTTTACATACTACATTTTGTGCATACTGAATCCAAAATGTTAAAATTTGAAAAATGTATGGACAGATCGCCTATCTGGATGGACAAACTGGTTATTTAATGAGGGTTTATCATCATACAGTGACTTTTTACAAATATAATTAATGCTTTTCTAAAGACCACGAGCAGTTAAAATACCTTAGTTAAGCTTAAATATGGATAATGGACATCTTTTGTTTTCACATTATGGTTTCTTCCGTGAGTGAGAACATATTAATAGATTTTGCTTTGATTTAGAAGATCCTGATTTCATAAGGATTTAATAAAAAATACAGTAAAATAATTAAGCAGTTTTATTATATAATCAAAATCAAAATAATCTTTTTTCAAGTGGGCTTTTACAAGCACTTTTGAATCGTCAATTAACAATTAAGTGAAGCTACCATAGGTTCGGAAAGTAGATTCTACCGAGAAGAACCGGCAAGAAAGTAGTTACTCTTTTTCAACATTTAAAAAATACAAAGTCATGTTAGTTAATACAATTATTAAAATTAACATATCCTGCGTGGAAGTCAACAGGTATTAATTCCATGCTTTTCTATCATGTACAAAATCTTATATCGAGTAATACGCCTTTTTTATCAATGTATTGTTAAATTGTATTGTATAATAAAATATATGTCATTATTAACGTAAACAAAGTATGAATATTAGTCTCAAACTTTTAGCATTCGATATTATGTAAACAATAACATCATAATTTATACTTACAATAAAAACTATTGAATTAAGTAAAAAATATTTTATGGTCCGACCCGTACAAGCGTTTATATATTTTTAGAAATATATCGACTTAGAATATTTTATCATCTTGTTCACAATAAGAATACCAAAAAATCTTCAACAGACGTATTTCCAAATCATAAAATAAAGAATAATGTCAACGAACTCTCAAACAGGTGTAAACTCGCATCATGCAATAAAAGTTAACAAAAAGACTATCTCAGTTATCATTACCAATGGGAGGAAGTAATAAAATGGTCTCGATTGAAAAACGGTTACAGAGTGTTGTCCTTAACATTGTGTCATACCTCACATAACTGATATAACTAATTCAATCTCCTCGAACGACGCGACGCGGACGCGGTGACCGCGTTCCCGCCCATTACTTAGGTGCTGGCATACCGACGACGCCTTGCATTGCACAAAGTAAGCTAATTCAGAAGTTTTTAAAGGCTGAGCGTTCAGTGCTCTCACATAAAAATATATTTATTCGCTTAATCTGCATCAAGTTTGAAAATGGGAACACTGAAATGTTTTTTGTTACCTTTGCGCACTTACGAGCGTACTTGCTTAGAGTTTAAAAAACACGTATAAGTTATAATTTTTCTTCTACAGTCATTCAAGTTTATGTAAAAAACATTTACGAGTACGTCTGTCAGTATATATTTTTTTTCATGTGCTATTAAATCAATACAACTGCAAAAACTGTGATTGAATTCTCATTAAACAATTATTAATTGATAATTAATTTCGAGTCACGCTATTTTTATGACAATTAAAATAAAGTTAGCATTATCTATACCTATAATAAAATTGAAGTGTCGTTTGTAATATTAAAATAGCCCTTTTTTACTCAATGCATATACACGGTACATTTACCAAAAGAATATTGTTTACAATTTTTATCTGTCTTGTCTGTTTTTTCCGGCTAATCTGCCGGTAAAAACGGCCGGACCGATTTTGACGGGACTTTCACTGGTTGTTAACTGATGTAACAAGAAGTAACTTAGGCTACAATTTTTTTTTGTTAAATTCAAACGCGTACAACTTCCCGAGACCTTGTACGCGAGCCCAAGCACAGCTAGTAAGAAATATAAAACAATTCTAAATTCGCCAATGTATGTACCTTTGATTAAAATTATGAAAGATAATTTCTACCTTACCATTATACTCTTACCATTCAAACCGGGATATTATACAAATGATACAAAGCGTTTCTACTTGGCGGTAGAGTAACTGAGCAGTTGCTGGTACCCCGGCGTTTACCGGCTTTACTCGATAATATAAAATAAAAAATGTACATTTCATCAAAAATTGCTTTATTTATTTCCTTTGATTTTGGCTTTTAATACTTACCGCTTTACTATGCAAATATCAAAACAAAGTTTAAAAACGGTTATTTTTTTTTTTGTTAAAATTTTATTAATTTAATTATATTTCACATATTATAGTTACGAGTTTGTCAATTATGGTAATAACGAAGCATTGTACGCAAAATAATTTATTAAATTATAGGATATCATTATATTGTTTTATTATAACTATATTCACATAAAAACATATTATATGGTATATAATATAATTTCATTTCTAAAACGTCTCACGAGGGACCTTAAATATACAAGAATGCAGACATGGCCACTTTTTACGTACATTACATAAAATTATAAACATAACTTAAGGTCTGAAATGGGGTGATGTGCTTAACATAATTAAACAGAAAATCGATGCTAATTAAGAATAGCATTCACTTTTTACTTAAACAAACCGTAAGATACATACCAGTTACCATTTTGGTATTTATCGATAGTATTTGAAAAATTAATATGTCGCTAAATTAGTATCATAATATCTAATGAATATTTATGTTTGAGAAAAACTCTAGAAAAGTGAAGGGTAAGTATTAACCTTACCTTATACAACTGTACCTTAGGCTTACGCTATGTTGAAATTAGAACACTGAAAAGTGCTTACAAGAAATTAAGACAGTCTTTAACTGTATTCTTAATATTTTAAACATTAATAAAATACTTAAAAAAAATCAATAATCATATTTAGAATAGCCTAGAAACAATTTTAGCACCAACATTATCATTCAATGATCAACCGGCAAAATGATTAGCTTTCAAGAATCTAACGCTCGTGCTGTCGACACATTCTGTAAATGAAATATATCCTTATTATCTGTATGTCAAAACTATTAAAATAGATATAAAATAAAAAAAAAATAAAAATAGTTCGTTGAATATACATAAAAACCCTCATATAATAAATATGTACTAATTTAATTAAATAAAAACAAGACAAAAATACCTCAAGGCAGCACTACTCATACAGATGTAGATCTAGGAAAAGCGTGAACATATACATGCATTATTCATTGGTACATCCGCCAGTGTGTCTCTTCTAACGGTCTGACTACAAGACGCTAAAATTTCTATAGCAGGAATCATGATATTATAAAGCGAACTATGAGGTTTTTATTGACATTCATTGAAAAATGCGTTCACATACCTTGCGCGACGACTTTTGAATGGATTTGCGGTAAATACGAGGATATATAAATAAGTGAACATCGAAAATACTGTAAATTTTTTAAAGTATACATTTCAAGCACTATTGTATAACAAGAAAGGAAATTATATAATTCGAAAATTAAATATATACTATTGTAACAAACTTAAATAAAATGCATCTAAATGTATGCTTCAAGCGTAATATCAATTTTGTTGGGTCTTGAAATTTTATCCTTAAGCGAGATTTTTGGTACTCTAGCATAACCAACTAACGGATAACTCTGCTTATTTATATGTAGGTATGCAGTTGTCGTAAACAATATTAAGCGTTGTCCAGGCATACGACGCAAGTACCTACTCGTAAACTCTGTAACGAATATTTTCAGACAATTTTCTCTGGTATATTCCTTGAACATTTAATAACAATAAGGAAATTATAAAAAATAAAGTAAAAAAATTGCCTTTTAATGTCGCATTGCTAAGCTACGACCTTCTTTCACTTTGATGAGAAGATTAAAAGTTTACTCAAATATCTACCAATCCATCCGAGGCGTTTGGTGGATATGTCACAGCCAATTAGTCTTTCAGTTATCAACCCAGACACTGCTTATTAAGCTAGTTGCCTGCGACAGAAACACATGCTACGGAATTTTACCAAAGACATGCAGGTTTTTCTCAAGATGTTTTACTTCGCCAAGCATGAGATGAATTATAAACACTCATTACGTACATAAAAAAAAATTGGTTTGTCGCCGTAATCTTCAGTTCAGTTGCACGTGTTCATACCACCCTTTTCATCACGCAATGGAAACCTTCAGAAAGATGCAAACGCACCTGGGACGGGGGGAACCCGGTTATGCATGATTCCAATTCTAAAACCACTATGATGGCCGTACTTGATACAGAACGGACTGACTGTGTCGATATAACACATCCCGCTTCCTGCACCTCCGCAGGGTTCCGCCCGTGGATCGGCGGATCTCCCGTCAGCGAAGGTTATCTTGGCTCGCTCCCCACTCCTCGGCAGCGCGAGGCCATACGTGTCCATGGCCCACCGGATCATTTTTAATTGCTCGGCATTTCAATGGGACTGGTGCGATCTCGGCTCATGATTAACATATTAGGTTTAATAAACTAGAAATTTTACAAAAAAAAAGATATACATATTTTACTTGCAATAAATTATTATAACATAATAATTTGTGATCGAGATAGCCCAATGGTTAGAACGCGTGCATCTTAACCAATGATTGCGGGTTCAAACCCAGGCGAGCACCGCTGAATGTGAGGAAACCTGCACGTGTCTAATTTTATAGAAGTTCTGCCACATATGCATTCCACCAAGCCGCATTGGAACAGCGTGGTGGGATATGTTCCAAACCTTCTCCTCAAAGGGAGAGGAGGCCTTAGCCCAGCAGTGGCAAATTTACAGGCTGTTGTTTGTTTGCTAGCTTGTATTATAGCATATTTATTTTTATTTATTTATTTATTTATGAGTCCCCAACAAAAGATACACACTAATTACACATTCAAAATAAAACGGTACAAAGGTTACACAAGTTATGTGCTCCTTCAATTATAGGAGACCACAGCAGATACAGGAAAAAAATATTTTAAACATAAAGAAAATAAAAGTGAAAAAGTTATAAATGGAGGTATAAATACAAATACAAATTAAAATCTTAAAATTAGGAAAAAGCTTATAAACTAAACTTTTTATTATTGTATTAATAATATCACGTTAAAATTTTATTGAGACACACTCTGAATTTGGACAAGCTGTAACGATGAATATCAAGTTCGATATTACATCTGGAAAGTTTGTTATATTGTCTACAGAGCCTTGGAACAGCAGCGTTATGTCCTAGGTTTGAATTAAATGTCGGAATTTTTAAAAGGTTATATGCTTTTAAACGAGGCAGGCCAGAAGGAACATTGATATTGAGCTTATATAGAAGATTACTACAGTCAATCATCCCATGTAGAATTTTGTGTAGAACTATAAGATCTATAATAATTCTACGAGTTGTAAAAGAGGTCATGTGATAAAATTTAAGTCTATCGTTTTAACTCTTGATGTTTTTAGCCTGTAAATATTTGAAAGATAGATGGTGAAGAAAGCGTTTTTGTACTTTTTCTAATCTATGGATGTGAATATTATATTGAGGATTCCATATAGTGCTATTATATTCGAGTATGGGAAGAACCAGGTCATGAATATTTTGATTTTGGTAGAAATGTTCTTGAAGTCCTTCATATTACGGAGTATAAAACCAAGAATTTTAAAGATAAGTTAACTGCAAGGTTGCAGCCGCTATAACTATACTTTCGTACCTAATAAAAGCGTTACATCATATGAAATATTTTTTGTTAAGTAAAAAAACTGTTAATCGTCAGAATACTGTTTCAGTAGTTTTATCATTAATACTTTTTATTTGCTTGTATTCCATATAATGTTAGTTTAGTTGTGATGATGCAGATGGCGCAGGGGTTCAAAAAAACGTGATAACTCAAAAATGGTTCACTTTTGGATTATGCATATGGGGTTAAAATTATTGCAAATAATCACCCCTATCACCTCCTAACGGATATACGTCGAGTTACCAATAACCCTGTATATTTATTAACTAACCATCCTTAGGAAACGGTTTTAAATCTTAACACGAATAACTATTATGGCTTACGCGACGCATCTTAGTAAATCTCCCAATCTGCGTGATTTTTTTCCCTCATCAGCTATCATTGTCATATTTCAAACAATTCAAACAAAACTTTAATTATTATACACCTAAAGCTGACTTATGAATCAGTCCATCCGTTGGTAAAACAATCTAAAAACATTCGAGAATTGTTGTGTCTACCGCGCTTAGACAAACAGAGAGGTAACAGGCGGTATAAATACTGTTTCATAATTTTTGCTATTTGAAATAATATAGTGGAATAATACATTAACTTTGCACACACAAAGTCCAGACTGGTATAGTAATATAGCGGGGTGACTGTAGATAACGAGGCATATTTCAAGGAGTCTGTTTATTCAGTGTCGAATCATATTTATGATTTGAGAAATCGAAGAATACAGTCTTTACGCTTCCAATGGGCAATATATATTACCAGTCACCTTCAATTCACAGCATGTAGCCGGTGATTGATGTGTAGTAATTTAATTATTATATAACACAAGAGTACATACTATAAATATATTGTCTTGTTTGTCTTTAATTATATTTCATATAATAATATAAATGTATAAATTTGTTTAACTAATATTAGCAAGCGAATGGTGTATGTATACTGTAAGCAAAGCAGAGCGGGACGGGTAGCTAGTTCCTCATCAAGTAGGTACATTATATTTAAAAAAGCGTAAGTTATATCATTTGAAACAGAGGCAGTGATTGCAAAAGATCTATAATAATACAACAGAAACAACAGTTGTTAATTTCCATCTAATCTAAACAGTAATAAACTTTCTTATACAGAATCGTTGTGCGTGCGATCAAAAAATGAACAACACGATTCTGATTGGTCGAGATTCTTCAATGACTTTGCGTCTGCGTAGTACAGTTACTTCTAAAGCGATAAGTGTAACATCGAGGCTACTAAAGAATCCACAAATAAATATGGAACAACATTTAAACTAGTAGTATTCAGAATATATTCCACTTCTGTATTTAATTTACACTATAACTAAGTATATGTGTGAGCCACGGAAAAACTATTTACATAAAAATGTTGAAGAATGCTTGAAACTAGTACTTAAAAAAATAACTAAATTTAACATAAACTTCAATATAAGTTAAAAAGATATATTTTTCAACAAGAAATGATCGTGGGTAATTCTTCGAATATAAGATAAAAAGAAGGCTTAGAAAATGTAAAATATATTATGCATTTTTCTATTTTTTTCCAGTCAGTGGAATAAAAAAATATTGGCAATATGGAGTACACCGAAGCTAGTATGTTTATAATTTTCATTATAGTATTAATGAGATGATATAAAATTTATATCTGATAATTTAATAGTGCCGAAATACAAACGGTATTTAAACGAGTTCGACTGGCGCTCGATCAATTACTTGTAACATTTTTAACTCCAGTTTGTAATCGACTAAAGTAAACAATCAAATGCGACTTATGTGAAATTAGAAAAAATCTACAATTTCTTTCTGATACATATTTCCATTTCGCGCAATTGGGAGTTTAAAATTAACCGCAATAAGTTATAAAATATGCAAAATAATGTAATTACTCCAATATAAAATTATATACTACACTTTAATGTACAGACAGTAAAAATCCAAACATTTATTACCGCTACGCTCATCACGAAGGCGATATATACCCATCCTCATCTTGATCCGCCAACCAAGTTTTTGTTCCCTTACATGGCATATCTAGACCAATTAATGTTATTTCCATGGGTCCACTTTTTTATAAGTTACTGTCATTTAATCCTGTACGAGAAGTTTTTTAGACAAAAAATCTTATTACTTGCTCAACATCCTTGTATTTTACCGTCGGAAAAACTGATCCAATTAAGTGGATCCCTTAAGGTTTCTAATTAAATAACGATAAATCTGTTTTTCATTACATTTAAATGGCAATTGATGGGTTAAGAACTAGTGCGTATTTAATTGATAGTAAATTTGTTGAATACGTGAGGACCTAATGAGCGTGTAGTGAAAATGTAGCTTTAATCAAATAGACTCCAGTTGTAATTACTGACCAACCCGTATTAGAAGAGCGTGGTGGAATATATTCCAAACCTTCTCCTCAAAGGGAGAGAAGGCCTTTAGCCACACGAATTTAACAATTATTCCATAACATTGTAACTGTTAAACTGTTTATTTATAACATTATATTTTTAATAGTTCTGAAATAAAAACAAAGTAGCAATGTATAGAGCAAAAATGTACGACTTCTCCTTTATCTTTTATGATTATAATATACAAAGTCTACTCAACAAATAGGTTAAGAAAGAACCAGCAACGAAGCATAAAAAGTGTCAGCTAACTCGTTGCAAAAAGATGTCGCTGAACAAAATTCAAATGCATAATATTGGATGTAATCTATATTCGATTCATAGAATCGAATGCGGTGAATCGAATAAAAAATTGAACGATAATATTGCAAAAAACGTGATGCTGCGTCACGCACGAGCTCTCCGAGTCGAATCTCGAAGTCTTTGACATCGATAACTGATTCATGGCAGAAGTATCTTGACAACTTCTTTTGTAATTGGAATGTCACTCATTTCAAACTTATATTTCTTACTTTATTTTATTCTAAAGAGTTTTTTGTGTATTTAATTGTATGTAGGGTATATATTTTCGTATTATAATTTGTTTGCGTTTTATACAATATTATAACAAGAAATAAGCATATTACTGGGTAGACTTATTTTTTAAACTAAGACAACCCAATTTTAATGTGTACTTAGTATAAAATTATAGCCATTAAGTTCTAAAACATCAAAATGATATAAAATGAAAATGAATAAACAAAATAACCACGTTTTCAAATTATTTTGTTATCACAATTCATTAAGTAATTATATATGTAGTGTTAGTTCTTGTGATCGAAACGAGTTTTTATATTTTAATATAATCACAATAACGGTTGCGATCACAATAGAAACTATCTATACATATTAATTTATTTAAATCACTGAATAAATAATATTAATATAATCAGTTGTAACACGTTAAGTCGGACAAATTCAAAAATAACTTAAGTGATCATGATTTTAAAGTACGTATATTATTGTTTTATTTTATATATTATATTTACTGTTGTTAAATGGTAAAGCAGCATTTCTAGAAAATATAGTGATAAATTGGGTTACAATTATTACAAGTGTATTAATTGTAATCTAAATTATTGACATTAATAATCGTAAGGTAAGGCGGAAAAAATACGTCTAAAAATGCAATTGTAAATTGTCAATTGCATAGATGCCATAAAGATTGAGAAAATAGTAATTACTTAGTTTTTAAGCCAACCAAACAAACAGGAAACCATTATAACTAAATAAAAACAGGAAACTTTTGATATAAATTAAACTAATGAAGTAAAGTTTGATACATAACTAAGGCTAAATAAGTAAGCATTAAAATCTTGCATTCGACACAATAGTGCTATCAGACTTCATAAACCTTCATCACAGCTATTTTCCATCGTATATCACGGTTTTGTGATTATGACGCGACAAGCGTGCATGAACATTAAACGGCTATTACCGATATAAGCGCATGCACATCAACTGGACACTTTAACATTGTAGAACATGTTTTTTTTTGTGTTATCAAACCAAGCGAAGAGTGTGATCCAGGCATTTACGATTAGACCAGGCTGATTTAAAAAAGACTTAAAAATTAAACACAGATGTTTAAAAAATAATGAAAGCAGAAAAAAAAAAACTTTTTTAGTATTAGATTACAGTACTAAAGAATTCACAAATTACCTCCATTGATGTTGTAAATAGTCTGTCTGAAATAAAATGGTAAAATTCTTACGACATTTTACTTCGTACCAGGGTTTTATACATGCCCATGTAGGTAGAAACCACCCATTTATAAAACATTCTACCGCCAAATAGCAATTCGTAGCATTATTGCGTTAATGACCTAAGTAAGGACCTTAGTTTCAAAGGTTTGTGGTGCATGAGCGATGTAAGAAATGGTCAATTGTTTTTTTTATATCGCGTGTGCCCTAAATTGGTGACTACTTACCACGTTTGTTATAATAAAAATTAAGCAAAAAAATCGATACCTTATACCGCTATTTTTGACCCGCTATTCAAAAGTAATCCAGCATAGGATTTTTACCAAAGAATAATAGCTGGGGTACGTATCATATAATTATTAACAAAGATGCGTAATGAAACATATGGTGCCCACATTAACTAGTTATGATTAAAATATTTTATTTCAATATGAACTTTTACTTTTTATATATGTAACAATTAATTTAAAAATAAAAGTTGCACCATAAAAACCCGGCCCAACGGTCCATTTATTGTGATATAACCATCCCGTAATTACAGTGGCATCTCATGTTTGTAAAAACGAGTAGCGGTCCGGATTTAATGTGAACATCTATAGCTCGGTTAAAGAGTGTATCCAGAGCGCTTATTATTATTATCTTTACTAAAGTAGAATGTAAATTGTTACAAGTGTATGATATGTATACTTGTATAATTTAACTTTAGATGATTAGTAATAACGTCGTACGAAGTCGTTTTTGTAAAAACTTGATTGTCTTGATTTTTTGGTCTTTTCGATTGAATGTTAATCTACATTTTATTCATGTTATAATTTGAAAATAATGCTAAAACGGTTAAACAACTCAATTGATTTTATTTTATACTAGCTGTGCCCGCGACTTTGTACGTGTTTGAATTTAACAAAAAAAATATTGTAGCTTTAGTTACTCCTTATTATATCAGTTATCTGCTAGTGAAAGTCCTGTCAAAATCGGTCCAGCCGTTCCAAAGAATATCCGGAACAAACAGACAGATAGACAAAACTGTGAAAAATCTTATTTCGGCATATGTATGTATACACGGTACACCGTATATACAGACCGTCGGAAGTATATGCTGCGAATAACGCAGCTAAATTTATTAAAATTAACAGTCATTTTACGATTTTAAAACAGACCCTTAATTAATAATTACATAAAATTTTTTTACAAGCGCGAAATTTTATTATAACATCATCATCATCATCGTCAGCCTGTTTTTGTCCACTGCTGGACATAGGCACGCGACTGTGGTCTTTCTCCGGCTACTCGCATCCAGCTCCTGTCTGCCGCCTTGCGTAAATCGTCACTCCACTACGTTTGCCAAGACGTGAACTCCACTCTTGCACCCCAACGGTTGTCGGTTCTACGACAAATATGACCAGCCCACTGCCACTTCAGCTTATTAATCCGGTGGTTTATGTCGATGACTTTGATCCCTCAGAGAAACGAGCATAGCCCTTTCCATAGGAAGCTGATCGACTTTAAGCTGGTGGACCAGCCTTGTTTTGAATGTCCACGTTTTGGCTCTGTATGTCATGACAGGTATCACTCTTGAAAACAGATTATAGATTTGGCTCAGTAGAGATATAGGACGATAGTTCTTCAGGTGGGTTTTGTCTCCCATTTTGAAGAACAGGATCACCACACTCCTACTCCACGCCTCCGAAGTTCTCTCTTCGAAGAGGACAGAGTTAAAAAGCTTCTGAAGTTCCCTAAGTACCGGTTTACCTCCTGCTTTTAATAACTATGTGGTAACGCCATCCTCTCCAGGGGCTTTTCCATGTTTAAGTTGTCCAAGAGAAGTCTCGATTTTGCCATTACTGACTTCAGGCAGGTCTTCGGAGAAATGGTGTGTATATAAATGTAGCTCTACGATCATCATTTTCGGGATCGCCGAGGAGCCGTAGAAGTCCTCTACTTCCAAAAGTTCTGCCGGCTTGGAAGAAACGACTTCTCCACTTGCTGTGATCAACTTCTTATTAACTTTAAATTAGGTCGACTTGCCAAACATTGCTACTATGTTTGGCAAGTCGACCGATTAAAACTAACTCTATTCTCAGCTTTTTCTTCTCAATCCAATCCACATGACTTATAATATAAAAGCTATTGCTATTCGTCTTGAAACTGTTAACTAATTATATTTGCTTAAGGTTAATGTCAAGCAAATCATTTGTTTTCATGTATGCGAACAGTATACACTTATTGTATATTAATTATGTTTTCTGAATAACCGCTTAAACTACTATGACAGCATTTTTAGCTAATTGAATATAATTGTCACGATTTAAAATACTCATTGAACAAAACTGTTATTTCGTTGTGTTTTTAGTTTTCCCTATTACAAGTCATGAATGGCCATTGTAACTTGGAAAATAGAAAAGAATTCATAGAAGCAATCAATATAATTGTCAATTAAGCGCGTCATTATTATTTTCGTGTCTCATTATTAGCTTATTAAATTGACAAGTTATAAAACCTTGAATTGTCATACGGTTTTTACTTTGTGGCTAACGTAGGCATTTACGTATCTTAACGTTTGCCACTTAAGTGGTAATCTTGTTACTTAAATGGCACGATTCAACAACCATCGTATATAAAGTATTTATATTACACTTTTGTAAAAGGTCATAATAGACAAGATATACTAGTTACTAATATTGTAAATGGGAAAGTTAATATATATTTTCCTCATGTTTCAATTGTGCCATCAATCGAAGGTTCCTCCTATGGTATTCTGATGAATTTTGTCGTGTACAACTCACTTTAAAATAAAACATTTTTATGATTTAATTTGCGCATAGCAATGTGTTCTTGATATATACTTAATTATTTTAAATATTCAGAATTTAACTGTTTATAACAACTATTTTACATATCTTAAAGTCAATATAATAAAGTAACTAAATGGCTGCGATAATTGCGAGTTCTCCACGGCAGAATCTATATTCCAAATTAATGGTAGCTGTACATGTAATTGCAATCTCTTGTTGTGTCTATTCAAGGAAAAATTGTTCTAAGTGTGATTTTTTAGTTGGTAATTAAACCATAAAATTAATGATATACTAAACGTTTAAAAAGCACTTGCGATACCATACTTGAAATTATTTTTATTGATTGCAAGATAGCGGACTATAAGAATGGTCTTTTCTATGAATGAATAATATAAAAAGGTATCAGGAATGCTTTATATTACCAATGCACTGTAAATCGAGCCATTTGAGTCCTTTACGTCTCTCCCTGCAATTAGACTGGCTTACGGCTATTCTCATACTTCATGTACTTGAATATCAAGATAATTTTTTTCCAATGAGGTATATTCAGTGAGTGATCGATACTGACTTGCAATCACATCATCAACAATAAAATATTCTTACAAAGAAAAGAAAAAACGATACCAATTCTGCTTTTAAGGGCCATAACTAAGTAACTTTATAATAACTATATATAAGAGTCCCGTATGGATAAGAATCACATAAAGTTTACCTCAGTCATTTGAAGTTATAATTTTCAAAATCCCACCCTTAGCGGATGTTTACAGGATATAAAATGAACCTATTTATCACTCTCAACTTTCTAGGTTAGTTATTGGTAGTGTTGGTTATGCATCCATTGTAGGACAGGCAGGGCCGGATTTAGGGAAGGGCAACCGGGGCAACTGCCCTAGGGCCTCCACATAAGTGGGGGCCACAAAAGTTTTCAGTGAGTTAACAAATACCGAGATATAGTCAAATTATAATAATCTTACTACTTAATATTTAAAAAGTTACCGATACCAGTCAAGAAAAACTTACTGATTAAAATTAATAAAACCTTAAGCTAATCCATTAATCCATGATATAATTATTAGGATCTCAACGCTCCTGTTGATCTAGGGCCTTCACTGCTTTGTGGCCCCAGGGCCTCCAGACCTTTAAATCCGACTCTGAGGACAGGACAAATGATTTAAAACAAATTTATTGATAAAAATAACCTTAAAATCATGGTTAATATCGATTCTATTTATTTGATACCCGCGTCATAAATTTCAATTGATTGCTTCAAATTTGGTAGACTCCTTCTAAATAAATAAATTGATTATCCGTGCCTAAGAAAAGCATAACCGTGTGTCAATTAATTTGCAAAAAGTGTTATTGGATTTCATAATTTTTTTTTTTAAATAATTTAACAACAATATGTATATGAGTATGTATTAGGTAAGTAATAGCCATTCAATTAACAGCCTAGCCTTTCATTAAACGGCGCTGTTCAAACAGAGGCCTGAATGACATTCAGCCAATATATCTTCCATTCAAAGAAAAGGATTATTAGCTCAATGATTTATACTCTCCTGAAAATCGAGATAGAGGTAGGAGGAAGGTATCTAAAATATTCTGTTGTAGGAATTTAATTTAGTAAAAAAGTATTTAATTAAAAAAGTAAATAATAATGAAATAATAAGCATACATAGGAATATTGTTACCTTAAAATACCGTCCGGGCTTTATATGGGGTTGACTGATACCAAAATTTACTACAGAATTTTTATATTTAAGACATTACATTAGAAACTTCAATCAATAAAAAAAATATCAGTGTTTCTATAATATAATGGCCATGAATTATTTGCAAAAACTGTCCTCTCAAATCACTCTATCTAGTAAAAAAAACCACATCAAAATCTGTTGCTTCTATAGTTTTAAAGATTTAAGCATACTTACATAGAGATAAAGGGACGGGGAAAGCGACTTTGTTTTATACTATATAGTGATTTTAATTTCATTTGTTGTTATTGACTATTGAGTTACTATAATATTAATTTTATCATGTCATGGCTCGTCATGACAGCGATCAGCTCATGCTGATGAGCTCTCTCTAGGAACTATTACATAAACAAACCAATAAAACTTCTCAAGCTCATATTTACAGACTCCTAACTTTTAACTGAAAGAGTCTTCAAGCAAAAATATTTTTTTCAACAAAAATAATAAATAAACTCCTTCAGAGTGATAGCCTCTACTCATTTTAATTAAATTGTAAATAAGGTATAATTTTTATTTTTTATTTTTCAATAACTGCGTCAAGACTTATAAGGAATTTCACAATATATCGATATTTTTTTTTATGAATCTATGTTAATACTATCATTTGTTCTTATATATTTTTATCAAAGCCAAATTATAATAATTTAAGTTAAAAATTTTAATCATAACCGAACATTCGAATAACTTATTGAACATCTGGGTCGTTTGTTCGCGTGCTGGTAATCACAAGCCTGACCTGTCAGAGTACTCGGACATGCGATGCCGGGACTCGAACCAACTACTTACTACATCAATGTGGCAATTTAAATAAACATTTCGATATTATCCTTGTAATATGTTCTCTATAATTTTACAATGGTAATTAAGGTATTTGATTTAAGAATTGATAAGCCCTGATTCCTTGTAAAGGCTAAACAGTTTTTAATTGGTAGTAAAATCGTATGCAAGCCTAGAATGGCAGGGAATTCATCATTTAATATAGTAATAAGTAGTAATACAATGTACCAAATGTACCAAATACAGGTGTATTTGGTACATTATAATGTGAAGCTATAAAATTAATTGTAATTATTTTTACATAAATTACATATCATAATAAATCCCACGGACAAAATGCGAATATTTATAAGAATATAAATATACATCTTAAAAATAGCAGTGTTTAGTATGATTGGATACGAAACCTTACGCAGTGTTTAGTATGATTGGATATGAAACCTTACGTAAATTGCTAAATTCAGAATGTACTTAAATTTGGAGATGAAAAGCTGAGTCTAAAAACTTAATTACGAAGTGAACTTGATTCGCTGATCGGGTTGGCAGCTTTTCGCGTGATACACACAGCTGATGCAGTAACCGTATATTATCATAACATATTTTCATTAAAAGAAATATTCCTCATCCAAATACAACTGTTACATTTTTTCTCGTTAAGCACACGGACTACTCACGCTATAATCTCATTGAATAATTCACGACAGAAATAAAAAGAATTTCAGTTAAAATGTCATTAACTTTTAATTTAATTTATTAAAATAAATAAGCTTGCTGAAGTTAAAAGTTTATTCATTTGAAGTTTATTGAAATAAAAAAGTGGATTCCCGCGGTTGTTTGAACTCTTTTGAAATATGTGTGACTTTGTTATCACAGAATAAACTATCTTTCTTTATTATATTAATAATGAAATATTTCTTATAAAATTGCTTGGCTCTAAGGCAATTTCCTTTTTTATAACAATCAATCAAATAAATATGCCTTATTTATTTGTTTGATTTATATAATTAGTCATCTCAGCTGGAAAATATATTGATTTTAAAAGAAGTACCTATAAATGATACATTAAGCCTATAATGTGCTTCCAACCACGAACTCTGATCTGCTATGTCCTTTATTTATGTTCAAGTAGAATCAAATAAACTAATGTAATTCTAATTACAATATTGAGTCCGAAAATTCAAAATTAGTATGTATTCCAATTAAATTAAACCCTACTACTTAGCATATAACGTAGTAGTAATACGAAAATAAATTTAACAAAAAACATACAAAGGGCCGCAGCCAACTTTAGTATAACATTCAAGTAGCATGTAAATACATACATATATCCGATTAGCTTGGAATTACGTTTAATCGACCTAAAAAAGAAAGAAAGTATCACATCTTTTCTACTTTTTCCATTCAAGTAGCAATTCTCAATATTTTTGTGTTCCGGTTTGATAATTGACTGAGCCAGTGTACCATCAGGCACGAGGATCATATTTGTTCCAAAGGTTACGATATCAATCTTGGTCATGTTGAAAATGGTTAATATTTCTTACAGCGCCAATATCTATGGATGGTCGTGACCACTTACCATCAGACACTTATATAATATTATTTATTTACAACTATAACGATAATGTAATATACGTATTTTACATTTTTAATCATAATATAAGATAATTAGGTATACTCATAGTTAAAGAAAAAAATAAACAGTATATACGATAGCTTTTAGCTCCGAGTTCCTAAGATGTACTCATATATTCCTTCTCATCATATAGGGAAGTAGCCTACATTACATTAAAAACTAAAAAAAAAATCTTTAAATCGAATGGTTAAATGAATGTATATCAGCTGATATACATACATTTGACAAATGCATTTTAAGAGTGTTTAATTCAAGTTGTAATGCATTTAATGATGAGCGCGAATCATAAACGCAAATTGAGCACCGTATAAAGTTATTAAAGTTTGTTTATTTGCGAACCAGTGATATTCGGTTAATGTATTTATCATTAAAGTTATACATTTCGGGATATTTACCATGTTTTTTATTTTTGTTCGGTGGAGCTCGATATTTCGACATTATCTACGAATGTCTTGTTCACGAGACTCGTATATACATCAACGTTTTTTTATTTTTATTTGATTAGATTTCAAAATATCACATAAATATGAAAGTAATTAATATAATTGAAGATTCTTTGCCCAACATATCTGACGGTTAGCATGTAATTTTCAACCGACTTCAAAAAGGAGGAGGTTATCAATTCGTCTTTTTTTTTTTGTTACCTCATAACTTTTTACTGGGTGGACAGATTTTGATAATTTTTTTTTTTTGTTTGAAAGGTAGTGCTTCCCGTGGGGTCCCATTTTTTTTTAATTTTTTTCCAACGATGGTATCCGTATGAAAACGACAAAAGTCTTAAATTTGCATTATGTATGTGCGCGACAAATAGGTGAATAACTCAAAATTGGTTGGCACAATTTTGATGATTCTTTTTTTATTATAAAGGATATACTTTAAGCGTAGTTTGGTGAAAGTTTGGTAACGTTCTGAGCACAGGATCCATGACAAATTAAGGGAACGGGAGGGAACGGAACAATTCTGAGGAGCACGTTAGCAATACTCGGTCGAATCTTTTATTTATGGGTTACTTGGATATTTGAATCACCTTCCGGAACGTGGTTATGTTCATGTAATTGTCATAATCGAATAATATAATCAACAAGCGACCCGCCCCGACTTCTCACGGGTGCAATACTGATACTAAATATACTAAAGAATTTGTTTATTTACGACATCACATTGCAAACTTCTAAAATTTTCAGTGTTTCTTTACTATATTGTTCATTTATTATATATATCAGCCAACCCTATACTATACCTATCAAAAAACAATACGAGAATACTTTAAGAAATGTTTCTCACAAATTACCTTTTATACGATATTATACTGGGTCAATCAAGAGGCTCGTATCGCTTCTTTCTTTTGATTGTTGAAGCGTGTGCCTGTGGCTGACACCGGCTCCAAATATAACAATAACTATAACTACATTATAGAATCGTAAATCGACTTTTAAGTAGTCTAATATTTTTCATTTCATTTTACCTAGGAGGACTCTAAAAAATATGTTAAATATGCAATTATTTTTATTACTTTTTAGTGCATTTTAATTTGTTTTAAAATACTGTTTTGTTTGAAGTCGGTTTTTCTTTTTGTTAAAATTTTATTTATTACAACTGCAGTCTATCATGCGAATAAACAAGTCGCAACTGAAACAATTTCTCGACAACAATGACAACGACCTCTTTTTTAAAAAAACTGATAGTTTTTGTAAAATTTAAACACTTCGATCACAATCGTTAAAATTTCATTAGCGTCGTCTTATGGCCAGACACTTTAGATAATATACCTTATACATGAATTACTCTTTAGCAGCATTGTCACAAATGTAAACAAGAATGAAAAAAGGTTAATATTTTTCACAATTACCTATTTACATTCCATTGTAATTAATAATTGTCTAATGCACCATTAGACTAGTGGTTTTCTTATATGGCTAAGGATCTGAATATCATTATTATTTACCTGGATTGTGACAGCAATAAAGGTGTTCAGTTTTTTGTGTGGAATTTCACTATTCAGAAAAATTAACCAGTCGGGAATTAGAACGTTAACATAGTAACCGAGCATCGGGTGGCACGAAAAGCCATTGATGCACCGCCTGATATCTCTCAAGATGTGTCGGATTGCCGTCACATTATGAAAATAAAAAATAAAGAGTCCACCCATGATGATACCCTCACTTGTCCACTTTACACCTGCGCGATTAGCTAGCTATATTAGAGCCGCCCTGACACAAAATTCAGAATGGAGGACTTCTTCGTATATTTAGCAAACTAACCAATCAATACATGAGTAAAAAATCATAGTTTTTAAATATAATGAGAAAGTAAAGTAAGTTTTTTTTATTCTTGAAAGATCTCGTTACTAATATCTCCTTTTCAAATTACGAATTACAGAAAAGAAATCAGTGTACACTCGTTATACAACGATTATCTAATAATGCCGTTAAACAAAAACTGAACTTCCATAACTTTGTTTTTATTTTTTAATTGAACAATAAAAACAATGTAACTTATATAAACATTTAATTTTTTCCCGTTACATATAAAGCGATTGAAGACAACCGTAAACACGGTTATTTATAATAAAAAAATGAACGATATCACAAAACTTAACCTTTTTATTTGTTTTTAAAAGCATAAAGAAATAAAAATACCATCAACGCAAAATTACCTTTACTCAATATACAATTGAAAGTAAATAAATAGCTTAATGCGTATTACATCTGTCATATGACATTTGAAAAAGGATAATCTTGTCTCTTTAATAACCAGCTAATGGTAAAAAGTGTCTGACATTTCTTTAAGAAATAGCGTTGACAATTTAACCAATACTTAATACCGTAGAACCTTACGACTGTCAAGCGTTGGATTAAAATAATTTGTAACGGAGTTTTATCGAATAACCGCGACTGTATGTCAGGCGTTATAGTATATTATATATTAATACACAATTATAATATATTTTACACAACAAAAGATTCAATATAGAAGGTAAAATTATAATTGGGAGGTTAAATGTTCTACAAGTATTAATCTTGTCCAATGCAGATTTCCTTGTAATGTGTCTCTTCCTGCTGAACATATCGAAGTGATTCATAAAAATCTTTTGCAAACATAACAGATTCGTTCTTATATTTTAAGTAATTATAAATATAATTACAATATAGGTACGTAGCAACGTCTGCTAGCTTGACATAGGCTTAGGTTAGCTGATTAATTCCGACACGATTTATTTTTCGCGATTCGTGATTTGTCAATAAACTAAATCAATAGATAATACATACATAATATCTTATATAAAATTTAAAAAGATAATAGTACTATGTTTTTTTTTTATATTTCGTTCTTTACGATCCTTTGATCGAAAATTGAGATTTGATAATAATTGAAATTTTCTTCTTTTCGAGAGCAAATTTAAAAGCCACTGCAGCTGATATATATAGAATTGTTACTAAGTAATAAATTTTATAATCGACGTGTTGTTTATTCTCAAGTGAGACCAAACAATTACACAGGAAATTAGAACTATGATACTCGAATGAAGCGCTGCATACATTTACTTCTACCAAAGACATTACATAAGTGTCGACGCACGGGGATTCTGGAATTGTTATCTTTAATCTGTTCATAGGTAAATCTTGCCGGGAAACCTTTATTACCCCGAACCAGAATTTAATGACCCGCTTCATCAACAGCTACTAACTTAACCTAAGAATAAGGCAGCGTATACGCTTATATTAAACCAATTGCAAATGAATTGACCGATTTAGATGAATCAAGCGTTCTATTGCAGGTTATATATTTTTTTCCTTTACTATATAGTTCTGGTAAAGGAAAAAAAATCATATAGTTTTTTTTTAACCCTCTCCTTAATAGGAGAGGAGGCCATTAGCTCAGCAGTGGGAAATTTACAGGCTGTTACTTTTTATACAGTTTTCCTGATTTACTACTTTTTTGCTATTACTAATGTTCGCCACTTCTGCTTCAGTTTAAACTATTGTTTTTTGAACGACAACCGGCGGCGAGCTGGGTATTTTTTTGACGGATAAAACGTCATTCGATCGAAGGCGACAGCGAATGAGAGTGTGTCCCGTGTAAATTGTTGCTGTGACATTTAAAAATAAAAACTGTTAATACATTTGATTGTGTTTTCTTACAATTCGTTTGGAAAGTTCGGATTCACTCGTTAAATATTTGTTCCTGCTAGTGACTTTCAACACTATTGACTGTTTAATTGAATATTTGATGTCTCGGAATATTAATCCTTTTCAGATAAAATAAAGTTTTAATTTTAGACGGCTGCTATTAATAGTTATAAACTACATAATATTACACTTTATATTTTCGTTATTGATATTACAATTTACAATTTTATATCGTATTTGCGGTAAGTAAATCATTAGTAAATTTATGAATACTTTGATGTACGTCTGTATTTTTATTTATTTTTAAAATTATTATTATAAATAATTAAGAAGATAACTAGTGAGGCCTTCTGTAAGATCATTATGATTGTTTTCTAAGTTATTAACATGTTTCTTTATTACAATACAACGTATGTAATAAATAAACGAGACACATATCCTTTCTATAAAAGCTCTACTAATTGGTTTTTTATTTATACAAGAGTGCGAAATAAAATAAAAAATACAAATTGATTTTAACAAAAGAAAAAGTGTACAAAAAGTGATTAAAAACTCTGTAAAACAGATTTGTATGAATGTGATTAATACAATTCAATATAACAATACTAATCATAATTAGGTATATTCCATTATTGAAAAATAAAACTGGCTATGTAACAACTTCAAACAGTTTGTCCACATTTAGTCCTTCATTTCAGTTTATAATTTGTATAGTCTTGCATTAAAAAAAATTTTCACGTTGTTATTACTTCTAGTGCATTTTCAGTATTTTTTAAGTCGGTTAAAAGCCTTTTATTAATCATTAAGTATTGTCTATTCTTAGTCACCATTATTCGCACATGGTTCATTATTCATTTCATTGGCTATGGCGTATCAAGCGTAACATCAAGGCGATCAAAAGTACAGTAAATGCTCTCTTTTTCTCTATTTAACCGAATAGAACGAATTTATATTTAGTATCTAGTGCTTGTTACAAAAAATATTTCTTAGTTGTAGACTAACATTTTTTGATTACAGACTAATACAATCACGGCCCCTTATTAGGGTTACATTCCTACAATTACGATTTTACACAGATATTACTATGAGTATTACGTTTGTATACTTTTATATATGTTCTATTTTTCTCAGATTTCTTGAAAATATACGATTTTACCACTCCTAAATAATGCTATTATAATTTTAAGGCATTGTTTTAAAAAATGCTCCCAGTCAATCAACTGTACAGTGTTAAAATTAAATAAAAGTACGATTAGTATGTATAAATAGAATCATATTTTTCAAACGGCTTAATCCCGATTATACGTGCTTTATTTTTATACTAGCTTGCTTAGCTTGTGTATAATTCAATTAACAATCTAAATAATTGGATGATACAATCAGGAAGTTTTAATTCTCAAATTTGATACAATCAACTCTTTAATAGATAATAAACTACTTATCTCATCTAATTTAGGCTTGTTTCAGTTTATGTTTCAAACGTACTACTGAGATATGCGATATTTTTTTAAATCTTTGCTCTGTATGCTGAACACGTTTCTAAGAAAAATAAATATAGCTAAAATTTTTAAGGCCAGTTAGTATCAAACAAATGTAACTTGTTTGTTTCTATGCCTAAAATCTTAAAAATAAAGTTTAAAGAAATAAAATTCAAATTTACTTAGTTATTAAAAAATAACAAAATTCGTTTTTACACTTTACAAATAACAACTTGCTGCATCTGCAACATAACGACGATAGAATCTTATAACTACTTCTAACCACTACCTAGCAAGTTGCAACAAGTCTTCATGGAATTTGCATAAAATTAATCAGTGACATTACATTTTCAAATGAGAGTTTCTTTTCAGAGGCGTAATTTATATTCCTACCAAAACATTTAATTTTATTAAATTATAATTTTGCTTATTTATTTTGGTTTTTATTATGTACATACAAGCTGATACTAAATATAATGCATAACTCATACTTTTAACTTATTCGTGCAGGATGGCCAATTGCTAACGTAAGGCTTTGAGTAAGTCCACTTAAATAGTCGGTGTTATTTTGATATTGGTGATTCTAGGAGTGCATATGTCAGAACAATTCAGTGACATCTTAGAAAGCGTGGTTGCCAAATATACAAATTGATTGATTGAATAAGAAGTTAGCAATTACAATGGGCAAGCCATAACTAACCCAGCAGACATATATAAAATAAGTATTGCAGCCTTACAACAATAACACATATTAAAAAAAAATGTTATTCTATAAATAACTTGAAGATAAAAATTCCTTTATTCTCTTAATAATATAATAATTTGATTAACACTAAGAAAGAAAGTAAATGAAAGTGAACCATAAAAGATCCACATATAACATAATATAGAATCTCAAAAGGACACGGATGCAAAATTATGTAGAAAAAAATTATATTAAAACTCGAATTAATCCTATTTCTTACAATGTGTAACATTCTGCAGACCCCAAATAAATGCATAAAGGAATGCGAATTGTTATGATTATGATTATTGTTGAACGCATCGAACAGGAAGACAGGAAGGAATGGTCTAGCCACAGCATATATTAGTATTGACTAATGAAACGGTTCATTATTTAAATAAAAAATATAAAACTTTATTAATTACATTATAACGCTGTACCTAGCTTTGCTTTTTACTTTTTGAAAATAATAGGAAATATTTGTAAATTTACTTTTGTAGTTTCGGTTATTTTAAAAAATGTTTATATGCATGTACATAAAGACTCATCAGAATTTAACAAACGTCTAAGCAAGTCTATACTACTTGTAGTGAAGAAACAATCAAACAGATAATAAACAGTGTTACTTTCGTAGTTGCATGAATAGTCTGATAATGTTCGAGTACATTATAAAATTGATCATTCTTAAAAATTTTTAACGAATTCCTTTATAGATAATATCAAATAGAATATTCTAATGTTATGTTGCAGACACAAACCTAGTTGTAGGCTCTTCTTGTAAAATTGATAGATTCAAGAATGTCTCTTATGCTGGCTCTAGAGCCTGCTAAAATAAAATGTGTACATTTTGATTTAATCGGGACATATCCTAAATATTTTCCCTTTTTATCTTTCACTAAGCCGGTAAAGTTATTTAATAATATGCTAACACAAAATAGTTACAATACTTATCCGTAATTTGTCGATCTTAAAACAATTAATAGACCGCCGCGTTAAAACTCATTCCACAAATGAACCGCCGGAAAAATTTCGTATTGAGTAGCGTAAAATAAACAAGGCTCTTAATAGATATATTTGTTATTATTAATAATTCGATTTTAATAATGATTTCTTTCATCCTAAACTATATATAAAGTCTTAAGATTTATTCCTTTAAAAATTTTTTAAAAGAAGCTGTTAATATTTCGCCAAATTATTCGTGAAATTGTATACTTTAGATAGATAGGAATGTTATTAAAGAAAAGACAAGCTTACATTTCATTCATATTTTGATCTGTCTTTTTTAAATACTAGTAAACTAAAAAATATTTTACTGATAATGAAATTTATTTACAACGGAAAAAAATGTGTTGGCCTCATATGGCAGCCACGGTTAAGAATATACGAACAAATTTGACAGAGAGATTTATAAAAAAAATAAACATACCAGCTCTGAGCTGACACATTTGCCTCCCCCAACAATCACATCATCACTTATCAAATTAAAAAAAAATCACAACACTAAGCCAATCTGTCACTGTTACGATACCTTTATTACGAATTGTAATGTTTTAAAAAACACTCGCTTTTAGACAGCAAATTACTAAAAATCTGCTTAGACTTAGAAGAGGCACTGGAAATTACACAGATTAAAAATTCGTGCATCAGCTGTTCACCATATTTGGCAAGGACGTTCGTTGGAAAAAAAATGGCGGCTAGGTCGTTGCACTCGAAACAGGCGGACCGTAAATGTATTTGAATTTGTGTTGAGAACGCGCGCGCGCCTCTCGCGATCTACGCGACGAATGAGGAGTCTTAGAACTATTTCAAACATCTTTTCTCTAATCCTTTTCTGCGCGCGCGCAAGTGTGGGTTTCTAATACATTGGTGGGCGTCAGGAAGTGGGGCTATCGGTTCGACACGGAATTAATATTAATTAATCACGTTGTAACTTGACCGCGTCTTGTCGGATTTTGTTTAAAAGTTGATTGGAGATGGTGTCCCTTTTTTATTTCTTAGACTCTTAGAGATTTACTCAGCTTTCAAATATTTTTCATATTATTGTAAAATATTCATAATGAATTGCTACTATAATTTACTATAAATTAACAGTAACATTATAAAATTCACCCTTAAAGGACACGGTGACGAAGAGAATATATTTTTGAACATAATAATAATTCTGCAGCGCAGTATGCATATTAACGATTTACAAACTCAATGCATCATTTTATTTTATAAATACAAAACGATAATATATTTGTATCGAACGCGTCATAATGTAGCTTGGAATAAAAGTTATAATTATTACCAAAGAACGGCACACAGCTGTGCAACTCGTTGATGTCTTTCATTTGAATATTAGCTCGTTGATGTCTTATGGTTCACACAAGTGTATAGTCAGTTATAAAAGTTATCTTGCCGATCCTATACTTTTTAATTTGCAATTAATTATATTCATCGGGTGTTTATTATACAAATATTTGGAAAAAATAATTAAACACTATACTGCTGTCTGGGATTTTTAAACTAACGTTGAGTTTGTTTAGTAGTTAGCAAAAGTTGTAGTGTTATTGAATATTTAAAATATCATATTAATTTAATATAACGTATTTGACCCCAAAATATCAGTTTTATTCATAATATGAAAGGGTTTTAAAATTAACTTATTAAAAATTAAGTGACTCATATATACATTTATCTAAAAACAATGCAACCTCTTAAAACGTACAAATTATGAAATTTCGCCTTAAAATCGTACTTATAATGAATAATATACATTTTATTAATAATAAAAAAAACATGCAATTAATACATAACCCAAGTGATTTATTTATTTTTTATTGTTTACAGACTTCTTTGTAATTATTATATACGAAAAATAACTTAAGGTTATTAATTCTCATTACGATGCGTATAACAAAAGTAATTAATAACGAATAATACAAAAGTATCGGCTGCACATCTCAGATGGCTGAATCTTGACTTTAGTTACGAAGCGCACGCAACTTGACTGATAGCTTCAAACCTGCGCCTGCGCTTAAAAGGCAAGTATTTCTTGTTTATAATTTAATTTGTACAGAGAAAATAATTACATTGTTTCGTATTATTCATAAAATATTATACATCTTCGTCTACACTTGCGCATATAAATATGAAATGCTCTGTAGTGGATTTGTATAATGTTTCTGTTATAATATATTCAGGAAAGATATAAAGGCTTTTTTATTTTTATTTTAACTGTATTGTGTTACTAATATATTACATGGTTATATGTTACAACATCGATTAGACTTTATGACGAAGTTATTTTATAAGAAATCAATTAAAATACTTCTGCACTAAGCATTTCTATCGCCCATATTCAGTCGGCTATCGACTAGCGGGAATACGTCGCGTCGTACCGCACGCCCTACGCTATTTCGCTTAACGGTTCCTTTATACATTTTTTTACAAGAATTATAATATTATATTGCGCAACAATCAAATTAAACCAACCTGCATATTTCTTGTCACAAATTTACTATCACTTTGTATTTGTCGTGGCCATCTCGTTAAATTAGCCTTTTAATTACAGGTTTAGCCATTTCTTCTAAACGGTGCCGATCAACCAGCGGACGTCAGCCAAGACATCTTCCGCATATAAAATAGGCTAATTTGCTTCAAATTCTCCTAAAAATAATATATTTTTAGAAATTAGGTTATGTTGGAATATATTTTGAATATAACGTGACATAATTCGTATACCGTATAACTTCGTTACTAATAAAATGTAGAGGATGTAAATTTAGTAAACTCAAACTCCTTTATTCAATGTAGAAGCATTACGCTTACTTATTGATGGTCAAATTAAACACTACCACAGTTTCGGAAAAACAAACATCCTAATCTTAGAAGAACCGGCGGGTTTGCTTTTGTGAAATTAATGAAATACTTATTGAATATGAATAAGAAATATCCAGGAGGTGATCATTTCATTCCCAAGGTCTGCTATCAATCATAAACTCACTAATTGTATAGTAATCTTTCGCACACAAGCGTTCCTAAACATTTTTAAATTTTGGCAACAGAAGTACTTTGAATGCTTTCTGGGATCTTGTTGTAGAACCGTATATTAGGTTGGGGAAAAAGTCTTTTCGCATATAGTATGTATGAACTTGTAATAAAATCTCTTTGGCTATACCATTTGTATCTGGCTGGTTTTGGTATCATTACAAAGTTTTAATTTTAAAGAAGGCACTTCCAAATTCAAATTAGGAATTTGTGTAATTTTCATTTGTTTTTGTTGTTGTTAAAATAAGTGAATCTAAAGAAGAAATTCGATATATTCTAAAATTTTACTATAAAAAAGGTAAAAATGCAACTCAAGCCGCGAAAAAAATTTGTGATGTTTATGGACCTAATGCAGTATCTGTGAGAGTAGTGCAAGTTTGGTTTAAGCGTTTTCAAGCCGGAAATTTTGATATCAAAGATGCATCTCGCTCTGGTCGCCCTGTTAAGGACAAAATTGATGCCATTTTTGAAAAAGTGAAACTCATTTGTGATTCTTTATTACGACGTAATGAAACCGAACCATTTTTGAAGAAGCTGATAATTGGTGATGAAAAGTGGATCACATACGACAAGAACGTGCGAAGAAGATCGTGGTCAAAGGCCGGTCAAGCTTCACAGACTGTGGCAAAACCCTGATTAACTCGCAACAAGGTAATGCTGTGTGTATGGTGGAATTGGAAGGGCATCATTCATTATGAGCTGTTACCGCCCGGCAGGACCATCGATTCAGAACAGTATTGCGAACAATTGAAAAACTTTTTGAATTTTCATATAAAATACGAAGAAACTTTTTCCCCAACCTATTACATTGCCCCACAAAAGAGTTACTGACTCCATGCAGTCGAGTAACAGGAGTAACAAGATTGTTTTTGTTCCTTGGACCAATGTATTGAGAATCACATTTTCTCATAAAATCATTAATATTTTTCCGGACATACAAAATATTACAGAATAAATATTGAGAAGAAACAGTTCAAAGAGTACTATTGGGTATATGAATTTTACAAAATCTTTTTTACGTACTGTGTTGATTTACCTACCGGTAAAATTCAGGCGATTTTCTTGCAAATTCAATTTATATAACTTACTAGAACTAATAAAGCGCACAAATTTAAAACATTTACATGCCTCACACTAAAAACTGGCAGCTAGCCCTGAAAAATCTGGCCAGCAACTGCATTACAGTTCATGACGCTGTATCATCTATTAAAATGTTTTTAAGCTATTTCTGTTAACACTATACAAAACATACAATACACTTTACCCATGAAAAAATATCTGATTAAAAAAAGGAATGTAAACCATGCCGAGTGCACAATATTAAGCTTCAAGCTTGATGTTATTTCTACAAATCTACATGCATAATAATAATAATTCCCGAATAAATAAATACAGCTGTAAAGATTAAATCTTTAATTAATGGAAAATATATTTATTTGATTTAAATTATGATTGCTCATGTGTGGATGCAAATGCTCAGAAAAGGAGGACGCATCGCTCGTCGTCGCGTGTCACACTGCTACTGACAACTGCCTCACGGTACAACTAGAGCGCGGCTAATACGTCTGGATCTGGAGTACTTATTATTTAAATTAGTATTTATTTTATCTTATGTAAACTTTTTTAGCGATGAGTGATTTTTTATTTGGTAAAATTTGATATTTAAATTACTTGATACAAGAAATCCGTAGCACGAGTACATAAGCACCTTAAAGTTTATCGGGTTATCATGATCAATTGTTCTAAATATTTTACTCAGTTTTTGTTTTATATTAGTAACAGTATGCTTTACCAATATTTTAGTTTATACTCAAATTAAAAGAATCCTTTCTCATTTAACATAAGTTATACATTAAATAACACCGACTCCAAATATAGCAATAATTATAACTACATTATATAATCGTAAATAGACTTTTAAGTAGTCTAATATTTTTCATTTCATTTTACCTAGGACTCTCAAAAATATGTTAAATATGCAATTATTTTTATTACATTTTTATTTGTTTTAAAATAGTGTTTTGTTTGAAGTCGGTTTTTCTTTTTGTTAAAATTTTATTTATTTTTTGATTTTAAGTGAAGCTGATGTAGACTAACATTTTTTTCTTAATATGGATAGATTAAGCGTGCCATTTATATGAATCAGAAACTACTTCGGGGACGATTTCAAAAGAAACTTTCAAATAAAACAAAAATAAACCTTTGAAAATGCGGCTTTAATACGCCATGCGGCATAAACTACAAGGTACCAACCACCCTCGCAAGAGCTGTAATCAACCTCAGTAAAAAAACTTTGCAAAAGAGCTATTCGTATGCTATGTCGTACATCATATGAGATCACATCATATACACAAAATTTGATTAAAGACAGTAAGAAATTCTGCCCCAAATCGCACCCTAACTGTAAGCCGTTTAGGAGTTCCGTCAATACATAGTATAAAACAAAGTCGCTTTCTCTGTCCCTATATTTTTAAAACTACGCAACGGATTTCGATGCGGCTTTTTTTAATAGATAGTGTAATTCAAGGGGAAGGTTTGTATATATAATAAATGAACAATATAGTAAAGAAACACTGACAATTTTAGAAGTTTGCAATGTGATGTCGTAAATAAACAAATTCTTTAGTATATTTAGTATCAGTATAGAACCCGTGAGAAGTCGGGGCGGGTCGCTAGTTGATTATATTATTCGATTATGACAATTACATGAACATAACCACGTTCCGGAAGGTAATTCAAATAATCCAAGTAGCCCATAAATAAAAGATTCGACCGAGTATTGCTAACGTGCTCCTCAGAATTGTTCCGTTCCCTCCCGTTCCCTTAATTTGTCATGGATCCTATGCTCAGAACCTTACCAAACTTTCACCAAACTACCTTTAAAGTATATTCTTTATAATAAAAAAAGAATCATCGAAATTGTGCTAACCAATTTTGAGTTATTCACCCATTTATCGCGCACATACATAATGCAAATTTAAGACTTATGTCGTTTTCATACGGATACCAGCATCGGAAAAAAATAAAATTAAAATGGGACCCCACGGGAAGCACTACCTTTCAAACAAAAAAAAATTATCAAAATCGGTCCACCCAGTAAAAAGTTATGAGGTAACAAACATAAAAAAAAAAAAAATACAGACGAATTGATAACCTCCTCCTTTTTGAAGTCGGTTGAAAACGCTTTAACCTACCTACCTATTGTACCTATTTCAATACAAGCTTTTTATTTCTTTATCTTTCTATATTTACGCTGGTATGTTAAAATACAATTTAATGAAGTGAAGGGAACAAATAATATTTTCATAATAATAAAAAGCATCAGGTCCTTTTCTTATAAATTTTGATATACGAACGACCATTAAAATTATTCAACAACAATGTAGTTATTGTTGATTTATGATCTTTTTTAATTATTACATTTTCGATGTACGTATATTAATGTTCTTTTTTCTTAAAATACATTTAATTGAAAACTAGCGTGCGTTTGCCACTTCGTATACGTCGTTTGATAGATTAAATCAATTGAACAAAAATAAACACAACATTTAATGGTTTTTGTTTGTGTTACACTATAATACTATATAATTACTTAAAAATGAAAATAAATGTCAAACAGCTGGACAAGTCTCCTCTTTTAACAATAGGACTTTACTTCTTATCACCCTAGCGTAGTTTTCCGTCACCGTCAAATACATACATGAGAAACCGAATAAAAACTTCACGGTACTTACCCGTATTTGATTCTGCGATCCGCCCTTTTTAGAACATTAAATTATGAAATATATACATAGTGCTAAAACTTTATTGTAAATTGTAGTGATTATTTTACATTGTATTCCATTTATAAATCATCACTTATATATTTTATCATACTTGAATATCAATGTAAACATACTTTATTTATTCGCATCATTATATTGAAGAAAAATAAACTTTGAAATAATATCATTTTAAGGAAACTTGTCTGCTATCACTTAATTAAAAGTTTAAAACAAATGTTGTTTTTTTACTGTTATTCTATAAATTAAACTTTTAGTGAACTTTCATTTTGAAATTAATCAAGGTTATCAATCTACGTCTCTTTCAGTGTTATTTTGCAATCCGTTTTTTCACCTCAAATAATGAAGTAAACAAAATAAATGTAAAGAAATGGTGCATGTTTTCATTATTCCTGTTATTCAAATAATAGAAATAACAAGATTAATGACAGCAAATAATTTAAGGAAAGATAGCATCTTTCATTTTAAATTTAATAACTGTATTATGTTTGTTGTTTGTTTACAATTTGTATTTTATCGATATTAATATTAGTACCGGTATTTTTTGTTTCAATGTCCCTTACATTGAATCACAATTTTTTTCGTTCACCTCATTGGATTGACTTGATTAAGAACTTAAGTATTAATTTCAGTTTTTAGGGTTCCGTACGTCTGAATACAAAAACGGAACCCTTATAGGATCACTCGTGTGTCTGTCCGTCCGTCGCTTACAGTCAATTATCTCCGAATCTATTAGACCGATTAAGTTTGAATTTGGTACACATATCAATTCCTGTAACCCAAATACAGAGGTGTGACGTGAGCAGATGAAATCTGTATATGGGGGGTCATTTTTTGGGGGGGAAGGGGAAAATTAAAAAAAAAATTCTGAAAACTGCATCGTGTGGCATATCAAATGAAAGGTCTTGTTTAGAAGTATAAATAAATGTTTTTTTTTTGTAATTTTAAAATAAATATTTCCAAGTTATTCAAGATAATAGACGAAAATTGACCATTCCCCCCCCCCTTATCTCCGAAACTACTGAACCTAAAATTTTGAAAAAAATACAGAAATAAGTTTTCTCCTTATAGATTATAGGAAAACCTATAAAAAGTCCATGATATTAAAATAACATGGTAAATTACTCAATATTGTGCGTACCAACTTACATTTGCAGGTAGAATGTGTGGGAGAACCAATTTTTTAACTCCAATGTTAAGTTTTGTTAAATCGGTTTGTAGATGAATATTTAATGAAAAAAATAAGCCCACAATGAGCATTCTACGACCAATATTTTAGGAGATATTAATTAATTTTTCAATTTAATCACCCGCGGTATGACAAATAAATGCTTAGTAAGGCGTGGGCCCTTACTACGGCATTGTGAGACATGACCTTCACGTTGCTCTACCTGGAACAGATTTTTGCGCTAGTGTCTTGTTTCAATAATATAGTTGTAAACAAATCAATGAAGACATAAAAGTGTTATAGTATGAATCGTTTAGAAAAATTTAAAATAACATCGTACGGAACCCTCTTCACGCGAGTTCAACTCGCACTTGTCCCCTTTTTTTTTAATCGTTTACATCATGACTATAACAACCATTTATTTTTGTCGGATAAATTTTTTATATATAACAAAACACACATATAAGACAAAATCGTAACTTATTTAAAAAAAAATTGGGTTTAGTTTCGTTCAACTGTTACCTCCGATCGATGGATTGTAGATTTTGATGCGTTAATAAAGAATGTAATAAGCAAAATACTCGTATATTTCATTCTTTATGTTTTCACGTTTACTGTAATAAATATTGATATTCGTGGAAAATGACAATTCCTACAAAAGTAGTATGCCTTTGAAAGACAAAATTTTCGTAAAGAGACAGACACTACTCCCATAATGTGATAAGTCTAAAAAACTGTCTTAGCACCGAATTGCAAACTCCGACTTCAAATAGTCTTGTTTGCCCTACTCCTAGAGTACTTTCATAAAGCTGGATGGCGCAGGAAGCGGTAGCACTCGCCCACTATAACAAAGGTGTAACAAATGTTGATGTCAGTGCTTTGATAGGCAAAATGAAAAAGAAAGGACTGCAGCTTCCGCAGCGCCGAAAACAAAATTATGGTATAAATATTGTCATTTTGAAGTTACTAGCTATCGAAATACCTACCGCTCGAAATTGAATCATCTCGTTTTAGAAACGTACACGTTTTGGATTAAAATATATTTAGTACCTACAACTTCTTGGGAAACATTTTCGCTCAGCAATATTTATCGCAAGAACGAAAAACATACGATAAAAAGATTATTCTTCAATGTGACATTAAAAATAAAGTAACCCGTTTTTTTAACGCGATATTCACTATCAGCTTTTCAAAATCCACATGTATACCAAAACTGACCTGAGTTTATTATTATTATTATATGCAGGTTCAAACATTTGGAGGGATAGTTTAGGTCCAAGAAATTTACTATCACAATGTAAACACTGCAAAAAAACACAATCATAATTTAAACCGGCTCAACTTAAAGATTAAAAACTCTCTTCAACAAACGAATTACGGATTTTATGAATAAAATACCGACTTAACTGTAATCCTAGTTTACATTTGAAACGTAAGATATTCTTTAGTCAATTTAAGAAATCAAAAACAGGAGTAGAACGCTGCTTGCAATCCGCGACAATTTTTTTTTTCGTTAAATTAAACTAAAAAAATATAAATAAAAATGAAACGAAGAAAGATTAATACCTAAGGAAAGTAATGCATTGTTATATTTTAAGACAATTGCTATATATAAATGAGCAAATACAAATAAAACTATAAAAATGTAGCAGTTCATTGTAATACAAAAAGGCCATGAACAAATTCTACAAAAAAATCTACTAAAATAAAAATAATACCAGGAATTGATCGCGTAAAATTAAAAGTCAACTGTTTTAGGAAGATGTTAGATGCACTAAAAGTGCATCTAACATCAAGTGCAAATGAGTTAGGTTTATATATTAATGTACCCAAAGAATTTAAAATAAGGATTTACATAGCGACTACTCCTAGACGGAGAAGAACATCCATGCAATCGCTAAATATTGTTTATTTTAAACTACAAAATATTTACAAAAAATGCGTATTAATGAACGAACAATACACTATATTTTTATACACTATATTCGCAATAATGATTCCCACGTTGACAATTGCAAGACAATACAGTAATTTTCTTAATTGATTCATTGCAATTTACAATGGTACGAAATTCCCAGAGGGACAATATTCCAATTCTCCCACAAATAACGCCATGATAATAGGCGGTACAAACTGTTGGGCGGGGCGAAGTTTTACTTGGAAATATGTTAGTAATTAGTGATATAAGAAAATATATAGAAAACGATCGTAATATAATTATGATCATTATAGCTTAGATAATAAGGTGCATTTTATTATTTACAGTTAAAATAACGTTATGCACGTTAATTATATATCGGATATTAATCTATGCTGTGTGTAGAATAAGAACTAATTTTGCAAGTCGATAGAAAAAATGTTGCGTGTGTATGTAATGAATTAATGCTTGACTGTGATTTCTAATGTCCACTCCCGCTTTCTGAAAATTTGACCAACGCAAACAATGTATAAAAAGCTATCAATTCTCCTGTGAAATATCAGGTGAGTTACTTAGAGCATTGACAAGTAGACCGTACCGATCTATTTCCTTCTAGCCATTCTACGTGACATAGGTAAAATAATTGAATATTATTTAATGTTAAAATTTTAATAGTTATTTCATTTTAATTGCATAACTACACACTATTTTAGACAAAAGATTTGTGATTGCGCCACGAGCCTAGTTAACACAACTGTCAATCCGTGCACTAATTACCTGACACTACTTCAATGTGCAGACTTGTATTTACTGGCATATAAAAGTGTTAGGATGCTCAAGGAAAAAAGTATTGTAATATACCAACATGTTTTATGAAAAAAAAAATTGTTGTCGTGACAATCTCATAGGACTAAAATTTTACTTTTTTCCTATTGACAAATTATAATATACGGGCTGGATATAATAAGTGGAACATGTACATTGTACACATTTAGTAATTTAAAACTGATGAATTAACTGTTGACGATGGCGATTAATAAAATGCCTGTTTCGAATTTCAATATCACATTAAAATTAATTTACATTAGTTTCAGTTACATTTTTGCTCAAAATTCAACATTTCAGACGCTCAAATTAATTTTTCGTTCCTTTTTAAATTTACTATTCTTACTATACATATAACCAAATGTAATAAATAAAATGACTTTAAAAAATGTTTGTAGGTATGTTCTTATTACATTTTAAATACCAAATACTTTCATATAAACAAGTTATTATGTAAGGAATATAATAACGTGTATGTTTTTTAATTTGATTGTTTTATCTCCCTTATAATCAGTTCTATTAATAAGATCCTTGACGTGCGACCAGTAAATTAATACATAAAATTAAATTAAACAGTATTAAGAACAATAATTGAATCACAGGTAGTCGTAAAACTAGCAAGATAGTACCGCAATGTTTATGAAAGTAGCAAACGATAGTAGAATGGCGAAAATAGAATTATCTTTAACGATATATTGCAACGGTTGATTTCATTGTAAATCCACTCGTGACAAGATATACTCGTATGTATCTATACATGGAATTGAGATGATTTGAAATTTAAACCAGCAACAAGTTATTTTCTAAAGAAATTACCTGTTTATTATTCGTGTATTTTTTGTGAAGCGAGCGGAAGAACACTTGATAGTAATTAATACGCTTAGATATGAAGAGAATTTATTGCCATTAATTGCCAATACTTAACTACTGTGCAATGACGGATTAGTGATTTATTCATATATGAATGTTAAAAAATTACATAGATACACAAACATATTTTTTAAATAGTAGCTATCAATGGAATTCCCCCAGTGAAATATATACTCTATATAAAGGGTTATTGGTAATTCGACGTATATCCGTTAAGAAGTGGTAGGGGTGACTATTTGCAATAATTTTACCTCCCATATGCATCCAAAATGAAGCTTATTTTTTTGAGTTTTCACGTTTATTAGACTTTTTCAAAATTTATCAAAAATGCACCTTCAACAATTTATTTATGAAAAAAACATCAACATAATATGTTATTTTTTTTTTGATTATATCTATTTTTTCTTTTGGTTTATAAAAACGATTAAACACTGGTTATTTGTCAATATTTAAACAATCACTGTCGGCCCAAATTTAAAAATGAGAGACGGAAACCGATATTACTTCAATATTTTTGTGTAATCTGTAATTCGCAATCTTCTGCTGATGAAACTGCGAAACGCCGTAAACTATAGATTACATTAGATCGAAGACATAAAAATCAACCGGCGTTTAGTCCGGACTACTATCAGGCCACGATATGGGTCCAACTCTACTACAATTAGTAAAATGGCTATCGAAGATCGCGTAACATTGAGTCCAAAATCTGCAGTAACTCTTTCTCTTTGGTATATGATATTTGTCTCGTAATCTACTTTTTGTTAGTCTTCGACCAAGATAAGATTTTTATGCAATTTATCTCCAATGAGATGTCATTATGGTAGTTAGTAACTGATTGGTAACTACCATATTGATCGAATTTAGCTTCAAATGGTTCGCAGATTTTTTTCCAAACCAGACGCGACACCTAAATCCACATTAAGCACGTATTTACAAAAAATAATCTCTTCATGAGGATAATGATAAGGATAGAATCCTGCATGATGCACTGTAGAACATACTGTGTGTACTGTGCTCTGTTACAGAATTTTCGTTTTTTAAATAAATTTGAAATAAATACCTAACGCACAGTTCTACAGTCCCTTGGCGCTGTAAAAATTCAAATCTCTAAGTCTATAAAACAAATTATATAATTCTTAACATCGTATTTCTTCAAAGTGTATCAAAATCTATACCTAACTAACGTTCCGTTGACCTAGAGTCATGAAGGTGGCAAGAAGATAGCTAACACAAATATAGGAAAATTTAAAATCTAAAATTGTTTTATTGTTACTACCTAAAAAAAAAAGATGTATGACAACATTCAAGTCTTAATCTAAAAATACCCTGGTTTCAGCATTTCAGTATTGTATGGGTTTCATGGGTTTACCAGAGCAGGTGACCTGTGGTGCTATTACGGTTATAGCATAAGAACTGTTGCTATCAAATATTGGTTGTGGATTGATATCAAATCCAATCAAAAAATATAAATCAGTATTATGGACCTATGCAGTAGCATATTATTCCATAATAATTATTTATCGACTGCAACATTTTTGTATCCGAAAAATGTGGCATATATAGTAGTGACTGTTGATTGCTAATAATACTCCTTTATTAAATCCCCGAGGTAACTAATATATTTATCTGAATAAGGAGTATAAATATTGAATTCGAGAAAATGTTTCCGAAAATAACTTATAATTAGAAACGGGGTCTCTCTGTAGACTTTTTTGATACAATTTTCTAGAGTAGTATTTTGTTATATCTCTCGTAGTTTACCAGCGTTAGCCATATGCCTTTTATTGTTTAACCCTTTCACCGCCAGACTTTTTACCGATTGGCATGCCCCCAGCGCCCGGCACATTTAACAATAAAATAATACCTACAACAAATAGGGTTGTGGGTACATTTTTTTATGTCAATGTCGATATTTCGCTATAATAATGATATTGTATTTGTTTTTTTTTTTCGCTTGCGTTAGTGTTGGTTAACACACGTGTTAAGAGATTTTGAGTGTTTACGTTTAGTTTTGTAGTGTATTTTACTGTTAATAGTACTATTAGTTGATATTTGGGTTAGTGGTGTTACTAACATTTATACATATTGTGAGTATTTGCTGTATTTTAATATTCTGTAGTTTTTAAGTTTTATAATGGAGGTTGATACTCCTCCCGAACCCCCTGATCCAGGTGGCTCAGTAGATTTAGTTCCCGACAATTGTTCTTCTCCTTCTATACCTTCTCGTAAACGACAAAGTACTAATGATTCGATTAATTCCGACTCCAACACAAAGAAAACGGTAATTCATCCCACAACCGCAACTCCCTCCATCCAAACGATTTATACCCATCCTTCCTACTCTGAAGGCCCTAAAAGTTATTTAGACAGTGACAAAGGCCCTTTCATTGTTCATGTGTCCCGGGAAGTCTCTGATCCTGCTTCAGGAACTACTATACGGGCTATCAAATTTGGGCAATTTCTACATACTCACAAAATTAGTGGTATTATTAACGATGGTCTTAAAAATGTAGGACGCAATAAAATATCTGTTGAGTTTTCAACAAGCAAGGCAGCAAACTCCTTTCTAGCAAACCCTGTTATTGAAATGTGTAAATACAAAGCTATTGTACCGACTTTCAATATTACTAGAATGGGTTTGATTAAGGGTATTCCCGTGGACTGGACAATGGATGAATTAGCATCATCACTCGAACTTCCCTCTGGATGTGGTGAAGTTTTAAAAATCAGACGCCTTAACAGGAAAACTTTTACTGATGGTGTTATCACATGGGTCCCAACCCAATCTGTGGTTATCACATTTAGGGGGCAAATGCTTCCCAATAAAGTGTTTTCCTATCATACTTCCCTACCTGTAGAAATGTATAAACTTCCTACGATCCAATGCCTGAACTGCTGCCGTTATGGACACATAAAAACTCAGTGCCGATCACAACCTAGATGTTTTAAGTGCTCCAAATCCCACACAGGTGAGTCTTGTGATGTAAGTAAGGATAACGCCACTTGCTTACATTGCTCAGGTGTTCATTTTACTACGGATAAGGACTGTCCTGAATTTTCACGCCAACAATCCATAAAAATTGTTATGTCCCAAGACAATGTGTCATATATAGAAGCATCCTCACGGTTCCCTCCTGTTCGTAGATCCTATGCAGAGATTGCAAAAGAGATGTTCACCCCTCCTATATATTCTCCAACTATCCCAAACAAATCTATCCCTTCACCTATCAGATCCTATCGTAAGACTGTTTTAAGTACTCCTCGCCCAAGATCACCGCTTGGAAAAGGATACGATAAACAGGCTCACCAATCCATTGTTAGCAATTGTCCCTCTACTACTCCCAATGGTTGTGCTCTCAACCAAAATACTTCTCTCCCCGTAAATAACAATCCCAACTTCTTGGAAATGTTAACGAAGATTCTTCTAAGCATTATTTCAACCTGTAATGATATCCCCTTACCGTCCAACGTTGCTCAAGACTTAGGTCAACTATTCTCAATCCTTAAAAATGGCCCCAATCAGCTTCCTTCAATGGAACTGCAAGAGCGTCCGGCCTAAAAAACATGAACTCCTCTCTCTAATTAATCTCCATAAACCTGTCATTATTGCCATCTCTGAAACTTGGTTGATCCCTGGATCCCGATTTCGGGTACCGGGCTTCTCCTGTTTGAGGGATGACAGGAGTGATGGTTATGCCGGGAGTGCCATTTTTATCCGGCACTCCCTTCCCTTTTCCCAAATCCCTCTATCCCTGTCCAGCCAGCATATTAATGCTGTTGCTGTCAGAGCCCTCAACATCTCTTTTCTCTCCCTGTATATCCCTCACCCTAATCCCGCTTTAATTCCCGATTTATCCGCCATCTTCTCTAGTCTCCCTCATCCTATCCTTGTCATGGGTGATTTTAATGCCCACCATACCTCCTGGGGTTCACATTTTTCTGATTCGTTTGCTCTCTTGTTGATGGACATATTTGATGATGCAAACCTCTGCATCCTCAATAATGGCTCACCAACACGTAGAGTATACCCCAACCAAAACCCAAAATCCGTTGTTGACCTATCCCTAACCTCTCCTGCCCTTGCTTCTCAATTATCCTGGAATGTCTTATCATCCTCTTTTGGTAGTGACCACTTCCCTATCCTCCTTTCTTTAAATAACCGATCCATCCCATACTCCAACCCAAATCCTTTATTAAAATATAAATTAAAACATGTTAATTGGTCTGCATATGCTGAATCTGTTGACGACATGATTGACTCCCTCTTTGCGTCGCAAGACTATCGAAATGTAATCCTTTGCTACGACCTTTTCGTTAATGGTATTTTAACTGCAGCTGATCTCCATTTTCCCAAAAAACACATCTCAAAAAATCATTTGCTTTCCACCCCCTGGTGGGATGAGGAATGCAAACGATTAACTGAACAGAGACTAGAGGCTGAAGAAACATACACTATGTGTATGTCTATGGATAATTTTTACAAGTATCAGAGAATCGACGCCAAATTAAAACGACTGATTTCTAAAAAGAAAAAAGTCAGTTGGATTCAATTTTGTGAATCCCTGAGCCCTCGTTCCTCTTCCTCTGCAGTCTGGTCCCAACTTAAAAAATTCCGCCGTTGCCTTAACTCTGACAACCCTACCTCAAATACTCCTTCTGAGTGGCTTAACAATTTTGCTGATAAGCTTGCCCCCCCTTTTGTCCCATATGAGGACAGTTTTCTAATTTCTACGCCAGCATCTACTTTGGATGAAATGGATGCCCCCTTCTCTTTTTCCGAACTTCAATGTGCATTAAATGGTTTATCCGATTCGACACCTGGGGAAGATGGCGTTCCTTACTCTTTTATTTCCAAATTGAATGATAAAGCTAAACATTGTTTTTTAAATATTATAAACTCGGTTTTTATCAAAGGAATCATCCCGCAATCTTGGAAGTCACAAATTGTTATTCCCATTCTTAAACCGGGTAAGAACCCTTCCGATTTCAATTCTTATAGACCTATAGCTTTATCATCTACTTTGGCAAAGATCACTGAACATCTCTTGAAGAATCGCCTGGAATGGTTAATGGAAAGCAGAAACATACTTGCTCCCTCTCAATTTGGCTTTCGGAAGGGGTCGAGCACTATTGATAGTCTAAGCATACTTACAACAGACATTCGAATTGCCTTCGCTAAAGGAGAGTACCTTGTGGGAATCTTTCTTGATATATCTTCTGCATATGATAATGTCCTTCTTCCGTTGCTCAGGCAGAAAATGCAACAGCTGAGTATTCCTCCGAGGATAGTTCATTTCATATGTAATCTGTTAACTTGCAGATCAATAACGGTAAGACACCAACATCTCTCACTTCCCCCCAGATTCGTCTGGAAAGGTCTTCCTCAAGGCTCTGTACTCAGTCCTCTGCTTTATAGCATATACACTCATGACCTCGATTTGTCTGTTAACAACTTTTGTAACATCCTCCAGTATGCTGATGACATAGTTTTATATCATAGATCAAGTTCCGTTGAAAATTTATCATTTCGATTAAACTCTGCTTTGCATTACCTATCCCAATGGCTCTGTGACCATGGCTTGTCGCTGTCGATAGCCAAAAGTCAAGCAGTGATTTTTACGAAAAAAAGACGTATTCCTGCCTTTGATCTGTTTTATGAGGGTCAATGCATTAACTTTGTAGACAAAACAAAATTTCTTGGTATAATTCTCGATTACAAACTGAACGGAATTTCTCACTCCGATTACATAGCCAAGAAATGTGAAAAATCTATTAATGCCCTTAGAGCAGTGTCTGGAGTCTGGTGGGGAGCTCACCCTTATACATTAAAATTGATCTATAACGCAATAGTTCGTAGTCATTTGGACTATGGACTGTTCGTTCTAGATCCTTTTAATAAATCAGCTTCAGAAAAATTAAATAAAATACAATATAAATGTCTCCGTATTATATTGGGTGCGATGAAATCCACCCCTACTAATGCTCTGCAGGTTGAGTGTGTTGACCCTCCTCTACAGATAAGGAGGCAATATCTTTGTGACCGCTTTATCATCAGATTGTTACAGCTACCCTCCCATCCTCTACTGATTAGATTAAACAAACTATCCCACCTTTGTAACCCAGATAATCCGGCATCCCCATTCCTATTAAACAGTTTCCTCAAGTATACCAAACTCCCCCATCCACTTACCACTTTTCCCTCTAATCCTCTTTTTTCCACCTCCTTTAAAGCACTTATTTATAATCCTCCGGTAATAACAAATCTTGGACTCGTAAAAGGTTCCCCTGATGCTAATATCCAATTTCAAACAATTTTTCATCAAAATTGGCCTAATCATCTCCCTATATATACTGATGCCTCTAAGCTCTCGCCGACCGGCTGCGTTGGTGCAGCTTGTTGGATTCCTAAATTTAAAATAGCACTATTATTTAAATGTCCCCCCGAAACCTCTGTATTCTCCGGTGAGGCCATCGCTTTACTGGAAGCCGTAAAGTATGCCCTGTCACACAATATTCAGCAAACAATTATTTTATGTGACTCACTAAGCTGTCTGTTAGCCATTAAAGAGAATCCTTTTCGTAGCAGATCAAGACTTTCAATCGTTTTTAAGATCAGAGAGGCCCTGTTGTCCTGTCATCAACAAGGGCTACAAGTCCTGCTGGTCTGGATTCCTAGCCATTCAGCTATATCTGGTAATGAGATGGCAGACTCATATGCTAAGATTGCTATCCAATCTGGTACATCTGAGCATTTTGCCAACACATCTCAGGATTTGCTTTCTCTTGCCAAAGCTGAAATGATTAAATCCTGGAATTCTTTTTGGGTTTCATCAAAATTGGTCAAGGGTAAATATTATTCGGCGTTACAACCTGAAATTCCGAGGCGACCTTGGTTTTCATCTCACAGGCACGCTGACCGTTGGGTCACCTCCACCATCTGTCGGTTACGCCTCGGCCATTCATGCACACCTACTCATCTAGCAAAAATCAGAGTTCGTGATCACTCGCTGTGTGAATGTGGCCTAGACGAAGGCTCTGCAACCCATATCCTGTTCCTTTGCCCTAAACTTCTTCGTCCCATTTATGACATCCTCCCTCCTAAAGTCCCTCGCCCTATAAATGTTGAATGTTTGTTGACGTTTGTGTTTAGTCCATTTTGTTCAATCTTATGTAAATATATCAAATTAAATAAAATTAAGTTGTGAATAGTCCAATTTTTCATATTTTATTACACATATAGTTTAGAATACTAACAACTATTTTTTTTTTTAATTATCTTATTATTAACTCTTAATGTTTGTGTTGTTCTAGGTTAAGGATTAACAAGGAAATTAATACTACTATTCTTGACTTTAAAATTCAATTGAGTTTAGTGTCTCAACCGTACCGATCAATCTCATTCGTGTCTTCTCCATCCTACGTGACATTGGCGAAATAATCTGTGCCCTGCCGGCACAACTACAAGCCATTAAACTAAGAATTGAATTGAATTGATATTGTATTTACGAGCTTGGTTAACTAACAACTTACCTACTACAGTATACCCTTCTACTACTACTGAATGAAAATTTAAAAAATGATACATTACAATTATTGTTATAATTTTTATACATCTAAGTCGACAATCAAGCGTAGGGCTCACCTGATGGTAAGTGAAAACCGTAGCTTGTAACACTAAAAACTAAAAGCATCTTGAGGCGCTTGAGCGCATTGCCCAACACCCCCCCAGGAGCTCTGGTCACCTTACTCACCGTCGGGTTACTCCATATTTCAAATTCTTTCAAATTTCAAATTTCGAGGAGGATATGTCCTGACATGTCCTCCTCGAAATATAAAGCAGGCTTTAACCCTACCTCAGTTGAAATAAGACTAAAAAAAACTAAAAAAAAATTATAATTACTGTTCATCAATATTAAAATCTTCGTCTGACACAAATTCGTCATCGTAATCACCTTCTAGAATTCGTATTAATTATTCAGCAGTCGTCATGGTAATTAAAACAGGAACATAAAACTATTACAAAAACTCTAATTGAAAGTTCCATACGGTTGTGACGTCATGAACGGTCGTGTTTATCCGACACAGGCGCTGGCTATGTTAGCAAAATGGACACAGTCTAGGGATGGGAATTTGCATTTATAGTTGTCCATACAGAAATAACTAAATCGCTAATTCCTTAGAAAAATATACATTTACACAGAGTAAAAACAACGCGTTATTAAATAACAATAACTTAATGTGCTTTTTTTATTAAATAAGTTGGTATTTAATACAATATTTTTGTTAATAAATATCCCATATCTTATAAATTCTAACATTATGTCTCATCACTACGGTCGGATAAATACGACACAGGCGTTGGAAGTCAATGCATTTTCTCCTGAATAATATAAGTAAATTTACCGTAATGAAATAGCATTTTATTTTGATTCTTGGTATAGTAAATGTGAATTATAAGACTAAATAAAAGGTTGAATAGATAAACTTTCGAAATAAATATGTATTTTAGGCTAAAACATCATAATACCTTTAGAAATTGAATATATTATAGACCGGGTTTTGTGTCGGATAAATCCGACTCAGGCGGAATGAGCCCGAAATGTTTTGTCGGATAAATCCGACTCTGGCGGTGAAAGGGTTAAATCAGTGTGACAGTGGACAATTTATTGGATAAAAAAATCATCAAAGTCATCATCATCTTGTACACTACTTGCATATACTAAATATTACGAACCTTTACAAATTACTACAAAGTAAAAAACAAGCAAACATTTTTCACTAATAGATGGAGTTATAATTCTTTATATGTATGTTTGTGTGAAATTATTTAAGATATTTGTGTAAATTAGCCGAAATATAATGTTTAAAATTATAGAAAAATATGCCCACCAATACAGACACGTACATACCATAATATAAATGTTTTATGTAGACCCTTAGTATACACGCATTAAGCAAGGACTGGTTACTAGTTATAAAAATAATAATGATTATTATTGATCTTTTCATTACTAAAAACTGTGTAAAAATCCACCGAGAGATTAAGAAGTGGGTGACATACAGACGGAGCTAGACGGCGGCTTTGTGTCTGATGAGTTGTCATCATTTAACAAAAATGTCCAAGACTAACATATAGAAATTCTAAAAATAGTAAGTATTCACTTCTCGTTAAATTACGTGCGTCAAAATTCCTCATATTATTAAATACGGTCACATGATATTATTTTGTTTATTAGCGCATATGTAAATGTTATAATTCATTAATTATTTTTTTACAAACTTTTCTTTCAACGTGTATTACGTGCAGTTATTTGAAACGTTATTTATAGTTTAAAACATTCGTAAGAAGCGCAGTCTTAAAGATAACTAAACTTTATAATTAAAAGTTAACTAATTAGTAAAGGAGTGGAGTTTACATAAATAGCAAGAATGACTGTAACTGACTATTCATTTTACATTAATGAACCCCTTTACTAATTAACCTTATTTTTATTATTTGTGTATGGTATATTCTGAAGTAAGTAATAACTTCTGCTGCTAAGCTACTTCATGGATTTTGAAACAAAACCGTCTTGGGGCGAAAATATGAATATTGAAAAAATATAATTTTACAGCATCATGTGACTTATTCAATATAGTAAGTTTAGTTTCTGAAATGAAAACCTGTTTTGGTCTGATTTTAAAATGCATAATTCTATAAAATTGTTATTTGTTTTTATCACAATATACCTTATTAGACACCATATTTAAATTATTTTCTATCGCAATATTACGAAACCTGTTTCATTAGAATCTGATTAGCACTTGACAGTTTTTATGCTCAGTTTTTACTCTTAATTGAATGATGGCGTTTTGTTTTTTCTCGTATGTCAAGAAAATAATTTACCATCTCGTTTTTTCATAAAATAAAAAAAAATAATGGAACAATCTATTAATATCATCTAATTAACTAGCAGAACTAGTCACGAGCACGTAGCTGCTGCCTCCTTTGTAAGGAAGATCCTTAAGGTATATCTATAAGTATAATCAATGATAGGCATTAGATTATAAAAGTTAATTCACTTTATTACACGTCAGTGACTGTCACTAATTGTTGAATATTGGGAAGCTAATATAGCTATGCTACGTTGAAAATGACTATCATATTCGAAGGTACACATTGCTCAATACCTTCATATTATATAATTCCAGTACAACAAACAGAAGTGAAATAATACATATAATAGAAAACAAATTAAATAAACTCAAACGAAAGAAAGCAACAATAGTCGTAAAAAAAATCTCACATGTCGAGTTACTTATGCAAAAGACGATATTTTATATACATAGATTATCTTAATCTAAAGTAAAAAATAATCTACATACATAAGAAAAATATTTATGGAGGGTAATTCGAGATAAAATGTGATAGATTTCAAATAAATCACAAACTATTGCCGTTGAAAATTTTAGTTTTAAACTAAAAACTGAAAAGTGAAGTTGTTTTAAGTTTAACACAAATGTGTATAATACACTAAGAAGCAATGGATAGAACGATATTTGGTAAAAAAACTGTGAGTAACTTGATTAAAATCATTTATAAGATAAAGAAATGTGGAATTAATTAGTTACATTATGAATATTATTATTCGTATTGTTGTCGTATCGTATATTACGAGACAGTGTTTATTACACATTCAAATTCTAACGTTAAGACGGATTTAATAAAATATAATGTTCGTATACAAAACAATTATCTCTTTTAATCCTATCCTAAATCTTCTACTGTATAAACAACTGATTAATTTTATTATAATGATTGTTCATACAAACTTACATGAGCAAAAATTTTAGGCAGAATGAAATTACTTTATAGATTATTTTAATACATAACTTATAACTAAACAATCAGCTTCAGCTTTTTCCTCAATTAAACTCAACTTGTAATAAAATATCCTAATTTCCAAGAGGTCTTGCACAAATATAAATTGATATTATCCATTCACGTTAACATTGTACTTGGACTAAATTAATATATAAAACCAAAAGTTCAAAGAACTTAATCGATTACAAACTAAATATTATTAGCGTCTTAACACTTGACGTCTCACTGCAATTATGTACTGTTAAGTTAAACGCAGCACAATGAAATATTAATGTAAACATAATGTAAGTGTTGCCTCGTAAAACATATGAATTGACTTTTTATACTCATTCTTTTATTAAGGGTGTTATCAGATGGGTTTGTATTCAGTATCATACTAAAATTCTCATAAAGAGTGATGATATGTGAGTTTGACTAGCTCTTTTGTTTTTATTTATATTAACGCCTCAATAATATATTAGCATACAGGTGCTATATAATTTATTATTTAAATAACTTTATTGTACGGTAACATTAGCATTTTTTGAACATGTAATAAGTATAAGATGAGAGCTATAGGAGCCACGCTGATTTTGTCCATTGAAATAAAAAAACGTTAAAGGATATCCTTTTTACATTTAACTCGTATTTTTACAGTGTTTATTTTAATCTTTTACTATAGTATAAATTATACATAGATAAAAAGTAAAACTCGACAGCAGCAGATACTGATCCAGCGGTTTTTGTTAACAACCCAATTGATCTAGCCAATTAATTATTGAGACACCTCCAATAAGTCTCGGTTAAATGGTTGATATCAATAATAAAATAAAATGACGGTGTAATTTAAAAATTATATTTAGTTGTTGACAATATTTTTGTACATGCTTGTTCTAAGACATTGTATGGACGTTAATTTTAATGTTCATAATCACTAGGTGTTGTTGATTATGACATTACATACAAAAGGGCACACAAAATAACCATACTTTTCTTATGACACTAATAGTATTATGGAGATAAAAATTAAATATATATATGTATATTTTTTATACACATGGTTGGCGGGCGAGCAAATGGGCCGGCCACCTGATGGCAAGTGGTCACCACCGTTGATAAACATTGACGGCGTATTCATTATTTATAGTTATGAGGTACGTATACGGTGATATATCTAAATTACAATGAATATGAATACGACATATATATAAAATAAAACATACAATGCAACAATTTTCGAGTTGTTAATATTGTATATACATATATATGTATATAATATTGTCTTTAATAGGTATTACAGTATAATTAAATTTTTCTCTTTTTGGGGTTAACAGAAAAAAATTGTCCTTAAAGTAAAAATGCATTAAACTAATTATTCTATAAATAACTGATATCCATTTTGTGCCGTCTGATGGGGTCGCACTCATATGACAGTTATTTAAGTGACAAAAAGCAATGCTTCACATTGCTACTATACAATGTCGAGGGTGAACTAGTGCAAAGACAAGACAAGGGACATGATTATAAATCAAAAGGTTGACAGCGAATTTTCGGTGTAAGAAACTATTTCACATCTGTAGTATTAAAATATCCGCTTTACAGCTTACAATAAAATAATATAACGTTATTACACCGCCCTCAAACGAGATCAAGTACCATCATAAAAATATTATACATCATTATATTGATTCGCCTTGTCCACTCTCTGTATTACTTTTACATAGTTCCTGCAAAACAACTTTTGTAATATATGTTAGTATTGAAATAATAATAAATACTATTCAAAGTTTCCAAGTTTCCAGTAACTGTATTGGAAACTTTTATTACAAATATTAGTATTTATTTTTTAATTTTAAAATTGCCTATTTGTTTCTGTAAAAATAATAAAACTGAACAGCAGATTTCGTTCCATCATTACATAGCAGGTATAACACAAAGTCGTTTACCGCGATCTGTCCCCGTGTATGCTCTGATTTTTAAAATTTAACAACGGAATTTTTCAAGAGGAACAGTTTATATGTACCTATATGCACAAGCATGAAAAAAAACACTAGTAATTATAGAGGTTTATATGAGGTTTATATTGCAAGCACGCGATTTTATGCAAAACAGCATTGATCCTTATTGTATGAAGTACCTGAAATATCTTGTTCATTTAATATAGATCTATATGGCCCTATACAGCATGTTATTAAAATTATTTATAATAATTATTATTTTACTTTACTGAATATGTTACAGATTTAAAATGCAGTAACATAGCGGTTTGTTATTTATCTAAACACAAAAAACTAAGAACTATGCATTTATAATGACATTCTGTAGTGAATTTAGTATCAATATTGCACCAGTGCGAAGGGCGACGGTAGAATGAGTAATAATAATTTATGTGCGTACAACCAATTATTAAATCAAATGAAAATGTACTTTATTGAAGCAAATTTAGAAAATACTTCGATCGTTTCAAATACTGAAATTACTTATTTTTTTTCTTTACTGCGTTCCCTTATTAATAAAAACCGAATAGTGTGTGCTTTGGACAACTAATTAATCAAAGACAGACGTCTTTAGATAAAGTTAATTTTATACCTTTGTAAAAATCATATTATAATTAACTTCGTTTATGTTCACATTTAGTACCATTTAGTAATATGTAATGTCTCATTTTTTTCCCTTACAAGAGTGAATGGTAATTACAAATCGACATGTATGCATTTTCAGTTAAATACGCAGCGGAATCGCGTAGACAGATTCGTAGCGCCTCGCGACTCTTTCGGTGAGGCACGGAGGCGTCGCTCTTGGCACGCCAGTTGTAATAGTACTGTGAACAGCGATGTTTGGGTAATCAATAATCATGTTTTTTATACTTAAATTCTTCAATACATTTTAATGTCTATAACATAAAATTAAAGATAACATGACGTTCCATTTACTAACGCTAATCGTACTAATCCACGATCTTGCACTGTGGACGTTTAAATATAAACGGATACAATGCCATCTCGCGGACATTGTGAGAACTACAATAGCAACTTTTGTTTTCAATACTGAAATATATTTTATAGAGGTTAGGATGGATTTCATTTAATATGATGCTATGTTGTTCCAGTAAAGTCAAAGAGGACCAACCCATAATTATAGTTTAAGCTTGTTAAAAGTTTTCTTGTTAAATACATCTATCCACATCGTACAACTCGAATGCTAGTGTTAAACAATCCCTACATAAAAGGCTTTCCAAAATAAATAAGGTCATTAGATGCAATATTGCATTCAATGCAATGACTTTGACTTAGACACACAATAATTGAATCCGTAATTAAAGCCAGGAAGTGATCCAATAGTGGGCTATGGCCTCCTCTCGGTTTGGTTAAAGCTCAAACACCACGATGCCTCAATGCACCTTGATGAATATATGGATGTTCACGTGATGTTTTTCGAACATGAATTGTATTATAAACAAAACTAAGCACATAAAAATTTGATGGTGCTTGTCTGGGTTTGGACCCGCAACCATCGGTTCAGTTTTTCTACCGGCTCGTCTCGGTTCAGCAAAAAATATGATAAATAATTGAAACGATAAACAATAGTGTTTTAAGTAGGAATTATATATAGCATATATTTTATAAAATAGAATATGTTTAAAAGCTTTCCTAAGCCCTTTAACTGCCTGTGGTTCAACCGCAATCGGTCTTTATACACTAACATATTTTACAGTTTGGGAAACATTTAAAACAGAAGAAATACGCAATTTACTTGGACGACGCGCTCAATTTCGAGCCGCAGGAAACGAACGGTATTCACAAACAATGGATCCGACCCTGGCCTTGCATACCGCGGAAGAAGAGCTACCTCTCCTCTGCGGATAGTATCCTAGACTTACCCACTTACAGTTACGCTACTTGTGAGTATTCTAACGTATCACACATAGCACTCCGTAATTAAGCTGGTTAGCTCTGTACATACTAAACGTTTTAATAATGCACGTTCAGTTCATATGAACAATAAGATGCTTGCCTTGCATTACATCACTTTTTTACTTGGCACTAATTTTCTGATCTCGATATGTGGTGGTTCTAAAGATCAACGTTCATACATTCATACACGTTTTATGTCCAAATTGGAACGCTAATTAACATATCACGTAAAGAAATGTACAAGTTGTGTGTTAACACATTGTCTGTTGTGAAAAATACATTCAGAGACCAATGAATAAATAGATCACGAAGAGTAATTAAAATTACAAACATATATATTTAATTGAATTGGAATTTCATAAAAAAACTTTATAATTACATTAATTCACTTTAATCCTACTAGACGGAGAAGTTCACCGCTAATTTTTAATTGACAAACACATTCTGCATTCAAAATGAACCAATTATTCATTTACGTAAACATTTCTTCCACAGAAAAATCTTCTTACGAAAGGCCGACTAAGCTAAATTTATATTTAATGTTCAGAAATTTAATGTAATTTATAATTAACTCGTGTTATTAAAAATACCTCACACTTACGACAATTAGTCGAAAAAATAATTTGAATTTTGAACAACTACTCGGTAGCACTCAATCATGAATATTATGCAAATGCGCCATTGTGAAGAAGTGCTCATTTAAAATTCAGAGACATATAGGGGCAGACATTCTTAATATATTTAACCACTATTAATGTACACGAGAATTTTTACACAAAATAATTTTACGCTTTATAAAGTACATTCTAAAGTAGGCCACGATATACCATCAAGCCTTCGTATGACCCATCGAATTAGTCCGTCCATATCATATAATATTTTACTCACTATTTATTACATTACATTTACAATTATAAATAACACGGTATCTTATCACCTAGCAGGTATATTTTTAAATATTTCCTTTTAAGTTCCAGAACTCCTCGATTGGAGTAACGACAATATCCTGGTTGCGGCCCTGGGTAAGAACTATCACAAATGGAGCTGGAGGAGTCAAAGTCTCATCAGTCAGGGCTTCACCCAATATGAAATTCAGTGCTGTAAGTTTGACCCTCGAGGCGAACTACTAGCCGTGAGTATATATGCAGCGTAAGATTCACTCGTGACATCAATTAATTTATTCGATTTAACAGTTTTTGAAATGTGAAACCTTATTGACAGTCGATGTTGAATCGAAATAAAATAAATGGAGAATATGAATATTCATACAGACGGGACCCGCTGCTAGTTAAATTGTAATTAAATTTTAGCTTGGCACCGATATGAATACAGTGGAGATTCACAACAACACTTTGAGTAAAAAAGTGTCAAGTAATCTCTGTCCTTGTCTGAGCACCAGCAACCATTACTGCTCCATCACTGCGGTCGACTGGAGTCCAACAGGGAATTCTTTTGTAACGTAAGTTATGAATTTGTAAGAAAAAATATCTTTATTGATTACTGAATATACAACTTATGGTAACTTGACGACTAGTTTTAAGAAGACTGACTTTTATATGTATAACCCATCGAAAAACATAAATGTGAAATGAGGGCTAAGTTCAATATTATGATAAAGGCCTTTGTTGTTGACTTCAACGACTTATGAAGTGAGATCTAAATGAGTGCCATGTTCAATGGTCAATCCTGAAATTTATTTATCTTTACATATAATAAAATGTGAGTGTCTGTTTGTAATATTTAAAAAAATTTTACTCAATGCATATGTATGTATACACGGTACATACACCAAAATAACATTTTTTAGAATTTTTTGTCTCTCTCTCTCTGTGTGTGTCTGTTTGATCCGGCTCATCTCGGGAACGGCTGGACCGATTTTGACGGAAATTTTACTGGCACAAAACTGATATAATATAGAGTTAATTAGGCTAAATTTTTTTTGTTTCTTAAATTCAAACGCGTACAAGTTCGCGGGCACACCTAGTAACTACATAAAATAAAAAAGCACGTCTTCTTCTACCTTAGGAGAATATATCGTAGCCTAAGGTTTGACTTGGCTTGTTCTCACAGCCTTCGCATGTTCTAAACCTATTACAAAGGAATTATACACACAAATTAAGCACCCGAAAATTCTATAGTACTTGTTTGAATATGAACCCGCAATATCGAGTTGCGATTCAAGTGTTCTAATGACTAGACAATCGCAGCTCTTAATATACGTTAGTTGTAACTATACTTAGCTATTAATAATAATATAATAATATGAGACAACATCACATACATTACTCTGATCCCAATGTAAGTAGCTGGAGCACTTGTGTTATGGAAATCAGAAGTAACGACGGTACCACAAACACCCAGACCCAAGACAACATAGAAAACTAATGGTAATCTACATCGACTCGGCCGGGAATCAAACCCGGGACCTCAAAGTGGCGTATCCATGAAAACCGGTGCACCACTCGACCATGGAGGTCGTCCAAAACTACTATACGGATCTGTCCTCGATTCCTCTTAGATGTTCTAATTTGTAAAATTGCGCATGATAATGTATTATCTAGACGAACACTTGTCTCCCTCGCAGCGGCTGCTCGTGGGGCAGCGTGGTGTCGTTCGGGCGCGACGCGAAGCAGCTGAGCTGGCGGCGGCCGGCGCGCGCCGCCATCCTGCTCGTGCGCGTGTCGCCCGACGCGCGCTACGCCGCCGTCACGGCGGTCAGCTCTGCCGCCGTGCTGCTGCTCACGTGGCCCTCCTTGGAGATATATTCGAGTCTCGATTCGAACTGGACGATACGGGTTCGATATATGTCTTAACTTAAACTATTATATTTTACGAAAATTTAATGAGCCATTATTTACACTTATATAATGTAAATTTCATATTTATGTAAATCATTAAAATAATTTATAACGGATGACAACACAATTCCACTTTTTCAGACAATGACTTGGCACCCGTGGCGGAGCGCGTTACTAGGTGTCGGAGCGGTGACGCCAGACCTTCAAGCGAGAATTGCTCTGTGGAATGCTCCGACTTCAAAAGTCCGAGAAACAACGCTTGGCCCCAAACGATTCAGTCTGGACGCTATGCTCTTCAGTCAAAGAACTGGCGAGCTAGTAATCAGCTTGTGGAATTCTGGTAATAATTATTTTTATTATATTGGAAAAAAAATTATACAAATAATCAAAAATTACGTTCCTACGTCGCTTTTGTACAGTAAGCTGAAAAATAAATAATTTTTGATATTTTTCAGACAGGGCAATACTACATCCAAAAACATGCTCCCAATTAGTTGTGATGAGTGACCCTGAGACCGTAGTGGACCAGTGGGGAGAGGGCCGTAGTGGATTGGACCGCGTACGGACTATGGTCTTTAGTCCGGATGGGACAAAACTTGGTAATACATGATACATACCAAAGATTTTCTAATGAATCATTGTTTTTAGTTAATGTATGGAAAATATTACTACCAACGCAGTTAATGGTTGTTACAGTGGGTCGTATCATTTACAGCTCCCTTTACCCTTTTTTTCAGCCACAGCGACATCTGATGAGGACTTGATCATCTGGAACTTTCTCCCGGAAGACAAAAGGAAGACGAAGACTAAATGTAAATGTTTTTCGGCAATCCCTGTTTACTTGGACGAGGCGATGCAGGGCTACTCCCTCAGGTGAAGTTACATGTGATACCGTCGAGAAGTAACTGGGTGTACTTCGATATAAATATATTTCGTTGGCAATAAATTTTTGATAATTTTTAATGTCGTTTCTGTTAACCCCGATGGATTGTCATATCAATATTCCTAAAATGTTTGATGGATTTTGTGTCCTGACATACTATTGCATAAAACCCAAATAAATACCAATCACAATACAGTGACACATTAGTTTAAATTATTGTACAAAAATTATCATTATTAAAAGATTTTTACTTAAGAGCCACGGTGGCCCAGAAAATGGAATCCGAGAATTTCGACCAGAGGTACTCAATATTTTGAATAGTTATAATATTTAGCTTTCTTGTGCACAATTAAATCCAATAACTAAAACATTTTTATGAAATTGTGTCAGTTGTGCTGTCTAGAGAATAGATACCGTATACCGTATGTATAGAATTAGAACACAAACTTCGCACATGCAAAACTGAGTTGTGTTCGTCCGGGTTTCAAGCGCGAGACAAGATGCCCGACGTGTTCTTGCCACCGGACTTTCTCGACTGCCTTGGTCTGATTATAATCAGCATGTCGTAGATAAAGATTTCACATTTTATAGCACGCTCGCATTGAATAGGAAGGTACATACGTTGTTTTCTAGATTCTAGGTAATACTTTCGAGATACGTAACTTCATTGAATCGTCAGAGCCTCGTGCCACGGACATCGCAATACGCTTGGCTAATTTATTCACTTATTGTACCCGTCCGAACACCATTCATGATCGTACGAACATTGAATGCGAGCTAGCAAATCGCCCGCAGCGATATCCGCATCTCTTAACCTTTTAGTTTCATCTTACATTACTCTTATACATAGCTTTTAACCTGGCCTCGGCTTTAGTATTAACTCCTTGGGTACCTGTTATAAAATTAAAAAACAAAAATCTCATTATAATGTTTAAAAACTAAATATTTCTTTTACGCGCACGTTCTTAAAATATAAATATATTATGCGCAATATTCTATATATTGAGAAAGTGTTATCGACGTATATTCTGTGAATACAACAAAATACTATCATTTCGTAGTCGTTTGAAAGATTTAATAAATGTATGAATGCAAAAGACATGCGAATTTATGTTTTAGATATTGAAAATCGTCAATAAACTTGAATGTAATCGTTTTCCTTATGACCCAATAATTTCAACTAAGATAATCACAGCTCGTGCTACGCTCTTATCTCCAAAGCCACAATTTAGCATCATAAAACAGAAGGTCGGAGACAAAGACGACTCATCGAAACCGATTGACTGATAAAACTGTTCAGATTTCGATAACCAGTTTACTATTGCAATATTTAACAATATGGATTGGTTCATTTCTTAATCTGATATTTTGATGATTCAGCGACTGAATAAAAAAAAAATTTGTAAAACAATAGTTTCCGATTTTTACCGAGACATCTTAATTAAAGATTATCTTAATTTATTTTCAGTCAATAATCAAAAGCTATCTCTTTTACAAAACGAAACAACCAACCGTTAGTGACAAAGTTTCAATATTGCAAAGTTAGCGAATTAATTTTTATCACAATTTATTGTATTTTTTTAAATTAATTACATCAAGAGTATTTTTAAAATTATGCAATTTTATTCAATTTTACCTTTAATAAATAAATATTTTAAAAAAGGCCTAAACAAATGCTGGATACTAAATGCTCGCGTCGAAGTGTTAAAATTATCTTATTAACCATTTATATTAAACTAATAGAATCATTAAAAAAAGGAATAGGAATTTTAATGATCTATTTAAATTATTTTTAATAAATATTCATTTAAATTATAACAAACACTGTGTAATGCTTAATGTCAATTAATGTCAAGCAAATACTTGCATATTTTAGCACATTAATTATAGCGAACAAACTCATATCTAAAACTAAAAAATAGGGACTAAGAAATATAGAATTCAAGTAATTAATATAATGCTAATGTGTTACATTATATTATAGAAAGTATAAGACATAGATATATTTCAAATTATAGCATTAATGGCACCTTGTAAATGTTAATGACACAAGTGTTACTTGAAAATGGAGTAATTACAGATTAAGATTACACCTTGCTCGGTCATTTTCATTTCTTGTTATTTGTTATTCACTTAAATTACAATAATTAATTTTTCTGAAGCGAATTTATTCGGCACGTCGTCGCTGACGCTCGCTGTCACTTACTGCTCGTGTATGTACAGACTTAAAAGGTGAATTCCACACGCGCTCTAACCGTATAAAATCTTCTAAATTTTTTCTTTGAAATTCCTCGATTAAGTCAGTTATTTAAAGACGCGCGTTTACATGTTGTCAATATGAGAGCACACGTGGCATATATAGTAAAACAATGTTTTGTCCGAATAATCGCCCGGAGCGGCTTCGGATTCGTGCTTTTTAAACGCTTGTCTTATACATATATCATTTCAATAAAAGTGGTCATAGATTTTTGCACTGTAAAAAATATAAATCATCCCTTAAGAAATATAAATCATCCCTTATGAAATATTAATCACCACCAACTTTAGAATAAAATTCACTTAAGATGTTATGCCGCTTAGCTTTTGTTACACTGGCTTCAGACTAAAATACAACTATGTTAGGTATTGCTGTTTGGTAGAAGGTTACCCAGACAGACTTACCAAATCTACAAACAAGTGAAAGCAGAATAAATAAATAAACTTTATTTCTTACTACTATTTTGTATAAAAAATATATTTATTATACAAAATGATAATTGTCATCGAAATGGAATAAAAAGGACAAGTAGTTTTCAGGCGGTTACTGCCACATGCAAGTAATTAATAAAATGAAAAATATTTTCAGTCTCATATGAAAAACGCTTCATAGCTTATGCTGTGCTAAATTTACAAATCATTCATAGTTTGTGAAGTTTATAATTCATATATTTTAAAATATTTAAATTAATCCTTCGATCGAGACTGTTCGTTCATCTTAAGGATACTTGACGCCTACAAATCAAGAAATAAACATCAAACAAATGAGGTTTGATACAGCTTTGTTCTGTCAGCTATGTAGACTTCACGAGTGCAATTTCGTAAGCAGCTAAATACAAAATTCAGTTCAAACCATAACGAAACCGAGAGATAAGAATGCGAATGCAATAAAGATGTAAAAGGAACCCCGCGATGCGCTTCAGCGGTTATAACAATAAAATTTTAAGGCAACCCAAGCCGCCGGCAGATTGCGGATATCGCCTGGCATTTAAATAAGAAAATACTTAGTTATTATTACCTAAGAATAAATAATACATTAGAATCATTATGTTACCACTTAAATTTTATCCTTACAAATATATGTCTTATTTATTTTATATTTATCTTCTATCCATATATATACATATACCTATACCTGGACTACTATTAACGGTGGCATGCACATTTTTTTGTTTATTTGACATTAGCTTAAATTGGACCCGGTAGGTGTATCGTTTTAATCGATTACGGGGGATGAAAATTCTTACTTCACCCAGAATAACATAATAGAGCACTACGTTATAGAAGATATAAGCTTTTATTGTCTTATATCTCACACCCCTAGGCCGATGCGATGATAATGCATATTTCATTTCATTTCATGATAATTTGATTTCATGAGTTTTTTAAAACGCAATAAATTATCTCTTTCTTGTATTGTTTTCAAGAAATTCGTATGCCAATCTATAAATACGTCAATAGATACTATTGATAGATATTATTTATCTAGCAAATATATATCTATATAATCATTACCCATACACAACAATAAAAAATGTTGACAACAAAAAAAAACCCTAATTTGGCATAAGGAATCTGAAGCCTACGCCAATAATATAGAGGGAGTATTTAATGTATATAACCAGTACATGCATTAAACGGAAAAGGGTTGGTTGGAATAAAAACGTTCAACAAGAAATAAAACAGAAGAATATGTTGTAAAAAGAATTGAAATATACACCAAATGTAAATGTATAATAATTATAATTGGTCATATCAAATATTACTGTATTTTTTTAATTTATGGAAAGCATTTTAAGTACAATTCCGAGTGTCGACATTAAAAGTAGTTTACGTTATTAAATATGTGTGAAAGTATGAAGCGTAGGTAAGAAGTTGCTTTCAATTTGAATTCACCGAAATGTATTTATATTAGCTCTACTTCAAAACATATATATTTTTTAAATATTAAAAAAAAGTACCTAATAATTATATTTAGGAGTCTTTAAGGATATCGAGTACTCAAGCAAGAACTCTCGAGTCTAAGCACGAATAAAGTTTTTCCATACTATAGAAGGACTAAATTACAATTATTTATATTTAGCTTATAAAACATAAAGGTATTATAAAATGATTTATAACTTTGATTGACCCTTCATTTATGTCATCTTACTCATGCTCTTTGATGCTTGTAATTTATCTCGTTATATTTTCTTCGTCACACAGCATTTTTAACAATAATAAAATGACGTACAATCAGGACCAACCTCCTTAGTGGCACTATCGTCGAGCTATAAACACTATTACAGTATGTGGTTAATGCAACTTCTAATAAACTTAATCTATGACTGTAACCATTATTAAGGAACTCGAGAACTATCTCTGATGCGAACCTTTACTAAAGGCTCATAGCGAAGTTCTGAGATTGCATAATGCTTAACATATTTGAAAGTTTCATTAGAATCGGTTCAGCTTGTACAGATACGTGATAAAGATATTGAATACAATGTGTTCAATGTTAAGCAATTGAATGCAACTAATCGTTGTTGTACATCAATAACCGATCTTTTGAGATACGATTAACGAGCCCTTTTTGTATTTCCTGTAAGTATTTTTACGAAACTTGCGCCTTTTGTGACGTGGTTTTTCACAAGCTTCTTGATACAATTTTACTCGTTATTAATAAGAATAGGTCCATATAAATACTAACCGGGATTCTTGGATGACTTACCATATTATACGAGTATGTATAAGAAAGAATGAGTGACGCGCCGTTTCACTCATACTTATCGTTACCGATAATATATTAAAGTAAAGGGTCGCGCATTTGTGAGTATATCCAAATCATAGTAAATGACAACGACGACAATTGAAGTTTTTCCCAAAATTATAAAATATGTGACTATAATGAGCACTAGAAAGAATCGTTAAGTTCGCTTGAGAACTAAGTTTAACATTACGTTCTTATACAACAACAGCCTGTAAATTCCCACTTCTGGGCTAATGGCCTCCTCTCCCTTTGAGGAGAAGATTTGGAACATATTCCACCACGCTGTTCCAATGTGGGTTGGTGGAATACACATGTGGCAGAATTTCTATGAAATTTGTCACATGCAGGTTTCCCCACGATGTTTTCCTTCACCGCTGAGCACGAGATGAATTATAAAGACAAATTAAGCACATGAATCAGCGGTGCTTGCCTGGGTTTGAACCCGCAATCATCGGTTAAGATGCACGCGTTCTAACCACTGGGCCATCTCAGCTCATAGTTCTTATAGCGTCTAACTAATGTTAAGAACAGTTTCGTTTCACTAATAAAACGTATCTGTATTAAACGACTCGTTCTACTCTCATAGCAATATTCAAACTCAAAGGTTTCAACAGTTATACGAAACGGTTTGCGAAAGCGAATCGTGTTAGAACCTACATTGCATTTTATTTTCATTGTTGAATGAACAATAACATCAATAACCACAGTTACAACACCCAGCGTGATTTTAACTACTGCAATTATAATTGTGAACACATCGTAATATTGTTTAATAGGCGCTATTTAGTGTTATATCTGACCAGTTTGTTTACGTCAATATAATTAGCCGTGGGCATTTACGGCGAAAGTGTTTGTGTATTTGAAGACTTATTTATGTTTTTGATATGGTAATTGTTGCACACTGCTAATTATGTATCATTTTTTTAATGTAAGCATCAAGTTGAAACGTGACTGTATATTTATTGCTTAAATGTAGATCGTAAAAAGGTAAATACACAGATAAGTTATACATTAAATAAACTACTTTAAAATAAACAACATTCTATGAATTATTTACCGAAGATAATTTACTTAATAAGTAAGATTTTATTTCATTTGTAAAAACAATATTGTCAAATGTATAGCATACAAGAAATGAACGAATAAGCTAGTAAAATTTATTTAATCAAACTTGTGTATTGACTGAATAATTCGTAAACATATCTTGTTCAGCAACTATCCAATGTCACCAAACATCTACTAGTAAATTTTAAAATCAACATATCAGTACTGTAAAGTAGATCCGATTCATTAGTAGCAAATAACTAATACGTTAACCAGTTCATTCGAATATTTAAAGATTTCAAATAATAGGCCAAATTCAATCGACGGCTTTCCTGAACACCGTTTGTAACCGATTGAATCAAAGATATTATACCTGTTTTAATATCAATCACATTTATACCCGCCGTTTAGATAAAATAACAGTTAGCTTAATTTTGAAAGTAATATGGATTTCATTTCTGTCTCCACTTCACGCAAAGATAGTTTTCCTAAGTAACCGAGAGGCCGCCATAATGTCTATGCGATGGCTCATTAACGCACGCGCAGTAGGCGGAGCCATTCTAACCTTTGACTGAATCCGTTCCACTCTACGGAATGTGCGAATGTGTATAACCAATCAAATCGCATTACAACAAACTACTCGTGTTTATTAAACGGTGGAACGGAATGTAAAAACGACAACGCAATTTTCTTAGATTTCATTCCTAATACGTATTTTAAGCGATAAAAGAACTAATTCTTATTTCAGTTTTAAAATGCTAATATTGCTTCAAAAGTAAATTACTTAATCGCTCTTAATGTTGTCTTAAATTTTCGTGATTATTACACATTGGAATAAAACTAGTTATAACGGATTTGAATCGCGTATATTAATTATTTTTGACATCCCGACGTTTCAAGCACTTTACAGCGTTCGTGGTCACGGGTAGACTAGGTGACATTTGTCTATTTAATAGATTTCAAATCCGTTATAACTAGTTTTAATCGCTCTTCCAACCAACCTAGTAAATATTAGGGAAAACGAATTAAAAACTCTAGATAGTATTAGTAACATACCAATAATATATTAGCGTATGGTTTGCCACCATCCCTTTTTTTGTTTGAAAGAAAAAATAAAATTTTACGCTTTTTAGCAGGCATATTTAACACTTACTTCTTTTTGGCCGGTACAAATCTTATTTATTTTTTAATATGGCTTCATAAATGTAATATTAATTCCTAATAATAGAACTTTAAACCATATATTTCAATTAATTACTGATTATTTTGTTTTGATACGCGGTCAAATTTTTCCAATTTATTTTCAACTCATCAACACACGATTAAACAATGTTCATCTTACATATATTTAAATTGAATGGAAAAAGGTTATATGTTTGTCACATGTATACAATATGGTTAGTAGAGGGTTATATATTACAAAACTTGTCAATGTAAATTTTACTGCGCATATGAATTACAAAACTTAAACTATTTATTAATATCTCTATTTTATTTACATAACATTATTTGTTACTCCAACATCCATCTTATTTAAAAGATAATTAGCTCATTTATCGGCTGATGTTCAACGATTTTTGCTCGGCAATAACTTTTTACACACATATTTGACGTTCAATTGTTGTGTTTCATTCGTTAATGTAATTATGTATATAAAAACTATAACAGCTAATTAGTGAATATTTGAAATCTATAAATGGTGCAACTCGTGTACTATTCTAATGTTTCCGAAGATCCAAGAATATCTGTTTTAAGAAGGCAATAAATAGCTTCGAGAATAATTTAAAAGTTTACTAGGCATGTAATTAGGTATTTAATGAACTGTTGAATGTAATTAAACACTGTACAAAAAGGTGAAATAGTGTTCCTTTACTTAGAAAACATTCATTCAATGTACTTGCATAATTCTTTACAATAAAACAATGGCATTTTGTAAGTATTGGTTATAGTATTCGATACTAATATTAAGTTTTTCTTTACCTGTATTAAGATTATGTTATATTATTTATAATCATAACTATTTTTCTTTCCTATTCTTAAATTCACTTTGAATTGTAAAATGTTAAATTCTGATAATTATAAGTTTTTTTTTTTCTATGTTCACTCCATGACACTGTGCAAAAGTGGAAACTTTGTTGGCTTATGTAATTATTTTTTATATGTGAAAACTATTATCATGTGTATATGCTGTTTGTTTCGAAATAAATAAATAAATAAACTATAATAAAAAACTCGGTTGTCTTTGTTTAGACTCATAGTGACTGACCATGATTACTAACTAAATCCTAGTATAATTCCATATTACACAGTCCGTGCGTGTATGCGTGTGTATGTGTGTGTGTTTGTGCGTGTATGCACGCGTGTGTGTATGTGTACATGTTTTGTGACTAGGATTGACTGTGGTAGGCTGAAACCAAAATGACGAGAAATTAATAACTTATCCCATCATGAGCATTGGCATAGTTCATCAAAATCTGCCGTTTAATTCTCCACTTTTCGAAGAAAACCTTACTAAATACTATACTTATTTATATGTATTATTTATCTTCAACCTACTAAAACGTACTAAAGTTATATTTTCAAATCACAAAATCTGTTCAATGAGGTCTTATTTATTTACAACGAGAGCATTAAATGCCATTTTATTTTTGATTTGAACTAAGAAGTACTGTACAAACCAATCTATGCTCATCGAGGGCACCTTACATGCATTGACGTACGGCGAACCACAAAGCGACTCTCATTTTAGACTTTTATAGTATTTATGGTTATTGTAATAAGAATCAAGGTTTTCGTCTACTTGTTGCGATGTGTATTGCGCACGATCTGTCCCAGCAATAACTCTCATAATTGACGTTAGCCACCCAGTGCGGAGAATATGGCCGAAGCGAGGTAACTCAATTAGTTCGCTTTTATAACATTCTTATAATTTAAACATTTGACTAATCTTACATGTAATTCTATTTTATATTAATCAAAAGTAAGTTGTTTGAATGTATTATATTGATATGTAAATGTCATTAGTATTTACACATATTATTATTGAATATATTAAATATTTTATACAAATAATGCCTGATATGCGTTAAGTTCTCATTAATTTATTTTGGACAAAAATATTCAATTCAGTTCGTCCAACGGCAGATTCGCTACTGAATTAAATAGACGACGCGTAGATGAATAAAAGGAAACAAACAACAAGCGCTCATTTTTATACATAAGGTAATTTATATAATTCATTCAAGTGTGTAATTTCCGCCAAGGGTACCAAATATGGCCCGTGAATTAGATATCATTCAAACGATGCCAGTCAAATTTAATTGCTGAATTAATTAAGTCTTTCTATGTTAGGCAGTTCCTTTTCATTCCCAAGGATTGCCCGGCAGAACACATCGTGCACAAACAGTAAATACTCCATCTAAATGCGTCTACTAGTAGTTAAATGGCCTCCGCTCAGAAAGTCACTCAGGCAGTTAGTTTTAATAATCCTTAAAAGAGCTTAGAAAGACCCTTTTCAGTTTTTTATCCTACATCGTCGGAACGTTGACAACAAATCTATTATGGTATGTGTGTTTTCGATACATATCAAATATTCCGAACGCAATAAATTGTATTCAATTTCGCATGTAATGTCACATGCAGGCGGTTACGGTCAAAAGAATAGACGCGGCATGTAATAATGATTCGTGGTACTTCAAACATCGGTGAATTTTAAGTGCCTTTTTTCTTATTTATGAAACATTAATGACTCCTGCGGTCCCATTTGTGACTACATATTCATTAAAATAGAAATTTTACCCGCTGCGATATGAATATTCTAAAAATATCAGAAACGCGAAAGGAATTTGTCACATAAGAAATGAGCATTATATGTAAATATATGGCCGAGTTTATACGTTTTTATCGAAGTTTATAGATTAAAAATTAATTCGTAACGCTTCCAGGATACATAATTCTTTAACTAACTACTAACTGGACACATAATTCCTTAACTAACTGGTAACTGATACAATTTATAGATTAATCGATTAACTTCACACAATTCACTTGAAATCGACGTTTTCATTTGGAAAATCCATCAATTTATTCTTACACACATATCAATATTTCAGAGTATTCAAAAAACAAAAAATATTTATATTATTTTAACATATTATATGAATTCTGTTAAAATAAAGTAACCGTATAATTTCCAATATCCAGAACCAGATATTCCAATTTCTTCTAACCAACATCGTCCTTTTTTATAATATTGATAAGACGGACAAGTGAGCCACACGATGATAAGAGGCCACCATCGCTCAAATGTATTGGCTTAATGTAAGAAATATTAACCATTCCTGAATTCCTAATTACTTTTGAGCTTAGATTTTAAGTCCCTTTTCCTTTAGTTACACTCGCACCATCAAAACGGAAAGCAATAATATTACGTAACAGCATTGAATATTGACGGTACATAATACATGTTTGGTAGACCATCACATATATAGGCGGTTATTCCAGTGAGCATCTTTGCAGATCAATTGATGATGACCAAAATATTATAACATTATTCTAAATATACATAATATTAAGAAGAATTGCTATTTTCAATGATTAAGAGACATTTTGAATTTCTATCTCTTTTTATTGGTGCTCTAGTTAACTAGGATGTATCAACAATATGACATTAAAATTAAAATAGGATAATGAAATATGCATTCAATAAATAAGAAAATAGGTATATGCGTATTTTGTTTATTTAGAGCTTTAAAATGTCGTCAGTTAAAGACTAAAATAAAAAATAAAATAATCAAATTAAGAATAGGATAAATAAAATATAGGCTTACTTCGAGAAATCAAATTAGGAAACATCGATAACCTCAGATCAATATTTTTAATCGTGCCAATAGTGTCTTCGTTATGTATGGGATAGAAAATTTATATTATTCTTTTAGAATATATTGATAAGCAACTGTAAACTTATAAATTAACGCACCTTTATACTTTATTTGCTACTTACCAACTGACTGTCTTGGTCTAGTGCTAGCTTATAAGGTTCCAAATCCCAAGGACCGATTTCCGTCTTATTGGGTCATATAAGAAAGGAATTAAAAAGCACCTGTACTTACGCACACACATTGCACTATATATTTAACACAGTCACCTAGTTATTGACAATGGCTGACATTTTAGACTTATCTTTAAAAGTTTGTTTTAGTGTTTATTTGTGTTTATAATATTTTTTCTGCATTCAATATTAATCGCATTGCATAGCATATTTCAAGATTTTTTTTTTAATAGTCAGTTTTTATTTTTAATGAATAGTTAAACTAATAGAAAATATGTATCTGTTAAAATTATACATCATTTATTAATAGATCGCAAGAAGACACCATAGCAAAATTAATTATATAGAAATAAATTACAACTGACAATAAATCATAAAAATATCAGTTATGTCATTTTAAGGCGATCCAACGTCGTGGCCGTCTCCATAAGTCAGCAGTCGCGTGCGGTAACTTCGCTATGATAATTTAATTGATATGCGTGCTCTTTGATATATATAATCTCAAGATGTGCCTGCGGCTTTGAGTTAGTCTTAGAAAATGCCTACATAATTTTTCCCATCTTCCAGGTAACTTTTAAACATGTCGCCAAGATTTGCTATAAAGTAAGTTAAAGGATAAAAGGCTTGAAGGATAAGCTGAAAAAAATAATAATGAGTATGTTTTATGTTATGTGAGAAATAAAGTGTATATTTCATCAACAATTGCATCTGTAATTGCATTCCTAAAGGTCGGGTGGCGAAAAAATGGCAAAAAAGATAAGCGTAAAAGTAATGTGTGCACAAGGGACTCTTCTGTCGACAAGTTAGTCGAGTTTTAATTAAGAAAAAGACTAACAATTAAAAAAATGTGTTGAATCTTGTGTCAATTGACAATTTCAGAACGACCTACATCAATGTACAGACGACTCTGTATTATCTGGGAACATATTACAAAACGTGTGCTAGGAGCAATATCATTAGCTAAAGTCATTTGAAAATCGGTCGTAAATTTTAAGAATCCATTAAATATTGTGTAGACAGTTATTTTCATGGTGTTTATCTTCAATCGATTATAAATCTTGACACACGCCTCTTTAATTTGAAAGCCGTTTCCTTTAGTGAAACTATGAGTTACTTACGATGATAGCAGCGATTCAAGGTCGTATTAGATTGAACATAAAGTGTGTTACGTGTCAAGAAACGATCGCGTATTAATGACTGCCTTTAATGACTTTTGACGTCCGTGGTGTTTTGCTCAAAATCAAAATATGTTTTACTTTCTCTGTCATAAAGAATATTTTTCAAATATCTCGTAATTTTCAATGAATCCCTTTGTATCCCTCTATGGCTAACCTTTATTGCGATCGGTTTAGTCTAGTTTAGTCATGAAGAAGTGATGATCAGACAAACTGAGTTACATATAATATTATTCTAGATTATATAGGTTTGGTAGATCTTTGAAGTAAGTACGTAATATTCCAGGAGAACACTTGAATTTTAAGAGAAAATAGCGGCTAGTAATTTGCGTTTTTAGTTGATTTTGTGCTCGGTGGTAAAGAAACAAACCCAATGAAAACTGCATGCGACACACGCCACCCGTCAACTCACATTTAAACAGCGCGGTGAAAAAAGCTCCTATTCTTCAACCTTTCAAATCAATACAATGCCCTCAAATAGTTTTGAGTTAGTTTTGAAACGTTTATATTTTAAGTAATTGTCATAAAATTGGGAACAATTTTTTTTTAATAATTTTAAAATTGAAACAGAACTACCTACTATTTTTAAGCTATATAAGTTACCCAATCCACGGTCGAGTCGAGTGCAAGACTCGTGCAAAATTAGCCCTTTATAAGGGTTTCGAAGTGAGTGTATGTATTTAGCTATCTAATATATAATCTTCTAGTTCCTTGCCATAAATCCCCCTCACTATCTAACCACTATGAATACCTTACAAAACATTACTTGAAGGCTACAAAAAGCGTTCTAGCGCTGATCCAAACCATCTGCCAGCTGTTATCAGTACACGGATAGGCCATTAGAACAAGTTGCAACCAACGAACTTCATTAACAGGGTGATAGATATTCAGATACTGGACCACCCGGATTTATGATTAAACATATACTTTCAATAAACGCTCGGCTGATCGTTAAAGCCACACAGCCAGTATGCACAAATAAATAAATTAAAAATTAGGCTTTTAAAACAAATCGTAATAATTTACTTATTTAGATACGTAAAACTTTCATTTGAAAGCCTACTTAGATATATTTAAAAAAGCGAATATATGACGAATAGTATAGAAAGATACATTCCACACATACCTGAACTCAAACTATCAAAATTATGTGAGTATTTGTAAATTATATAGTTCGTGAGCTTTCGAAAAACGAAAACATAACTTTAATTTTACGATATGTCATATATATTATAACGATACCTATCAGTTCAATAATTCATACTCATACATCTACCGTCAAAAAATGGCAAAAAAGATAAGCGTAAAGTTATTAAGTTATTACGACTTCCACATAATGTCATAATTATGATATACTCGTATTAACATCATACGATTTATTAACTCCACTACAATAAAGATGGGTTGCCAAAAACAATTCAACTCATTTCTTTAGACGGATATTTTAAAATGTATATTCATCCACCAAAAATATATTCCATTCTTCTTTAATTAACAACAGAAACGGTGCAGATATGTTCATATAAAATGGTGTAAATATGCATAAAAGTTTGTGTGAGACATCAAAAAATAAATGCAAAAACTATATATGTAAAAGACGACCGCTACTTATGGTAACTTGACCTTTCAGAAAAAAATATGCTAGATATATGAAAAAAGTTATATATTTTTAATATTTTAACGTAAAAATATAATAAACTAAAAACTTGATTTTTTATACTGTATATATATTTCGTATTCACGTAATTTGTTATTCAATTTATAAAAAAAACTACAAGCGCTTCAACGAACGGTAGCTCTGGGTAATGCGTATTATTTTGTGTCTTCTTTAAATGGTGATGTATTATAAAAACTCGTTATTCATGCCGTGTCTTTTTCAGCCCTATATCAATAAGACGTTGCGATCAAGTAGTGCGCGGCATTACAAAGTGAATGTTCCGATATATTGTACTTCGTTACAATTCTCTTGCATTAAGTACTGAGGATACTGATTACTGATCTCTAAACATTTAATACTCTTAAAACATTAGGCAATGTACAGAATTATTAATTCTTAAGTGTATTTTTGTGTCCTTTTGATATTCAAGATACAGGTCAGAATTTTTTGAAAGATTTGTTCTTATGTTACTTAATTATTAGATGACAATGTTATATAATAATTAATAAATAATTCATATATTTTATCGGTAACACATTGTACACGTAATATTATTACTATGACTTCATAATGTATCAATGTCAACGTATAAAGTAGTTAAGAACTAGAAAAGTAATACATAATAGTGTGATACTTTTTATAACAATTTATTCTTTTAAGCGTTTATTATAAGAGATCCGTTCCGAATTAACATGGATTTACTCACATATAAAAGATGTATTATTTTTAAATATAATAAATTAGATATAATATAGAAGTTGGATACCACGACAAGAAAGCTATTTTATTATAGACATTAAAATAATTGGCAACCCATCAACAATTTACACGTGCCTTTACAATGTCGCATTTAACTGAAACGAGCATCTTGTTGAACGTCCATTAGTGCTCCGATCTATTGAGAAGAATTGCTGAATTAATTCCAACTTATTCGAAAAACCGTTACACTGACGATCACTTTGTTTCCTCTTAACTTAAGACAATTACATTGAAACCCTTTAAGTAAACATTTATTTGTTTTCGACTGAGATTATCGATAAATTTGTGAAACCAAGAATATAGCCGATTGTAATTAAATACAATTTATAGTAAAATAACTACTCGTTGACGTACAGGCTCACAAAAGCTGCAGTATCGGGTTAAATACCGAAATAAGTCAAACGGTTCAGTCAAAAAGTCCTAGTAGTGTTCTCAATTAAATGTTAGCAATACATATTCATATACATATCTCATATCATACATATCATATTATATACATATCTCATTACCGCTTGGCGTGAAAAGCCCCGCACAAGAACTGTTGTCGGTCGTGTCAGACTGCGTGGAATACTGTGTGGCACTGTCTTTCCGGTCACAGTCTTTATTAAGAATTGCCATGCCGTGGGCAGAATTAGGCAAGTGATTATCACCATCATAATAAATATTTGGTATACCGGCTTCACCAGTATCGTCGGTGAAGCAAAGCGTCGTGAGAAAACCGAAATGTTTATCGAGCAGAACCTCGAGCATCATGTTAGAAGAAAACTGACTGACTCAGTGTATCAGGCACAAGGGACATAACATCTGAGTTCACATAGTTGATGAAGTATTATCTGTGTAAGAATTGGTTAGTATTTCTTACAGTGCTAATATCTATAGACTGAAGTACCGATGGTACCACCATTAGGTCAGGTATGATAGGCATTTGAATAAAAACAAAAAGACCCGATTTCTCTTCATGTTTGTAGGAAACCTTCTTAAACATACCAACGACGTGCTTAACGAGGATCATGCATAGTTGAACACTCCTACAAATAAAATCACTTTCGTAAATAAATCATTCTATCCAAATATTTATACAAAATTGAAGATTAACTTTGAAAACCAACGAGATAACTAGTTTCAATCATCAATGCATATTAACTGCGACACAATTTATCGTCTATGTTAATTCACAAATTGCAGATTCCATAAATATATTTAAAATAATTCCAAAGATAATAAATACAAGAAAACAAAACGGTAATAAACATAATTATTCTAGAATAGAACGCGCTTTTCGAAACAATGAATTATGAAATAGGGAACGTGTATCGGTCAGCGGTAAATCACTGCTGCCTTCGGGGCAGACGCGAATTTCTTATGCTAGATCTTATAAAGATATACAGATAATATTATAGGTCATAAAACAGGTATAATGGCATGTGACTGTGCTGTCAGATTGTAGGTTTGTTAATGTTCAAACCTGTTGATATTGATGACGGATTAGAGGCGAACATCACGTAGAATTTGACCACAATAATGTAGTTTCTCATCAATCTCTACAAATACTTTAATCTTTGATAATCTATGTATGCTAACTATCTAATATGTAATGCATTGTAAAAGTGTATTTTCACTTGCGTAGTTGTCAATAGTAAATTGAATTGAATGTTCATGTATTAGATTCACGGTTGAGAAATAAATTTTAGTAGCAATCAAATCCAGTTGTAATTCTTCTTTTTTCACCACGTCTATTACACAGATTTAAATGTTTAAATTTTTTAGTAAGTTGCACACTATTATATTTCATATAACAATCAATAAAATATTATATTAAAACCAGCTAATGTATAAGTAACTTAATTTATATGAGCTAAAAATTACACCTTGTACCCGACATTTGAAGCATAACAACAGTCCAACAGATATTTTAAAATAAAGGAATCATTGGTCAAGTATCACGTATAAAAACATCAATTTTAAACCAGTGTAACCACACTTCACAGATGGTGTAATGGTGGAATAATGGTGGAATGGTGGCAAATCGTCAAGTGTTGATCTCTGATTCCACCGTAATAAGGTCGTAAGCATAACTATCTTTTGAACAATGGATATAGTGATAGAATATAGCGAATTCTATTTTTAATGCTTTAGTTAAAACACAATATTTTGATTACCAAGTGTCCGCCCAGAAACACATTGTAAAAAATGTGAAAAAATAACTAAGGAATCCAACATTTGGACTTTTTATTAGTTGTATAACTACCAAAAAATAGGTGAGTATAGCAAAGCTGCAATTAAATTAGCTACAGCTTCTCAGCTACGATGAAGTAAGCTACTAATGAGGATATTTCTTTATTTTATGCAGAATACGAACGTAATGCAATTAATACTATTTATAACGTTCAGAAATCAAAATACAAAATGTATTCAAGTAAATTGCTAAAACCACTTTTGAATCATTTTCAAGTAATTTTACAAGACTAAATTAATGTACCATCATCATGAAGTATACATTCTACCGACAGAAACGTAAGCGGCTCAGTAGGCATTCCTGTCCACTATTTAAATTACATAGCTATGTATATAATTACATTTAAATATGTACTACATGAAGAGAAACAAGTACTAACCACAAACATTTTATCATATATAGAATTGAATATTTACTAATGTTTTTAAAATTAACTAGTTCGACTATTTAAAACATTTGTTTTGTGTAGTGGTATCTGCGATTTTTATATCGAAAACTTTTAAACAAGCTTTTAAATATCGCTGAGTGTTAGTAATGGTCGCACAACTTAGAGTTAAGGCTGTACCCGCAAGCAATGATTTCTAACAGCGAGTAGCAAAGAGCAAACGATTCTAAATTGGTACATGTTAAGTTATTTGATTTCTTTATGTTTCCAGTCTTACTATTATTGCAGTACATTTGACTTCGATTAGACTGCAACGTTACTATAATCTAACGGTATTTGTTACACGGGTTAATATTTTTATCGATTGAAGGCATTATTTCAAAGAGTGAACGCAAATGAAACAACCCGGGCCGTGGTTACGTACGAAATCGACTTTGAACCAATTTAAAATAAAATATTAAATAATGTTGCCCGTCTATATGTGCACACATTACATCATAACTGCTGAAATTAACATTAGTAAGCGTTTGTATAACATTTGCAGAAAAAAAGTGAACAAATGTTTTCCCATTTATATGTAAAAACATAGTATTTCTTGCAAGAAAGGCTTAGGAAGGTTAGTATAGCAACACTTGGTGGTAGGGCTTTGTGCAAGCCCGTCTGGGTAGGTACCACTCACTCACCAGTTATTCTACCGCCAAATAACAGTACTCAGTATTGTTGTGTTCCGGTTTGAAGGGTGAGTGAACCAGTGTAACTACAGGCACAAGGGACATAACATCTTAGTTCCCAAGGTTGGTGGCTCATTGACGATGTAACGAACAGTTAATATTTCTTACAGCATCATTGTCTAAGGGTGATGGTGACCACTTACCATCAGGTGGCCCAAATGCTTGTCCGCCAACCTATACCATAAAAAAAAACACTTCAACTTCAAATAGCTTGAAAAAAAAATGGACCAGTCGATCTATAGAAATAAAAATGTTAAAGTGTATTTTTGTCATTTTAAATTACTGCCCCTTTAAGTATATAAAGCTATTTATGTGTTGCAAGGACAAACATTTGTTAAAATTTTAAATTAATAATTGAAGTAGGTTTTATATTCGTTAAAATGGCAGAGAATATTCGTTGAAAGCCTAGATTGTGTTTATGTTTTTGCACAACTACAAAAATAACTAATTATGATTAATTGTATTAAATATATTTAATGTATTACCTTTATTATGTTCAGTAATTCATTATGAAATAGTGAATCCATTGCATATATTTAAACCATTTAATTATTTTAAGATTAGAAAAGAAAGGACCCTATATACATTATATTCCTACCTTGCCCTGTAGACACTGGCAATAAAAGATATATTAAGTCCTTTTTACATCGCCAATGCGCCACCAGATTTCGATAAAAGTTTTAATCCATTTAAATCATAATAAAGCAACACTTAGTATATTTGATGGATGTTTCGTATTTACAAGGCTGGGTTACTCGACCATTCAACACTCACACAGACATACAATATACAAATGATTATGAACTACTTATAGAATAAACGACGACTATGCATACATTTGAGTACTAATTCAAACCTAGTATTGCGTGTTAATAATAATATGCGGCTTCTCTATCAATCCAAAAAATAGAACAAAGATAGAAATTTCCTGAATCACAGCAAGAGAGTTCGAAACTGTTATAGCTTGAAGCGCTTGGCCGATACAATAAAACATGCGCTTAATTATCATGCAGCCCCCGATAGATCGCTTGTACTGAGTTTCTCAATTCATATCGCGTTTTCAAAATGGCAGCCATTCTGTATAACCAACCACTAGCCCGGAGCTTCAATCTGATTACAATGGTGGGGAAATTATTTATAGTTTTAGGGAGTTATGCCTTAGTTTGAGGCATGGTGCCAAGGCGGCTAGCCCTTTCCCTCATGCTACAACATCTCTCTGTGCGGTCATAACATACTTCAGCTGGTGATTTATAAGTTACTTCTTCTGTTTTTTTTCTTGATTATTTTGTTATCAAATTTTAAGACCTGTGTAAAATTTCGTAGGTTTTTCTGTTTTTTTTTTCTATTATCTACAACTAAAATTGTAAATGTAAATCTTACAACTACTTAGAACTAACAATTTACTCTTTAAAGTCAAAAGTATATATCACGAAAAGTAATTGGTCCTAAATCATATTGTTCCAATTCCTACAATGAATAGAGAATGCATCCGGATCATCTTTGCCCTATAACAGGACACATCTTTGCCCTACAACAACAACAACAACAACAGCCTGTAAATTCCCACTGCTGGGCTAAAGGCCTCCTCTCCCTTAGAGGAGAAGGTTTGGAACATGTTCCACCACGCTGTTCCAATGCGGGTTGGTGGAATACACATGTGGCAGAATTTCTATGAAATTTTGTCACATGCAGGTTTCCTCACGATGTTTTTCTTCGTCGCTGAGCACGAGATGAATTATAAAGACAAATTAAGCACATGAATCAGCGGTGCTTGCCTGGGTTTGAACCCGCAATCATCGGTTAAGATGCACGCGTTCTAACTGGGCCATCTCGACTCATTTTTTGAGTCGAGATGGCCTTTGCCCTATAACAGGTATTATTACATGCGACGCTAGCTAGTTCCCGTTAATATTTACCACCGTACGCCGAAATATTTTGGTGCACACCAAGACTGCTTTTCGATTCATCTCACTCATCGACGCTCTAAAATCCTGATGTAATCGATATATGCTTAAAATCCACTATACCCTACTATTGAGATTTCATCACATTTGTTCAATATCAGCATTCTTACGCCTTTATATTTAAGTTAAAAAAAGTCGTTAAAAGAACAGATAAAATAACAAACTATCTTCTAATAGATATTACTTCATAAAAACTAAAATACAAACAACTTACTATACCTCGCATATATAATCGATAAAATATTACATCTGATTTAATAATAATGCAAATCATACTTTTCATGTTACGATAAACATCGGCTATTGAAAATATGGCTGTTCTCTTTCAAGAACGCTATATGAAGACGATAACTGCGGTATACTACTACGTGATACCATTCGCCTCATTGTCTAACCAAGAACGCGAATATTTGAGAAAGAATCGTTTAATTATCGTCTTTATTTTAATAGGCATAAGAATCGTGTTTAAAACGTGAGGTACACTGTACGATAGGATCCGAATAAACCCGAATAATCCCGATGGTATCGCGCGCGCATGGCACAGATAATCTATACCGCCCGCTGGGTCCATAGATATTATATGGGGAACTTAATAAAATAAATTGTTTAGCATTGTTAGCTTCCGAGTCGCAAGCTTCTTTTATTGATCTAGTTTCTATGGTTTAAAAATATATATTCATATTTTTGTTACAAAATTACAATATTATGGTTAGCCGAAGTTAAACTTCATATCAATGGCCGCTCATAAATGGTTATGTTATGTTTTGGTTGTTTGATATATTGAAAATTTCTCATAAATACGTTCTTATTTTATTTTGTTATTGTGTAAATTATAAATAATTATATGTTAAAAATTATTGTGTAATTATATTCATTTAGGTTAATATATTCAAAAAGAAATTGGTATTCAAAAATATTAACCATGAAATTAATTATTTATTATGAATGCGAAAATTAGCACTGGTTGCAAACGTCAAAACGTATTTTATGTTTAGGAGACTTATTTACCCATCTGGCTAGAACAAATAAAAAAATGAAAAAATAAAAACAAAAGCGCGCGCAATTGAAATAAATGAAACTGAGAAAGTAGTTTACTTCATATATATTAAGTTCTTGTCTTTTTAAATTTATTTCACTTCTGTACGCTAAATATAATTAGTCTTTTTTTAATATTATACTTTTGAAAAATTCATATGTCGGACATCGGCAATGATTGTCAGAGTATTTTTAATATCAGATGGCACAGCTGCTTTTCCATCGTTGCTTAATTTGACCTTCATTACAAATATAACAATAATTAAAACTTAATACCAGATCCAATAACGGCCTAAAGCTTGTCAGTCATTTTTTATAACAATTCGTACTTTTTACTTATTGTTATGGAGAATAAGAATTCAATTAAAAAGTGATTTCTTAAAGGTCATTAACAAATTACTTTAAAGCAAATAATAAATAGCATATTTCTATCAAAATAAGCAAAGAAAAATATATATAAAAAGATCAAAGGTAGCGTCAAAAGAAAAAATATAAACATTTAGTATTTCTTGCGCCTGTTCCATGCTTTATCAAAAATAATTTATGCAAATAACATTAAAAGAACAAACATTGTCCGCACTGGTACATTAATATGAAATAAAAATTAAATTCGTTTTATGATATTTTCATGACGTGTAAAACATTGAATAGTTGAAAACGAAAAAACCGAAACAAGACGATAAACTTACTCCGACATTCCTACCTTATTACAGAGATAATAAAAGCCACCTCATACTTTTGCTAACCGTACATTAAATATATCTATACACATTGCGAACTGTAATAACTCGTCAGTCTTTGAACTGACATGAAAATTATATCTCTTGCTTAATCGTAATAACAAAAAGCATGAATAATAACACTTTACGCTCAACATTTCATAGCTAATTCCACATACCGAAACATTCTTTTACTTTTATGTGCACCACTTAACTAATTACAGGAACAATTAAGAATTCATTAATGCTATTTATTTAACAGTTAATTTGTCAAGTTAAAGGTTTTGTTGGTATTGGTAACAGACGGTTGACAGCATACCTCTGGACAAACGTTGCCATTAAAGACTCTTTGGACGTATACAGATTATAGTTCGATGGTATTTTCAACACATGGATACACGTGTCGTTTAAAGCCTTTGCAGCCGCGCTATGTGTTTAAGCAGGAAAAGGTTATTTGCAATTTCCGGATTCCATGTGATAAAAAATAAACAAATAATAAATTCATTTTTATTTACTCGCATTATCCATATTATACGAGTATGAAAAATAAAACTGCTAATTAGCCATTAAATATTTCTAAATCACCCATCACATTACTAGTGTTAATCGTTTTAAAGTCGTTTTTGTCCTGTACCGTGATTTATAAAAGGACTGTTCATTATTCTAAGCACAATAATTTTGAGATATACGTATATGTATTTTGTTATGCACCTAATAAAATTAAAGATGAATAAAAATACATTACCACATTACACGTGAACGTGTAGTGCTGTGTATATTTAACATTAACTGTCTATGGCGTGGCTGAAACGTCCTTTGTAGGCAATAAACAATTTTGACCACTTACCATCGTGTGGACCATTTATCCTCCCATTTGCCTTTAACAGTAATAAAAATGTATGGGAAACGACTAGTTGAAAACTAGTGACTACTCTCCAAAGCAAGGTGAGTATATGCGCAAAAACTTCCCTCAAGATATTTCCATGGTGAAGGCATTTTTACACTCATATTTCACTACCTTTTAGCACGGATTCCCACGATGGCTCGACGGATTCTAAAGATATCCTCATAACTGTGCCTATCACAGCCGCACCATTTCTAGACTTGATCCTAGAGCGAGATATAAATACTTTCTCTCGTCCAACAGGATGCTGACACCAGTGATTGATTATAATTCGTATGTTATTAGTGTTCCGCAGCAATAATTATGAGCTTAAGAAGTATAAAATGAGCGTTGAATATTTTCTCAATTAACTTTTATCTTTACAAACAGCATAAAATTATGATGTTAAGTGGTTGTCTCGGTCGAAGTAACTGTGCAGTGCCTTTTAACAGCCCGAAAGCACAAGTAATACTAATCAACCAACTTGCAAAATATACGTCATTCGGGTACACTCATAAACACTTTAGAATCGAGATTTATTAGAATTCAATTGAATGTAATGTATAATATATAAAGCGATTACCGGTAAGAATCCAAAAACATCTTAGTACATATCTTAACAAATGTTTAAAATAAACAAAATAAAACGCAAGGTACTTGTTTTACATATAAAGGCGAAATATTTTTTTTGCAATAAACGTTGTCCTCAAATCAACCTTAAAACAAGTTCCGCTGCATTAAATGTGATATAATAATTAAATCAAGAAAAGTACAAACATTATTTTTATTTCTTTTACCACATGTTTTGTTGACATTTTACAATAATCTTGAAAATGTTGCCTTCAAAACCATGTCGTTGACCCTAAAATTTTGAAATAATTAGCTCCTATCGAATAGATTCTCGATATTTTTTTGTGTTGCTAAATTGTACGTATCTAGCCTTATTTTCGTTACCTATTATGTCAATAAATGAGACTGATTTTCTTTTGTCACAATAATTTAGATCATGTGGTTGGCGCAGACCTTTTATAAGTGACATTTTAATATAATATATACACATATGTATATATAAAGTGATTGTCCTTGGCGAAACGTTAGTCACAAAATCCACAAACATGTCTGGGCTGAGTTTCTTCGATACAGTTATCGCAAGATTACAGATAAATTCGATCATTTGCAGGACCTAAGTTAAAGGGTTCCTTCACATCAACTGTGATGCCAAAAACTTGATTCAGCGAGATGATTTATAGTTTAACAGAATTATAAATATATATAATAGAGATTTACTGAATTATTTTTATCGATGTGGTTCAATACTTCTTTAGTACTGTAAGTGTAGTGTACTGCAAGTTCTTCAACAATTACAAGTTTAGGCAATTTACTATCGTTAGACTGCTAGCTCTCTACATATTAGTCGGGGTGTGTACAAAATGAACAGTGAGTGAAACATAAGTAAATCATAGTTACATTGGTTAAAGGCCATATAGCCACATCACACTATTATATATTGGTGTATATTGGTGATTATTGTTCTTTTCTATTGGTTGCTTCATTTATGGGAGAATTATACCAACGGCAAATTTAAAGCTAACTGGCGTTATTTATGCCGTAATTAAAAAGCTATCAAAGGCTTCTTCTTATATTAATATGAAAAACACTGCGCCAACTCTAAATATTACAGAGGAATTCGAGTGAAGATAGTTTTTATTAGTCTTACCTATGCACCCTTTTCGCAGCCGAACCCTCGAGTCGAATTCGAACAGCACGTAGTAAGTAAACGAGTACGTTAATAGACTAAATAATAATACAGTCTATAACAAGCCATTCATTTGCGTTAGCAAAACACTAGCGTATTAAGACAGGGTTTATACTCGACGGTTAATATGATTCATCCTTATGTTTAGCGAGATATCCGTATATCACCTCAACTCTGGTGGTCTGGTCAGCCGGATCACGACAGTGTCCTTATTACGCGTCATGTTTATGTGTTTATAGCAAATGGAAATAATAGAACAGACGGTTTGATTTTCGAGACTCGAATATATGGATTTTAGGTGAGCGGGTCGGCTAACATATGGTCCTTACTTCGGACAATTATAGTCATATTGAGTAATATAACTATCAAATGTTTATATATGAATGAATGTTCTGCATAGGGTATAAGCTTCGTGTACATTAATGTCGTTTCACGAGTACGTACGCATATATGTATAAAAACCGTATACAAACCGCACTGCGTATAGCTTTACATTAAACGACGGTCAGTGCCATGTCATCTCGAAATATTTAAACCCATTCATAAATATTTCAAAAGTTTATCGCAGTAATTAATATTGATTACTTTATTCTAGATTTTTATATTTGTGTTTAATTGTGATAATGCCATCATTTACTTATGAAAATTATTATTACTTAAAACATATGTTGTTCCACCATACTGTCTTGACAGACTGTGATCTAAAAATTACTATTCAATGTGCTAAGTTTATTAAATATAATGTTTGCCAAAGATTGACTGTGGAGCCGATTCTACGTAAAATAATAAAATTTTAAAACAATTTTTAGCGTTAACAAAATTAAGACCTCATAATCTATCTTAAACTTTAAACTTACGAGATGTGTGCTGTCCATTTTATACATTACATTCGGGTATTATTCAGCTCGTGACCACGACAGGTGCACCTCTGTCGAAACGTCAGACAAACTATTATAGAGGTCTGATCGCAGTTAAAATCCGAATATAATTAATGAAAACTCATAATTAATGCTTCTGTTCGTTGTTTAATAAATAGCGAGCTGCAATATTTAGGTCATTCCATTTTATTTATTATATTTCCTATAGACAACATTTTATTCTTGGCTATTATTTAAAAGGTACATATTATATAAAGGTGTTGCGTATATATTCAGTATATTTTACACAGTATTCTCGCATAAATTCACGGAGTAGCATGTGCGGGTACTTACAAAATTGTTTCTCATTTACACATAAGCGATCGTAACTCTGTTAAGCGGCTCCCGATTAACAACACAATAACGCTTCGAAAGGATTACGAATGGTAGTTTCGCTCACGATTTCTATGTGTTTAAATATCTATACTAATAATAAAATCGTTAATGGACTTTTGTATATGATAAAAAAATAAAATACTTCTTTGTTTATTTAAAATTTTGTCCCGTTTAGTTTCAGTGTAGCTATGTACATAATAATGAATAATTTTCAACATCATTAATACCATACATAAATTATTTTCATTACAGATACATATCTCTGTGATCTGCGAATATTTTACGAAATTGGAGATTATTTAATTAGATACGGACAAATTTTTAGAGTTCGTAAATAAGACTAAATAGAATTGTTTACCAATGCAGTAATAAAGACTTAAATGTTAGTCGACTTTAGAATGAAGATAGTTTTTATTTTCAACCGACTTCAAAAAGGAGGAGGTTATCAATTCGTCTGTAATTTTTTTTTTTTTTTTGTATGTTCTGATTTTAACATTCTGACTGCATTTCACTTGATTTGACAATTATTTAATTTTTATTGATTAAATCATATTTGTCATGAAAATTCGAAGAAAAAAAATCATTAGCAAGGGTAGAAAACTTGTTTTTTGTTACTGTGCTTTTATTTCTCTAAGCAGAACTTTCTCATGTGAACAGCGCACTTGGAAAATAATATTTTTTAAAAACTATTAAAATATCCGCCAATCCGACCAATTGCTCCTGCTGTCAGTATTACCAGCTATAGATCGAGATGTCAGGAACAAGACTACGCGACATTTGAATAAAATGAAGACATTAATATTATGCTGTTATTAAAAGTAAAAACAACATCTTTTGAAAAAATAATTTAGTTCGTGATAGAAAAAAAAAACAATAACAAAAATGAAAACAAAAGAAAGCTAATCTGGCTTCGATGACGGTTCGACGTGTCCGATGCCGTCGGCATGACGAATTGAATACGCTAACTGTATAGGAGCGGCGATTGCATCCTACACTAAACATATTATTCCATGTCAAACTGGATAATTAAATACTAATAAAATGTCACTAACACACTCAATAGTTGAAAAAAATCATTACCAACGGTATTTGTATAAGTGAAATACTGCAGCAATATATCAGGGTGCTTCTTATTTATCGCTACGAAGATAAGTTAATTATCGCTGTCAACTATATTGGCTGGAATAGAAATATTTTTACAAAGAAATGAAGAGAAAAATATTTAAAAAAATGTCAAGCGTTGTAAAGTGCACTTAAGGTGTGGCCAAGTACACAATTCGCTGTGTCAGACGTTCTCGACACAAAATATCCCATGATCAAATTTCGCAAATGAATGCCCGCTAAGGGCCTTTCCAAACTATGGTAAACTAATATACAACATTCATATTATTTTCTAATTATTCCAATAAATAATGCATTTTTCTTTTTATAATTCCAATTCCAATTTATAATGACTGTTAAAATTTTCAATATATGTTTGTTATGATCATGAAATATTTATTTAATTGGGCGCAACATTTAACACTTAAACTTTCATTACTTACTTACTTTATTTTAATTAAATTCAGCACGATTTAAATCAACTTCAAGTTAATCGAATAAAACATATTTCCATATTTAGCGTACACGCGCTCAAATTCTTGAGATGAAAGAGCTTAAAAAAGTTAGACACTATTTTCTTTAACTTATTCAATTCTATCGTGATCGTCGTATGCATCTAACTCTACTGTGCACTTATCTTTATCATTAAACCAGACGATTTATTTTCATCAAGATACCATCTGCAAGCTATCGTACAAACAATTTGTTGAAACGTCGTAAAATGAAATAAGTGCTAAATTGTGCCAGTCATTTCATATAGATAGATATATTTAATTAAGCCGTAAAAATAAGGTGATACAAACTGTGAATAAAGTATACTTATACCTCATGTCAGAATACAATTTTTTTATTAGGTACACTTTTAATATATTATGAAGACAACAAATGTTTTCCGTGTACAATAAATTATAACATAAATATTTGAAATACTTATGCCAGACACATTTAAAAACATAATGTTTTTCAAGACATATTCATTGATGATATTGAAACAACCCTTGTAAACAATTTATTAACTAACTGACACCAACGCATTGATTACAATATTGTATCCAAATATTATGCTTTCGACTGATATTACGTATATTACTATTATTATTGTTTTAGATTCATCTTTAAAGACATATCGTCCATTTGATATTTATTTGTGTATATTATGTATTTATTGCATTATAATTAAATTAATGAAAATGCAAATTATACTCAATAAAGCATAGTATTGACAATATAATCGCCTGCAAAGTTTCACCTAAATCGATTGAGAGGAGTGATATTTATAAATTATAACTGAATATTATAGTGCAACAGCTTCAAGCAGGTTCTAGCCTGGACTTATTTTATTCATTCATTTAGGCTTTAGTTAATTGGATCACTGTAGGCTAAAATAAAATCAGTCCAGCAGACTATGTAGACGCTGAATATGAAGAAACAAGGGACATAATAGGGCATTTTGGTGATGTAAGCTCTGTTTAATATTTCCTACAGCAGTTATGTTTATGGATAGTGGTGACTGCTTATCACCAGACGGCTGGTCGGACAAAATATATCAATTAATATCCATACGTATATATGTATATGTATATATATGTCATATCATATATCAGTGACACTTAATTATGACAAATCAAATGATTCGTCATTTAAAATATAAGAAAATCCTGAAAAACGATTCATTTTCTTCATTTGAATTTAACACATAAAATTTTATTGAGAGATTAGTAGACGCTTATATGTAAACGCAAATGTATAAAGACGAGATCTTTATACGTATACTCGTTTGTAAAGCTAGAGATTCGCTAAGTTTAGACTTATATGTATATACATTGAAAACCATCTGTCAATCATCGCTATACCTTAAGCACACAGCCCATTATTTGAGTTTATTAACGTTGATTACTGTACATGTCGCCGATAATCACTCCAATCAGCTAATGATGCTAACATCATGACAATGTTCGATAATTTTGAATTGTTATATATTTCGAATAATTGTATTCAAACGATTCGAATTGAGTTGATTGTTCACATCTGCTAATAAAATTGATGTTTGTTTTAGTAACTTCAGCAGCTCATTTCTAATTATATGTTACAACGCGGAGCAATTACGCCGATGTGCTGGAAGCCAAACCTACCAACAAATTGTTACTTTAACGCAATTTAATCGAAACCTAATTGTTGCCTTTTAGCCGGTAATTTAAAATGATTATAATTTGAAGTGAAATATCTTTAATATCGTTTTAATGGGAAACTCGATTAGCACAAATCAAGTAAAACAAACCCAAAATAATTGTGTCCAATGCGATCGTGTTGAATTACATTTTTTTTTGTAAAACTATGTTAGTTCATTGTTACGACCATAAGTTATGTTATCAGCAAAATAAATATTACGTTTTAACTGGATATGAACCCATTTGAATGTACAGTTAAATAGAAGTTAATACCTTATATCCTACGCTTAATTTAAAATAAATCTTCCGTTAATACTTACATGCTACGCTGCAAGACAGAAAAATAGAGCAATCAGGTAACAATCTGGTACCCAAGAGATGGAAGTAGACATCGGGGACATCCAACAAGAAGATGGGAATACGATTTTCGCTTAGCCTTGGGACCTTACTGAACCAGAGTAGCGACAGACAGAGAACAATGGAAGCAGTTGGAGGAGACCTATGTCAAAAGACACACCGAACTGAGGGACATTTTATAACAACAACACAACTATATACAGACAAATAACTTAATTGTTCGGAATAAAGGGCTGTAATAAAAACCTTATATCCTAAACACCGAAATTATAATAAAACGGCTATCATTATTAATACAATGATAATGTTCTTTTGACTTATTTCGGTTCCATCAACCTTCGCTCTCATAGAAGACTACTCAACTACAGGTGACTTATTTGGGTACAAGAGAGTGTATGCATGCACTGTTGCACTCTGTTTTCTCTTACTCTCATTTTGCAATAGGACCACAATCCGACATGACCGTAGGTAGTTCAGGCGCTGGTTATATGTAAGATATTTACTGAGGCACGCAAGTGTAAACACTGGCAGGTTCCATCTACAATCTTATAAACACACAAAAAGGTTAAAATTTACAATATGTGTTCGTTGTAGCGCTTTTACTGATACACTAATATCGTCGATAGTTACCATTAATACTATAAGAAAATAGGTTGGCATACAGAAGAGGAAATTGCTACGAAACTGTTTTGTCTTGCCTATTATTATAACAATGTTTAATTATATACTTTATGTAATATTTGTTTTTATTGCCCCCTAATTTAGACACAAATAGAAAAGTATCTTCTTAACATAAGAGGAATCCCTACCTCAGCTATGGATTATTAACGGAGTAGTGATACAAGGGTAAGTAGTATGTTAATAATTATAACATAACTTTACTTTGTAAAACAATGATGTATTGACGTACGATGGAATTACTCAATTATGTATAATTTAAAATAAATACAAAGCAGTAGTTATAAGACATAAATAATAAACAGGCATCAATAGCAATCATTTATCTGTATACAATTTAATTCATCGACCGATTCATCACGATCGCCATCTTCTTTACAATATCGAATTAATTTAATATCGATATTCGATAAGAGTAACAACACTAACGTGCTCAGAGAGGTTTTATTCCGGCCCAAGTTAGAAGATATCTCTAAACAACTTGCTACTTTGTTTGAAGGATAATTGTATTTTATGTTTGTTTTATATTTGTTTATTTTAGAAAAATAATATCGCATCTTTTGGTTAATCGTGACCATTGCCGAAAAAACTATAAAATAGAAACTCCTAACTCCTCCTAATTCTATAATACAGCAACAGTATTTCCCGAAAACAGACAATAATATCTATTTGTTTAATGCTAATGTAGGGCTAAATTCCATGACAGTGTAATAAGAAAGGGAAAACGGCGTTTCCTTTCCTTTAATATTAAAAACCTCCTTAGAAATAGTAAGTAGTTCATTTTACATAAGACTTATTTAAGTGATAAACAATCCCATTATCATTATACAACGGCCAGGTAATATTTATCTCTATTTCCCACTTCGTAAAGGGTGAATAAGCTAGTAACATTATATCTGCGAGTACATAAGACATACTGTCATATGCGGCATGCTTATACTCCTTATGCGGACAATTTGGTTGATAAAAAGTGATTGTTGACCTTCAGTTACGTCGTCTCGGCTTTTTGTCCTTGCTTAATCATATCAGCCAAGATGGGATAATAGATGCTAGCCCATGAATTTTAATCGAAGGTTGCGAATTATGTTCCGATAAGCACCACTGAACTTTGAGCCGTAAATTTCTGTTTACAGTCGGTCTCGTGTTCGGTAGAGGAAAACATAATGTAAAAACCCTTCGATATACAGGTTTTTACGACATATGAATTCTATTTCTTCTCCAATCGCTATTGAGCGGTTCTATTATAATCCAAATATATGTATACATAATACATCAATAAGTTGATTCGCGAAAAAGCTGTTCCACGTCTTCGAGCTTAATGAACCGCATGATTCTCACGGTTCATCATTTTAAAAAAATTTAACTTTTACTAAGATACGTATCATGATTTAAGATAAGTAAAATTTAACCTTTTAGTAGCATGACCAAAATATTAGAATTAAAAACTCAACCTGCAATATTTATTTAACGACAACATTAACCATTGTCAAGTCATTGATATTCAACTCCCGAAAAGAATTCAACTGTAAGTTCTGTTATTTTTAGAGAAACAAATCAATATCATGTGAGTCTTTTTAAATGTTATTTTTATTTAATTATCGTTTCATCCATAATTGCGGGTCATGAAGTCAATATCTGTACGAAGCAAGGAAAATATGTTTAATACATTAAATCGCTTCAGCTCATAAACAAATCGCACTCGTTAAGCAAATGCCTACTCTCAGAAAACAGTGATTGATCGAACGGACACGCCCGCGCAAAGTGCGTGTCAACGCAAATTAACCGCTACTTAGGAACCATTCCGGACAACCTGCTTCTAGACACATGTATGTACGTTCAGTTGAAGGAGGTGAAATATGTAATTGTCGTGATATATTTAAATGTATCTCGCATATATTTAATTTTATTAGTACGCCTTATTACCTTTTAATAACCGTTTGCTATATTACATTTATTATATTTTATAGCGATGCTTCCGTGGTTTCTGGTGCATGTAAAAGTGTCAGAAGGCCTTCGTGCAGGTTACACATTGGATGTATTTAAATAGATGTATTCCGGTTTGTAGGCTGAGTGAGCTAGTGTAATTACAGACAAATTTGACGTAACATCTTGTTTTTCCGGAAACGCTTATTCATTACCCGCCGTAACGTAACTACTGAAATAATATAATTTTGACCAACGGCTTCCGTATAAAATACACTCTTTTAATATTCCATAACATGGTTATCATTTCAACTGGTAAGAATAAAAGTAATGAATTATTTAATCGTAATATTTGTATCTTATTCTAAATTATACCTTTGTCTCTCTTACGTTTAAAAATATGCAATGAGCGGGCTTCGTGAAGAAGCCCGCTCATTGTCTTCACTGACGATACAAGTGCTACAATTTGGACCCAGATAATTTAAATTGCCACTCAACGGTCAAATGCTAGGTTAAAAATCTTGCCGACACTCGATGCGATTATATATATATATATATATATATATATATATATATATATATATATATATATATATATATATATATATATATATATATATATATATATATATATACATATATATATATATATATAACAATTATAATAATATATGTATATAATTGATACAAATGTAGTTATCATTTTGAAATATTCTTACTCATTCAAGTCCACGACGTAAATAATTCATATGTTAACAAATGTATTACATACTTTAAATGTTTTATCTTTTAGTATTTGTGGTTCAATTAACGGTATCTTTAATCTCACCATTTAATTAATACCTGTCGTCCTAATTGCAACTACATAATTATGATGCCTTCTAAAACCAAAATTAATGTGTAAAGATCTAAAAACTTTTACAAGCATTTGTGCGTGTTTTATGTCGTGTCTAATTTTCAACAAAATAGATGTAAGTTCTATTTCCACACAGGCACACGAATCCATCTTACATTTGAAACCGACAGACGAGGCATCAATCCAATTTCGGTCTTCTAACAATCCTCTTTTAGCTTATTTTTCCAGATCCTAACAACTTTTCTAGTAAGGGGAGCAGTTTACTCCTGCCCACACAATAAAATGTGATAATCTATATTAACAATTTCGTGCACGTCTACGATGGGCCAGATCGAAACCTATCCAAAGTTATAGACCAATAAAAAATATTATTTTATATTCAACAACATGTCTACCAAATTGGTACAATCGAGATATTTCCATATTAAATTCATGAAATTCAAAGACATTAATTTCAACGGGCTGCCATTGACGCTTATGGGTGCGTTCAGAGAGTTTGTTCAAAATAATTGTTTGTACGGTAGACTCGATGTAAAATTTATATAGTAGGTATAATAAATTAAAGATCGTTAAAAATAATGAATCAGTACCATAAATCCGCTAAGTGTCACCTGCCATCCATGAGGTACACATTTATTGTCTACGAGCGACCCGTCCCGGCTTCGTATGGGTGCAATGAATTTGACATCACAGTAGAAACTTCTAAATTTATCAGATTTTCTTTACTAAACTGACCATGTTATATCTAAAAAAACTTCTTCTCGGATTACTCTATCTACTAAAAACCGCATCAAAATCCGTTGCGTGGGTTTAAAGATTTAAGCAATAGTTTTATACTATATAGTGACTCTATATTAGTACTAGTCTATCTTAGTACTAAGTGTGAAAATTGAAAATGCGCAACTACTGTAAAATAAGCGTTGGAAATTCGAAACATTAATACCATGAGATTATTGTTGGAACTTAAATGAAAAATGAATATGTTAAAAATTATATGTTTTTACTATATTTGTTTATTTGTATTTATTTTACCTGAGCGAAGTCGAGTTTTCATTTAGTATATTTAAACGTCAGTACAGAAATCGCTCTACCCTTATTTATATTAATATAAATCAATACGATTTATATTGTACGAGTATAACAGAGCGAGAAGTGTTCAACTTATCGCTATCAATTAACCGAATAAAATGTAATACATTGAAAAAGGCACTAAATTACACAACCATCAACTGTCGCTTAAAGTGCCCCCTTTTTTCCTGACTTATATCCTAAGAAAGTTCTTTATTGAATGTCAGTATTTGGTTAACAAAAGCGGTATTCGATAATGAAGCCGCTTCATAATTGGTTGAAGAAATATGCGTCGTATGTCCTTATTCAGTTACATATTTTACAACGATTTAAAACTCGTTTGTTTTTATTACAACAATGAAGAGTAAAGAATCGGGCGACCGTAACAAGAGTTATGGGTACGTAAGACAAGGGGTTCTCGAGCTGGGAACAAATTATTGTGTGACGCCAATTATTTACTAGCAAGCTGTAACTGCCATAGCCATTGCCGGCAAAGAATTTTTTTAGATACTTTAATAGAAAGGAAGGTAACAATCTGTAAATATGTCACTGCTGAGCTTTCCTCTCTTAAGAAAACTATTTAATATTTGTAGCGTGGTGGAAAATTAAATTAAATTTAATGTCATATGTCATTGAGTCGAGATGGCCTAGTGGTTAGAACGCGTGCATCTTAACCGATGATTGCGAGTTCAAACCCAGGCAAGCACCGCTGATTCATGTGCTTAATTTGTCTTTATAATTCATCTCGTGCTCAGCGGTGAAGGAAAACATCGTGAGGAACCCTGCATGTGACAAATTTTATAGAAATTCTGCCACATGTGTATTCCACCAACCCGCATTGGAACAGCGTGGTGGAATATGTTCCAAACCTTCACCTCAAAGGGAGAGGAGGCCTTTAGCCCAGCAGTGGGAATTTACAGGCTGTTGTTGTTGTTTTAATGTCTTAACTTAAAGACAATAACTGAATACATGATAATTCGGAAGAGCTAGACCGATTTTGCACTCACAATCATCAATTAAGATTCTAGCCCTTCAACTATCTCGTATCACCTTCAAAATTTGTTAATAGTTTAAAAAATATCTCAAGATCGTTGTGAAAAAAGGATATAATTAATGTCAATAAATATCTTTCTACACTAAAAAAACATTATACTATGCAAAGGTGATATTCGTAGATAAGAACCAGTTGACCTTCGTCCGCCTGTTAGCTAAATTATAGGCCTGCTAAGCCCGGGACTAAATAAATACTATTTTTTTATCAAGAGTAAATACAAAATACGTCGATGGTCGTCGATCATGCTATCGAATTATGAAAGCGAATGAAATAATGGAATCTATCTAATCTATGGAAGTCGGCCGTAGACAAAATATCGTACTGCACATTGCACGATAAAGAAATATATTCATAAAAAGTTACAGACGAGTAACATACACTGAAATGTATATATAATTATGTTTGTATTTTACGGAAAAGATTAATGATGATACCTAATTGCATAGTGATTGTTGTATTATATTTCAAAACATTGTTGTTAAAAATGAGTACAAACTCAAGTTTCGGTAACTTATTATAAATTTAAAGTGAATATAACAAGCAGCATATTTGTAGTGTTTTAGTTTTCTCCTTAAAAGCAATATCAAAGAGCAAACATACAGATACTTACCAACATATCGATATGAGATGATTTAAAGATATTAGATAAGTTCTGTTTACAACCCAAGAAATACAATTAGACAATATCGTGGCTCAAAGCGCTCGCCGCCCATAACTGCCTAATACGGTATACCTTAACAGTGCGCGCAATGCCTATCGTTTAGATTTCAATAAACGTGGAAGAGAAACAATATTAATATTATTATCTGCATTAGATCACGAAGGTCTGGAAACTAGGTGCTTCTTTGTTACGATTATTGTAATTATTGTCAAGATAAACATTCCGCTCGAGACTTCGATTCGTCAATTCATGTATTTTTAAATTTAAAATTTTTATCATTCATCAATCATCTTATACCAGTGTATTATATATATATATTAATTTTTAAATGTGTAATATATGTAATGTTCAATATGTATATATAATAATATATAATAATTGGTTTAAATGTTTTTGTTATTTGTTCAAAAAAATAAGTCTTAAATTATTAAAAGCATTTTAATGATCAAGGGGTAAAACTAAAAAATGACAAAAGTTCGAAAATTCTAGACCTAATTTAGATTTGAATGAACATGGATCATATCACCTAAACTGAACGACGAGGATGTCGCTTTCTCTTTTTATATATTTCCTTCCTCACTTTTTAAAATAGTTTTCTTTTAAATAAACTTATTTTTATGGCACGACAATGTCGATATCTCATGTTTTCATAATAAATACTTTAATAATATTTTTTAGCATTACTAATTGCAAAAGAAATGATTTACAAAAAAATTAAGAGAATACTTTGCCATATAAATAAAACATACGAAAGAAAAAAATATATAACTAGTTATAATTAAGCATTAATTAAATTACCAAAATTATATTTACTCGAATGTATTTAAAAAGTTATATAATAATTGTAATTGAAAACGTATTTCATGGTTTCGTGGAGGTTTTGATGAAAAAGTATTAATTAAAATTTTAAATACATTTATTTTATAATAGAATTAAACCAGCCTTAAGTAAATGACTCTTAAACTATTCGAAATATAAAGTACAAAAGCAGCCTTAGCTTTAGCCTTTCAAAACATTGACGGTTAATGTTAATGGCAATGATGAAAGTGTACAAAGAAAATAACAGTATATAATATAATCCGTCTCATATTTCAATGTTATATTCCTCTCACTAACGATTTTATATTATCACTTATATTGTTCCGAGCATCGCCCGGAGCGAGGCGAGAGTTACTACCGAAGAAATGAGTTATAGGAACAGAGATACAGCGCATAGCATCACTTGATTCTAATTCATGGCCGGTTTGATTAACCGACAACACATAAACAGTGGTGTAGCTCATAAATTCCCTGTATCGAGTAAACTAAGCTCGGATAGAACAGTATTAGAGCTTTGATATGCCATTTATGCTGAAGAATGGTTCTTATTTATTATAATTCTCAAAATATTCTTTAGTTTTTCAGGCGGATCAGTCACATTTTGAAAAGTCACTGACTGGCTATTTTTAAAATATTTTACGTTTTAAACATTTGGTTTTAATTATGACAAACAAAAATACTAATCAATAAACTTACTACGTTACACTTAATGAGGCAAAAGATAACGTAAATATAGATAATAAAATACGCATTTTAGGTACACGGATCTATCTCTTTATGATATTGTTAGCTGGACGTGCAAATATGTAGACCAATAGATGAAAAGTGGTCACTATCACTAACGTTAATGGCACCACCAACCTTAGAAACTAAGATATGAAGTCCAACACGCGTGTAAATAGCTAAACACTTCACTAAGTTTTACTGTTTGCGGTAGATTATGGGATCCTATGGTCCCTAGACGATCTAGTACATCTTACCAAAGTGACAGATAAGTGACATTGTCAGAGGCATAAACGTTAAATACTTCTTAAGTTGTACACAACCAACAACTGGGTGGTAAGACTTAAAAGTCCTCCCACAAGGGTCTTCTTCATCATACGATGATATGAGTTCCAGTTTGAAGGATAAATAAGCCACTGTATCTACTCATACCAGGGAACATAACATCTCCGTTCCCAAGGATGGTGGCGCATTTGATTGATAACAACTTGCAACCAAATGGTGATCACTTAATTTCTGCCAGGCCACTTACTGTTACCAAATAGAAAATTAAATTCAGTCCCTTGGTAATGATTACACTGACTTATAAAAATTAAATTGAAAAGTATTATAATACAATTTATTATAAATATTTGCGGCTATATGAACAGATCACTGAGGACAACAAAACAAACCGCTGAGTTTGTCGTTCATTATAATCAGTTCTGGGTAGTTTGATTTCCTAACCAGTAGAAATTATTTGCTTTAACAGTCAATAATTAAGAATATCTGTTACGCATAAAAATTTCAAACCTACCCAGATAAGCTCGCACAAATATAGTAGTACCACATCCTTGTTGTGAGTAGCGAGGCATTTACACGCTACCATTTCCCTTAACCTATTTCTCCAATAACAATATACCACTCTTGCTAATTACAAAAAGATCTTTGTACTTTAAGCAATTAAACCTTATTATAATTACACTAATAGTTTCATTGGGTACTTTTAACATGGAAATTTCATTAGTCGTATTTAAACTGGAATGAACATTTTAAATAGCAAGTCTTATTGCATTCCTAGAATTCCTCAAAACTTTTATATAAGAAAATAAACTTTTATCGATAAAATATCTTATATTATCGAGCACTGATATTAAGGATCTTATTACTTGACAATTTTAAACTGGTATCAAGTAATGTTACGATTTTATAGTTCGAAGTTTTTAATAAGTGCAAAATAGATGGCCATTATAATTGTTATTTTAAAATAAAATGCATTGATACTGCCGTTAAATAAGCAATTATAATTGATTGCCTATAGAATCCGAAAAAAAACAAATATTTGCGTAACATTTTGTATATGAATGAAACCATCGCAACAAAAGTTTTCAAAAAATATATGGCGCTTATTATTGATTCGTAAAAATTGGTTCGGTTCAAATTTCGGCGAAATTGTTGCCTCCGCTGGTGACTGGTAGAATTCTACTGCCCAAACACCACGCTACAAATGATTTTTATGTGAGTAAAAAAAACTTATTCTTGATTAATATATATTATTATTCATAATACAACGCTATTCCATACGTCTTTCACTTACAAACGTAATTAAATAATATTAATTTGAATGAACTTCTTCTCAAAACGGAGTGGTTCAGACGCTTTTGTTGTCAGCAGTAAATAAAAACAATGGTCAAGGTTTTCATATGTAAATGCAGTTCACCTCGTGGTCCCGTCTAACCCGAGCTGGTCATTTGACAGATGAGTCGATAGCAGCTAAGTTGCAATTTGTATGCGGCACATAATGAACGCGCGAACAATGTCCTGCGCATCGCTACCGATTTTGAGGATTAAATGTGTGGAGTAGTTTCTGTACATTTTTATACAGTATTTTCTTAAGAGCATGGCTATTTTCAAGGTGAATTGACTATTAGATTTATTGACTAATAATGATTCAAACCTTAGTATGAGTAATGGAAATTGTAGCGATGACAATAACCATATATATTATACCGTATACTACCCAGACGATTTTGTGCAAGGCCATCTGGTGAGGAACACCCACTCATCATATATTTGACCGCCAAACAACAAAACTTTATATTGTTGTCTTTCGTTCTGATTGGCATTTCGGTCTGATTGGGATAAAATGTTAGTTGCCAAGGTTGTTGCCACATTGGTGATCTAAGGAATGGTTAATATTTCTTACAGCGCCAAAGTCTATGGGCGGAGGTAACCTACCATCAGATGGCTCGGTAGCCTATCCGCTTCCCTTTTTAAAAAAACTGAGCATACCATATAATTTCGATAAAGCTGCTTATTTTATGCATATATATTTAATTTAACTATTAAACAAAAAGTACCCGGTGCATCTACATTAAAATTAAGAGGCTGAACTATCATAAAATTATCTGCGGGTGGGTACACTCCCTTACTCGTAAATCCTCTCTGCTCTAAGTAGTTTCTCCCTGCTCCCTTTATTGGCACGTGGAAAATTTCATTGGTACAACTTTGGTTCCATTCGCGCATTCGTATATTGGATTCGAACTCGTGACTATTAGTAAAGATCTTGCGTTCTTATCCACAATAAAGACGATCTCGTTTAGAATAATGGTGCAATCGTGTTCCTTTTGGTTTTTCTCTAGTCTGTATTTCTTTTTTCAACCGATGGTATTTTCTTTACAATAATTAAGGGAATCACGTATTAATTTTAAACACGATGTTTCATTTAAAATTAATATGATAAATAAACAAATTTATGGTTTAATAATGTAGACATGCTTGAAATTAAACTAAATGCAAGGTAAATAATATTTTTAACTGAACTTAATGTATGAAGGAATGTCCACTCCACGTCGTTTCGTTCGGTGATGACATCTGCGGCGTGAAGTCCGTCCATTACCAACTATCGCACTTCGTTAGCCCAACACATTCTATCTCCTCGTTACACTAAAGACTATTATCCCTTAAACCGCATTCGATTCCAATACTGCGTTCGTGGTAATGATGCTAAATGCTATCGAACAATTTTAACCTTTGCCGAAGAAAGGTTCGTTTCAATTGGCTGATTTTGTAAAATTGTATCATTGTACCCTATTAAAATAATGCATAAGCTGTTTATTACTTTATATATAACATACGTTTAAAGGCAAATATAACAAGACGTATCTTAACCTACAATTATTATTATTGAAATATTATGTGTATCGAGTTTACTTATGTGACCTTTCATGCGTTTAGAAATCGAAATAATTACTATTTACTACACTTTAGAGAAACTTATTTTTGCATTACATTTACTGGTTTGTGACTACTCTTCCGATTGTTCGTTAACCCACACTTTGGACTAAATAAAAACGCAGAAAAGTTTTTATGTAACAGCCCACATAAAAGGTAGAGTAGTTATTTTTAGCAATGAACAACAATAAAAATATATAAATAAAATGCAACATACAAATAAAAAATTAAAAAAGGAATTGATACATCAATTTATTTAATATTAAAATCCAGTTCTTAAAACAAAGTTTTATAGTATTCATTAGTCGAATCAAGTCAGATAAATATGCATTGTCATCGCAACCTACGTTAAATTTCAACTCCTATGGCTAAAATAAAGTGATTCTAAATTAAGATTTAACCTAAACAAACAAAGGTTGCAAGTTACAATACATATACGTATATATATAACCTTGTAATAATAACAAATAAATAACTTAAAATTGTGTTGTGTTGTTAATTGAAGAGCAAGTGAGTCAGTATAATTACAGGCACAAGGATTATAACATCTTGATCCAAGAGCGGTGCATTGAGAGTGTGAGAAATGGTTTATATTTCTTACAGTCGCAATGTGAATGGGCGGTGGTGACCACTTACCATACATTTGCATTTAACCATTTATCATTATACAATTATATCACTATGTTGAGGTTTACTGCATTAAATACATTCATTTTCACTGACCACCGATTATTTAGCATGTTAAATACTTATATATATTTTTACATTCTGTAACAGTTTCATACAAATGTATAGTAATTTTTCAAAAGGCTAACTAATAGAGTGTTGAGTGTAATAACTGTTTATTGTGAGATTTAACTCGTGGTATATATTTTTTTTAATTTCACCTGTACCGTTACTTTTAACAACATAAATTAAACATCGTATGTTTTTGTAAATGTCAGATAATGTAGCGTTTAAAGATTAGTTCCACACCCATTGCGAGTTGTTTCCGATCAGGTTGATAAAGTCATAAATGTAGGCGGCGCGCCTGATTTCATTACTCTTGTTGCTCCACATAGCTCAGTTATATACGTATGTTTTTAATTCTAACGAGTTTGAATAATAAAACAATTTACTTTACATTAGTACTTCCTCGGAGAGAGGAAATACAAATTGCTGAGAACATCGAGATAATCCGATGCCTTTTTTATGCATACACAGATTTTATATAAGCACTTTATTCGGTAGATGGAGATCAAATTATTTATAGAGAAGTGTGAGTATTATTGTCGTTTGTCGTGTATCACTGTAGCTTGTTTTAATGTACCAGGGGTGTTATAAATAATGGGAAACAAAATATAAATTGAAAATATATATAATATTAATTAAAAAAAAATAATAAGTTATAGTTGGAATAACAGGTGAAACCAATAATATACCTATGGACTCGTATAATGTGTCTTTCAACGACTATGTTTAAACAATGATCCTAGTTTAAGAGAATTTCGTGACATTACAGTTATTTTTTTTTTTTTGAGTATAAATAGTCAAATAAACCACGTAATGTAAGTGGTCGCCACCACCCATAGACCGATGTCTATGGGTGGTGGCGAACACTTACATTGGTTACCACATTTACCAACATTGGTTTCTGTAGTCACAACCTAGTCAAGTAAGTTTGCACAGAGCCCTTCTACCGAATGACGTTATACAAAATATTAAAATATAATTAAAAATAATATTTATGTGGTTCACATCCTGTTTCATTAATGTGTCATGTAATTAGTTTAAACAAAATGTAGTAATTATAATAATACCGTATATTTCTAACTGAATGTTATATTGAGGTATGTTTATAGATTAGTTCCACGCCTAATCTCAATGGTAGCTGATCGGCAGATAAAGATATGAGATGTAGGCGGTTCAACTGAATTCTTCGAGTTGCTTTATTACGTACCAATGAAATTATAAATCAATATACGAATAGTTTTAAAATAATTAATGTAAAATAATAGTTGTAGTCGCAAATATTTGAAAGTGTGTTAAATATTAACTTAAAATTTTTGTCGATTTTATATTTTTCTAATTTAGGAAATAAGTTAAATAACACATATCAGTATAAGGCGTTTACTGATGCCTCTCATATCCTGCAACGCATATAATTTTCCATCCCTCGTTCAAACAGTCGCCCGTTTAAGTGTAAAACCTTTTGTCAATCTACCTCTAGAACGAATGTTCTAAGCCACTCGCCTCTATACCGTATGTGTTCAACTTACAACAGTATTCGATCTAATTACGATATTTTTACCGACCGTTTTAAAGCCCTTTAAAAACTGTTTAAAAAATAATGTTTCCATAGATTAAATAACTAAACTAAAAACAATAAATAAATAATTTGTATGCTGCTGTGATGAATTAGAAGCAAATTGTTACTACACTTAAATCATGTGTCCACGTAACCAAAAATATAATCATATTTTTTTGATTGTCATTTTATTTTTGTAGATATTTGAGCATAAAATAAAATAAAAAAAATAACTAACGTACGTATGTATGTGTGCTTTAAAGCTTTTAATAGGTTTAAATATTGACTACAATATAACTTTCGATGAATTAATTTCAAGAACATTCTTATTTATTGTTTAAGCGGTCTGAAATAAAATATTCTGCATAATCATTAATATAACTAACAATTAAAATATTACCTTTAGAGAACATACTATTAAAAAAAAAAATCATAAGTTTTATTAAATTTTACCGTCTGTTAGTGTCTATGTTTATGTTATTATAAGTAATTTATTTGTAGCCGCTAAAATTAAATGTAGAAGTTGTAATAGTAAATACGTGGTTTTAATATATAAATATATACCAAATAAATATACCATGCTGACCAATTTCGACCGTGACAGCAAACCTCAGGGAAGACTAATCTTTTCACAGGACACATTATAGTCTACAAGCGTGCGCGCAAACACAGGTTAACTCTCTATTGCCTGAATCATAATCAAGTGAAGTCAGGTTAATGAACACACTCCTTCATTTCAGTTTCCGCCCTGTTACTTAGAATTTAACGACAGGACAACCCAATAACAATTTATCGACTCAATCTGGGATTTGAACACAGGACCTCGGAATTTGGGGTCTAATATTTAGTCTCCAGATCAACAAGGCAAGTATGTGTAAATACAGGCATATTATTTAGAAATGCTTGATTCATTTTTATCCTGAATGCGCTCTACTATTACCTGAATGACTTAGCTCCTAATATTTTTTTATTGTTGACTCTTGGTTTGAAGTTACTGGTATAATATCATAAGTATGCAATACGCAACGCGCAAATCGTGATTGATCACAATAACACCTTAAGAGTCATTGCAGAGCATGCCAATCTTAAATTACTAAGCAATTGGTTCTGACCTCGCTTCCCGTCGCTATTAATGCAAAATTGGTAAATTCTACACCAACAATATAAATGAGCTTCTCATAAATGCATACAAATGGGAATATAGGTAATTACAATTTTGCAAAATGGTTACATGTTTAAACCAAACAAACTTTCCTTACAATATATCACCTTAAAACCTCCTTTCTTTATAGGGCTTTCTATTGTGTTGTAAAAAATAAACTAGGAACTGCTATGTTTATGCAAATAAGCAGACATTTCAAATCTTGTTAGTGTGGGATTCTGGAATCCTGATCCGAGAGACCTTTGTACACTAAGAGACGCGATTGAGACTCAATTTTAAATCTTTTACAAAAAAATACGTCTAACAAAAGTAAATTATATTAAATAAGTGTTTCATAATATTCTACAAATAAATCGTCTAAAATAAATTGTAACGAAATTAAAAGATAACTATATCGAGCTTATTATATGAGTAGATAGTTATAAAACCTGTTAATAGAAAATTTAGAGTTACTACGACCCTTCCGTCGTCGACGACGTCTAAAGCCGAAGATCGACCTCACTGTAGACTTTTATATCGCTTTCTCACATAGTGACACTGTAGAGGCCTATATTCTCAAAAAAATTAAAAAAGATAACGTAATGTTTATAATATGACAAATATGTCAGTTATAGCCGCATTGAGGAAAGCTGAGTATCGTGCATCGTGACAATATATTATTTTCAATTATGAAGACCACACGCAAAAAATAATTTATCATAATAAATAAAAATTGAAATTACGAAATGATAACTAACTCTCTGACTACAAGGATACGATCTACACACGCAGCATAGATTGCGCGAATACTCCCAGATATCTCTATCAGATAGATATTGTTCTACATTATTATTATTGCTGTAACACCGTACTTTAAACATTCATTTTTGTTTTTACTTTTAGTCGATTTACTTCTTTTAAGATAAAAGAGAAAGTAGGTGTTATGTTTATTTTATTATATTTTATTTAAAAACATGAAAATATGTACCTACTTACTTAAAAATGACGGTAAATTTCTATTAATTTTGAAATAAGAATACTTAAAAATTACCATTCACAAGGTTGTATACATAATTTCAATTAATTGGAATTATAATAACAATGCATATTTAAATAAAATAATATTTCGATCGTATTATTATGAATTCTTCATTGACTTAGAACTGGCCAGCTGTGATAGATAGAAATACCTTATAAATAATGAATATTACAGAATAATACAGTTGAATAAACAAATGCGGCTCGCCACGGGCAGATGAGATAGCGTACGCTCCTACAGCCGCCGCTACTACGAGTCCTTACTTTAAATGAAATGTTCGAACAGTAATAAAAATTAATAATCTCAAAGTGTGTACTTTAAGAAAAAGTATTTCTATAATACAAAGACGATGTGACATGTGTAACAGTTATTTAAAAAAAAAAAATTTCATCAAAGATCAAACGATTGATCTTTGGTTGGATATTTGATCATGTTGATTTTCTTATTGGCAATCATATCGCTGGAAATTATAATTACTTTTATTCAAAACAAAAATAAATAAAAACATAAGGAAGTTTTTTGGATAAAATCTTAAGGTTGACTTATAGTATAAAAGTTCGCTTATGCATTAAGCTGATTTCACCTCCTTTTAATTTCTTAATGTTCATTCATGTAAATCATCCCCCAACTATTATATATTGATGGCCCTATACCAAAGCCTTCGTACAACTACCAACACACAAAAAACGAACATAAAAAGACATTTGTTTCAATAAATATATAAATTGAATGTTACAAAAATCAAAAGTGAAAAATTGCAATCGAGAACCGATCGTATAATCGAGTTTCTGATATCAACGTCCATAATCAGATATCAGCTGTTTACATCCAGCCTCTGGGGAATTTAAATGTAGCGATGTTGTCTCTTGAACCTGCGGGTTAAGCGATGCAGCATGAGACGTACCGATATGAGAAGAGATTGAAATATAACACCGGAAGACCATCGTTCTGAGGCCTTTTATTTGATCTTAATAATCATTTGTTTATAGTATAAAGAAAATATAATTTCAGGACTTCCTACTTGAAGAGTCTACCTCCTCCTTCAGAATTCTTAGCTTAGGAAGTATCAAACTTATATTGCATAAGGAAATACTAACCAGTAATAAAGTAAAGGGTTTTTTAGGAATGCTAAGTTTGAAAATTTAGATACCATTGGTAAATAAGAATAAATGATTTTAACCAGCTATACTCAGCGGAGACCAACTGCGCAGGTAACATTATAATGAACGCTACTTCTTCAAACTCATGAGTCAATCGGACGGCAACCCGACACCAACGGCGATAGATCAGGCACAAGATCGATGACGATCAAATCCAATAACTAACCTTATCTTGGCAGTCAAAATCAACAACTTCCAAAGAGGCGATTCCCTTATTATCTAATAATAACGAAATGAGAAAAGTCTGAGATCTCATTACGATAACTACCTCATCTAATAAACAGTTTAAATTATTTCTTCATAATTGGAGTGCACAATTCCATGTGTTTATGATTGTAAAACGTGATTTTCCAATTAGTTTCCAATTCCCCTAACAGCTTTTGATTCGAGTCAAATTAGATCAACCATAAATACCAGCAATTTGAACAAACGATTCTCTTGTTTTTACAAAACTTTATCCTGTTTCTTTTATCTTTAATTTACTTGACTTAACGCTGAATTATTACTCTATAATTTAATTAGTCAAGTTTTTAAGATGTTTGTATCGACGTTACTTTACTTATATTTATCATACGGGTATCACGTTAATTTGAACTACTACCACAATCATTAATTAATCCTTGCATATCTACCAAATACAAATTAATGAAAATATACCAAGTGAAAATCAAAAGGTTAATAAGGCAAGAATTCTGTGCGTTTTTATCACCTAAATAATCTATATAGATTATCGATTCAGCGGTTTGTACAAATATGAATAGTCGTGAACTTTCCAAGCTATCCAATAAATCGTGCTCCGTACGGTTTATGATATCTAACACAATTACGTTGACATGGAGAACACGATAATACTAATTAATATCGTTCTGCCAGTTCAACTGTAAATGTTTATTAACCATAAATGCAGCACAAAGCCTGCGCCAAGTAAACAATGGTTTTGCCAGCCACGAACCGCTTTTAACAGATATGGTTGAGGAAGTACGAATAGAGTTTAACAATCGTTAGGATTACTATTATAATCTCTTGAACTTAATGGTGAGGATATTAGGAAATACTTGAAGAATTATTTATAATTTAAGGAGTGATAGCGAACTGGGAAATGCTATCTCACTCTCCACACAGAGTAAAATCATCTGCTTTTAACTAAGTTGGTTCGGAAAAATCTTTTTCGAAACTGTGTTAATTTTTGAATATCCCTAAATTACGTTACAAATCGTGCCGAACCTTTCGAATAACAAGCATGCTTAATAGAATTAAGTACTTATTTTAACGACGATTTTGTAGCCAGCCTATCCAATGCTGATTTGTTTAAGAAATCCATCCAATAATTTGACTTGCAAAAGATTTTTTTTTAATTAGTACCATAACATATTTTCTGATAAAATTAAATCATTCAAATATTTTTTATAAATAGTAAATTCTACTAATACTAGTACTTTTAAAGTAACTTGCTATTTATACCATATTTAAATCATTTGTATTTATTTGTATTGATTAAAGTAATAATAGACATGTAAATAGTTAAGGCTATTATTTTTTTAAATGGACGATTTATCAATTTTATATTATGTAATTTCTGATGTGAAATATATAATATAAATAAACGTACCATATCAAAAGCATTAAAGTAATATCTAGAGCCTGTAAATTTCCCACTGCTGGGCTAAGGCCTCCTCTACCATTAGGAGAGGATTTAGAACATATTCAACCACCCTGTTCCAATGCGGGTAGGTGGAACGCACGTGTGGCAGAATTTCGATGAAATTAGACACATGCAGGTTATCTGACGATGCTTTTCTTCACCTCCGAGCACGAGGTGAATTATAAACACTAATTTAGCACTTGGATATTCAATGGTGCTTGCCTGGATTTGAACTCGCAATCATTGGTTAAAATGCACGCGTTCTAACCACAGGGCCGGCTTTTTATCAAAAGCATTAATAGTACTAATTGAGCTATTGCTAAGAAACTTGCGTATAAAACTTTATAGTAACTTATAAGTAACTGTCCCTTCCGTAAGTATTAACCTTAATCCAACGGAATCGATCGCTATTGTTCTATAATGATTATATTCCATTTTTTTATAAGAGATCTGTCTAATATAAGCTTCATGTAAATATATTACTTGGACACGTGTAATTATGACCAATATAATATTAAATATTTAGAGAATATATAATAATTAAAATTTATATTAAAATAAGTGTGGGTCGAAATAGAACAATTTATATGTCGGCGCGAAACCACGAATTTAAGAAAAACTCCGACGAGCTTGCTCCGTTATATATATATTAACGAACATTAAACTATATCATTCTTAAATTTGATAATATGCCTCATACAGTTCAAACAATACTTGTAACTATTATTGGTACCTTATTTATCTTTCAGTTAACCATACCAAGGTGACGAAATAATAAAAATTAAACATAAATATCTATAAGTATAAATTTACAGCGATCTTTTATATGTACCAATAGATAAATCAATAGTTTATCTACTTTTCACACTGTTATAAAAATACCTTAAAATTGTTAAGATTATAAGAGGGATCTGGGCCCGCGATTTCTCTCCTTCCAGGAAATATTGGAGAGCTTATTAATGTATCATATGGTGAGTACTGCATAGTACATCGAAAGTTCGTACATACTTCTAAATGTGATCATATTACGTTAACTAGACAAAAAATAACCAAGATACTGAGATTTAAAATGATACCACGAATCTTAATTAAATATTCCTTAAGGTAACACAGCGAGTGTTTTGACTTATAAATGGTTTTGAAAGAAATTTAAAAAAAAAGGATAGTGGCTCACACAAAAGCAGGTCTTTTAAATTCCCACAAAATTATATGACAGCAAAGTCCAATGTAAATAAAACTAAGATATAAATTTAAAATAAAATTTAGAAGCAGAATCATTCAATAGCTCAGTACAATTAAAACATTTTATAATTTAGCCTAATTTAAGTTCTGGCTTGAAGTGATTTCAAGTCTCATTTTAATTTTCCTAAGTTAACTTAACTCTCGAACTAGTAAAATTATTCCGCGTCATATTTGATCAATTTGAATAATTCTTATTTAGCTGTAATCCAAACAGTCACTCTACACTGTTATGAGATAAATCGAAAAATAGCCCACGAATTAGGACGAAGCGGGTGCAGCCGCCGACGACAATTAATAGTCAATAAATTCTCCAGACTCTACAATATAATAATATAAACGTTGCAGCTTTGATTGCAATCGGCTATAATCCATTCAAAGGACGCTGGTATCGCTCGATAGGTCTCCGGAAAGCTTGAAAAGTCTACGGTCCGGATTAGTGTTCACTAAATGTCAACAGCTATTTGTAATATCCATTAAATAAGGTAATGTAGAAAACGCTTTAAATATGTACAATGTGTGCTCTGCTTAATGCATAAGCAATTGCTTAATTACAGGCACGTTAATGTTCAATACAAAATTCTTCATTCATAATAAAATATTATAATATCTTAATAATTTCTCATTAAAAATGTTGGTATTTTGCAGTAGACGTAAAAGCAAATTCTAAATTTATACAGATATATTCATATATAAAATTTTATGCTTAATCGGCAGACATGATGGAATAGCAGCTCGTTGAAGCAAATAATTAAGCGATTGCAATCCGAATAAATCATTAATTATTTATATGGAATGAATAACAATCGTTCGTGCTTCGATTACTATTTCCTGCAATGATGTCTCAAACCGCCGCCACCTACAGATACACTTACAAATTATGATCTTTTAAAATTCTTATATTTTATCGACAGAAAATACTCTTCACGGAAATATATTGAGATAAACTCCTACGTCATTAATTAATTATTTATATTTTGCCGCTGTATCGCGCGTGCCTTGTGTTTCCAGCAATGCTCGCATCCTATCTCGAATGCGATTGGCTAAAACAATACGGTTATAAGATGCCCCCTATCGTCTAATAGCGGTAACAATGGTGCCGATAACCGTCTCACCCCATTAGAGCGGCACGAATTTCGCTTGGCTGTAAGGAAAAACGCTTTATAATTTATATGCAAGCGGATTGTAATAAATTAGTATTTACTTATCTGAATACGTTTAATCAATATGTCGGTGAATAGTTATCTGTGCGGCGAATCTTTAAACTGTGAAATTAATATTCACTCAATAAAAGTTCTGATATAAATTATTGTAATTTACTTAAAGATATTTCGTCACTATTTATATTGCACAGATAATATAATATTATCTCACTAATAACATAAAAAAGTAAATCACACGTAGAATGTATGCGTTAACTCTAACTGACATATGTATTTATGTAATTTTTATTTATTTAATCTAACATAACAAATAAACACGTTATCAAAACGCTATCTGTCATAACTTATATATGAATAAGGATACAACATTTATATTATTATGGAGCGTTATTCCAGCAACATTTTCTAAGATTTCGACCCAAATTGATAACTAGTTACACAACCATCACAATTTTATCCTTTAGTTCGAAACAATAAAGCTGAATCGGTTAGTTATTTGTAATTGGCGCCACAATATCTCACAACAATGGCGCGATAAGCATTTGATGTATTATTTTGTCGTACAATTAGTGCGTGCTTTTCAGTGTAATATGCATTACGCACATCTGAGTGGGTTAAAATAAAATAAACTATATACATTGCCTTTTTATAACTGGCAACTAAGAAATGTGTAGCGAAAAATGTAAAAATTGATGTTTTTAACCACTATACTCAAAACACAACTCAGTATCGACGCTCGCAAGACCGTTTGCTGTAATAACGCTGCAGCACTTGGCAGACTTCGGCTTAGATGTAATAAAGTATTCACGTTTACGCCACACTAATTTATTTATTCAAATTTTAGCTTCATTTACGATACACACAAATAATAAACAAACATTTTAAGGCTATTTGAGGCAAAAACGTAAACATAGAAGCTTTCCTTCAGCGAGGGTCAATCAAGCAATAGCTGAGATATTAGAAAGATGAATTTCAGCTAACTGAGTGCACACTCGAACTGCTCGGTTTCGACCGTCGCCTCAATCGTAACTACTAACCCTATTTTTTTCAGTAAAAATCACACGTATTTAATACTTATGTATCACAAGTATTTAATAGTTATGATTTAAACCAGAGTCGGATTTAAAGGCCCCCGGGCCACAAAGCAGTGAAGGCCCTAGACAAACAGAAGCGTAAATACCATAATAATCATATTATTATGAATTAATTAGATTTTTTTTATTTCAATTAACATTACATTAACAAGCTATTTACTTTTATCGGTAACTTTTAAAGTATTAAGTAGTAACATTATTATAATTTGGTATGATATTAGTAACATTACTATATCTCGGTATTTGTTAACTCGGTGAAAACTGACGTGGCCCCCTCATGTGGAGGCCCCAGGGCAGTTGCCCCGGTTGCCCTTCCCTAAATACGGCCCTGATTTAAACACGATTTCAGACAGTTGATGCACATATTCCATGGTTTATATTATTAATAACGAGACTATTGAGAAAATATTGTTAACCATAGTTCAGTTAGTTATTAATTACGTTTGCTAATATTACATGTTCAATATTGCAAATAAATTTATCATTGAATGGCAAAAGTGGGTTTGATATGTCTGGGCACAGCTTAACCTGACAAATTGTAATTGCGACATTATATCTCAATCTTTAATAAGGCGATTAGTGTGTGTATTTTAGTATTTCATCGAGATAAGTTCATTTCGATATCAGGTGTTAGATATATGGTCGAGGCACTGGAATATAACCTGGAATGTGGAAAACTACGTTCGCTCTACACCGAGCTGTTCTTGGATTTAAAAATATTACTTATTTTAAGAATTTTTTAACGCTTCTTTAAGATGGTTTAAAATATAGCTCTACAGTAATTGAATCAATAAATGCGTAATTATTTTATATTAAAAGATAAATATTCGCTTCTATAATTATTACAAGACACGTTTTTTTCCAAAATAAAATGTTAATTTATTTTGGGACTTTTATGATCACATAATCTTGGTAACGTATCGACTTTAAAGTAAAGATTTCAATACTATAATCAATTCATAGCATGCGTGCACACTGCAGTCCTTAGTTAGGGCATACTTGTTATATAGACTGACAATAGTTTAGAAAGTACTTAAATAATTAATTAACTATGTTAATTTTAGGACTACTAAAGTCTATAGTCCTATCGCAATATCAAATTACAACAATTACTAAGACATATTACACGATAGATGATTATATAGACCATAAAAATGCAATAGCATTTGTTAATTTCCATGCAGGATCAATAATCAATTATATTTCATTGATAATTATCAAGGTATATAATTTCATTGCCAATACGCCTTACTTGAGTTTTTTGCCGATTACTCATAGTATAGTTTGCATTTCGCACCAGTGGTAACATTATATAAAAAATTATCTTGAAAAATTTAAAAACAAAAGTAATTAGGATGAAAATATAAAAAAAAAGTCCAATTGTTTTAAATTACTCTATAATCGATGTTTCAAAAACGATTTCCTTTAAATTATAACTATTATAATCTGATGGTGATATTATCTATGTAATAAAATAAAAAATCAATTCTATGATTGGTCATAATATAAAAAACTACTAAGAACATTGATCAAGTCGCCTGTCTTACGTATACAGAAGGCTGCAACGGATCAGATTCCATAAACAGCGTTGCAGTAAATTGTGTGCAAAGCGTGAAATGTGATTATAATTCGGTGCTATCTCTTGTCCCTGTCAAAGGCCGGTAATTAAGGAATTTCATTGTTTGAAGTGCGCAATGGTATCCATTGTTAATTGGTATGAATAAATTACATTCACTGCATTGTCTTGGGTAAATGTTAACAAACGATTTAAGAATCTCATGTTTACATCTGAAGGCATATCTTAAGATTCTTTATTCACATAGGCGTTTAATTAGTTATGAGCATTGACTTTGAGTTTTTTAAAATATTCGAGGAACATGACACCCATTATAACTGTAAAAAATGTAATATTGATTACTTTCCCAAATTTCATCAAATGGATTTCAAATAAATTAAATTAGTATTTCAGGAGTCTAATTTTACTCATGAAACTGCCACTTGTCTTACGAACGCTGAAAAGATTGTTCTTACACCTTGTTTTTGTAAAATAAACGATTTTCTGAACATGTAATAACTATTACAAAATTAATTGCTCTATAAATCTTGTAGTCGTTAGTTTGATTGTTTGAATGATTGCTATTTTTAACGACAACATTTAAGTAAAAAAGCATGGTGTGGAAACTCGTATCGCTTTGTATTTTGATCACATATCAAAATAAATTATGCCATGGTTACTTCGTTGGGGCTGGACGTGAGTTCCATAAAATATTAACTTTTCTCCCCGTATATCTATAAGCCTTCATGATTAAAACCTGTTACAGTGCTCTAGTCGGGATCACGTAACATTTGTTACATTAATTAAAATACCTATATAATCTTTTAATGGACATCAAAAACGAACCCGTCTTTGAAATATAGATATATAAGAATTTACATTAATTCAGTTTGTAATTAGATATAGATTTCCAATCACAGTTATGCAAAAACATCAGTATATACCATACCGGCTCATTCCCACCCGCTTCACTAGGCATTTCGTAAAAAAGGGAACGGAATTCAAAAACTTTATCGTCTATAGCCATTTACGGACGATTCCGCGTCGATTGGCCATAGTCTCATACCGATACGTTCAGTAGTTTTCACGTGATTCACGCACAAACAAAAAGACACAATATTTACATACATACCTATATAGTATAAATTATTAATATTGCAGTCTTACGTTCAAGCTTATATATAATAATTGTGTTTATTTAAGGGTATTAACAAAATCTCGTTATAAATGAACATAATCTAAAGTAAAATTATAAATGCAAAGGAGCTTCAGACGACGACTAGTCGTCAGTGTTCAGTGGTGTCTTCAGTAGTGTGCTCTTTATCGGATCTTAAAGACAAACAGACAAACATTAAACATTGATAGACATTATAATGTCAGTATAGATTAAACGAAAATAACCCAAGATTAATTTTCAGTAAATGTTCGCTTCGCGCAAATGCTCTACACTGACACGAAATATCAAGTACTGAGGGAGGAAATGGTGAAAGTTAATACGAGAAATTTAGTGTATCATTGCAGAGCGGATAAGAGCGACTGTGACGCCGCTTTGGCTAAAATGCGATACAAAGCCAGTAAGCATTTCTACGCATTATCTAAGGCTGTGGTCGATTACGTGAAGAATAAACGCCAAGCACGACCTACTGGTTACGTCGGTAAGTAATACAATTCTATTTTATAAAATGATAATGACCAATTGACCAAATGCAATACATACACATATACATGGTTTTATGCAAGCCCGTCTGAATAGCTGCCACCCACTCATCATATATTCTATTATGTATTTTATTTGTGGTTTAATAAATTATTGAGCCAGTGTAAATATAAACTCAAGTAACATCTCAGATCTTAGGATCTGAGGTTGGTGTAGCATAGCTGATGTAAAAAATATACTAGCTCTTAAACTCATTTTAGGTACAGCCACATTCTGTCAAGACAACATCTGCGTGCCGGATACCGACCCTCCCATCGTCTATGGAGGCTGCTTCACACTCATCTCCTGTGGCGGCAACCAAACCTGGCACCTCGATCCCGTTGTTTACAAGAAGAAGAAGAGCAGATATTATTAATTTATTTCAAAAGGATAGGAAAGTAAACAGAAACTGCTAAAAATATATGTTCGTGTGTTATTGCTCTATGTCGTATTTATAAAAATACCCAATAATATGTCAAGCCAAATAACATATTAATCATTTTTATTGACTTTCCCCAACTATTGAAAATCACTAGAGGTTTATTTTCGCGTTTTTGATTGAAATACTTTATTGTACAGCTTTTCGCAACCCAGTTCAAATGGTAAATTGATTAAACCATATAAAAAAGTGTACGCGCCAATATATGTAGTTGCACAATACCTCACTCTTATGATCCTATGATTGCAACTGATAATATCTTGACAGAAAAAACTCTATCTATCTATCAAACTAGACACCATACGAGCCTTACAAGCAAGGACTTCTCTGCCAAGTACCTAATAACCCATATCGATTACTATTACCCACAAAACCCTACATTTAGATCACGTAAAATTTATTCGTAACGCATATTATATAACATTCTAGCTTACATTCATTCATGACTTAAAAAAGTAACCAAAACCGAACACCTGTTGTATTGTACCGAAACAATGCATCTCAATTGGCATCTATAATTACTTATAGGTATATATACCTATAGCTAATAGCCTCAGATGTTCAGTTAAATTTGTACACTCGTGTAATCTATCTACAAAGTTTTAGGTATGCCTGAGTGTTAATAGTAGTTGCTGAAAATGAAGCGACTTTTGTATTTCTTTACAATAATTTTTTTCTGCAAGAGTGTAACTTTAGAAATAAGGGGGAGTGTGATGTTAAACAAGTAAGTAAATGGAGTCAAATATATATATTTTTATAACTTCGTTAGTATACCTGAACACGTATACTTATATTCAACCCAACCTATAAAATAAGTGCTATGACATATACAAAGAACATGCAATTTCAAGCGCAATAGTAGTTATACATATCACTTACAGTATGGGTAGATGAACGGATCACTTTTCAGTATTTCAATACAATAAAAGTAATTGAATTTTAAAGCACCATATATTTTAAATGTTATTATTATTATATCTATCCATGTATTTCAATGAAAAACTACAAGCGACAAAATAGCACTACTATTTTGAAGACTATTCCATTTTTGTAATTACTACTAACTTGTATATTTTTTACGTTTCAATAGTGATACTTATAAACATTATGTAATATGGACAAAACATATATTTGATATACAGATTGGCGAAAGTAAAGCCTGTGGGTGCAATTGTTAGCAAAAAGTTGATTCCTCTTACGGAGTTTCCGCCACCGCACGTACCACGCTTACATTCGGGGAGGAGACATTTCGAAGACGAGTGCAGCAAGCGGCCCCTCGCGCAAGAAGTATATGACGGGAATAAAGTAGATATTATAGGAGACTATTATGACGAAAAGGTGGCAAGGACTGTCGCTACTGTGATCATACCTGATCATATCGATTGTAAGTTATAATGATTTAGACTAATATTATAAACGCGAAAATATTATAAATGAGATACCTGGCCAGCGCAATCGTGAGCGCCAACTAGTATTTAAGTATATTTTGACGACCTCCATGGTCGAGTGGTGTGTACACCGGTTTTCATGGGTACGCCACTTTGAGGTCCCGGGTTCGATTGCCGGCCGTGTCGATGTACATTACCATTAGTTTTCTATGTTTTCTTGGGTCTGGGCGTTTGTGGTACCGTCGTTACTTCTGATTTCCATAACACAAGTGCTTCAGCTACTTACATTGGGATCAGAGTAATGTATGTGATATTGTCTCTTTTAATTTTAAACTATTCAGAAAATGATGCGTACAAGTGAATTTTATTATTATTATAATTAGCCAGCTTTCAAAAACGAAGATTTTATCGATCAAACTAACATTCTTATTCAACTCGAAAAGATAAAATATTTTCTTTATATATTAAGAGAAACTAGAGTAGGCTTTACTAGATAAATAAAACAGTCGTTCTTTAATAAAACTTCTTCGACGATTTGTACCAAAAAACGAACGAAACGAACCCGCTAATTTTAAATATGGTAACTTTACTTTGTTAACCGATAATTACTCTTTCCACAGATAAACATTTTCAAGTAACTACTCAAGTGCCATACCTAACATTGGGTCCCATAGAAGCTATAGGCTACCACCCAAGCACATTGAAAAGTGAACATCCCAGCGAATGTGAGAAGATCTATCAGGACCATATAGCTGAAATGTATTCCGATGAAAGTACAGATTATTCGGAAGAATCTTTGGAAATGGCAAAAATGCCCGTACAGCCCTTGTCCGCCTCTTTGGAACAGCGTTTGAATTACATGTACGATGAAGTGTAGAATTTTATTATATGTTTTGTACGTTTGTATTTTTTAATACATTTTATATTCATTAATAAAAAAATGATAAGATATATTGATTCATTTTTTTATTTTAAAAACATTCATAGAACGAAATAAAGACTTTACAAATGAATTTCGAATTTTTGCTCCTCATAACATTTAATCTTAAAGCTATATGAGTTCCTACTGAAAATAAATTAAAAACTACACCGGTCCCGCTTGTAAGTTAAATTTGTTTGGCAATTTTACATCTTTATCTTTCTCGTCTGCTATTTCATCTGTCTCGTCGTCATCAAAATCATCTATATCGAGAGGATTTCTGAAATAAATATGGGTTTAATTATAAATACATATAAAGTTATACAATATTTTTATAATAAATAGTTTCTGCAATTATATCCAACTCCTGGTATTTTCTTTTAGCAAAGTCTATTATAAGTATTGCTATTATTGTTTAAATGTTGTTTTATATACTTACTTATTCCAATCAATTTTATGTCGTTTTCTGAAATGCCAAAATAAAAAAAAAATTATTCAAATAATATATTTTACGAAACATCAAATTAACCGACGGCCTACGACACATTAATCGAAATTAATCTCACCTGTTTGTAGCAATATAATCCTGATCCATATATTCTTCTGATATTTCAACGGAGAGAGGCTGTCCGCGGTGATCTTGTAAGATCCCAAAGTATCTCGGTGCTCGGGTAACAGTAAACAAAACACCTAAACAAACAAACACAATGACTATATAATTTGTGGGACTTGAACCTAACCCTTATTTTTGTCACGCAGTTGTTCATAGAGGTACCCAGACCTTTGAGAAGAAATATGGGGCTATAGGAGGGGAGAAGTAACCCCGCGTTGTATCCACTAAACAGAATCGAAAATCTCCCCTTCCCGTTCTATAATTTGTATAAAGTTTCCTTAGAGTATCACCGACACATATTTTTACAGGGAGAGATCTCGTAGAACCTCGTAGACTAAGATCGGCCTCTTCGCATTCCACACGAGGTGCGCCTTCAACCTATTCCGACGTTATCCTGATCCACGGCAAAGAAGTGACGTCATTTATGGTCGTCACTTCGCCAATCTTACACAAGTATTCTCCAAAACAACCATGATCGATAACTTACTGTGTTCTAACATATCGCAGAGTGATACAAATATGTCTTTAATTCAAAGCTAAGGATGTAACGTGAATGATTGCTTAGCGTTTATTAAAATAAAACAATTTGATACTCACTGTCATCTACACTGTAATATCCTTTGAATAGTAAAGACAAAACTATTAAAACAATTTGTAGTTTTAATTGTTTTTCACACATTTTTAAATGTTTTTTGTTAAATACCTAAACCCTTTAACTATTACTTTAACTTCAAAAGTCACCGTACTATTGCTATGACCATAACTTGTGAGTGAAAAATAAATTGGATAAATATCATTCCAAATTTTCTTTTTCGTAATTACGTTCTCACAACTTCCTCTATGTTAAAGTTTAGAAAATAAAAGTTGTTGACCCAAACTTATCCATTGTTGAAATCGTTGTTTGATTTCGTGTTTAGAAAGAACGCGTGACTTAAAACAGTTAATGGAGTTATAACACTTGACCTATGTTATAATCACATACATACCATAATATTAATTAAACAACTGTATCTATCTATATGTATCTTTATTTGGATTATTATTCAAAAAAAATTGAGGGTTAAAGTATTTGGTTATACATTTTGAAATTGTGAATCAATTGAGTTTGCGAATTTTAAAAATACTGGTGATAACGGGCTGTTACTTATCACTGTAACGAAATGTCTTAAAATTTTACAAAGCAACTTAATACCCCTTTTTATCAAAAAGTATGAGCGAGTTGTGCTCTCAGTAAAGTTATATATATATAACATAAAAATGTTTATTATTATTGGTATCTCTATCGAAAAGAGGAAAAAAATAAAAACTACATGATACTTGAAAAACAAAATGGTTTTAAACTTTATCGACAACCTCATTTAAAGTTAACATTAAAAAATGCATGTAAATTAATATTTATACATAGTCTTCTATGAATATACTCAATGTTAAAATGATTTTTGCATTTTGTATGCAAAAAAAAATACAGTAAAAAGTTTAAAAACATATCACACAGAACAAACATTAGGTATGTTGTATGTAGATTCAAACGTTCATATTTAAGAATGTTGAAGTGAATTTATTTATTTAACGCACTTTTTACTTAGTTGCTTTATATATACTTTATTATATTCTTATTACTGGATGGAATATTCGAAATACCATGAATTTAGAGTGAGTGTTGTCGAACGATAATTTCAGTTTGGATTATACGCTTAGACTAGAAACAATGAAGAGTTTATCACAAAAGTGTCATCTAAACCGATTCGTTGGTTTTCAGAAACATTGAAAATAATAGAATGAAAAAAAAAAATGTTACAAAAACATTCAATAGAATCACTTATAATATAAAAACAGTGACAAGGGGAGAAAACCTTTGACTATTTTAGTCTAGCGTCCCATTCATGATTAAAAAATTCTCGTGTGATGCTCGTAGTTATCGGCATAACAAATGACATAATATACATATCGCATATATATAGGTATTTACATGATTTGTTACTTGGCACGCCGATATGATATAATGTACTTATTTACTAAATCGGCGCATATATCACGATGAACCAATAGCCTTAGCAAGTTATATAAACAAACAATTGCATTTTCCATTTTATATTTGGTAGTCAAATAAATTTAATTGCAAAGTGACATAACTTAGACAAATATAGTAATTACCTAAATATATTAATAATATTAGTTAACTATACAATTTTTTTTCGAATAGAAACATAATGGTCAAAGCTCTAATATTTAATGAGTAAATAAAAACAAAGTGTAAGAGGACATTCATTTATTTTATTTTTATTTAATTGACCATAAAATTATCTGTAGAACAGATTCCCTTCACCTCCCCAAAGTCGTCGTCCGCCATAGCCAATTAATTCTTGTCGTATCGAATTGTACTTTTTGAAGAACAATTTCTTGAGAATACGTTTACGACGTTTGTCTTCTTTTAAACAAGATTCCAGTTTATCCATACAGACATCTTCTCTGTAAATACATTACAATATAATAAGGCTCGAAATTGTGAAACAAAATATACATCAGAACTTGACATGTATAACACTGTCGACTGAAAGCTACTTACTTGTAATTTTGATCAAGTAACAACTTAATTGGCTCAGTTTTTGTGTATTTATCAGGAAGTCGGGACCCCGGGGGCATCTTAGCCAATTCCTTCATTACCCCCATAATGGTGTTTTCAAGTTGAGCCAATTTTGGTACCATAAGCCTTTTGATTACCTGTATAAAGAAAAGCCATAACAACACCAAAACATTGCACGAGATAGTAGATTAAAAAAAAACATACCTTTCCACATTTATTACCAGTTTTACATGGAGTTCTAAACCTCCTGCCAAGATCCATGTTTGGTAAATTTTGTATTTGTGTTATCACATTTGAAAATGTGCCAACAGCTGTATTTTGCTCTGTAAAATGTATATTTTTATAAAAAGAAATATATCTCCATATGTATATGTTCAATATATAATACGTTTTTAAATATATCTTATTGCATTATCAATTTTTAAAAAATAAATATGGTATATTACTCATTTTATCTCTTCTTGTTTTTCCTACTCTAGCTATATCCGGTTTGTTGAATTCATCTGAACTCTTGTCACATAATACACAATTAATTATAACTATTAACATGAAAAGCACCTTAATCATAAATGTTTGCAAAATCATTTTAAGTGAATTACATGAAGTGTCGAACACCAGTAACGACTAAAGATTTGCCTCAAGCTGTTTATAAACAAACTGCTTTAACGACGTTATTGAACGAATTAGGCAATTATAGCGTCATGAATTATTGTTTGTAAATATGTTTAAGCGATATTGAATTGACGTACCCACAGAAATAGATCTAATAATGTCTGAAAAAAAACCTTAAATTAGTAGAAATACGGCAATTCTACTAATTTTAGTAATAATAATTACTAAAATTAGACACGGTAATTTTATGTGATATATCCCTTAAAATATTAGTCTTCGAATCTAGACAGATTCAGACAGATTTTTTATCGGCCCGACTCGGTGTCCTATATTCAGAGGAAGAAAGTCCGACTTCTCAAAGTTAATACATCCTTCCTGGGACAGGGTATTCGTTTCTTTAATAAGATTCCAAAGCTTTTTTAAATAAAAAAAGCGTGTTTATTGATTTCTAGGCACAATATATATAAAATAAAATTCTTTACAACGTACTGTGTACTTAAAATAGTGCAAAGCAGTAACTACTTAGTTTCTTGTCGGTTATTTTTGATAATTTTGATAATAGAATCTTATTTTCGAACCAATGGTAGGCTACTTGAAATAAATAATGCTTTTATTTAGATTTTAATTTTTGAATTCGATAATAGTATCGAATTGTATTGTAAAGGTGGTCTAGTCGATAGCGACTAGATCTCCTCCACTAGAGTCTGTCGACTAGAACACTCCACTTTGCACGGTATTTAATGTCATCCTGTCATAAAGCCCTTTAAAGACATGAGAGCTCGGGCGCCTGGGAGGCCTAATTCCAGAGACAAACAACGAGGCACAATCTTATTTATTTATTGATAATGTTACACTATCATCACTTATCTTATCACTAAGCACTTAAATATAACAACTGATGTGTGTTATATTAAAAATGGTACGACTTTAAATATCTTAAACATCATCATGTCTTAGAGCTAGAAAATCGGCAGTAGCTCTGAGCAATAGATCGTGACAGAATCACTCAATAGATTTGCTCATAGCGTTAGAGCTCATCGCAAACAAAAGCGGAAAAAAGACACTTTTAGAAAACGTTCTCAAGCACAACCCTTTTACAAGTTCACCCTACGCGCCAGCTATAGGTTGCTCTCATCAACGTGCGCTATATCACTGGCGTCAGGCATGAGGGCCGGCTGTTTTTGTATGCATTCCAAGGCAATATTTATTTGATAAGTCCCACGATAAAAAGGCTTCTAAATCTATCTAAGAGTCTAGTCTAGAATAGTCTAATATCTAAGAGTGCCAAATGTAGACCTCTCTTTTTGTCCCTGTAAGCGTCAAGCAGATCAAAAGGCAAAAATTACAACCATGGTGCCCAATCCGGTTGGGAACCATACTGACACCCAGTAATACCCTCGGCGGAGCCTGAGGTTGATTACACGTTTGAAAAGTTAAATGGTATGACACATGATCTTGATCCCTTTATAAATTCCGCAAACATAAATACTGCCCCTGCCTTTGTAAACAGAAGGGATAACACTAAAGCGGTCAGTAATGCTTCAAGTGTTCAAGATGCAATTAAAAAACTCAGCAAACACACCAAAAGAGCCAAACAATTTCCACACCTCAATCGCTATGTCATCAAGTCCCACCGTTTTTCAGTTCTTCATGCGGCGATTATTATCCCTAGTTATTCTAGATTGCGTTTCTTGGCCAGTTTCTTTTTTGGGGTAATCATATGGTAACCCCAAACAGGCAACTGACCAAGACTATGTAGTCCATGACAAGTTAGTCACCTTGTTAATATGACATCTTCTGGTCAGTAAATATTAAATTTGAGTTAAATGGGACCCGCTCGAATATCGAACACGGCTGGAAACCCTCTGAATATAGAATCGAATAAAAACATAGGATAAGAATATATACAATAATTAACTATCACAAATAGAAAATTGTGTCGGTAAACATAATATTGTGATAAGAAACAAGCTAATAAATTCAAATGTGAATTTTACTTCACAACAATATTCGCCTCAATATGTATTTCATTCTGTATTTCAATTTCTACCTAATTCAATCATACATAAATAAATGATCGCTGTATTAGTTCTTTTTTTTTTTGCTGTATTAGTTACTGTTTTTAAAAAAGTTTGTTTGACATTGTCACTGTCACTTTATAAGTTGACACTGACTTTTATAACCAACTTTTTTGAGGTCATCCTTTTAAATAAAACACCGTTTATTTTGTTTTTTTTCTTCACTAACTAAATGTTGTTATTATATTTATAATACTAGTCACCAGACACTTTATACTACGTCAAAAATGGAAGAAAATGAAGGAAAATGCATTGTACCAAAAAATGGTCTTTCTACATTAAACTTAATGAAAGAATACATTACTGTCCTCGATCTGAGCAAACATTATACTAATATTATAGAAGAGAATATGCAGCTACCTATAAATCTAACTGAATTATATTTAAAGGACAATGATCTTACTGAAGTGCCTGTTCCAGTATTAAATCTTGAAAAAATTAAAATTTTAGATATTTCGTTCAATAACATACAATTCTTTGATGACACTCCAAACTTTTGCGAAACCATTGAAAAATTAAATATATCAAACAACAAACTATTGGGCCCTCCTTATTGGATATGGTCAGAAAAATGTAAACATTTAGTTGATGTTAATATAGGATTGAATATAAACATAACAAAATCTCTTGACAATGCTTATTTTGAAGAATTACTCAAATATAAGACACTAGTCACTAGAATAACAATTAATAATTGTATGTTAATAAAACATTTAGAGTTATTAGGTACATTTCCAAAAGCAAGAGAGCTTATCTTGGGGAGTTCTGAATTGAGCAATATGTGTTTTACAAACAAAATTGAAGAAGTGCCTTTTAATGGTTTAGATAAATGCTGTGATTTAGAAATATTAGAATTAAGCAATACAAACATTTACAATATGACACCTAATATAAATATGTACAAAAATTTAAAGAAAATTAATCTTTCACTAAACAAATTGTCTAGTCTTCCAGAAGAATTTTGTAGCTTAGTTAACTTAGAAATATGCATTTTGTCATGTAACAATTTGTTATATTTGCCCGATAATTTTTGTAAGCTTGATAAATTAAAAAGTCTTTTGATTGATAGCAACAGCCTGTGCATGCTTCCTAAAAATTTATGTCAATTACCAAATCTTAGAAAATTGGACTTGTATGATAATTATCTTTATGAAGCACCAGATGAAATGGAAAAACTACTGGAAATAGACCTGGCTCAAAATTATTTTGATGAGCCAGATAATGTTGATTATATGAATAAAAAAGAAAAAATTAGATTTAGCCAACTGGAAAGATATGATGGAAGGTAATTAAAAAAATATCAACTAACTCATTACATGTGTAATTAAAAAGTAAACTATTGTTTCTTTATTATATATTTAGAATCATATTTGTTTCTACCTATACGTAAGAGACAAGGCAGGTGTTAGGTATCCAGTTCTTTTTTCTGTTCTTAATAATATGTATGGGGAAAGTGATGCATGCAGTGTGTAAGAATAACAAAGGTTTAATTTTAGTCAGTTACTAAACAATCAATAGTTAAATTTCAATGTAAAATATTATCAATACACCTAATGCAAACTTTTTTTCCTTCAAGAAAATTAGAAGTTACAAAAACCGAAAGTGAATATTCTAAAGATGAGACTGATGATGAACTATTGTTCAGCGAAAAAAGTGAGGAAAAAGGTAAATGTACTAACTTAACATATATACCTTTTAATTTGAGGCATATTACTCTTAATATTTTAATAATCATGTGTGTCTTTACACACATGATTATTATCATAATTAGACAACAGATATAGGTAATATCATTAATAAAAAATAGGATCTTATAACTCGTGTGATAATCTAATAAAATATTTCCATTAAAAAATTTTCAAACACTCTCACTGTCCTGTTTTATTAATTCCATTGAATATATAATTGCAGAGGCAGACAACAGACCACTCGGTTCTCCAGAAGATTGGGATTCCGATGAATACTGGATTCCACATTTCTCACATCAGTCAAATGCACCACTGTCAACATGGCTTTACTTTGTCAAGCAGAAAATGAAAGAAGGCAACTTCTGTCCCATGGATGCCCACCCAGTACCTATAGCTGATAAAGTTAAATATGAAAAACTGTGCCATCCTCAAACTGAATATGAATCAGATGGTCAATTTGATGATTATTCTGGCGATGATAGCTGATATATATTATTTTCTAACTAGATAATTTTTCAAATCCTAAAACTGGCTAAATCATAAAGTAACTTTTAATATTATGAAACCTTAATTTACATACTAGCAATAATAATGGACTGACAACCTCAATTTTATGCATATGAATATAATAAATAATTAGCAAATACATGAAGTAACATAACATAAAAATATTTAAAGATACTTCATTTCTTCTATAGTAGGTAGTATTATGATTATTACTTTTTTTTACAAATTGGTATCCTTTAACTTCATAATTACTGATAATCATAAAAAAGATTATGCATATAACATTAACATAGCATTTTAACAGAAAAAAAAATCCATTTAATTTCCTTTTCTATGTCAAATATGTGAATGTGATGTTATTGATCATCTTTAAAATTTTCCAGAATATAATTTTGTGTTCAATCATTCTGCAGTAAACATATTTTTGTTTTACTTTTATTTTCTAAATGGGAGAAGTGTTTTATATTATGAATAAATAAACTAATTATATTTAATAAAAGATATGACCAGTATCAATATGAAAAACTGTTTATTTATTATTATTTTACATGATAGACTTATTTTTTCATATATTACATTGATAAATTAATTTCACTTAATATTTCTTCATGTATATTGTTCCGGTTCTCTCTTGTTACCTAGAACACATCCTAAACTAAATGTGGCTTTAAATAATATAACAAGATAAGAATCATTATTACTATATGAAATTATTTCTCTATAAAATATGGAAAGTAAATAACGATATATCATAAATATAGGCAATGCTATTCAATGTATCTAACAAAAGTACCAGTAATTTATAAAATAATACTAAGCCTAGTACTTACAGTCCATACTTTTGCCATACTGTTAGTTCTTATAGATTCTATAAGAGGATCACTCTTTCTTACGGGTATTGTGGCCAATACATAGTTCTTTGAATCAGAAGCAAAAATTTCCTTTATTCTAGATTTAAAGCTGGAACTGAAGAACTCCATTTTTCCTATCTCATCAATCACTACTAATGATTGTAATACTCCAGTCTGTAAATTATAATGAATGAAAAATTAATTGATATATTATTTAAAAAGTTAATTTTAATAGTAAAGTGCTTTTTATATGAAAAATTACGTTATTTATAGAGGGCAAGGCTACGTGTTCAAATTCTTGTAGGAGGACACCATATTTCCCTACAGTATATCAGGAGACTGAAGTAAATTTTGATCTCTGGCTAGGCGCCCTCTTATACCATCTAAAGTAACAACATCGAAGCCTTCTCTACATCTGTTTCGTCTAACCTCTTCAGTCAAGAACCCTACAGTTTTAACACCCTTCGAATTTAATAAGGTACATAGTTTCTTTATTAAAGTTGTCTTTCCAACTCCTGAAAATTAAATTAAATAACATTCAATAAATTTAAATAGGTCTCAAATTTAAATATTAAGATTTCGCGCCACTGAATACATAACCCGGATCACCGGTGATGATAAAGAATTTTATTTTCTTTTCCATAGTGATTCTTGTCTAGTTCTTTGTATTAAGAGTTTTAATTGTTAAATTTATTTCAGGATGTAAACTTTTCTTCAAACTTAATAAAAGATTAACAGCAAACAGCTGTTTCTTACAAATTATTATAATGTTGACATTTGTCATTTGAAATTGAAAGTTGTCATTTTTGGGTATAATAAGATGGATCGCATATTTATAAAATAATATATAAATATATGCTATATTGACAATTCTAATTTATTTTAATAATTAATATCTGATGCGGCTCGTTAGCGGAAGGACTTTTTTGATAAATATATTTAAGCTAAATTAATATTTTGTCAACTTCAAAGTGCGTTAAATATATCGTCGTTGTAAATAATACTTCGCAAAAAATCCAGTCAAGATGGAATGCTGTGAATGACAAAAGCAACTACTGAAGACAGTATATCTCTGTAACGTTATCAATAACACAAGGTTAGTTAGGTTAGCACCTAACACCAATAGTCTTGCTACACTGCCCAAATAGATTCAAGAGAGCCTTTAAGCACTCACCGAGATCATACCAAAAACTACGTATGCGTCGAAAACTTCAAAATAGACCCGATGTTATGATGAGCGTTTTACATAATTAGATAAAAAATTATAAATTGCAATTAAAAAGTAATAGGAACTTTGTGATTTCAATTTTACCGCCCTAAGTATAATTTTTCTTGAGGATACGCCGATTGCTTTAAAATTATTACAATCTATAAAAATCAACTATTTCCATTTTCTTCATTTCATGTAACTAAATAACTGGAGAGAAAATTACATAGAGTATTTGTTAAACTATTACTGTATTTCAATTCTCCAAATTCCAACGATATAAATTAAGTAGATTCTACTGGCAGCCCTGGAGATATCAGACGAGTTATCAGTACGTCTGTAAGCCGCTATTTGTTACTTTTGTTGAAAGGATAGTAGGTTTCAAAGTTCACATTTACAAAGTTAATAATATTCCATTTTCATCTTTAGTTTATTTTTTGACTCAACGGTGTTAGGACATTAGTCAATTTATTAAAATGGCTTCAGTTGCCGCAATTACTCGTGCTTTATTAAGCAAAAATGTTATAAATACCGGTCGTTTCGCAGCAGTATCTAATACCAGCTTAATAAAATTCTACAGCACCGGTAACTATACTTTTCCACATTTTGATAGTATTCATAAATGGGCTGTATCCTTAATTATATTATTTCGGTTTATATAAGTATATGTTATACACAGAATTTTGCATATAGTATGGTCTTATAGAAATTTAACTATACAATTAAAATGTAACTCTAGACCAATGAAATTTAGTTATAATCACTGGGCTCACATTTTCATGTATTCAAATTATTGAAATTCATTAAGAATTTTAGTGTAAACTTTAAGCCCCAGCATTTTTGAGTCTTAGTTTTACAGTTGGACAATATCCATATTATATTTTGGGTATCTATTCCGTCCTTGGCTAAATAAAAAACCACTTAATTAGCATGGAATAATAATCAAGTTTTTTATGTGATAAGCATATAAAGGTTATGTGGGTAACATTTAATCTATCTTTGTATAAATTGAATATATAACATGTTTGTTTAATTCAATTTTATAAACTCTTCTTTATCCTCTCTTATTATTTTTTTAACCAGATTACATGTTTTGTGTAATTTGCTGGTGTTAATTTTCAATATATTAAATGATATGATAATAGATTAAATATATGCTTGTCATTCCAAAAATAGATAAAATGTTATTTATATAGATAGATATATACTAGATTATTGACCCATGTATAACAGTATTCAGAGCACTATCTATATTACTGTGACCTTGACTCCTACTAAAAAATATTATCATTTATCTTGGTGATGACATATATTTAACTTTAGCTTTTGATGTTTAATATATAAATACTTTAAACATCTAGATACTTTATCACATATTTTTATTGTAACTGTATTTAAGACACAATGAATTATGATTATATAAATTAAATTTCATTTTTACAGCACCTGAATATGAAAATATTAAGGTAGACATTGTAGGTGCTAAGAAAAATGTTGGTTTAATTCAATTGAACCGGCCTAAGGCTCTGAATGCACTTTGCAATGCTCTCTTCAAGGAACTTGGCAAGGCTGTCATCGATTTTGATGCTGATGAAAAAATTGCTGCCATCGTAATTACTGGTAACTAATAAACTACTATGACTATTGAAAGAATGGTCAGGCACCCCATTTACCCAAATTAATTCTGTCTATGAAAATTATAACAAATATTAACATTTGCTTCAAAATAAAATCTTATTGCAACATTGTTTTTCTATCAGGTAATGAGAAGGCATTTGCTGCTGGAGCAGATATTAAGGAGATGCAAAACAATAATTACAGTAGCAATGCAAAGACTGGCTTTTTAAAGGAATGGGAAGATATATCTAACTGTGGAAAACCCATTATTGCTGCTGTTAATGGATTTGCTGTAAGTATTTGAAGAAGCCTAGTATATATATTTTTCTGCGTTTAATCAATTTATGATACCCATTTAGTTTTGTTGTTTTTATATTTTTAAATTTAAAGCCAATTAGATATTTTAAAACAGTTACACAAATGAATATTCATCTCTTTTTAGTTTCAATCTGTTAGAAAATATTTGCCTTGGTATTTCACATAGGTGTAAATATACTGAGGTCTGCCATATAGTGCCTCAAAAGTAATAGAAACTTGATATAATGTTTTAAACTTATTTCGAAAAAAAAAATTGATTTAGCAATGTCATTTTTAATTAACTGAGTACACAATTAATTTCTATTTCACTTGTAATTCTTTAATTTAATTGTATTTAATATTAAATTAGCTTGGAGGTGGTTGTGAGCTGGCTATGCTGTGTGATATTATTTATGCTGGAGAAAAAGCCAAGTTTGGACAGCCTGAAATCAACATTGGTACTATCCCCGGTGCTGGTGGCACTCAACGCTTACCCCGTTATGTTGGCAAATCTAAAGCCATGGAAATTGTCCTCACTGGCAACTTCATTGATGCTCTTGAGGCTGAAAAAATGGGTAAGAAAATATAAATAATATGGTGCTTTAATTTTTACAGTCATTCAAAAATGGAAAACAGAAAATAAAAAATTTACTATACTAATATTGAGTGAGAAGCTGTAATGAGTCTATTCTTATGTTTCTTTATTAAATGTTGCATATCTTCTCTATTTTTTTAATACCTTTTATTATATTTATTTTCTATTCCATTAGGTCTAGTCAGCAGAGTCTTCCCTGTTGAGAAACTTCTGGATGAAACTATCAAATTAGCTGAAAGAATTGGAACACATTCTCCTCTGATTGTAAAGTTAGCGAAGCAGTCAGTTAACCAAGCTTATGAGACAACCTTAAAATCTGGTCTACAATTTGAAAAATCAATATTCTATGGAACTTTTGCTACGGTAAGATTAATGGTGTATTTCAAATGTTATTTTAATCAATATATGCACCAAGAGGAGATCTTTAGATACATAGTGTCAACTTGCACATTTTCAAAATAATAGTTGTTTTTTTGCAAATTACATTAGATTCAATTTAAAAATGAAATCATTATTTTTTTGCAGGAGGACAGAAAAGAAGGCATGAGTGCCTTTGTTGAGAAGAGACCTCCCAATTTTAAAAATAATTAAGTGAAAATGAATATAGTTCACAGTCAAGAACTTCAAAAATTTTAATCACCATAAAAATATAGTTTTAAGAAACAAAAGAATTTATACACATTTGTAATTTTTTAATATTGATCCTGTTGAATTTTTAAAAAGTATATATATATTTAAAAAAACAAAGGTTGTTCTTAATTATTAACAATTCAAAACCATTTTCTTTCTTATATCTTATTTATTTAAGTGGCCAGTGTAATGTGTTTCTAACACAATAATAACACTTGATAGACATTGGGATAGAAAGGGAATAAATAACTAATATGAGACTACATCACATAAATTACTCTGATCCCAATGTAAGTACCTAAAGCACTTGTGTTATGTAAAATCAGAAGTAACGACGGTACCACAAAAACCCAGACACAAGACAACATAGAAATTTAATGGTAATCTGTATCAATACGGTCGGGAATCGAACCCGGGACTAACGAGTGACGTACCCATGAAAACCGGTGTATACACCACTCGACCACGGAGGTCGTCAATGAATGTTTCTTTAATAAATTAAATGGTCTATTGTATTCTATTTGTAAGTGTATGGAGGAAGAAATCTCTCAGTTCGGTGTATTCTACAGTGATTTGAGGTAGATGCCCCCGACTCTTCTGAAACCACACAACAACAACATTTAAAGAAATATTATGAAATTGAAAATATTGACTATCGTAGTCAACATCGTTTTTACGCAACAGACATCCATGTAATTTCAAATTCATCTTACCCCTCAGTAGAATCTCAATGAAAGTTTTTTCAATGGAATGGAATGTAATAGCAATACCAAATAGATATAACGATTTAATAATTTATTCGATTAAACAAAATCTAGTCTCATTGGGGCCTTTATCCGCCTAGCTACGCCATTAGACTTATACGAGTAAAACTAATATGTTTTTAGTTTTAAACTGTGTGATTAGTGTTTTTGCCTTTTCCAAGAGTAAGGAATGAAATAAAAATCTGTCAACTAAATGTCAACGTTAGTATCAACATCAAGTGTCAACAGACAACAACTCAACAGTCAATTTGACTGTTGAGTTGTAATTATATTGACTGAGTCAATATAATTACACAAATATATTTAGTTTTTAGTGCATGTTTTAACGCATTAATTATTATAAATAAATACTTAAAATATATATAAAAAAAGAAAAGAAAGCCTAACATATTATTTTACACTTTCATGAATTAAAAGAACGTCATTAAAATAAAATAAACGCGAAAGATAGTAAAACATAAGAATCATACTTCTTTAATTACTTTATACCATGAAGTATAACAATATATCAGCCAAAAATATCTCAGATAAAAGAAAGTAACTATTTATATTTGTTGTGGAAAGTAGTTTAAAGAGTTCTTCATGTTTTGGGATCATGTGTACCGAAACGGACATATTATGCAAGAATTTGAGGATATAGAAATACATAAAACAAGCGTATCCGTATTTGTGGCTTTGTTTTACTTGGAAATGTTATATATTTTGATTATGACCTTGTCAATTCTGAATAGACTTAACCAGAATTTATCATCATAATAAAAGTAAACATTTTTTTCTAATTCTATATATGCTTTGGCACTACAATACTATTAGCAAATATAAATAATGTTGTTTATAGTTGAAATATTCAATTTTAATTTGTCTTAAAATATGTTAATAATTTTTTGGAATATGTTTTCTAGCTGATTAAAAATGGCTGAAACAATTCAAAGAAATGATGAACGTCTATATTTACTAAAGGAAGGACAAAATGAAATTTATGTAAATAATTGTCAAAATTTGAAACAACATCAGATAAATGGATTGAGATTTCTTTTTATGCTGTTTAAAAGGGTAAGATAATATATTTATATATTCCTTGATAAATTGAGTTAACTTTATGTATGTGACCTGAGCTACTACAATGAAAAGAATGGATTCATATTTCTGGAAAAAAGATCCTGATTCTATCATAGTTTTTAATATTCTCTATTTCATTAAATGAAAACTTTACAATTAAAGTAGACATTGCCGGTTAACCTGCATTGTCTAATTAAATTCCCCTCATATGCAACTTTTGAAATGGAATTTGAATAAAATAGAAATAAAGCAGTTGAGTTGTTGAATAAATTTACTTAGAAGACCTTCAAAATTGTGTAACCACTTAAAACTTAGAAAATATTATACCATAAAAAACAAAATTGAAATTATTTCTGAATAATTTATTGATTTAAAAAACATAACTATGCATTTTTTTGTTTTAGAACAAGCCAGGTGCAATTGTAAATTTTCCTCAACACTGTGGTAAATCTATTACTGTTGCATTATTCTTATATGCAGTAAGAAATTTATTAGAGAAGCCTGTATTAATACTGTGTAAGAATGAAAATGAAATGTGTATATGGAGAGAAAATTTGTTAAGATGGACTGATTTTAATAATGGTTAGTATTTTAGAGAATAATAATTTTTAAAGATATTTAATGCACATTTGGGTTTCGGATTCTAGCTGTTTGTTTATGTAAGTACAAAAATATGAAATTGTTGCTTATTACATTAAAAGTCTCAATTGAAAAGGGAGCTACTTTGAAATGTACTGTATGCAAAAGATTTATGTATTGTCATTTAATCTTCTCTGAGTTTGGCATTAACAGATGCTCATTTATTTGTAAAGAGACATATTACCTTTCTGTTATATTAATTGCAGTTACATATGTATCTAGAAATATAATTTAAAGGTAACATCTTTATCCTTAACAAATTTATTTTCTACAGATGATATAATAATAGAATCCTCAAAGATATTAAAAGGCAAAAAGATCTTTATCAAAAATATAGATAACCTAGCATCCTACCAACAGCACAGTTGGAGCATTATTATAATCAAAGATGACTCGATCAACAAGGAAATATCTCGGATATCTGATGTTCGGTATAAAATATGGATTTCATCTACTGATATGAAGGTAAATTCTTCTTTGAGCATTAACGGTGAATTGGCTTCTATTGCCATACAACATTATCTATAAAATTACATATTGACATTGGTACAGCTGGTCAAGGTGGTTTAGTTTCGTAGCAACAGATTATTTTCTTTGTTTATTGACATTTGTACAATAAAGCTATACATTTGTGTAATGGTGTATTCCCACAGACATCGGCGCTACAATTTCACGTAACGCCGATGTCTGTGGTTGTAACATAATTGTCATTGTTACATTGTTATTATGTCTTGTACATCGGTAGCTTTATTTTTCAGACTGTAAAACACTGTCTTTCACCATAGTTTTACTAATAACTCAAATTAATGGAAACTTTTAGCCATAATTTTAGCATCAAATAATAAATATACAAAATATGATTAAAGTTGAAAAATTTTTTTGCAATCACACAAATCATTCAATTCAATTTTGAATTTATGTATTTTTCCCATTAAAAATAAAATAATATTACAGAAGGATCTTACTATGATGGCTTTTATTTACGATTGGCTTTATCCAAAACTAAAGATCAGTATTGAAGATTTTATACCTAGTGGCAATAACCCTAAAGACAATTATCTGAAGTCTATATATCTAGATACATTTTTAGAGGATTTTGTTGTAAGGGAAGAGAATATAAAACAATTTAATGAAACAAAGGTTTGTACTTATATATATTTAAAGATATTTTAATTTCACATTGGGGCTACCAAGCTGAAGAAAATATATTTTCATGTACTAATTTTCTATATATAAGCCCAACAAACATTATAAGAAAATAAGGCATTTGGTCTATAATCAATGACCCAGATGATGATTTATTTTCCAGAATTCTTTTACAACAGATATAATTACGAATCAAATAAATGAAAATAAATCAAAACAAACAAGAAAAAATAAAGATGACACAGGAACAAAAATCAAAAGATCGAGAAAAATTATTGATGCTGATTTAATAGAAATGCCAAATGATAATAAATGTAAGGAAACCATTCATGACATGAAAAATAGAAACATAGCGGTCGGAAATAGTGATGAACACAACGAATCTAATGTTACTGAGACATTAATTAATAATTTAAGTTATGAAAAAGTTAGCGAATGTAATAAACCTAACATTGGTAACTCTATTGAGCAAAGACAATATGCAAATGAAGATTCTACTGGAGGTATGGAATCTGATATAAACACAACAATGGAAATAGATTTTACAGAACCAATGAGCTTCGGTAATGCTATTGATGAAGTTGTTAAAATTGAAAATAACAATCAGGAAGAAAAGTACACTGAAGTTGAAATTGATTTTAAAAATAATCAGATTGACTTGGATGTGGAATGTAAGAAAAATATTGTTGAAAACAGTGGCAATAAAGAAGGGGTTCTAGATAATTATTTAAATATAAAGAGTAAAGAAAATGTAAGTAAGGAAATTTTTAATGACAATATAGAAAATGTAGGAACAACAGTAGATGGAAAAAGGGCACAATTAAGACAAGGTCTCCAAAGTCACAAAGACGTGGACACAAAATTATCAGAGTTGGAAGAAAGAACACTGAAAAAATTCAAAGGATCGTTATTAGATAGCATATTTTAATAAGTTCTTACTAAATTTTAAATCAAGTTATATATAGAAAAATATATTTTATTTTGCCAATTTTATACATTTTTGAATTATTACAAAATTAAAATAGCTATTTTATAGTGGTATAGAGTAGCTTTAAGTGTTTTGTTTATAATAATATTCATATGGTTTGAGTTGTATAAATTATTTTATCAATCGCTTAAATGTTACTAGCACAATACTTATTCATGTCCGTAGCACAGATAACCTATATTCAAATATACTATGGAAAACTTGATAGTCGTTTGATTTTATACTCTAGAATTTATACGATTTATTTAATCTATTGCACCCAAATTATTCTACGACCATATGGTGTAATATTTTTTTGCACAAAGGAGTCTTCAATTTCATATGTCAAATAAATTAACTGCAATTTTTATACACTAAGAAATAATACTAAAATAATAAATGCGTAAGTAACTGTCTGAGAGAAGAGCCGAGATGGCCCAGTGGTTAGAACGCGTGCATCTTAACCGATGATTTCGGGGCAAACCCAGGCAAGCACCACTACATATACATACATATGTGCTTAATTTGTGTTTATAATTCGTGCTCGGTGGTGTAGGAATACATCGTGAAGAAACCTTCACGTGTCTAATAGCATTGAAATTCTACCACATGTGCATTCCACCAATCCGCATTGGAACAGCGTGGTAGAATATGTTCAAAACCCTCTCCTTAATGGAAGAGGAGGCCTTAGCCCAGCAGTGGGAAATTTACAGGCTGTTACTTTACTTAACATTATGTAACTGTCTCTCTATCTCTTTTTCACGATCAAACCGCTGAATGGATTTCGATTAAATTTGGCTTTAAGCAATAGAACCGTATCCGGTAGCCGCAGGCGACAACTAATATTATATAAACTAAAAATAAATAAAACAATAAGTAATTTGCAACATTTATATATTATGTTAATGGAATTACTTTATTATAAGCTTTGTATACAGGAATGTAGATTTGCCTATTTAACAAGAAGTAACACATTAATCTAGGCAAAATATTTAATGACATGGAAGTCAACTTTACACATTGCATTTCATTTCAATTTGAAAATAATTATTAATTATAAGAAACCTGAAATGAAGTGTATATATAACATTATGCCATTTGCAAAGCCTTAAGAAAATATAAATTAATCTGTGCTAAAATTCCTAAAGCGTAACATTAAACAACAAAATTATACAATTAGGAAAAGTTAATATTTTAGTACCAGGGCACAGAATATATATATTTTAACATATTTAACTTAGGTCTAGGATTACTTTTGTAAGTATATTTATATGAGTATATTCGTCAATATGATATATCGATTTGCTCATTTCTATATGATACACAACGATTGTGTTCTATACAAAAGCAAGAAGGAATGTAAATTTGAACTATTTAAAAGATATATTTCCAATACGAATATAAAGTATTTTTTATTTAATTACTTGAAATAACAAGTTTTTTTACATTAGAATTATCAGATATAGATATATACATATATTTAAGAGATTTAATAATAATAATAATAGCTTAATGCATGAATTGACAATATATCTGTGATAGATTACACCAATTCGCTGTCTTATATTCGTGTTTAATTTCTGGAGTAGTTTATGTTTATCACAAACAATAACTCAGCACAGACAAACAATGCATTATTTATAAAACAAACGAGACACATATTTCCGTCATTCATATAGCTTTAAAAACCTACGTTCCGATGTTTCATTTTTTAAATTGTGTTTTAGTACTTTTATATAAAGATTAAGAGCATTATACTTAAATCATTATTTAAAGCACTCGATAGGGAATAATAAAATATGATAAAATAAACCAATCATAGAGATAACGTTTGTTATATTGATAAACAAAATTAATACTTATCACTAATAAGCTATTTTACATAAAAGGCACAGCGCTGCGAGTGATTTCAAACGCTTTCGAATTATTTTTAAAAGATAGATATACTGGTAAGGAAAATAATGAGCAATAAGATATTTAAAATCAAATTAGGTGAAAATGATGGTGAATTTTAATACCACTGCTCGAAATAGGAGTAAAATGTTTTCGTGGTGCTTGTATGTGTCTGTTTGTAAGTTTATTCATACGTTCTTCGAAAAAAAAAATCAATAACGCAGGGCGGTCCTTTATTTATTCCCAAATTATTTTTATTTAAGTACCATAGACTTAAAACACGTCGTGTCTGTGAATTTTTCTTATCACATAATGAGCGTATACTTTCTTAAAGCTTAGTCTACACATATAAGCATATAACATATCGATAAATATTTCTTATATACATGTGTCGTTACCATATTTATTTATTACATTCAAATATTACCAAGTTGTAATACTACTACAATATATTATTGATAATGAAATGTCGACAATAAATATAAAATTGAATTAAAATATAATTATAATATAAATAAAATAAATTTTGTAATAAACAACCATCATTAGGAACAAAGATCATCATTAGGATCAAAACAGCTTAGAATATTTTTTTATTAATGCCAAAAATGCTAAATCGTCAATTTCATAAGGAATTAAAAAATACTATCTATTCATGTTTAAATGAATACAAAAATATGTATTTATTAATTTGATTAAGCCTAAATAGCAGTCAATTGCTAGTACATTTGTAAACTAAAACAAAACTATGGAATTTCTTCAAAATTTATATTTTTGGGCTGTTACAATTATACAATATGTTAGTAACGCCGATCGTCGTTGAATTACGATAATTTATACATCATCATCTTATGTAAGATTGCGTATTAATATGCCGTATGATTACTTATAATACATAATTACACATATATGTATATCTCAACATTTTATTATGTATTACCAAAAATGTTGAGAAAATCACTGGAGTGACGTAACATAACACGATGTCCCGCTAATATCGACTATTGTGCGGCATTGTTAACTAAAGTACGATAATATTGTTTGCCTAGTGTGATTGAAGCCATTACAATGAGTCAATACAAATATTTTGAATTGTAAATAAATACATTTTAATCTAAATATATCCTGATTGGAAATACACGGCTTAATTAGTTTAATATGCAGACATTTAAAATTACTTTTCCTCGTTTAGCATTAATATGCATTTGATAATATTACAACCATCTATTTAAGCGCCTTATATCCTTGTATAACTATTTACATAGTATAATATTTTCGACAAGTTTGTCGAAAACTAGTTAGTTTGAGTATGCATTTTGATACATTATGATTTCAAAATACTTATATATAAGCCAAATATAAACATCCAATAATAGAACAAGAATATCTTTAAACTCTTTTTATTTAAAATTTTATCATAGGAATGATATAACATTTTTTTAAATTTAGAACACTTTTCTTTTCGGGCGCCAGCGCCTCTTTGTTTACCTACCGTCATTACATTTGTTTATGGTATATAAATAATTGTGCACGAACATTTTGCGTCAAGACATTCTCGTCAATAATCCATTGCGTTGAGGACGATTGCGGCCATCTCAAATCTCCACCGCCGCTAGGGTGTTAAATGGAGATACTCAGCCACAAACACTCGGAAGATCTTGTTAAGATTGTCTATGGTATTGAAGTCCAGCGCTGTGATATCGTCGTGCGCCGTGTGCCATATTTGCGGGAACGGATTCGGGATTACGTGAAGAATGTCCACGTCTAGAAAATGATAAAACGAATAAATATTATGATATTATATATATAATATAAATGTCATATCACATTATATAATATATAAATATTGTAATGTCATATCATAATATATAAATATGTATTATATATTATGATATGACATTTATATATAAAGCTTCCGGGAGGCGACGTTGAAAAAGGTTGACTCACATTGCTGTATTTTTTACATACTTTGCTAACTTAACAAATAAAGATAAACGTAATTAATAAATTTCGAGGGTGATAAATAGAGCTTGTAACAATTAGTACAATTATGTTGTTAAAAATCTTAATTCGGAGCATTCGTTTCAGAGTCAGTCAGTAAAAATTTAAGAATGGAAAATAACAATAAGATGTTCAGTGTCAGGAATTGCCTAAAAACACGCGATGTAGTTAGGCGAAACAATGCAACGATATTATATAATATTTTATATGAGTAATTAATGATATTGTATATTTTCTATCCTAACGTATCCTGTTGAATTTTAATAATAGGTGTTGCTCATCGAAATATGCATACAGATGATGGTTACATAATATCATTTTATAGATATGATGTTTAATACTTGCATTTATAATTAACAGATTGGTTTTTGGGCTGTGTACCGTATGAGGGTATTTAAACAAATATCTCTCACATTTAATTATCTTCGCGTTATTTGCGTCATGTTTTCACTCCACTGAACTAGCCTTGATTAAAGAGCACGTGGGAAGAATCATTGATGGAAATTGATAAATGTAAAAGCATTTTAGTAGCTATCTATTGATTCACCTGTATCTTGAATTTCTGATGAACTACAAAAAGGGTAATTCGGGGATTCATTATATTATCGTCATCGTTAGGTTAGCCTCAATGTTTTGCTTTCATGTATATGTAATCTAACTGCCCACCGTTCTATTTCTATTACTATGTTATTATAGAAAGACATAGGTAAATTTGATATACGTAGAGTATATGAAAGTCGAGTATGTGTCGAGATGGCCCAGTGGTTAGAACGCGTGCATCTTAACCGATGATTGCGGGTTCAAACCCAGGCAAGCACCGCTGATTCATGTGCATAATTTGTCTTTATAATTCATCTCGTGCTCAGCGGTGAAGGAAAACATCGTGAGGAAACCTGCATGTGACAAATTTCATAGAAATTCTGCCACATGTGCATTCCACCAACCCGCATTGGAACAGCGTGGTGGAATATGTTCCAAAAACCTTCTCCTCAAAAGGAGAGGAGGCCTTTAGCCCAGCGGTGGGAATTTACAGGCTGTTGAAAATGAAAAAATATGAAAGTCTGAATCGGGATATTGCGTCCTCGATAAAGCAATCAACGAACCACGGAACTTGATATGAAAAACATCGTGATAACTATATGTATGTATATGGTTTAGGTTACAACCTGCAACATATACTTATATCCACTAATTTGCATCAGAATGCAGACCAGTCTGTTACTCAAATTGATGCATTAGATACTCACTCTTTTTCATGAACGGTATGTGGTCGTCCTCGATGACAGCGTTCGAGCTGGAGAGCCGGAAGTATGTTTGCTCAGCCTTGCCCTGCGAGTACGCAGACATCTGCCCGAGTTCGGCTAAGCGCTGTTCCGCGGTTGCCATTCGTATGTACCACTTTTCAGTGGACTTGAAGTAGCTGTAGAACACTGGATCGGGACAGCCGAGAAGATCCAAAAGAACTAATACATCCTAAAATCAGATAATGTAAACAATAATTCAATTATCGGTAATTAAATTTTTTTTTCACTTAACATTTTTCATATTTTTTTATCAGTTCAACTATATAATGTTAAGAAACGATAACCGTAAAAACAAAAAAAACCTAATGCATTTGATATTATATACTTTCCGTTTTGGTTAAATATTTAACTATTTTCAATTGCAGAAGGATTGGAGACAAATAAACCCTGTAATAAACCCGTAAGTGGGAAGTTTCGTAAAACTTCGTATTTTTTTTATATATACATCTAATTTTTATTTCATTTATATACGTAGAACCATAATTATTATCAGTATTGTCGATCTCAAGAAATTACAATTATTTATATTCATTCCTTCTGAGATGCAATTTAGATACCATGTTATATAATTATCGTATACTAACAACCCGACTTCGCACAATACTAATACTAAATATACCTCCTACAGAATTTGTTTATTTATTACATTACATTAAAAAATTCTAAAATTATCAGTGTTTCTTTACTATATTGTCCATTATTATATACAAAAACCATCCTCTAGAATCACTCAATCTTTAAAAAAAACCGCATTAAAATCCGTTGCATAGTTTTAAAAGTTTAAGCATATATAGGCATATAGGGACAGAGAAAGTGACTTTGTTTTATACTATGTAGTGATAGTGAAGTAGACTTTTTATTACCTTTATCCTTAACTATAGCCTTCTATAATAGGCTATTTGACATTGCGAAAAATAAATTGTGAATTTTTGTAATCGGTGTATATTATGACTTTAAAAATGGTTATTTTCTAACGAAAGTTGAAAATAATACTTAATTTATTCAAAAATCCATAAATAAAAATGCAAATTTTCAAACGTTTGTCACGTGACACAAAACGCTCCTGATTGGCCGGGCTTATGATTAAGTCACTTTCTTGTAAACTTTGCTTTTCCTCTATATGTACCACAGATTAAAATATATGAAAGTGACGTCACCGACCCCATTGCAGCGCCATATTGTCCAAGTAGCGTTTGTGCGCGCTATTTAAATGTGGAATTTTTAATATGATATTTTTCGGCAAATATGTACTAGAAATAAAAAAAACAACATTTACTGGGTCCCTTACTTCTACTAAATAATATAAAATGGATTTTAAAAACCAGTCAAATAGCCTATTATTGATAGGTTATCAAAGATGATTATTCTGTACCAGAAACCCATTCAAAACCAACTTTTGCTCTAACGACCACAGCAACTAGTATCATACAAGTTAGTTTTACCGACTTGGTCTGAGTAAAATATAAATGTTGTTTAAATTTTTATATAATAAAAAAGGAGAGCAATTTGCTCTCCTAAACTTCGAAATCACTAAAAATTTAAAAACAGTTTTTCATGATTCTTATAAATGAAAACTATTCTATCAAATTTTCTGATTAAAGTATGCATTTAATTGTCAATCATATCATGTAAGTTATTTATTTTTTTTATTTCATGGAATAGGTTGGCGGACGAGCATATGGGCCACCTGATGGTAAGTGGTCACCATGACCCATAGACAATGACGCTGTAAGAAATATTAACTATTCCTTATATCGTCAATGCGCCACCAACCTTGGGAACTAAGATGCTATGTCCCTTGGGCCTGTAGTTACACTGGCCCACTCACCCTTCAAACCGGAACACAACAATACTGCATACTGTTGTTTAGCGGTAGAATATCTGATGAGTGAGTGGTACCTACCCAGGCGGGCTTGCACAAAGCCCTACCACCAAGTTAATGATGATTCCATCAGATTATTTGAAGCTTCGCGCTACCATTGCCAACATATTATATTCCGGTCTCGTATAAGAATCGCGATGCTACAGGGAAATGCTGATATCATTCCACGCATATGCCCATAGCATTGCCATCAGTCCACGCGGTCAAAATTTATACTTTTATACAGTAAATATTTTTAATTCACATTTGTATATAATAAGTCATTTAATGTTATCAATTCCTATGTTTAAAAAAGTATATATATATATATATATATATATTTCAATTTGAAAAAAAAAGTATTGCGCATTATAGAATCGACTACTATAATGATATAGGTACCAATTTATTTATTTTTTGTCGCCTCATGATTACAATGACCCTGATTATTTACGTATTGCAATAATATAATTCTGTTGTACATAAAAGGTGTCACTAAGGTCGCCTTTTTGTTATAGACTCTATTATGTAGTAAAGGCCTATATACGTTATTTCTTGTATGCCACTAACCATACTGAAAATGAGGACATAAGTATATTTGCGTAATTACAACCCGGTAGCGATAGATGGCGCTGCTTAAAAATATCACTTTGCCGATATTACTATTAATAATTTTATATTAAACCTCAACCAACAAACCAAATACATAGGTAATATACATTCCTATATAATCGGTTATATAATATACCACAATATTTAATGTTTTTAGTTTAAGAGTAAGATATTTTGTCAAAGTCGGTAATAGGAGATAATGAGTAGGTATAGAATCTAACATGCTTATTGTAAAGCCGCTTATTACATGGTACTTATAAAGAATAACAAATAACCTAACCTTGGTTAAGATACATTCAATGGTACAGTCTCATTACTTTCAAAGCAATACTAATGATTTCTGGCTTTATGTGTATGACTATTCTAATTCGTTTTTTTAACGTAGCCATTTGTACTTCCACTGACTTTTGCGTTCAATTTTCGCTGTGTTATATCGCAACATTTAAAAATAATATTCATATTTATATGTTAAATGTAAACATCTACATTCGAAAAATAAATACAAATTTATTTGTCTCTTTTCACTGCTTCTGTGCATTACAACCATAGAAGCTGTTCAGGTTTCAAAGTTTTGATTAATACCCGCATGATAAACTTTAAATTCCACGGAACACAGATAAAATATTCGTAAAGCGAAAATGTATACAAAATGTAGTTTCAATGAGAAACAAAAGATCAATATTTTCTAGCGTGTACTGTAAGCGCCACTTTATACGACCGAATGAGCTTAAATTTTTAATAAACAATTTTTGTTTTTGTTTCCTATTTATTAGGGTATATCAATATTTAAAAGAATAAAATTTGAATTTAGAAATTGATAGACGAGCTACGTGTGATTGATTCCAAATACAAATAAGTCGTAAAAAGAGATAAGTCAGAGACGTTTGATTTCGCAATAGTCCACGATTTGTAAACTACTACATTATCTGAGAGTTGTTTTTCAAATTAATGAAATATTTATATTTAATGTAACTTAATTGGGTTTTTCCAGTGACAAGGAGATATGTTTTATTTTTTTCCTCAAATAAATATTCGGAGTCTAGTTCACAGAACGCTAACTTTATTTTTAAATATTTATAGTTATTTTACCATCATAGGAATACATTTTAAGGTAGAATAAGAGTTTATAGTTTCTATATTGTAACATTTACTAACAAAAATTTGTTTCACTTTAGAAGTTTCGTTATTTTTTTTTATAATATCCTAGAATATATAAATAATACCAGAGTATTGTGGTAGTCTTATTATGTTCCAAAGTTAAGAAATGTGTCTCATTTAATAAATATTTGATTTTGATGGCATACAATATTAATACTATGGATCTTTAAGGACTATGATATACCCTTCGATTTAAATACCTATGAAATGCGATTTGATAGCACGTTTAGTACGAATAGTTCTTAATTAAAATATCTATTTATAATACGACACTTTTCTGCTGAACTAATCAAGTCCACTTTTATTTTACTTCAAATATCCAATAACTACTTTGCCAAAATTCAAAAGCCCATTTTTTTATCAGTAAAAATTCATGGATCAATCCATGAAGAATATATACTTTATGGTGATTCGTGAGCTTCTTTTGGTGTCTATTTCAACTAGAATTCGTGTTTCGTTCGAAAACTTTATACTTTTTAATATTTTAATAACAAATATTTTTGCAATGGATTTAAAATGATCAATACTTCTTAAGAATTTCTCTAAACAGATAGAAAGTTTGGTGTAAAAAAATAATATCCGCTACAAATTAAGTAGGTACATAATCGATACATAGGAAAAATTCTATCCCATACATCTTTTGGAATGGAGCGCCGTGTGAGGTTAACTGACGGCGACAAGTACCGTTAGCAAAGCTTATTTATAGTGCCAAACACGTGAATTTGATAAGAAGTCTTGCTTGAGAAATGCCTGTTCTATGAATGGATTAGAATAATTAGATATATGATGATATCAATATATGATTTTGTAATGACAATAATAATAACAACAAATAATTAATAAAATACAGAAAATTAATAAAATTACAGATTTCGTTAAGCTTTCGTTGTCATACTTATCATTGCTTAATTGCATTACCTAATAAAATAACGATTTAGATACTTTACTTTCAATTGTATTAAATTTATCCGATTTATTTTCTGACTCTACACATAATTAGTGCCATGTAACGTTATGATGAAAAGGTCATATCCAAACAACATTTGGAATATCGACTACGACATATTTCGAAGTTTAGTATATAACATGAATAACGCTTCGTTGAAGTTTCGTCAAATTTCGTTTTATCGCGATCGCTGAGTATTTGACGTTACTACTATACTAAATTAAAGTGGTATCGTACCTATTTAGAACACGACCAGACTTTTTAGGGCATTGCAAATAAAGTTAACGCAATACGTGCACTACAAAAACAAACTTAGATATCTTTCATTGATTTGATTTGTATGTAAAAATTTAAGACGCATCAATTTTAAGGCTTTCATAGAAATATCGTATTTATATGAAAGCTTCAATCATTTTGTCGTTGTTTGGAGTAACTATGTGATATTACTAAATATAAATTCATGTCATTGAGAAAACTTATGCAAAAGTTTTATTCCCGTCTTTGACTACGATTATTTACATCATAGTGTATTTGACTAGTCTTAATAAATGTAATGAAACACAAAGAAAGTTTAAAGCTCTTTCACACTAATATTATAATCTTTTTATATATCAATGAATTTATGTTTAAGTCTAAGCATTCGCGTGTTTTATTATTTATACCATCAATTTGAACGTTGCACAATTGTTACTGCAAGCCGTGAAGTTTTATGTGATGGTACTATCACCTTACGTTGAAAATACTGACATAATCTGAATATTGAAATTGGTGTTGCAAAACAAACAAATATTACCATTAGATAATAATCTATATCTAATACTCATATTTGTTTATACTATTTTATTGAATTAATTTAATGTTTTAAGGCACATATCTCTGGAACAACCACTCGGATTTGCAAACATATTTTTGCGTATCATTATCACTTCCATTTACATATACATATCACCGTAAAATATTTAAAATAATAATAATTATAGTTTACCTTACGAAATTAAACCGTCAAAAACAATTTTAGTATATATAATGTTGTCTTAAATTTTCGCGATTTTAGTATATAGTTTATAATATTTCGGTTAGATTAGAATTTTTATAATTCAATCGAAACTCACTTCGATAAATTAATCTTAAAGAAGTTTGTTACGGTTCACAGTCTTTCGTGAGTTTAAAATCTCGCGAGATCTAACGGTGTTTACAATTATACGGTGATACATAAAACAGTAAGTGGCAGATTTATACAATTTTCAAGTATGGTCTATACTATAATATATATCCTCAACCTCAGTGCCTAGTTTATTTCATTCGATTATATACAAGTATAATCTATTATGTATCTCAAATAAACAATTAAAGAAGAATGAAGATGTGGGTAACAAAAGAAAATCGTCTTACAGATTATTCGTTCGCTCTGTTCTGTAGTTAAAATCGAATATAGTAAATTTGCCGCCCGAGACTCAAGAAGTCATTTCAACGGTAAAATGTTCATTTGCAGTACCAGCAAACAGTTACAATAAAGTGGATCGTTAAAAAAACTCCATGAAATAATACACGTATAGGCCAGCTTTTATAGTAAATAAGCTATGATGGCATATTTATATATAACACAAGTATCCTAAATACATATCATTTGATTTTCGACCAAAGTGTGTTATAGTTCTAAAGATAAACAAGGAAAAATCATGTAGTAAATTTGGATGAAAGGGGTTTTCCCCGAACATATTATTTATTAATTATAAGACATTTTTTTCTATTTTTTCGTCACTCTGGGTATGTACAATTCAACCACTATATCCAAAATAGTTATCGAAGATTAAACAAACTCATTTATTTATTCATCTACGAGTATCTATTTTCATTCCAATATTTTATTATTTCCGTAAGATTTGTGCAAAAAAGCTTGTCCGAAGAACTGGGAATATAGCGTGCATAAAATGGATATAAATTTCATTCCACAGACATTTCCTTAATAAACTAAGTTTTATACGAAACTTAGTAAAACAAAAAAGAACGATTCAGATGGCGAATAAAAAAAGAACAATTGTGAATTTAATTCAGAAGAGAAACTCGAAAAAACAAGGAACAAAATGACAATACTTTTTTTCCGTTTTCCTATATTCATTAATCTTCTATTGAGCCAGTCGGAGCGAAATTTCGCTATCAAAATGAGATTTACCTACTTTAAAACCATTGATTATTCACATTTCATATTAGATTGTTTTACGGGTGTTCGGGCCAACCTTTCTAAGTAATAATAAAAAAAATCCATTACCATTCTTTGTAAATGATTAGCACCATCCTTGTACGGAGTCCCGTGCCACATGCTCGCTAAATGCCTGGCACCGTAAATAGAATCTTTGGGTCCCCATTGTCTGAACGCCTCTTCACCGTCGAAGAATATAAACATAAGGCTTGGCGATGAAGTCTTCAACTTATCCAACTGCTTCGACATAACCGCTGCGAGATTGATCATCATAGCACAAGGCACGGCAGAATCAGTCGCCCCTGATAAACCAAGATCAATGTTTGAGTGAGATTACGATATAAATGTTGATTATTATAAAACGAATTATTGAAGTATGCTAATAATTATTCGTTATAAATTATTTTTATCTAGTTTTAGTTTTATTAAGTTTCGGTAGAATCTTATATAATCTGAATATTATCATACTATTATTATAAATGCAAAAAAGTCTGGATGTTTACAATTTGGCACAGAGATAGATTATATCCTGGAATACCATTTATGCTACTTTAATACCTAAAACCTGCATCTTTAAAACGTTAATCTTAATTTAAAGTTGCGGCTTCAAACATATTTCATCTCGCTGATTGAGGAAAATATTATAAGGAGAGCTGCAGGTGTCTGATGATATTCTGCTATGCTTGCGAACCGCGCATTGGATTCGCGTAGTAGAATGAGCTGCCTTTTCGAAAGACGAGTTTTTATTTAACAGTGTAACTTTACTTTTATTTTAGTAGTACTCCTTTATGTGTAATACCTACGTATTTGCGCAAGCCGCTCTTTATAGGTATCACTTACTCATCAGATATTCCACAGTCAATCAGTAATCCTTGATATTGTTATGTTATGGTTAGGGTAAAAAGGCCTATATAACTAAAGGCACAAGGGACATAACATCTTAGCTCCAAAGGTTGGTGACTATTAAAAAAAATTTAAGAAGTACACATTGTGAGTTCTTTGTAATAGACATTGTGATGCAAGTATTTAAAACTACATAAAACTCACCGACAAAAACGTGTTCTCGTGTATACTTGCTGTCGTAATGGCACGCCAATACCAAATATCTGTCAGCATTAGGATTTAATTTAGCAATGATATTCTTAAAATTTAAAGTCCCGAAAACGGGGGTCTTATCGGGGAACACATCTTCAGTGACATCCCAACCTAGACCTCTCATCTCATTGGCAATGTAATTACCAACTTTTTCATGGTTAGGAGTACCGACTACTCTCGGTATCAGAATTTCGTCAAGAACTTTCCTGAACTGTTGTCTATCAGACAATTGGGCTATGTCTTTGATATTTTCATCTGTTAGTTCTTGTGCTTCATGGAAATCCTACAAAGATTAAAAAAACTCATAAATTTGCCCTGAGAAGTCTTAGGCTAATAAATTTATTATAGTTCTAAACTTAATATTATGTAAGTAGTTTAGAATGTTCTAACACTTATTGATATTCAATATATAACACATATTTATTGATATTCAGTTTTGGTTTAATGGATGTTTAATTGTAAATAAAATTAAAAACAGTAAGAATCCACTACCTTCGTACCTACTATTTCTTTCATATATTCAACTTCTTCAAAATGTTTAACATTTAATTTAATTTCGTATTACATTTCAAAATGTTGCCATAAAAATAACATACAAAAAATATTAACAATTGTTTGAAATTTTATTACATTGGTCTGAGATTATAAATGTAAATGTATTGTTTCATCATGGTTCATTAAGGAATTATGGTTATATGGTATGCTTTAAAATGAAGCATGTAGCATTAAATTATATCCAGTCGTTAGTTATTTATATTTATTCAGTTTAATTCAATTACAAAATAATAAGTAATACTTAAAATGTACAACATAAACCAATGAATGTTTCCACTAATAACAAGGGCAGAAAAGAGAATTAAATAAGCTGATAAAAAATAGAAAATACAAATCATAAACTTAAAATTAATTCAATAATTGATCAATACTACTTTAAAAATTAGAAAGAATTATTCAAAGATAGAATATATATTCTACTGTAAGATAACCCATTATGAATATATAATAAAACAAAAGGAATGAAAGTTTGAAACATTTTTCTTTATGTACTGCAATTTTATAGAATAGTAAATTAAATATTTAGTATTTTATTCAGTAGTAAAATGAGATGGATTATGTATCTCTGCAATGTATTTTTTAATATTTGAGACATTTTATTCATAGGATGTTAATTGCATTGTCTTAGATTCTAAATCTAAGAGCATTCAAATGTCATTGTGTAGATATTAATTAATTAATTTTAATGAATGCCTAAAGCAAACATCATGACATGTGTTTCTGTAAATGGTTCAAATCAATTTAAATAAAGATATACTTTAAGTCAGGATATAGGTATTGAATGATTAATCAAAGAAGTTAAGTGTCCAAGGAAATGCGAAGAACTGAGCAAAGCAAATTTATGACAAATGTAGCATAAAACCTTGTGGTTTAGTGAAAGTGCCTTGATTAAGTCAAAGTTGTATATGAGTGTTATAAAAGCAATAAACTTTTTATAACTTTATAGCAAACAAGGCTATATTTCTTGAGCATTAGATAACATTTTCCTTCCAACTATATCTCAATGAGTAATATGGGTATAAAAAATTATTAAACAACATTTTAGAAAATTATTAAAATACTTTATTTGTTATTATGTGATACAAGATAGGTATATAAGTATATATATGATACGCCTTATCAATGTTTTGCTTATATTTCAAAACAAATTTATTCAAAAAATTTACCAACTACAATCATTCAAAAATATTAATGATAACAATTTAGATGATTACATAAACATTTAAACTAAATAAGGTTACTTCTTTATGTATGTCAATTATAAAATGGCTTATTTTATATATACAATAACATTTATTTTGCATCACCCAAAGTATAAACAAAATACATGTTGCATTTTAATTTTCAGTTGTACATTTAAAAAAATAAACATTGTACAGTTACTAAGTGACTGAAATAAATTTTAAATTAAAATTATTTTATTTTATTATTGTGGATTAAAAATCTAAATGAAACTTCTTGAATGATTATTATATTCAGTAATAAATTATATAAAGTTTAAATTATATGCATCTGACATATAATTTATATGTCCAATGTATATAATTTAAACTAGAACTAGGAACTTGTTTGTTAAGTTTTGAATATGCAAGAAAGTCAGTAACATACCTTTTGTTGGTAAAACTTCAATGGTGTGTCCGTGTTTATGAAGGTAAAACATAGCACTGTTATGAATAAAGTTGTAACTATATTAGACATTTTTATTATCAACGTAATTTATCCGTGTATTACCAACATATGTTTAAATAATAGTCTATTAAATCCTGAATCCGCGTACGTGAACAACTAACTCAACTAAACTCATTCAAGTTTAGCCTTTCACAACCTCTTACCCCGTGTTTTAGTAGGTATTTAAGTTACTTTTGACAGGTCAAACCAGTACTGCCAGATATCGAGACTCGATTATCCCGTAAAACTGAAACTGAGATTTAATGCTTATTAAAGTTTTGTTGCACTTAAACTGTCATACGTAAATTTGTCTTTGATTATATTTATTAGTCCCGTAAGATCAGATAATCAATGTTACAGTCATTCCTTTAATTCAATTACAATGCTAATTTTAAATAAAATAAATATGTTAATGTTTACCCTTAAAAGTGGAAGCACCAAAGTTTTGAAACACCGTTCATCAAAGAGTATAATTTACTAAAGTAACTGAAACTAGGTAATGTACAATTTTAATATATGATTTTTTTAAATTTTAATTATATATAACATTAATATCTAATAGTAAGTAAAATTAAAATACATTAAATATTACTCGCAATATGGAACTCTGTATTTACTTACATTAGTAACATTTAAGGCATGAATGCATTATACTCATGCATAAAATATTACTAACATTGACATAAATTGTTTTTATAGTATTTTAATGTACATGGATATACCCATGTGTATTTCAAAATAGTAGTAATTATACTAATTATACCTATTCATTCATCTGTTATCTTCATAGTCTTAGAAATGATTCAGTGACGTCAGCAAGAGTGACGTAGTTAAGGCTTCTCCCAAAGCAATTTCTCGTTCAATCTTTGATATACTTCTTATCTCGTGAGTCTTTAGGTTGAAACTTCAAAAATATTTTTATCTTAGTGTAAACAAAAAACTATGACACAACGTATTATGCAAAATCTTATATTCCTTGTAGATTTACCAGAGATGCTTACGTGGGTGACGCTATTATTAGTTACAAAAGAACCGTTTTCACAATCACAAAGGCCCGTGGGATACAAATCTAGCGTTTTTTTTTTTTTCATTCCGTACAACATTTTTTTATTATTGATTTTTCAGTTATTTTCATATACTTATTTAGTTTTAAACAAAAACACCAATCAACAACGAGTTTCATTAATTTGCTATTGTGAAACACTCTTCGTTCATTTTTATTATAAATATTCCAAAATTATGTATATATATAATTAGATACACTAGTATAGCATACGAACAAGAAAACCTAATGAAATCAATAATATAATTTATTGTATCTTTAAGTTATGGGTTGGTATTTCCAGAAGATATAGGTAGACTTTTTAATACGTATCATAAAGTTAATTTAAAAAAAAAAAACTATTTGCAACAAGGAAAACTCCAATGTTCCCAGTATAACGGAAATCCCCGGGTAACATTTCTCAGGAAAAGAAACTTTCTATAGAAAATTTTAATTCTATTTTATTTTAATTTTTACCTCATGGATCTAATAATTGACGATGATGATCCCCGATATTCTTCCCAATCGCGGATAACATTTTATGATCCCCAATGCTGTGAAAAATGCTATAAATATTGTACTATGAAAAAAATTTAGCTGAGTTACATTATTTATTTATAAATAATGTAATTTAAATAAAAGTATCTATATTTTTTCACAATCTTTTAATAACAAAATGGATTAATCTGTTCTTAAAATAAAAAAATACCCTTAGTACTATAAAGTGCTTATTCCAAAAATTATGAACTCCGTTAACCTGTTATAATTCCGTAATTAACATTTTTCAGAACCACTAACGCTACTTATTTTTTTTACTTATTTTTATTATTCCGTAAACATGAAGATTAATATATATAGGAGTTTATTAGATTGTTGTTTACTCGGTGTCTTCGTTTTTTATCAGAACCTACGCTGCGTCTTAACTTATATTGCATTATGTGGACTTTAGAATATCCAGCTATTCGTACACGTATTTTGTTTGGATAGATTCTGCTAGAGAAGACAACGTCACCATCTCCACAAAATACTTCTATAGAACTGGAATCAACGAAAATTCGTATATAAACGTAATCAACGGGTGACCAATACGCTCTTCGTACACCGTCATTACCACCTCGATCTATACTGATGTATCCATTATCTGCAGAATATTCAATAACAAATTGACCAAATTTCCATTCGAATATAAGTTTAACATCTGAAAATACTGAAGTTGAATTAACTAATAACTCAAAAGATTGACTTTCAGCTTGGTAGAATTCACCAGGTTTATACCAAGCGTTTTCTATTAATTCTTCCCTAAGTTGAATAATTTCCTCGATAGGTTTCATTCGAATTCGACCGTTTTTATTTATGCGCAATTCTCGAACGATCGTCAACATGCTTGCCCAACCAAAGGAAGATTCAATAAATTCACTTTCCCACATTCCCAACCACCCTATTAACAATCTCCTCCCATCTTTAGCACGCATTGTTTTAACAGTGTAAAAATCATGTCCATAATCGAGTTGATTAAAAGTAGCTATAGAAACTTCCATATCGTCGAACTGGCTCTTAACGTAATTGAAATGTCCTAGAATATATCCTGTCTGATATACATTTCTGAACCTCCAACTATCCGCTCCTTGAACTGAAATAATTAGGACATGGTAGCCATCTAGTTCAAATAAATCTGGATTTTCCCACATATTGCCCATATCTCCATATGAATTTACCAATGTTCCATTTAAATCCCAATTAAACATATCTCTTGAGGTATATAAAACTAGCTGACCATTTCTTTCTCGAGATGTTGTTCCAACAATCATGTACCAAACTTTACGGAAACGCCAGACTTTAGGATTTCTGAACTCTCCTATTTCACTCGGTGATTCTCTTATAATAGGGTTAAACAGATATTTTTCAAAGAACATTCCGTCGCTACTTATAGCTACGTTTTGTGTTTGCAATGATTCATAGCCGGATATTACATTACCCGTATAAAATAATGTCAGTAAGTTATTATGGACTAATGCACAACCTGCCAGGCAACCATGCCTATCATATTGATCTTTTGGCATCAATGCTGTTGGAAAATGTATCCAATCTATTAAATTGTCACTGATGGCATGTCCCCAACTTACATGATCCCATGCCCCATTATATGGATAATATTGAAAAAATATATGATACTGCCTCTTGTAATAAGCAAATCCAGTAGGACTACTGATCCAACCTTCTGGTGCTGTTATGTGATAAATAGGTCGGTATTTCTTTTTTAAAAAACGTTTGTCACGATTTAATAACGAATTCACATGTCCAAGATCACTAAAATCTCCAGATAAAATCAAAACCCACAATATGACGATAAAAATATGTATATCCATTATGCAAGTACAATTCGTGAATGATCATAAAATAATGAAGTATGGTAATGAAATGTGAACAACAATAGATTATGTTTACAATTTTTTCTAATAGAGTATTACATCAGATATTTGTACTACGACGTAATGCATTAAACATGTATTTGTTTATGTATATTTTACAATTTATTTAAAACATGAGTATAATCATCCTTCTCGGAACTCCCGACAGAAATGACAACTTAAAGTAATTTCAGTTGAACTATTTAATATTAAAATAGTTTGACAAGAAAAGCTTAAGTGATTACTTAGATGTATGTATATTAATACGATAATATAAGGAAAGGCTATTTAATAATTAAATCTAAAAAATATATTGATTATAAAATATGTTTTATTTTATAGAATAACAATGAGACAGGAGGAGTCTGCCTACCGCTGACCTTTCTGGTAAGCCAAAGCCATATAGGCTGACGCTGTAATGCATTACGTAACGGGGTGGCTTATCCTCCCATGTTCTCTCACTTCAAAAACTTAGACAAGTTAAAGCCTGCCGCTTTCATTGGGACCTATTTCTTCACTGAACAAAAATAAGTTAAATAATTGTTTTAAATTATATTAACATGTTTTTATCAAAGGAATAATATTCATATCATTAAAATATTTTTTATTTTGTTATATACGTATAATAAACATAATACAAATGTCTTTTTTATTACAAATTAAACATCAACACTCAAACTGTTCGATTTATTTATTTGTCATTTTTAATCGACTTTCTGACTTTGACACTTGCACATGCACTACAAGTCAATGTGAGAAGTATTACATTTTTGTACGCAAAGTACTTTTAAATTTAATTTTTTTAACTACATATAGACAATCAGATAACAAAGAATGGTATCATTCAAATTTTAAAATGAAATCGATTGAAGACTTAGAAAAGGAGGTGAAAGAGGTTGATAAAGAGCTAAAAAAAATTGATACTGAGTTATTAAAATTAAAAAATATTCAGCGCGAATTGCACGAGAAGAAATCTTTACTAAAAAAATCTATAAATAAAATAAAGTCTGATTCATTGGCAAGTGTAGATTGGGCTAGAAATACGTATGAATGGTCAAAGAATGTCAAGAAAACTCTTAACGACGTTTTTAGAATAGATTCATTTAGACCAAAGCAATTGAGTGCTATAAATTCTACTCTTGCTGGTCAACATGCAATTGTAGTAATGCCTACAGGAGCTGGTAAAAGTCTCTGCTACCAGCTTCCAGCACTGGTAAAACCTGGTGTTACCATAGTTATATCACCCCTCATCTCCTTAATGGAAGATCAGGTGCGATCACTAAAGAACAGAAATATCCAAGCTACGCTGATGACAAGCACAAGTCCAAAAGATGAAACATTAAAAGCTTTAAATGTACTGAAAGATAAGAATACAAAAATTAAACTTTTATACGTTACACCTGAGAGACTTGCCAAAAGTAAGAGGTTTATGTCCAATTTGCAAAAATGTTATGCTGAAGGTAGATTGCAAAGAATTGCCATTGATGAAGTTCACTGCTGCTCTCAATGGGGTCATGATTTTAGACCAGATTACAAGTACCTTGGCATTTTGTCTAATATGTTTCCCAAAACTCCAATCTTAGGATTAACTGCAACAGCAACATCCCATGTATTAAGTGATGTACAGAAGATACTTAACATTCCTGGTTGTTTAGTGATAAAATCAACATTTAATAGACCTAATTTATATTACAAAATTTTAGAAAAACCAACCTCACAGGAAGAGTGCTTAACAATACTCGAAAAGCTTTTAAAATACAGGTACAAAGGAGAAAGTGGTATTATTTACACTAATAGTATCAAAGATTCTGAAGAATTAGCTCAAGGGCTAAGAAAAAGGGGCTTGGCTGTGGGCTGCTATCATGCCAATATGGAAGCGGAATCAAGATCTAAAGTACATTTGAAGTGGCATGAAAAAGGCTATCAAGCTATTGTGGCAACTGTTGCCTTTGGCATGGGTATTGATAAACCAGATGTCAGGTTTATTATTCATCACACCATCAGTAAATCAATGGAAAATTACTACCAGGAGAGTGGAAGAGCTGGTCGTGATGGTCAAAGAGCAGAATGTCTTACTTTATACAGAATGCAGGATGTTTTTAAAATAAGTACCATGGTATTCTCTGCAGTCGGAAGTATAGATCATCTATATGGTATAGTTAAGTATTGTCTGAATGGAACCTTATGTAGAAGACAGTTAATCGCTCAACATTTTGATGAAGATTGGGGAGATACTGATTGCAATAAAATGTGTGATGTTTGCTCACATCCAAATTCAAATATAAGAGAAATAAGTCTCGAACAACATTGTAAAATACTATCTGGCATTATTGATAATGCTCACGCACAAGATACGAAAGTTACTGCTCAAAAGTTACTTGATGCATGGTACTTAAAAGGACCTGTTCCACTTAGACATAAAGGAAAAGAACCTAATTTTTCAAGGTCTATAGGTGAAGATGTAATAGCATTCCTGCTTGTAGAAGGGTATCTTATTGAAGATTTTCATTTTACAGCTTATTCAACTATTTCATACATAAAGAAAGGTCCTAATATGGAAGCAATTAATGATGACAATTTTACATTGAAAATGCCCTTAAGAAAATATACAGAATTCCATTTAGACAGACCAGCCCCCAAAGATGATTCAGTCATTGGAAATGAAATTTTAGAAATAAGAAAAAGAAAGGCAAGCTCTGAAGTTAATGAGAGTAGAAAGTCTAAGATTATTGTTATTGATGAATAAAATAATTGTTTTTTTTTGTTCTCAAATCATTTATCTTTATTGAAATGATAACCACAATTTATAAGTATATCTTGTTAAAAAAACCTTCTAATATGGTTCATAATAATTATTGAATTTTGATATTTATTAGTACTTTTAGTGCTCATACACGACGCCTTGGAGAATATTGCAATGGTGATAATTGTTCATAAGCAGCAACATTTTCTTCAAGTTTTTTGGTTAATTTAGTAATGTTCCCTTTTGGCTTGTGCTTTTCCTTAATATTATTGGATGTCTTAGAATATTCTGTAAAAATCATAATTGAATGAATTAGTTAATTTTTTTTAAACATTTCACAATTAAAGCCTTCTTTCAATTATATACTTACTGCTTCCATTGGAGTGTTCACTGTGTGCACTTGGAACAACACTGAACCCAGATTTAGTAGATCTGGCAGATGAGCAACAGCTGTCAATACCGATAGCGTCGAGAGCTCTCATCCTTTCAGCGATTTGATCTTTAATCAATTCTCTATGTGGACCAGCATGTCCTAGATCTTCCATGTCTGCTAACCATTCCGCGCGTTCTCGTATTTGAGTCACCACTAAAATGTTTTAAATACTTAATTATTTATAATATTATATTATTTTTTGAAAAAAGAAAACGTAATATTCAATACGAGATTATATACATCAAATAAAAGCGTCGAGCTAATACTTGTTGAATTTCAGGCGGGATATTTATATAGAAATATAATTATTATATACGTATATAATACATACATTTAACTATCATAAATTTGTATTTTAAATGTTGGAAAAGAGTAACCATTGAGGTTTACTGGTTCTTCTCGGTTAATATAGTTTTATACAATGTGGATTCGAAAGTACATATTTCACGTATATTTTAATTTTGTTTAATATTTTCATGATTCAGTACCAAATCGATTACAGATAAGATTAAAATACTGATTAAGTAATTTTGCTGATCATAAATTGTTTTTATATATATGTATCTCCATTGAAAGTAAAATAATTTCTAAATTAACATACAATTGTTCCACAGTTCTTTTTTAGTCGGTAAGTTAGGCTTCTGTCTCAGAAGTCGTGGAGGCGCTGGAGGCTTTTGCTCTATATCCCCATAAGTCATCGTATTTGCGAGTCTTTCTTTTAATTTCTCTCGATCTTCTCCTCGCTTAAGAGGACAATATCTAGTTACAAAAAAATATATTTTATGATAACCATGACAAAATAAAATACCACAAATAAACATTAAATAATATTGGAGGCGTACATTTCAGTATTATAGGCTTCCGATTCCCTTATTGCAGACAACGATCGACGACGTGAGGTTCGCGGTCGGACAAGTGGAACTTCTTCTTTTATTTTATTTTTCTTAAATTCATCTTCCTGGCGTAAAGTAAAAGCACCTTTTTGACGCTGAGCAATGCTCAACTTAGATTCTTTTAGTAAAACTAAATAATATCAAAAAATATATTTTAAAATTACAAATAAAAAATTTACTGTAAAATATGAATATTTAAAACCTTTTAAAAACTCCTGCTGTGCTGCTGACTGGCTTACAGTCCTTGTATGAAAAATTCCTCCGTGTGGAATAGACTTGCTTGGCCACGTTATGTTAACATATCCATGACTATCGGGTTTTTCCATCCCGTTTACAAAATAATACAAGTACTAATAATGTATAGTATTAATAATGTTGTCATAAAAACAAATTTGATTATTTTTAAATATCCCGGGCAACGGCAAGAATCAACATAATAAAGTGTTACCCGTTGATTTTGTATGTGTTGTTATTAAAATATAAACCGATTTTATGAATTACACAAATTCTATCCTAAGATTATAAGCTTTTCATGTAATAAGAGTCACAATTTTTAGTAAACTCAAGTTAAAAAGCGAACGTAACTCAGTAATACCATACTGTTACCATATTCACCATATTGTCATAAAAAAAAAACAAGGACAAGCTTGAAAGCTGTTTAAAACAATTATAATATCTAATACCGAAAAAAATGGAAGACTCTCTTGGTTCAACTATAGAAAAAATCAAACAACAAGAACAAAACAAAGAGGCAAAACTTAAAGAAAAACGAGAAAGTATGTACTGAATTTCAAAAGATTTAGTATATAATTAATTCTTTATTTTAATTATTTTTGTCAAAAATTTGCCAGTCGATACTTTTGTAATTTCCTTAAGAAGAGAAATCCGTGAATGTTATTCTCAAGCTGAAATATATCAGCAAATGCAAGATACGCTTTTTAAAAACATTGCCACGCTGCGTACACAAGTAATATTAGAAAAAATACGCCGAGAATCTTTAACCACTCAGTTACACGTACTCAATAAAGAGTTAGAGGATTTACGAGTTAAATCGGTACGTTTTCTTTTAGTTAAGAAGCTAAATAATTTGAAATAAATCGTTTTTAAGTAGAAGTGATTGATTTGATACGTGAGATAGTCAACCTGAAACTAAACTTTCCGAAGAGGTTACTTTTTTAAATCTTTCAATCATTTATAATTGTAAATACTCAATATGCTAATTTACTGCTAGAGCTTTCTCGTTTATGTATCCTTATACTATCTGCGTCAGCGCAACTAATTACTCTTAATAATTTTCGTGTCGATCAACTTAAATATTGTAATATTTTCATCTTTATGTAAATATTCAATGATGTTGTAGTAAACAGATATGTTATTAACGCGCAAAAAGTGAAGACTAGAAAACGTCCTAATTGGGACGTTTGCCTTTAGTTGTTTTACGTAGTAATACATCACAATTACGTAGTAATACGTTTTGCGTAATTAAAACATCTAGTTATCCCTTTTACTTATTGTTTTTATCAAGCTATCCTTTTTACTTTTAACGAAATGTAAAAATAAATTAAAGTAAACGGTCCCCGGCGCGGCACACTTTTTTCTGTTGTTTAGTATGGATATAACATATCTTTTTATTAGAATATCATTGTGAATATTAGATATATACATTCTATACTTTTATGTAGTGTACATAACTTCTAACTTATTTATGCTTAGATTGAAGGTATTTCTAAGGTGTGGGAACAACGATCTTCTTTATGTGAGAAAATTCACACCACTACTGAAAACTATGATGTTTGGGCCTTACTTATTAAACCGACTTGTTTAGAATTGAGCTATCTCAATAAATCTTTTGTAAAACAAGAAGAAAATAATCTAATGTTAGATAATGAAATTCGATTACAAGAAGCGGTCGCGAAACGGGATATGGCTTTAAAAGAGCGTGATCGACTAAAAGCTGAACCAGACAATGGTGAAGAGTTTCTACGGTAAAATCCAAATCCAAAAAATTTACTAATTCAAAAATTTTACTGTTAATGACGTATTTGTAAATAATTTATTTTTATTTTATTTCTATCCAGGATAAAAAACGCACTACGTTATTCACTAGAAAAAATTGATCAACTTACTAAGTAAATTTTGTTTTTATTCAATATTTTTATAATAATGAATGTACATAGTTTCAAGAAAAACGTTGTCATTGCCAATTAAATATTTCAATTTATTTTTATTCTTTAACTATATTATCAGCTGTTAAGCTGTCAAAATAGTCAAGAATTATTCCAAATGCTAATGCCACTGCCAGTAATTCTCATTTGTTAAATGGTAATGGATATAATTTCATAAATACAAGACAGGATCAGGTCTTGAAATACCTTGAAATCAATCAACATGAGTAAGAATCTTGGTCTTTTAAGGTACTACGAAAATGTTATAATGTCACAATATTTCATACACTATACACACTAGTGTTATTTTGTAATAATTAAAATTTAAAAATAAAGAAAAAAAACATTTATTGTTTGGATCAAACTTTTTTAATGAAATCGGAAATCAAGTATTAATTCTTTAAATACTAATTTCAGTTTATATAATATATTGTCTGAATGATTAATACTCAATGACATAGTAACTAGTGGAGAGACAGAGTATTACCTACGTAAATATTGAAACCTTATTAAGATAAATACAGAACCAAACGAGTAACGATTGAAAGAAATGACGATTGATGAATAATTACATAATAATAACCAATATTTGTAGGGCTACTAAGGGCGCTAAGTTTTTTAACTTTACATTAATTTTTCAGATATTTCATCAGACAAAAGAGATTACACAGATTATACAGCACTGAACTAAAAGAAAATGAACCTATTAAGTTTTCTACAAGCGGTGCTGCAAAAAAAAATGTGCAATCAGTATTTAGAAAAAACACCCCCGATAGTATGCCTTGGTATCAGCCGTTCAGTGTGGTAGGAAGTGTTGCTGTATTTCTTATTTATTTCTGCATACTTAGAGAAGAAAATGATATGGACCTTGAATTTAACAAAACACTCTATGATAGAATACAAGGCTTAGAAAAGGAACAGTTGCTACAAAGTTATAGATTTAACAAGGAACATGGAAAAAGTGTAGAAGACATTGAAAAAAGATTAAAAGAATTAGAAGAAGAAGCAAAGATTGCAATATAATTTAAGATATATGTCAACTTAGTAGGTGAAGTAAAATAAAATCTAAGTTATTATAAACTTCTTGTAATTTATTTCATCTACTAGAGGCCCCTATGATTGAATGAATCATAAAATTTATATGATTACACAATATTATAATATGATTAATTCGTGTATGTTCCATCTACTTGGTTGAATTACCCTTTTAATTAACATCTTAGGCACTTCACTAAATGGTACTGTTTAACCAGTTTAGTGAATGATACAGATCAACATGTCTTCCATGCATCAATCAGGACTCTTGTTAATAAAAATATATTATATTGAAATTTTAGATTAGAACCTAATTATAGATTTTATTAAAGGTTTGAACATCATAAATACCCTTAGTAGTTACAGTAGCAACTGCAGCAAAAAAAAGATTGTACTTAGAATTCTAATGCAAGACTGGGGAAACACAGTGGTATATATGGTAGGCCTCTGATTACAGAAATGTTTGCCAGAAGGCTCAGATTCATACATTTGATTTTGCAAAATTGTCATAGAACTGATTATGTAATGTTAATTTTGCCAATATTTGAGGAGCAGAGTATTGTGCACTACGCATTTTATTGATGTTCAATTAAGCTAGTTGAATATGACATTCAGATATTAAAGTATGATCTCTATAACTATATCAGTAATCTTAACTTTTACCATTGCAATAAATAATCATTTGTAGGGGTTGATATTCAGGATCAGACAGTTAAAACCATTTTTATTCTAATTATATTTATTAACACCAAAGTATTTCATTACACAATTATCGATAAGTGCATCTATCAAATTACTTAAACACAGGTTACCTTTCATGTGGTTACAATATTGCCTATTCTACAACCTAGACATACCACAAGTCACTAAAATACAGGCTATGTTGCTGTACAAGACAGTAAGAAATGATGAGCAACTCTGTGCATGATGACAAGGAAAATTACAATATGAAATGTATTTAAATTTAGCTACATATCTTGTACACACAATATAGATAAACTTACAGAATAAGAACATATTTATAAAAAAAAATTCAGTTCTGCTGTCTCCTTACATTAAATTATTGATTACGATGTTAATAAGATAAAAAAGAAATGCGAGACAATCAATATTAAGAGTTATAGAATTAACATCTATTCGAATTACAAATAATTTATGATTAGGTACACTAAAATTAATTTATGCACGTTCGCCTCGAATCCGTCTTGCCAGCTGGATATCTTTAGGCATAATAGTGACACGCTTGGCGTGTATAGCGCACAAGTTAGTGTCTTCAAACAGACCCACCAAGTAGGCCTCGCTCGCCTCCTGAAAAAGTATTAAAGAAAGTTACATATTATACATATAAGTAAAATAAAACAACAATTTTTAAGACACTATATAGTCATCATATTTAAACCATTTTGAGTCAACCCACCTGCAAAGCGCCAATAGCGGCAGACTGGAACCGAAGGTCAGTTTTGAAATCTTGTGCGATTTCTCTCACAAGTCGCTGGAAAGGCAGCTTACGAATCAACAACTCCGTAGACTTCTGGTAACGACGAATTTCTCGGAGAGCTACGGTACCTGGGCGGTAACGATGGGGTTTCTTGACACCACCAGTGCTAGGCGCCGATTTACGTGCGGCTTTTGTAGCCAATTGTTTACGAGGAGCTTTACCTCCTGTAGATTTACGGGCTGTTTGCTTGGTACGAGCCATTATTCACTGTAATCGAAGAAAAAGCAAATTAAAAAAAAACAATAAACAAGTGATGTTGCAAGAGTATGCACTGATTTTTAACTCGTCCTTATTCAATATTAATATGTTTTTTCACTTATAATACTATGAAAAATACAAACCTTCGTTTAAAATCTTACGAAAAACACAACTTTTATGACGAATAGTTAACAAAGACTAATTTTATTAAAATTTTATCAAGGAGCTCACAACAATGATCATATGCTCAATATCAGACAAAGATGGCGTCGAGAGAATGGCGGGCGAACACTGACGCCTTTTTTAAGCTTCTTGATTGGTCCGATATATTTACGATACTGTTATTTTATTGGTTGTAAAGTGTGGTCTGTTATTGGTCAAACATATCAATATTTATTTTGTAAAACTATCTTCTCATTGGTCAGAAATTTTTAGGTGTTGCTAGATTGAATATACAAATTATATTTTGATATCATTATAATAATTTAATCTATGTTAATGTATCTATCAGGTAACATTCTCGCTTAGATTTCAGCATTTTATAGATTACTATACAGTAAATATTATTAATTTTTATTGCTATATAATAAAGACCCTTAAACTTTATAATTCTTTTATAGAAAAATTAAATATATATCGTTATGGCATCGTATTACTGTTTTCTCTTATAAACAATATTTATAACTATTTAAATGATCAGCAATAATATTACAAGATTATACATATATGTATGTATTTATTAATAATTCGATTTTTAAATAGAATAAACTGATCGTATTATCAATATAAAAATATCACATGAATATACTAAATACTCTCCTGTGTTCTCGAAACTATCACTTTTATTAAACAAATATTTATAAAATAAATCTTTTTTGTGGGAAAATATTTAGATGACAAAAAAATTAAAAACTGAATAAACTTTTCACTTATTTATTGTTATATACTGTAATTTGTTTGCCTTTATATATATCTTCTGTATGTGTGTAATGCATGTAACTAAACACCAAAACGGATGGCCCGGTTTCGATAAAAAAATTTGTTCGTATTTGAGTGGGTTGAATCCGGTAGGTGGCTCTGTGATCGGGATGTGAAAACAATTCTTTCATTCCATATTCGTTCACTGGGATGAATTCTGGATAACCTTATTTATATAAGTTTACGTTACTGTATGTTTGCTTTAAGAGTAAGTCATAATAATGAAATGAGCCAGTTGCTCATAGAGAGGCAGTCGATTTTCCTCAAACATTCGAGTATTTCTGGTTTAAATAAAATTAAATACATAGGAAGTGAATCATTATGAATGCGAAAGATAAAATTCACAAGGCAAAAGGGATTAAACAAAAGTGCAATTAAAAATGAAACAAATTAAATAATATTATGGTCATTTATTGCTTATAAATATTAATTGTAAATACAAATTTATATTACTTATCACAGTATAAAAATAGATTTGGTCATCTACGATTATTTCCCAGCCACCATTAATATATTTTTTATTTTAAAATAATTTAGAAAACATGATTCTTGTATTCGAGAAGTTTGTTTTGTCATTAATAGCTACAGCTACATTTCGACAAGACTGTGCATGTACCGCTAACGAAACACTGACAAGTTTATTTAATATGAACAAAAATAATTTTGATTATAGAAATTTCCCAAATAATATTTAAAAATAATGCTATGAGATATCTTAGTAATTGTTATACTTTAGAATAACATATATTTTAGATTAAGCAAGACGGTCTGTGCTTGCGCTGTTTTGTAAAATATACTGAAAAGGAAAAACCATGAACATATATTCGAGAATTACTGAGATTACTATGATACATGCATATTATAACAGAGAAAATAAGCTCTAATCTGACAGGGTTATTTCATTGATTTTTTATATGCAGTCTGTATTCTTATATATTTAATTAGTATCACCATGTTCAGTAAAATAGTAGTACTTCTTACCGGTTTCTGGTCACCGGTGCAACGGAAGTTTATTGTGAAAATGCGTTACAATCTTTAGATATACTATCTCTTCTCCTTTTCTGGCCTAGAAATACTTATATTAATAAAAACAAAGTTTAAAGAGTCTTTACATTTAGTAGATTAGTATAGTTTTTGAGAATATTTGTAAGTCTACTACTATGATGGATGAGCATTACAATAGTCACTACTATTGTAATGATCATCCATCATAATAGTAAGTATAAATTTTCAGTGTACCAGTGCACCAGTCGAATTCATTTAATATATTTAAATCAACATAAAATAACAATAACATTAAATTGAAGAAATAACATTTAAGATAATATAATACCACTCAATAATATCTCTGGACATCAAATCTGACTTTTCGTTTTTTAATTCATATTTCTTGGCAATGAACATTTAGAGGATATATATTTAATCTCTTGCTGTTTGTTTAGAATTTGGATGTCGTAAGGCGGTATGTAAGTCTGCCCATACAGCCGCTACCCGCGCATGCGCTGTGCCCAATGTGCGCAATAGCTCAGGAAGTAATTCCAACGCTGAGAGAGCGTAGACTCGAGCTATCCGGGCCTCCTAGAAATCATGATAAATAAATTAGTGTCGGTTTTTTATGGATATATTTTTTATACATATAATTTTGAGAAATTTCAGTTCCTACTTTTTTTTTAAATTAATTTAAATAGATATTGAAAGTATACACAATTAATTACATGTTCATAGAAATTTGAACTTAATATGCTAACATAAAAGAGTGTTACTGGCTCACCTCGACGGCGCAGCGCAGCGCGTACCGGTGGCGCGCACGAAGCGCGCGCGCGGCGGCGCACTGCGGCGCGGCGGCGGCGGCGGCGGCGCGCTCGGCGTGCAGGCCGCGCGTCAGCCGCGAGCACAGCTGCCGGTACGCGCCCACCGCGTCCAGAGCGAGCAACATGCCATCCATCGCCTCCTCCTCCGTCACTTCGAGCTGACTTTCGCCCTTTTCTATTGCTAGTCTGAAAAATATTGTTTTTTTTTTTTTATATACAAGACAATATTATTTCAAGTTCATTATCAACTTCACATTAAAGCAACCTACCCAATTTTTAATTTATTCACAATTTAATTCTTTTTGCTCAAATTATAAAAACAAAAGACCGATGGAAAAATATATGTATTCTTATAATGAAATGTACTATTAGTTTCTTAATATAAACTTAATTCTTTGTCATTAGAATAGATCTTTTATTAAATATTTATATTTAAAAAAAAAACGAACTATATAAACACACTCACTCAGCCGCGGCTTTCATCGCATCTCTCATCCGGGACCACCTTGCTGTGTCCGCAACAGCTGGGGAAGAGAGCGCGTTCAATGCAGCGCCCAATTCCCTTATATCGGTACGCTCAGCATCGCACCGACCTTCGACTATTTGTTGCATAAAAACATTAATTATTCATTCAGTTTGAATTTATTTCATAATATGTGTGATGAAATTGCAGAAACAACCTTTTTCAAAAATTTTGAAGAGTCTTCCTAAGCCCAAGTGGGCTAATCTAAGCTGCTCTTGCTCTGATACAAATGATTCCTGCATCTCGTCTGTACTCATATCACTCTGTAGATAAAAAATTATAAACAAAAAAATCAATCACAGAGATAAAAAACCTAAATAATGTATCTTTTGTTTTTAAATACTCACAAAACATCTCTCTGATATGCATGAAAATATTTTAAAATTATATATTTTTTTATTATATAATTTCATCAAAAATATTACTAGGTGTAATAACATAAAACAAAGAAAATAAATCAGTTAATTCAATTTTATTAATAGAGTACGATAAAGTATTTACCTCATTATCTTCTTGTGTACCTGCCAGTATAAATTCATCATGTTTAGGTTTGTCTAATCTTGGAGATGTTTCACATAAGAATGTCCTAAGATCTGCATCATGGGCAAGCACTGGATGTCTTGCCACTAATGTTAACCAACGCTGTAATGCCGCACGTCGCCGCTGTAAAAACAGTGGACTCCCACCTCCAACAACCACACGTTTAGGAGGCAGGCTACATACTGCACTGAAAACATTAATATAATTTTAATAAAATATATTTTGCAGAAAGAACAGTTTTTATAAGAGGTGAGGCTTGAAGGTGAGAGTGTGTATTTAAAGAAGTAAACATTTGAAGTAAGTTTCTGAAAAATTTTGATATCAATTAAACATGAAAACATCAATCATTTGAAGTATTCGTATTGAAGAATTTTTTTGGCAGTGTCACAGATTTGTGTAATGAATTAATATTTCATACAGTGCCAATGTTGATTAGCAGTGACCACTTACCATCAGGTGGGCCACAATAACCCTACTACCTACTTTTAAAAAAAATCAATTGAATAAGCATAACTTACCGATAAGGATACTTGGCATATAAGACATCATAGAGTTGCACAAACTCATTGTATCTTCTTGTAACAGTTGTACCATGTCGTCTTGAACTTACATAATACTCGCAATGTTTTAAAATAAGTCCTTTACGTTCTGGGACCAGCTCTACTGATATAACATCTGTTGCTTCTAATTCTTCAAATGTTACTTCTTCAATGTTATGCGTCATATTAGAAATCTGATAAAAAAAGCATTACCTTAAATTACATTATTTATAATTCCAAGTTACTGAATGAAACAGGCAAAAATTTTGTTAAATATTAGAACAAATAAATAGGTTTAGGTCAATTTAAATTTAATAGTCAAGTTTGATTACAAAATTTTTAGTAGAATTTCAAACAATTACAAGAAAAAGGTAGTTTTATTGTACTAAGAAGAGTTGCTAATAGTTAAGTATTTACTCATTTTTTTAGAGTAAATATTTACAATTATATTTTAATTACAGATATTAGTAAATTTGAACTACCAAAATACTTAGTTTCAATGTTCATTGGTAGAGATATGTAACTTAATATACAATTTTAATAAATACATATCAAACAGGACACAACCGCTGATAGCAGTGAGCCATGTGTTTTATATTTTTCGTGCGTGATTTAACCCCTAGGTAGTTAAAAGTATTTATTTTTCTTACAACAAAAAATAACTTACAATATTTTTATTATGTAAAAAGATTAATTGACATTAACTAAATAATTTATATGTTTATTTATTACACAATTAAGTTTATTAAGTGGGAGTACTTACGGTAATTACATAAATTTATTTTTTATTAAAATATTCGCCAAACGTAAATCGTATTCAGTATCGACTTCTAAACTCTCTTCTTGCGATACTTCCCATACGGTACAACTATAAACATTTGACAGAATTTTTTTGTTTATACACTAGTAAAACAAGTTTTATTGAAAATTGTCACAAAAAGTTTAAGCAATTTTCCATTGTGCCAAAAACTTGTTTTTCTTGTTTGGAAAAGTTGCCACGTCCGGAAACCGGAATTGTTATCAAATGATAAACTTTAGACATTGACATTTGCGTTTTGTTGTCTAATATTTTTAATTCGTAAAATAAATAAATAGAAAATAGTAAAAACATTTTATATAAAAAGTGTGACTATAAAATTATTGTTGAGATAATCCTTACTTATTATTTTGCAAATATCCTTTAGTTATAAGTTCTCGTCTGGTAATATAAAAAGCGCCAGTTTCTATAAATTCACCATTCCAGTCCTGTCTTCGAGGTCGCTTTTTGTAGTCAAAGTTCACTGGTTTAGTTTTCGAGTCTATGTAAGTCCACCTTAGCTTGTAACTTCTACAAGAAAAAACACTATTAATTCGTATACATTTATTCCTGGATATAGAAGGTACAGGATTAGTTGGAATGACATGAAACTGGGAATGCGTAAGGGTCAAGGGAAGAGGACGCTGAAGATGAGAGTCATAAATAATAGCTACAAAAGTTTGGCATACATATAAGTAACATACCTGGTAGCTGCAAAGATACAGTCATAGGAAACTGGAAAATTTAGTTTCGCTAGTGATGAGCTAATATGTTTGGAGTTTACAAATGGTGATGTAGCCTGAAGGAGTATTACGATTTTAATTTCTGATCTACTTTCCATAAATTCAGATACTCCCCAAATCGATGGCGCCCAGTCACTTGATGTAACATAGCTTCTCTTCAAAACGCTTACATTATCTAAAAATCATACTTCTTTCAGAAGTATTTATATTTTAAAGGGCAATAGTAAACTCTTTTTTAATTATACAATACTTACACTTCAAAGCTTCCAATGCTATCAAAGGATGGTCTGTGGATACAGTTATATCTTGTAAACCAGCTAACTTTGCAGTAAGTATAGTTCGACCGAGCAAACTTATGCCGCCGATATTTTGTATATTTTTCAACCGAATACCCTTAGAACCTCCACGGGCTAAGATTAAAACCGCTGTATTTTCACACAAGACTGGAGAAACACTACAATAATAACAATTTTAAGATTAAGTATTAATTAACTAGATACTTATAAATGTTTTATTTAGTTGCAATACGTACACCCCAACGAATAGAAGAAATTTTACAAACATGATTCCAGTGCTCAATAAAATTATTCTGTCCAAACTAAACTTACGTTCGATCAAGGATATTGTTACTAATGGATGATTTCCGTGTTTGGGACATTACGAAAGTTGCTATGTACTTTATGTAATTGTTGATAAGGTTATAAACTTTATTTTCTTATTTTTATTAGACTAAGATATTAGTCAGGTATATGCTTTCTTTACTTACTCACTTACTTTAGGTATTAACATTACTGCGTTCGTTTAATATAATAGAATATTCCTTAAGACGTTTCCTTTAATGGGAAAGTTACTTAATGTTTTTTTTTTATATTATCTTTGTGGAATATAAAACTACAGTGTTGGTTAATTATAAAAGTTTTACGGCGCCTAAATAATTTTAAATTTATATCCTTGCATTAAATGTTTCAAAAACGAACGTTTTTTATTATAACATCATTGTTGAGGGTAGCCATCTTCTGAAAAGTGATAACTAGATTACTAACTTTTAAATTCGAGTTTTAATTTTAGAAGTGAGAGTTTTAATTTTAATGAGATTATTATATTATTACGGTGAGACCAATCTAGTAGTGGCATGTGTTCTGAGTAATTCACGACTTCAGTTACTTGGAAATAACGCAGAATGGTGGGTGAAAGCCAGCTGCTAACATCGAACGCCTATATTAGGTACTCGTCAATTGATATATTAACATAACATAAGTTAAAGGATTTTGATTAGGTAAAAAAGTGAGCATACTTATTGGCCAGCCGTTCTTAGAATCATTATCCACTCAAACGTCCGGGCGACTATAGTCGCCCAAAAATTTTTCCGGTTGAACGTTAGGGCGACTATGGCAGCCCAACAGACTTGTTAATTTTTAAGTCGTTTTTCTTTATGTTATCGTTGAAATAGCTTATTTTTTTCGACACTATACGTATCTATGATAAAAAACGTGTACTGTTTCATTCATCAGAAGTCTGTGGCTACTCAGAAATTAAAAAAAAAAAATGTCAAATATCACTCTTGTGTTTTGGTGAAGTGCTTTGGTTGTGCTAGTGTTTATAATGTAAGTATTTCTGTTTTTACTATTTTAATGTATGATTATCGTATATCGAATTTATTGTTGAGATTCATACTCAACGAATATTGTCAAATATCCTATGAATAAAGTCTGTTGCGACGATAAATTGACATGGAAACAAAATATGTTTTGTTGTTCGCTAGATTTAAGCCATATTTTTCTGTTGATTCTAAAAAATATTGATTAATAATTACTTGTAGACAGTAAACAATTCATAATTACTGCTTAAACACCCTCTCAAGGTTAAAATGTAACAAAAGAAGTGAGTATTTTAAGTTTTATTGTCCTGTTCCGCAGATTTTAATGGCGGGCGACTACGCCGCCCGTAACGTTTACGTATTTTGTCAAAATAAGGGTTTGTACAAACGGCAAACGGTACTGTGCGGGATATGGGTTTTCCACGTTGGCTTTTGCTTTTATTTGGTTTTGCGTTTTTAAAATTTGGTGTGGACCTTTTAATTAGCTTTTTTTATTAAAAACTTTTATTTGACTTTATTGTTTGTTCGGGTTATATCTTGCAACTAAATTTTAAAGCACTTATCCTCATCCTATTGAGTTTAAATTTTGCATACACGCTTATTATGAATGACAATCCATGATTAGTTCTGTGACGAGAAGAATATATAAATAAAAAAATATGCAGTATCATTTTTGTTGCTTTGTGTATGTGTGTGTGTTGGAGTTGGAGTTTTGGAAAATATGTCTAACAAAAAATCTTAAAATTTATTTGCTGCTTTGTATTCTGTTTTAACGTGAATGTGAATATTTTTATTTTTAAGAAATCTAACATTGAATTATACAAATTTTAGGTCTGAGAATATAAATGTTTGTGGTGGCCAAGGCAGTGGCAGCCAAGGCCGTGGGGGACGTGGTGATGTGCTGATTGATCAACTGTAAGTGAACGTTTTTTTAGTAAAAGGGTCCCATATGTGACAACTTTTTATTTTGCAACTATTAAAGCGTAAAGTAGTAGTAACAGTTTATAATTATTTTTTAGATCTATTAGTAACAATGCGGCAAGAGGGGCGCGTCGACGTGGACGTGGGCATGCGCGAGGACAAGGCCGTGGGAGAGGACGAGGTGGACAGGCGTGCGTATCTTTTTCTATGATAGCAATCGAAAAAGTCTGCAGGAAGACATATGTATACAGACATATATTTTACAGCTTTTTTAAAAATTACTTTTTTCAGTGCTATTCAAGAAGACCCGTTACACCAAATCCGGGCGGAGAGGCAACTCACCCAACGCTGCATTAACGCGCTCCCGGCAGAGGCGAAGCGAAAATTTTTAACCCGCAAACGGGAAGCTGAACTGGAGCGCATGCTCCTACCGGATGCACCACCACGCAAACGAGCAACAAAGAATGAATATATATATACACACACACACACACACACACATATATATATATATATATATATATATATATATATATATATATATATATATGTGTGTGTGTGTGTGTTTGTGTGTAATATCGCTATATATTAAAACTATCAGTTTGTCTTTTCAGTAACATATTACAATACATAATTATTTTACAGAAAGGCATCTCCAGAACGAATACCCTGCGTCTTCAAAGACCTACCAGGACGTAAGATCATTACCTCATTGTCATTAGTAATTTGCCTTGTTTAAAGTTCGCTACATGTAAATTTGTTTGTTTCAGAACACTCGTACACTCGTCCAGGTGAACCCGCAGCAGTTCCATCCACATGACGTGGCCCTCAATTTGTAGGTAAGGTCATGACTTGATCGTGTTGTGGTTATTAGTGATTTGCCATGTATAAAGTGCGCTATATCTAAATTTGTTTGTTTCAGAACACTCGTACACTCGTCCAGGTGAACCCGCAGCAGTTCCATCCACATCACGTGGCCCTCAATTTGTAGGTAAGATCATGACTTGATCGTGTTGTGGTTATTAGTGATTTGCCATGTATAAAGTGGTGGTGGTGGTCAAGTAAAGCTATTAATTTAAGAAAACTGAACAGAACCAGCAGTGGTTGCATTTAAGTCAGGCGTATCTCATTCTGTCGTTAAGAAGGTTCTTTCTTATGCCGCACTACTTTGCCTAGTTTAAAATACGTTACATCTAAAGTTATTTTTACAGAACGGTGTCCCTCTGATGCAGCTCTTATTATACCCGGTATGTTTTTTCTGTCTATTTGAATCATGGTAAGAATAATTTTGCGTGAAAAAACTGTTTGTTTCAGTCAACAAAGCTGGAAGAAAGAGACTGGACCTAACAGCAAATGTCAAAAAGCAAATATTTTTCAGAATCTGATTCTGACTGCTAATTAACTAACTTTTACCAATCAAAAGTCAGAATCAGATTCTGATCAATTCTTATTGTTTTTAGTTCAATTAAATTTCTTTTGTACAGAAATCGGTGCAGAAGTTGTCGTTGCCGCGGCATCCACTTCCAGCCCTTGTAGTTCTGGTCCCCCGGCAATTTGTTAGTATTAATAGCCGGTGTTTATTCATACTAGTATCAGTAAGGGTGATGGGTTTTATATACAAAGTTTATTTCAGGTGTCAATGATCACAGTTATGCAACTGACATGGATGAGTGGTTGCGACTGCTTGACTTCTATGACAGTGACAATGATGACAACCTAAATATTGATGACTTGGACAGTGATGTCCTCCCGATTAGATTGGAGCGTAACACTGCGGCTGAACCCGCATGCGTTAATGACTTAACTGCTTTTCAGACCAAAGTTTTACAGGCGGAAGATGACGCTAATGATCGAGCTGTACGTGACATTATGCCCGATGACAGGTACACTTTTAACTGGAGTAAAGACAGACAGACTTTCCACGGTCAGCGTGAGATATTTACTGGAACGTCAGGACCAACTTTTGACGTTAATGTCCAGACTCGACCGACTGACATTTTCGACAAGATGTTCGACGTCGACTTTATCGATGTTATTTGCACAGAGACCAATCGGTACGCAGAGCAGAAGATAGCTTTGCTGCGAGAGCAGAATCAGCTATCCACTCACTCTCGGTTCAACCGGTGGTCTCCTACCGACAGAAACGAAATGATCACATTTTTAACAATACAAATCCTACAGGGCCTCTTTCCTTTACCGGAAGAAGAGGCATATTTTAGATTTAACGGGTTTGGAACATTCCAATATTTTTCAAAAATAATGTCTTATAACAGATTTCTATTGTTAAAAACAATGATTCACTTTGCCGACACGCAGACATTACAGGACAAGACTAAACTATGTAAGATACGACCCATACTAGATTATTTTAACAAAAAGTTTTCGACTCTGTACATGCCTTCGCAAGTGATAGCCATTGACGAATCACTCCTCAAATGGCACGGCAGGCTGAGTTTCGCCCAAAAGATAAAGTCCAAGGCCGCAAAAGTGGGTGTGAAAACATATGAGCTGTGTGATTCGGCTAGTGGCTATCTCTGGGCGTTTTTTGTGTACACAGGCAAAGACACAGAAGTGACTGCTGACAATACAGACGGACAGGTGGACCAACCAGACGACGAACAGCCGATTGACAGACCTGATAATGACGAGACGAATAACAGTCTATCGACGAGTTTTTACAATGACCGACCTACAACGGCTACTGCCAAGATTGTATACGACTTGATCGAGCCCCTGCTTCACCGTGGACATACATTAGTAATGGACAATTTTTATAATAGTCCTTTACTATTGAGATGTCTTAAAAATCAAAAGACAGACTGTTTTGGAACACTGAGACTCAATCGTGAATTCCTTCCTGACGCAGTGAGACACCTAAAAAAGACAGAATTGCGACAAGGTGAAGTAGTGGCCACGTACTGTTCTGATTTGTCCGTTTTGGTATGGCGAGATGCTAACATTGTGAGCTTGATCTCAACATATCATAACCTTCAAATTGAGACTACAGACAAATACAACAGACTGACTTATAAACCAAGCATAGTACTCGACTACAACAAGACCATGGGAGGAATAGACAGGAAAGATCAATTTCTGTCTGCTCAGCCCGTGGAACGTGTGAGGAACAGAGTTTGGTACAAAAAACTCTTCCGTAGACTGTACAATGTTGCAATTTTCAATTGCTTTGTGATATTTTCCAGTGTTCACCGGAAAATATCACATCGTAAGTTTCGGACTGTACTTGCGGAAGACTTACTGAAAAGACATCGACAAATAGATTTGACAAGTGAATCACGACATTTGAATGTCAGATCAAATACGACTGGACAAGTAGTGACGACTGTGAACCGACCTACCGTACGACATAAAACACAGGCCAGACCCATAGTTGACAGCAACCACTTTCCGGTTAGAACAGGATCAAAAAATACATGTTGCTGGATGTGTCCAAAAAAATCCAGGACTATTTGGAAGTGCGAAGAATGCGACGTCAATCTTTGCATCGAGGGTTGTTTTAAGGCCTATCATAAACCGTAGGAAGAACAGGGTGAGTGCTTGAAGAAGAGAGAATTTCAATGAAATTAGACACATGCAGGTTTCCTCACGATGTATATGTATATAACAACTTTTATATATTAAGTATAATTAAATAATAAAACCTAATTAAAATTTACCTTTTATTTTACATAATATGATTTACATTTTTTATATATTAATATTAAATAAAATAATAGCATCTAATATTTGTCTTTTATTTCAAATATGACCATTTGCGCTAAAACTAGTGTGTACGAAACCTTAAAAGGTCGGCCATCTTGACGACATTTCGCTGTCGAGTGTTATCGCGATGCGAGTCGTGATAATTGTGGAGAGAGTGTTTTTGTTTTGGTTTATTTTAAGATTTACGGTATGTTAAGTATTGACTTTTAGTACCAAATGAAAGCTTATATAATCTATTTTCACGATAAATAGATAAAATTAATATAAACTATAAAGTAAAGTACTAAAACTTGGTATAAAATAAAAGTTAACTAAAATTTTACCTATTTTTCTACATTTTTATTTTATTTTTTGTACTTTAAGTTAATATTTGTCTTTTAATATTAACAAATATCAATTCTCCATAGATTCAGCTATGTGTAGGTATTTTTTACTTTGCTATAGCTTTAGTAATTAGTCAGTTATCATGCTTTAAAGTTGATAAGGGAACATACACTCAGCGCTGCGAAATTACGATCGCGCGGGCGGACGTTTGACCGGAAAACAGCTGTCAAACTCGGACGTTCAAGTGGTTATATTATTGTCTTCTCATAGGTATAGTTAAATGGCAAAAATGTGTTGCCATGAAAGAAAACACTTTCATTTATATACTTGAATAAATATTTATATTAATGACGTCAATATATTTATTTATAAATAATTAGATACCGGTAGCAATTGTTTTAATCTTTGTAATATTTTACTTATATCACTAAATATAAGATTCGTCTTTTTAGTTATGCCCTACATCACTACAATGATGATGTATTACTTATCATTTTGCTCACAAAATGCGTTAATTAAATTATGAAAACAACTATTTTATACATTTATTTTTTTAGACTCATATCCCATTCGTTATAAAAATGAGAATATCTTAACTAAAAAAACGACCTATTTTTTATCCTACTTATATCAAAATGTTTAGAGTGCGTATGAATGAGACAAATAGAAAACATACGACGTGACACTTCTGTCAATGATGATTGTGTATAATATTTAATATTGTGCTTGTAAACTTTAAGAGATATAGAGATAAGCTTATTTTAAGTTCAAGGTCGTAAATCGGAAATGATTAGTGGGTTCATAGGAATTATAGCAATAAATAGGTTTTATTTACACCTTTTACTTTGTGACAATATTTGATATCACGTGACCCTATATTGAATTTTAATTGGTCATCGGTGAGCGTGCCCTGCGCGACGCGAGAGGCGCAATAATAGTTCACCAAAATGCCGTCGGAATCTAAGCCTTTGTTGACAGCCCAAACAGAAAAACCAAATCATTATAAGTAATTATACTTTACCAATCTATTCTTAGTGGAATGTGATAGTGCTCGTCGTGTAGTTTCTTGTTATGTGCGTTTTATGTAGTCCGGCTATTTCGTTTCACAGATATCTGAAGGAATTCAGAGTAGAGCAGTGCCCGTCGTTCCTACAACATAAATGTACACAACATAGACCTTTCACATGTTTTCATTGGCATTTTAATAATCAGAGAAGAAGAAGACCAGTTCGAAAGAGGGATGGCACATTTAACTATAGCGCAGACAATTATTGTACCAAATATAATGAAACATCGGGGATATGCGAGGATGGAGACGAGTAAGTGCATCGGGGCTTTGTTTTGTTCTCACAATCAATTTTTATTATCATGATAAAATTGTGTTGTCAAGTTTCGTGTAAACATAAAATATTATAAGTTTCTTCGGAGAATCATTGTACTAAATATTTACTAACATGAATATGCAACCATATCGAAATTCAACACAAAGATAATGTATGTGTGTGAATGGTATACATGTATTTTAGTTATGGTTTCATAGATCCATTGTTCTTGCTAATAAGACTTGCACTTGCTAAAGGAAAGTCTGCTATGACAAACTTATATTCCAATACAATAAAATGGTAGTTGACATTTCATGCAACAGTTACCTACTAGGACAGAAGTTGAAAAAAATGTATTTGACTATTGTACACAATTTATTAAATTAAACACATAACAATTTAAAAAAAATAAACTATACCCTCATGAAATAAAAAAAAAATCTATCCAAAAACAATCAATCAAATCAGAAGCCTAAATATTTAAAAGATGTTTAATATTATTATTTCATTCAAAATAATATAAACTAACTAATAATATAATTATACTAAAAATAAAATAATAATAATAAAATATATAAATATATAATAATAATAAAATTATTCTTTATACTATGAATGTTTGTTAAGATGTTGCACTGTATTAATTACACGTTGATTAAATCATTTTAACACATATACTAAAATTAGTCTAGAGAAATTATCAACTTAATTATTAAATGTTACTTAAGTTCTAGCTGGGTAAATATAGCCATCTGTAAGCCACCTAAATTGTAAGATACTGTAAAACATTGTTAATTTTTAAAACCAAGGAATTGATCAAATGATAAATTAATTATGCCTAGTATGAACAATGTGCACTTAGACTTAACTTATTATCAATAATATAATAGGCTCATAATCATATACATTTATATTATCCTTTTTGATTTATTAGAGTTTTATTCTTTACAAATGCATTTATTGTAGGTGCCCTTACCTACACCGTACAGCAGGGGACACAGAACGTCGATATCACCTGCGCTACTATAAAACATGTATGTGTGTTCATGATACGGATGCTAGAGGACTTTGTACTAAGAATGGGGCACATTGTGCATTCGCACATGGTGCTCCTGATCTTCGCCCTCCAGTGTTGGATATGAGAGAACTCCAAGCACTGGAAAATCCTGATGGGACTGATGGTGATGCGGCAGCGCCCAATGCTTTAGATAGAGAACGGAATTTAATGAATGAAGATCCAAAATGGCAAGGTACTGTAAAATAAGGAATAAACTTAAAATAATACTTTTTACCAAAGGTGTTCTGTATCATTTCTGTTATAAATGAAATAACAAATTATTCAATTTTTTTCTTTAATTATTAAAAGTTTTTGTTACACTTTTTTATTTCAATTTACATTTGTCTTACAATGTGCGAATATATATTTTTTATTTCAGATACAAATTATGTATTATCATCATATAAAACTGAACCATGTAAAAGACCACCTAGGTTATGTAGACAAGGGTATGCTTGCCCTCAATATCACAATAGTAAAGTAAGTACTGATTAAGTTGTAATCCCTCATAATTATGCAAAATGAATAAATATTTTATCATGATATATAAATTGCAGGATAAGCGTAGGTCACCAAGAAAATATAAATATCGTAGCACACCATGTCCTAATGTTAAACACGGTGAAGAATGGGGCGAGCCTAGTAATTGTGAAGCTGGTGATGGCTGCGGTTATTGTCATACACGCACTGAGCAACAATTTCATCCTGAGATATATAAATCCACTAAGTGCAATGATGTTCAGCAAGCTGGCTATTGTCCTAGAGGACTGTTCTGCGCCTTTGCGCATGTTGAACGTAAATATATATTTTCTTATGATTTTTTTATTCAAATTGTTTCTGGATTGCTTAATTGTTCAAAGATTGACACGTCTACATACATTTATTTAATTTGATGCAGCGGAAGATTTGACGGGCGCTCGTGAACTTGCCGCGCCACTCGAATGCGGCACCAATCTCGCAGATCTTCTGTCATCGGCACTGCCGGACAAGAAGGGCGAAGTCAGCGTACTCGGCGCCCTCGGGCTCGAACGGCGACCACACTCGCCCGCGCCTCATGCTAATGGCTCCGGCGACGGCTCGGAGTGCGCCTCGACCTCTTCCGGCGGCTCCAGCGGCGGTCGCGCCCCGGCTCGCGGTCTGCTGCCCCTGGCGTCCGCGACGCTCGATCTCGACAAGCCGCAGCCCGCCTGGCCCCCGCGCGCCACCTTCGACGCGACCGTGCTGCAGGAGGTGGTCGGGAACGCGCTCGACGATCTGCACCTAGACGATCCGCGCAATCTCGTCGCGTCACTCGACCGCGATCTCTCCGACGGCGAGGGACTGCTCGGGGGCTCGGCCCCCGTCAACATTCCGTCGGCGCGGTCCGCACTCCGCGGCTTCAGCCCGCCGCCCGGCGGGTCGCCGCTGCCGCCCTTCCTGCGCTACACGCCCAACGACACGGAGCGCCTGTTCAACTCGCACGCGATCAAGGCGGGCAGCTTCGGCGCGTCGGGCGCGGGGCCGTTCGAGTTCGGCGCCGCGTCGCCGTCGGCGCCCGGCGAGCTGTCGCGCCTGCGCGAGGAGGTGGTGGCGTCGCGCGCCGCCGCCGCGCGCTGGGACGAGCGCATCGCGCAGGCGCGCTCGGCGTGCGAGGCGTGGCAGCGCGAGTCGGACGAGGCGCAGCGCAAGGCGGCGCTGGCGGAGCGGCAGCGCGACGAGGCGCTGGCGCACGCGCTGGCGCTGAAGCGCGAGCTGGAGGCGGCCCGCGCGCCGCGCCGGGAGCTGCGCGGCCTGCCGCTGACGGCGCTCAAGGCCATGCAGGCGCAGGCGCGCACCGACCTGGAGGAGATCGAGAAAGTGCTGTACCTGGAGACGGCCACCAAGTGCATGGTGTGCGAGGAGCAGCCGCGCAGCGTGACGCTGGCGCCCTGCAACCACTACGTGCTGTGCGAGGCGTGCGCGGCCACGGCCAAGGAGTGCCCGTACTGCCAGACGCCCGTGCAGCACCACCAGTGAGGCGAGGTGACGTAGTGCGGCGGCCCGCTGATGACACCGCGCTGCCACTATCTTTTTGAACTGAAACTTTTATAAGTTGTAACCCTAATGACTTACATCTGATGTTTTAATTCTAAAATGGAATGTTCTATGTTTTCTATACATATTACCTTTTTTTACGCGAACTTTACAGATAAATTATGTCTAGATCGTGTAGTCGTCGGGCCGCCTCCGCAGTAGCTCTCTACTCGTTATTATCGCAAAAAATATAATTATAAAAATTATGTTCTGAGCTATCTATAAATGCTAAATTTAAATCTTTCCTTAATATTTTTATATATGGGTACATTGAAGTGTAATATCAGATGATAATAATTATAGGATATATTTAACTTTAGTGAAGAGCAAGACTTATTCTGGTAAATTTATTGAATGAAACGATGTGCAGGAATAGGATTTTCAAATTTACTGCCACTGACATTTGTATTTAATGTTGAGCGACATCGCGACATCGCGACCCGCGTTGCATTATATGAATACAACTATTAACTGACATGATTATTATAAAAGTGAACACTCAAGGAAATAACGAATATTGATAGAATATATTAAGAAATGTTTACCTTTTTTCTACTCTATAGTATATTTTTAACGATAGAACAGCAAATTATGTGTAACCAAAATAAGAATCGTTTATATATTATCTAATAGGGTATAGCTTCAGAATGTTTTTAAACAATGTTATTAATTATGGTGAAGGAATATACACACCAAAGGTAAATAATGAATATTGATAAATGATTGTTTAAATACAGATGCGTACATTTTTATATTTGTCTATTTAAAATATAGTGATTTCTAAATATTTTTCATAAACAAATACAATGTTATTACCTAGAGCATGATAACAAGTAGGTTTGACGTTACAGGTTAATATGCTTTCGATGTCTGATAAGTTTGGTTTAGACGTGTATTAGTGTACTCGTTGCTTTTCTCATATAAATTATACTAATATAGCTATTTACGAGACCTTATATTGAACTTAATAAGAAATTCTTTAATCGACATTAGTACATAAAACTGTGTTTAAATTAAAAAAAATAAAATAAAAATCGAACCAAATGTCAACAAAAGTGCTTGACCGTAGCGTATAACATTGAACACAGGAATATTTTCGTAACAATCAGTTGTTTAAATGTTCTATAGTTGTTTGTAGTACAGAGACAGCACCCGTGTGAAAATATACCTGAGTGTGATTTATTTATACGAAATTATGAATTATTTTGGCATTGACATTGGCGTTGATGCAAGGATAATTAAAATAGGATTAGTGTATTGACTTTGAACTGTACGGAAGTGGTAGATTTAGTTTTATATTCGAAGAGTTTTTGCATGTTCATAGAATGTCTATATCTATATTGACTATTTCAAAAACTGTCTGCTGTTTAAATCGGCGAGTATTGGTTGTTTTTACACTTGGGTAAAATTAAACATGATATAGCTTCCTTCATTTCGGCACATTAGTCTTCTTAGGACGCCTGGACCAATATTGGTAACCTGTTCAGTATACAGTCTGACATTTTTAGTTGAAGAAAAGCCAATTTCTTTATATTTAGTGTCATCTTAAAGATATTTCTCAAATATTTAACATTTTTCTTGTCCGTTGAGGGCAGTTTTTAGTCATTGGCTTTGAAGAGTAATTATAAAGATCGTATTTTAAGCCGAATTAACCGTCTTGTATTGTGTTTCGACTCTAACCAAAACGGTTGGTTGTTGTCGATTGTTATTATTAAATCGAAAGGAAAACGTCATCAAAATGAAGTAGGAGTAATGTCTCGATTAGATCGTTGAGTGCATTTTATGTACATTCCCATTAACGTAGAAGCTTTTTTGTTGTGATACATTGAATTGACTGCATTTTTTTTTAATTATAATTTTAAACATTTCCTTTTCTTAAAACGATTTATGACAAAGTTAACTCGTAGTTTCGGGTGAGATTTAAAAAATATTTGGAAATCTGTTATATTATTTGTATAAATTAGAATTTCGTTTAATTTAATAATATTGTTTTTATTTTTAAACTCTTACATTACATACTTAATTACTCATACATATTTTTGGAATCCATTGAAATTGAATGTATGGTATTTAAAAATGTATGAATTACATTTTGAAAATCGAATTGCATTGATCCAGTTATAAAGACAAATATGTACATGTATATATGTATAACTGAATTATGAAAATATGTAACTAGAAATACTGGCTTGAAATTATCAGTAAACGTCTGCCAGTCGTTAGTAGCTTGATCCACTTGTTGTATCGGATGAACCTAAACTGTTATTTTGACCAATACTAATCTTTTGAACCACAATATTTTATATTGGTTGCACTAGTTGACAAATACGACATCATTTTGTGTAGTTTTAGTGGTAGCTTTTCACCAAAGTATTGCGCACTGCACAATACTTCGATGAATGGATCTCACAAATAACTACGATGTTGTCATATCAAGGAATACGTTTTAAAACGATTTTTATTATAAATCACTTTTTTTTGAATGATGAAACAGAACCGCTTATCTGAGATTTAAGTTTGTATAAACAGCCAGTTGTTATTCCACTATTTAACGTTTTTGTTTTATTTAATATTTTTAAACGTTGACTAATAGAGAGTAAGCATCGATTGTCGAATCTATTGATTTCAATTTCCTTTTACTAAACACAAAAACCTTGTTTATTTGGTTAAAATGTTTATCTTTGTTTAAATTAAGAAATAAGAATCTATGATGAAAAAAATATATACTCGTAATTTTAAAAGCTACCTTTATAACTAACGCATTTTATAGATTTTTTCTAATTTTTCTACAATTTAAAATATTCATATTTATATATTTTGAAAAATAATAAAATCTTAGTTTTGTTTTTTGTATCGGTATATAGTAATAGTAATAACAAATTGAATTTAGAATAATATTTAGATGTAAGTAGCGTTTTCAAATTGTATTGGACATTATTTTAAGAGTAGTTCGCAAGCATCGTGCATTGTAATCGGAAGCAATACAACCACAACCGCCTTTTACTCGATAATATTATATACATATTTATTGGGGTGACCGGCCGTTATTATTATTATTATGGAGGTGTTGAATTCCTTATCATTGAGATCTGCGAGAGGAACAGAGAGAGCATACAAAGGACGGTCCCCTTTACCTAAATGTCGATACGGCACATTTTGTCAAGGTCTGAGCATGCACGCTTTACGTATGTGTGTGTTGTGTTAGTGTAGGAACAGCCTGGTGGAGGATTGACGACTTGAAAAGGAACAGGCTAGAGTTTATCCCTTTTACTATATTTCGTATTTTCCAATTTATAATAATAATAAAATATTTATAAAAAGATATTTAACACAACGGCTTATTGTCAAAACTTACATTATGATGTGTACTGTCATGTTAGAATTCGGAGTAAAGAGTAAAGATATTTTCACTAATATTTCTCTAGTATGAATAGTATAGACAGATGCTTAGTTGGCCTAAATCGTCACAAATAATCGTGTGGAGTCTCGTGAATAATATTAGAAGAGATAAGTGTGAGTAAGTGTTGGAAACAAAATGTTCTGTGTTGCCATCGCCTATAGTAGCTTGCTAGTGTTTGTATTTCTAATAATTTTAAAATTTAGATGTGTATTAGAGTCACATTTATTTTTATATAGAATCTTTATCACATGGAGATTAACTTCTATCTATGAATTGAAGAAAAATATAATTGAGGGTACGTATTCATTACTTTGTATTGAAAGATAAAACTGCACTGATTTTTTGTTAATGCGATAATGGATACTTCAATAACACAATCCACTATTATTTCGCCGTTAAATCAAAACATATCAAACAAACAATACATCCGTACCATCACAATTAGCACAAAAGTACTTTACGTTTGTTTTCATAATTTATATATTTATCAAGAAAATCAAAACAATAACATAATTGTGCATAACGGTAATTTCTCAATCTGCTAACGCGTTATTATAATCGATTTATTTATATTTAAATAAAAATATTTGTTTTTTCCAACTACATGTACAGGCGTGGTGTGGTTCTTGTTGTTGTTTTTTTATTATGAGTATATTATTGTATTAAGCAAATTATTTTATTCTGCATTACGAAACAGTTTTACAGTTTGCATTTTATGTTAGGGTTTTTTATTTAGGACCAATTTTGTTTTAAAACTTTTTAATGTTGTGTAAGCATAATAACTACTCTTTTTTTTAAAGATATTTAATATAATTTTTAATTATTTAATCGTTAGGTAGGTAGGTCCAACAAATTTTTTCAAATTATTATTGTTAATTAGACGTGGATGTTATAGTAACAAATATGTTCACAGAAGATCAAATGTATTGTTTTTTTTTTAATTTTTATATTTATTACTGTATGCATTCAAGCTTGTAATGTCATAGTAGGTATATTATAAACAAAGTAATTTTCAAATCCATGTGATACAAACATGTAACAGAGATGATTATAATATTCTAGGTAGGTAGGTTTAATAAATTTTAAATTCCATTCAATAAAATACGTGTTTTATTTAAAAACCTTTGCCCTCATATAATTAAATCATATCGATTAATAATATTACAATAAATACAATTTATTATATCAAATAAAAACAAAAGCTTATCCTTATTACTAAAAATAAAGTAAAACTATCATAGTTTTACGAACGTTGGCAGGTAATAATAAAAATAAATGATACTAGTTGCTTTGGCTCTCGAGGGACGGATAACAATTTGAAGGAGCTAAATGAAAATTACAAGAAAAAAAATGCCTGTTTCTTTTAAATAAGGACGTTATAGGTGTTACAATAATATTTTTTTTTTTTTAAATTAAATGTTGCATGGTGTTATATTTTATAACATTAATTAGTGTAAATTCATCAAACTATAATTTAGAATGCAAGCAATAAATATTATTTTTGGTTACTAATTTGGCTAAACTTTCGGTTGAAATGAACAGATGCAAATAATAATATCCCCTTACGACCTACTATATTTTAAATGCTTAAATAAAAATAAAATACATTTAAATTCAACACAAGCTTCAGGTATAAATTTATCTATATATGATACTTTAAGATATTTCAATGAAAAGACTTTAAATTATTATACCTTTCATTCAACGTTAAGATCAATAGTCGTAAGTAAAATTAGAATTGATATAACAAGTTATTTTTATTATTAGTATGTTACTGAAATAAAAATACCACCAGAGCCGGATTTAGGGGAGATACATATATAGATATAAAGCCCCTAATTTCGTTATTTAAAAAAACTAGTACAATTCTGTGTAATATATCTACACAATTATATGTGCTAAAATAATTGGATTTGTTTTGTAATAAAATAAGTTATTGAAAATTCCGAAAGAAATTGTATTTAGAATTTTTGATCCTTTTTGGCTCCGGCTCTGATTTCTATGATTCAGATAAAAGAGAGAGCAGAAATATTTTTCTTAATTACTGTTAGGTAGTTTTGGATTCGATACGATTTCTAAATAGTTTTGCTAATACTGCACTATGTTGTAGTAAATATAACGCAATATTTGTCGATCAAATGAACAAGTTGGGTATTTATTATATCAAAAATTATACATATTGTTTTGTTGCCACAGATAATACTTTATAATTTGATTGAATGACTAGGTGTGTGTTTGATCGGTATTATTTATGTAGTTTTTCATGAAAAATATATACTAAATGAAATTGTCTTTCATAATAAATGTGTTAATTCATTGAACTTCAGTTTCATTAAATTAATTAGTTTATCTTTTTGTTATTGCAATATATATTTTTCTATATTCTTGGATTTTCAGTGGCAACGTACATGTTACAATATTATTTGACTATTTGAATCTAATGTAATAATAACTATGCTATATAATATAATTATTTATTTTTTAACTTAACCTAACTAAAGCTTATAGTCATGGTCAAAGAAATGCATTTTTCCATTTATTTTTAATATTAAAATATTGTTAACAATATTTTGATATTAAAACAAAATAAATACGTGAAACATTTTTAAGTTTTAAGATCATAAATAAATTAAATAATCTGAGACAACTCATGCACATAAAAAAAAATTATATGTAAATTTTATTTAAAAATTCAATACATATAACACAAAGATAGATAAACCGTGCTGAAAAAGAATCAATGGCAATTTCATTAAAATTCGTTGTATCTTAATTATAAATATTCCTTTAGGCGACTGTTTTTATCTACTATGAAAATTGTCTATAGTAATAAAAATCTTAGCTTGTAAAGTTATTCCAAGAGATTAAAAAGTTATATTATTCCTTGCCAGATTATTGCTCACGAATATAGTGTGTCAAAATCATTAAGCGATTTCTATTGTATATAATTCAGGGTAGAGGCTGTGAAGTTGAGTACATTCTAAATGGTGATGGTGGGAGCATATTAACCTAATTCAAAATCGGGCTAAAAGTAATAATACGTCGCATCTTTTAACTATGTATTTTGATTATTGTTTAATGCCATCTTATCATAAATAATAACCAATATGGTATATAATATTGCTATTTCTTAATGGCGTTTATGCACTCCTTGCCTCTACCCTCCGTTGTATTGTATTATACAATTAAAATTAATTTATTTCAATTGAATTTTGTTCTAGGTTGTCTTTGGTTGTGTACACTAACTTACAGATCAAATTTGAATTATATCAAGCGCTATTTTTTCTTATGTTAATTGAAGGCCGACTAGATTATATTATTGCTATTATGATTCTATTGATTTTTTTATATGTATGTATACGCGTGTCTATGAACTTCATACATAAAATTTAACTAAAAATATAAAAATAAAACTATTATTATACAAGCATTCGTTATGAAAAAAACAATCACACACTATTTGAATTAAAAACGTAGGTATTTCTAAGAGAAACATTACATTAAAATGGCTTATATGCTATTTATAAAGAAAATATAAGTGTATTGTGCTGCCAAATGAGTTTCATCATTATTATCGTTTAAGCTTACCTAGGTATAATTTTACATATAAAAGTTTAAGATCGGTGTTACACATGAATATGAAACCATATTTGACTTCGATGGATGCTAGTGTTGTAGGGCTGTTAAATCGATAATGTATCGATAATATGGAACTTTGAATGATGAATACTGTTGAGGTATCAGTACACATTTATAGGAAATACTACTTATATAAATTACTTGTCATCATATTTATCCAGTTTTCAAACACAGGCAAAGTTCGCAAATACTCTGCCATGAGTGTAATTACGTACATAATTTTCAAGAATTATAGAAATGCGATAATACATTTAATGTTAAAAAAATACTTACAAAATATTAAAAAAAGAATAATCTCAAAGTACAACGAATAGTTTTAGACTTAATTTACCGTGTAAACGATAACACAACAGTTATTTGAAAAAATCAAACAACTATTATTAAAGTGGCATTTTGATGAGCTCATACAATTCTAAAAAAAACATCTTTACATTTTTATCGAACGAGTAATTTTTTTAAACATTCTGTCCGTCGATTTAGTTTCATATCGCAATAATAATACGAGCTATATTCGATTGAAACGTGTACTACGTTACTAACGAGGTATTGCAAGTCTTTTCATTCCATAATCCATCTTATGAACAATTGATACCGTTCCACGTTAATTAACTACACACTAATTACTATCGGCGGTTTTATCGAGATAGCGTTTTTAATATTGCCCTATTTACTTGTATATAATAAATTTCTATATAATAAGGCATATATACAATACGCGTTACTATGAAAGCACTTTAGCGGTAAATAATTTATCTTATTTCTAATTTATTATGTTTTTAAAATTGCATTTTCTATGTATCTTTGATTTTGTTCAATGAGTTGAAACTAATTACAGTATGCTATTTAAATTTCAATTTATACATAATGTATGTAAATAGATATCCCAGGAAACTGAATTTTACATTATTTCCATTTTGTGTTATATTATAGGTACTGTAAAAGAAATATTTATTTATATTTATATGGTCCTTCGAGCCGGATTCAAATTGATTCTATGAACGAAATTGTTGTTATTGAGATTCCTTTACTTTAATTTAAAATAAATAAAATGTTTACACAAGCTTTCCCATCACGGCTGATTCTATTTGAATACATTATGTTTAGATTGTGGCTTTTTTAATACTATTATACACGTCTGGTTCTGGAGTGCGTTTCATAATAATTTAAAGTGTTCCTAAACATCAATTAGTAATCTATCAGATTTCTTTTTAATAGCAGCTCTGCACTATCTATTATTTTATTTTTTAATTATTTCTAGACCTTCGTGTCATTTATTTTTCAAAACAAATTAAATCATATAGATAGCTATAAATAGTTTACTTAAATAATATAAATTAAGCTGATCATATATTTGTATATGGCAACAATCATTAATATCTTCAGTCATCAGATCATTTCAGTTTTACAATATAATATTAAGCCGTTAATTTAAATCACACAAAAAGAGAGCGTTATTTCATTTAAACAAAACGTACATCACATGAAGCTTATTCTAGTCTCTTCACACAGACTATTGCCAGTGTTAGACACCTCCCAGACGTAGTGTAAACTTACAGAAGCATTTAAATAATATGTTCTTCTCTTCGCTGCTGAAATAGACGCTAGCTGCAAATGTTAACTTTATAAGCGTGTGTTCAGACCGAAGTTCCAACATGTCGGTCTATGTCGAGAGTGACGTCTTCTGGGCTCGCCAGATCCGCCCTTAAACGAACCCCTCGACCAGTCAGAGTCCACCTACAAGCGGCCCTTTCCGTCGTTGGGGATATTCTGTAATGTAATGTTATTATTCAAGTTTGCCTCATATCAAATTTCAAGAAATTGGGTTCACCCGTTTGGTCATGATAGAGCGACAGATACACAGACAGACAGACAGATAGATAGAGTTACTTTCACATTTATAATATTAATACAGATTAATTTATTCCGTTTTCCCACGGGTGCAATAAAATATGTATGTATATTTTGAAGAAGAAACATAAAACAGTCTCGAAACCAGTTTTTAGCGCCTCATTAAGCCATATTGTATATGTCAAAGTGAACTAGTAGAGCCTCCCAGGTTGTCGTCAGACAGGCAGTTATGAGTAAGTGGACCTAAAAAATAGCAATTTATCAAACATGATTCGAGCTCGAGTGGAGGTGCGATAGCCCAGTGGTTAGAACGCGTGCATATTAACGATTGCGAGTTGAAACCCAGGCACCATTGTTTATTCCACCAACACGCATTGGAACAACGTGGTGGAATATGTCCCAAACCTTTTTCTCTAAGAGAGGAGGCCTTAGCCCAGCAGTGAGAAAATTTACAGGCTGTTATTCTTATTTATTGTTGATTAGAGCTCGCGCGGTTGTTACTTTGGTTAAGGGCATTCGTTCGACAGATTTCTCGCGCGATCGCCGTTCTCTACGGAGACCAGCCAACTTTATAAATAATATGTAATCACGCGGCACTCTCTCTTCCTTCAAATCAATAGATACGATCGGCTTCCTGACCAGAGCAAGATCATAGGTGCACGGGCAACGGCTTACTGACGAATCAAATGTGAGAGACAATTATAAGGTCAAAGCAATTGATAGTATTAATCGGTTTGATGCGAGATCGCCCGTGCGAGCCGCGGGGAGCGGGCACGCACCGGCAGCAGCGTTGCCAACCGTACGATTTAAATCGTATGTATACGACCTTTTTGGCCCTTGTACGATGTAAGATCGTGTAATCGAAATCGTACGCAAAACATACGATCTTTTCAATATTCAATACACATAATTGTAAGTAAGTTTGACTTTAAGTATGTTGAATATGAATGGATGAAATACTCGAATCAGTATGAAATAAATACAATGGGAACTGGAGATTTTATGTATAAGGGACATTTTTGTATTCAAATTTGACACCGGTTTTATTTTCATCTACGTTGATTTCTTGTTATTTGATTATGTACTACTTTCTCTATGGAAATGTTGGTTAAATACGGTCTTTTTTATGTTATGGTACGATTTTCCAAAAAATAAAGTTGGCAGCACTGACCGGCAGAGCGCGGAGTCGGGCGTGGCGGCGGGCGGGGCCGCGCGCGCCGCGTCGTCGTCGGGCGTGTCGGAGCCGCTCGTCTCGCTCGTCGCCTCGCTGCCGCCGCCCCGGTATCTCTCCACCTCATCTGATACACGTCAAAACGTTGAGTCAGTAAATCGTAACTATATGTAGTGACATGTATTCGTAACTTAACAAAATTATACCATACACATAATGTATATATTATAATACAAATGAAGTTGCAAGTGAATAATCGCACAAAGAAGAACATAATAATTTGAATAACCTCTGACGTCATCCCGGTCCGGCGTATCATCCAGGCGTTTGAGTATTTCCATACAAAGTTCTGAATCCAGCGGCACGGGGTTATCGGATTCTCTGTAATAGAAGGATTATATTGAGAGAATAAAAGTCGTTGTCGCCCTATGACTTATATTGTAGACGTGTAATATGAATTTAAATATTAATTCTAATATGGTAGGGAGATAAATGGATAAGGGGGTAAAGGGATAATGTAAATATGGGCTTGCAGTACCGGTTGTGCAGCACGAGCGCGACGGCGGGCGTGACGGGCAGCGGCGGCAGGTGCGCGGCGCGCGGGCTGAAGGCCGACACGTCCAGCGCGGGCGGCGGCACGCGCGGCGCCGGCGTGCCGCTCCACTCGCCCCACACGCCTGCCGCGCACACCACACTCAGAACGTCTCTCTCAGAAGACACACTTATATTTATCACAATATTCATTGAATATTCCAGCATTTTTTTTTGTCACCCTTCAAACAGAAACACAGCAATACGAAGTAATGTATGAGTGGGTGGTACCACATCAGAGGGGTTGGAGGAGCTATCGAGTGTCAGTAGTGGTAGCGTACCGGGCGCGGGGCGCCAGTCGTCGCGCTCGGCGAGCACGTCGGGCGGCGCGGGGCTGCGCGCCGTGAGGTCCCGCCAGCGCGCCGCGCCCGCGCACACGCCCGTCTCCAGCGCCACGCGCGCCTCGCTCTCCTCCAGCGCCACCAGAACCTCCGCGTCGAATACCTGAGAACCGGTCTTCTATGTTGATAAAATTTACCACTTCCCCTGGCGAATTTATAGAAAAGGTTATATGTAAAGTAAAGTAAAGTAACAGCCTGTAAATTTCCCACTGCTGAGATAAGGTCTCCTCTTCCATTAAGGAGAGGGTTTGGAACATATTCCACCACGCTGTTCCAATGCGGGTTGGTGGAATGCACATGTGGCAGAATTTCGATGAAATTAGACACATGCAGGTTTATATGTATATTCCATAATTATATGTTCCGTGTATAAGAGTCCCTAGACACTGAGGTACCGACCTCGACGAGCGTGTTGGCGGCGAGCGCGTGCCAGTCGTTGGGCTCGAGGCCGCGCGCCGCCCACCACTCGTCCGCGCGCGCCGCCTCGCCCCACTGCCGCGACAGCTCGGCCGCGCTCGCGTGCACCGCCTTCTGCGACACCCACACCACCACCCGTATATAATCACACTTCGAACGCACTTAACACACACAATAAATGCACTCAATCAAGTTCACGGACGATAAACAATAAGTATGAAACTTATTTTACATAAAATGTCTGTCTAGTCTTAAGATATTTTTATAAAATACGAAGCATGTTGTGTTCTCCTATAATTGTGAGTGCATAGGTATAGGTTAAGTTTTTTGTGTACTAACGTTGGAGATCCTTATAAAATAAAACAAAATAAAAATAAAAAAATAAACACAGGATAGAAAAAGGTTTAATAGTATTTTTCAAATGAGCAAAAGCTGTTTCCCTACAGTTATTATTTGTTAGTAATCGCTCGAGTGCACGTACTCGCAAGTCTTGCGGCAGCATGCGCACGCGCGCGCGCGCCGCGTCCGTGAGCGGCAGCGCCAGGTCTCGCCGCCGCGCCGCCAGCTTCTCGCGCACCGACCACACCAGCTCGCCGCACTCCTTCTCCACTTGCTTGTACGACCCGGTCTACACATAAATAATAATAGTACATATTGCACTTTAAATTCGTATAGGGCAACCACCTCGTTCGAGATAATAAGATTAATAGAATATACCAAGAAATTTATCAACGATTATAAATACCTTAGCAATTTGGACGGAGAAAGGTCCAAAGCATGCATCCACGAAGTGTTCATAATCTCGTAGGGGTCTCTCGATGGCGATCTCGATGTCCGTCGCCCACGCGGCGAGGATGTCTAGTTCTGCGCGCGCGCACACCGCCGCTAATGCCTGCGCCGCTCTAATAATTACGATGCATCTTAGAATCTCATCAAAATCGACTTCCTGATCAATATATTTAACTGTAACAGAATAAATAAAACACTCGCTGCACAGGGCGATACTAAAAACGTAGGACCGGGACTCTGCGTTTAACTTTATGTGTTCCTCTATGCTCACTTGTAAGTACTATTTATGTTTATGACAAAAAAGGAAACGATTTAAAAGAATGAAGTGTAATAAGCAGTCACTAAATCGGTGTTAGTATCGGCGATAATTTTTTGTTTAGAAAAATGTCCACGAAGACAACTGGCATGGTATTGATTAGCACGCGGGCAGCGAGTGTGGGCGGCGGTACGCACGTGATCTGGTAGGAGGCGTGCGAGTGCAGCGCGGGCCCGGCCACGCGCCGGCAGAAGCGCGAGTCGTGCGCCGGCACGCGCGCCGCGCGCACGATGAGCGCCCGCCACGCCACCGCCTCCCACGCGCCGCGCAGCACCCACCAGCCCAGCCCGCCTGCGGACACACACGCTCGGGTACTGCGCTCCCGCCTTCTGCCCGCTCGGGGCCGCAGCTGACTCACCCACGAGCAGAACGAGGGCGGCGAGCGGGCACAGGAAGATGGCGACCACGAACGCGATGATCGGCTGGAGCAGGCCCAGTATTCCGATTCGCCAGACCAGCACTTCGAATAGAACGAAGAATCTGAAATATTAAGAAATATATACATCACTATGATCATTACCGTTGAGGTACTAGCATATTTAGACGTCCGTAAGATAGTCTAAATATGGATATGCTGTTGTTATATTATTTTACCTATTGAGCCTAGCGGGATCAGGACAGTCCAGGTCATAGAGCAGCGCGCAGCCGGCGTGAAGGGCCAGGGCCACTACCGGCAACCACAGCGGCACGCTGGCTGCTGCGATCAGCGACAGCGCGCTGGCCGCCAGCGCTAACAGCGGGAACACCAGCAGTAGCGCCAAGGAGCCTAGTCCGCCGATTACACCGTAGTTCCATAACCTATTTGCTTGCCTGCTGAGCCCTTTGCCAAGGAGTCCTGAAAGACGTTTCAAACAATTTAGTTTTAGAAATATATATGCAATATCCTTCCGTATATAGCTTAATTGAAAATATCTTTGGTACCTCCCACTCATTATATATTCTACCAGCAAACAATAATACTCAGTATTGTTTTCGGTTTTAATGGTAAGTGAGGCAGGCAAAATGGACACGATAATTTAGTTCTCAAGGATGGTAGCGTATTGAAGACGTAAGTGATGGTAACTTCATACCTGTGTCGGGTTCAGTTTCGAATCGCGTCCGTTCCTTCGACACATGGCGCCAGAGTTTCAACAGCAGCGACCACATCGTTTGTTTTTCACTGCTCCGTTTTGGAAACAGGGTACCGTTCACCTACGACAAAGATGTTCATTATATATAATAATATCTTTTGATAGATTTGGTCAAGGTATAAATGTTTTCACTCACACGAAAGTGTGCCCTCCAAAATTAATTACTATAAGAGATTACAGTTACGCCTTATCGACATTTGCGCAAATATCGATAAGAATGGTTTTCAAATGAGGGTACGGTTTCACCCAGCCTACCTGCGACTGCTCAAGGTCGGGCACGAAGGGCTTGACGCAGAGCAGGGTGCGCAGCGACACGCGCGAGCACCACGGCACCAGCACGCCCAGCACGAACATCAGGTTCCACGACCACGACCACGTCCTGCGACACCACAGCTCGATAAAGCCTCAAAAGCTCATTGACCTTCTGGGCCTTTATTGCTTTGTTTTTGAGCTACGAAATTGTGATAATTGCCAATATCCATACTCCTTACTCCGGGCTGTTAGTGAGAATTTGTTGACAAAAAAAATTATAAAAATTGGTGAAATTTAAGATCGGTGTACATCGTAGCAGCTATTTACTAGATTAACAAGCTAGTCAATATCATGGCATAAATGATATAGCTTATAGTAGCGGCACGCTATGATGGCCGTTTTGACGTTTGCCCGCTCATGAAGTTTCGTATTTAATAAATAATTACATCAAAGGAGCAAATTGTTGTTCTTTATTGTCAATAGTGACGTGCAGTTAGTCATAAAATTTATCGAGTGTAATTTCTAAACTATAAATATTAGGGTACCGCGAAGATAGCTTTTTTTTGCGTAAACGTGTGCGTCACACTCTCACACTCGACCTCGTAGTCGGTGTTATATTTGTGTTGTCAGTAAATATTTTATCTATTTTATAAATTATTTATTTTATATTATCTATATATGTTTATTGTAGAAAATTATAATAGAAATAATATTAGTATTCAGAACAGGCAACAGAACGTATTTCGCGATCATTACATGGGAATACTTCAAAAACAAAACAAAGATTTGAATATATTATATCGATATTAAATTTACATTTCACATCACTTTTTTAATGTGTCAAAACGGCCATCGTATCTTGCCGCTAGAATTGTTTTTAGAAACGAGACCATGAACTATTTTGTAGGAGACATTTTATATAATAATAATAGGACTGACCTATGAGCGAAGTTGAGTATCCGCCAGGCGGGCCAGCGCGTGGTGCTGACGCGCACCTTCTCCAGGCGGACGCTGAACACGGGCTGCGAGGGGTCGGAGCGCGGCGTGACGATGTTGGTGGCGCGCGAGCTGATCACGGTGGGGATGCGCTCCGTGCGGCCGCGGAACTCGCGGAACACCTTCCAGTTGCGCGGCCGCCAGATGTACGTCGCCCACGAGAACTCGCGCGTCGGCGTCTTCGCCGCGCGCAGCTCCTGCGGCCCGCCGCGACGTTTCAACGCGCACACAATCATGGCTTGTGCTATTTATTCAATTATCCTACAAACTTTATCCCACTTGGGGGAGGATAGCTGACCATCAATACAGGTTACAACATTCTAAAATATCTTTGATAGATTTATTTATTTATTTGTAATCAACAGCGTATACAGATTATATTTGTACAGTTTTTTTAAATTACATGAAGACTATGGCCACAAAGATTACAATATAAAGTGTTTAATATAATATATTTAACAAAGTGGATAACAAAAAGAAAATAGGTAGTTGTTGACGTTTGGGACAAGAGAATATTCACAAGTGTATGGGTATTTGTATGTGTGTGTGTGCATGCGTGTGTGTGTTTCTGTGTGTATATGTTTGTGTTTGTGTGCGTGTGGGTGTGTGTGTGTGCGTGTCTCTCAACTGTTTAAGTAGTTCGTTTAGTGAAATTAGTGAAATATAGAATAGAAATGGAAACGCTATGTATAGCGTTATAATCAACCTTCATGAGCAGCGGCTCGCGGTCGCGCAGGAAGGCGAGGTCGCGTAGCAGGAAGTAGCGGTGCTGCGACAGCTTGTGCGCCTGCATGGCGGCGGCGGCGTCCTCGAGCGCGGCCCAGCGCAGCTCGCTGCGCAGCGCGTGCGCCGCGCGCGCCAGCCGCTCGCGCCGCCACGCGTCCGCGCGCGACAGCACCGGGTGCGCGGCGCGGATGCGCGCCTCCGCCGACGCCAGCCCCGCCTCCAGCTTCCGCCGCACGCCCTCCTCGGCCCTGCCGCGCAACTATAGGCTCAATGTGCTGTGTAATAGATGTTGTAAGAGTGTGCTAGAGGATCACTCGTTTGACGATCAACGATTCGATTTTAAACATCACTGCTGCTTAAATTGAATTTAATGCTAGCAACGGTTCTTTATCACCGACGAACAACCGACAAGAAAAAAAAAACATAATAGGCTATTTGACTAGTTTTTAAAATCCATTTTATATTATTTAGTAGAAGTTAAGGAACCCAGTCAAAGTTGACTTTTTTATTTCTATATAGTACATATTTGCCGAAAAATATCATTTTAAAAATTCCATATTTAAATAACGCGCGTAAACGCTACTTGGACAATATGGCGCTGCAATGGGGTCGGTGACGTCACTTTGCTGTATTTTAATCTGTGGTACATATAGTAGAAAAGCAAAGTTTACAAGAAAGTGACTTCATCATAAGCCCGTCCAATTAGCAGTGTTTTGTGTCACGTGACAAACGTTTAAAAAAAAAGCATTTTTATTGATTGATTTTTTAATAAATTAAATATTATTTTCAAGTTTCGTTAGTAAATAACCATTTTTAAACTCATAATATACACTGATTACAATAATTCACAATTTATTTTACAGCACATCTCCCATCAACTTACTGGTTCGCGTTGACGGCCTATGTACCTGTTGACGATGACGGCGGCCCGCAGCTGCGAGGCGAGCAGCTCGGGCACGGCGGGCCCCAGCGCAGCGAGCTGCTCGCAGCTCAGCACAGCATTGCACACGCGCGAGACGTATTCTCGCATAGCGGCCGAGCTCACTTCCTAATCAAACATTAAAAACAAAATTTAAAGTCCTACATTCTTTGTCTAATACCGTTTATAAATTATAGAAGTATGAGTTAACCTCTTCTATGTCCTTCATTGGCATCTTCTGACTCGCCAGAAGCGCCGCTCTCCGTTCACGAAAATGTAAAAACCAACCACGAGACTCTCTGTCCAGAATCGTTTGAAGAGATGGTGCTGCTCTACGCAATAACTTCCGTCTGAATAGTCGAAGATCAACCTGCAATTATGTACGTGTTAAATCTTCTAAACGGTCTTATCGAAATCATAGCGTCGTGGACGAAATTAACTTTAAGGTAGGTAGGTAGATAACCTATTTTCATATAAATAAAAAAAGATAATATCGTCTATAAAAAGGATTGTATGCAACAACGATAATTACTATTTAATTCAAATTCCGAAAATGAATAGAGATCAGACTTAAAAATTAATTGTATTTAAACAAACTTAGGAGGTTTAATAAATAAGGATAGTATAATATAATACTTGTAGTCGATGAATATACGGTTTTTTTTTTTAATAAAAAATTGGAAATATTTTTGGTATCTTAATTTATTTTCCATCATTCTTCAAATTTACCTGCGTCCTTTGTGGGGTGGTGTAGAGGTAGGGCACTCGTGGGGCATTGCGTGGGTCACCTCTGGCGTCTCTCATCTTGTTAGGTCGCATCTCTCGCGTCACCCACGCCGCTAAAGCTGCTATGTCTTCTTGATCTTCAGGCTATAGAGAAGTTTCTTTCGAATCATTTCACATCGCTTGTCTTAAATATAATAAAAGGAAACTAACTAATGTTAATGTAACTTCCTACAAGTAAATAAATAGATATTTTTTTCGATACAAAAAATAATAAAATTCTCAAATTTAAAAAAACCTTACAACAACAACAACCGCCTGTAAATTCCCACTGCTGGGCCTCCTCTCCCTTTGAGGAGAAGGTTAGGAACATATTCAATAAACATATCCGCCACGCTGTTCCAATGCGGGTTGGTGGAATACACATGTGGCAGAATTTCTATGAAATTTGTCGCATGCAGGTTTCCTCACGATGTTTTCCTTCACCGCCGAGCACGATATGAATTATAAAGACAAATTAAGCACATGTATCAGCGGTGCTTGCCTGGGTTTGAACCCGCAATCATCGGTTAAGATGCACGCGTTCTAACCACTGGGCCATATCAGCTCAATAAAAAAAAAACCTTGCTTATCAAAATATCTAGTATCTAATAGGCATGAGGGATATCCGAATTTTGTGACAAAGATTTTACATGGGGCACATTCCGTTAATCATAAAAAACGATTCGACATATTTACCATATCATATTCTCACCTTACAAATAAGTTCGGCCACGAGATAACGCGAACGCTCCTCGCGTATCTTCTTTTCAAGGTCACGCGCTTCGAGGGACGGCATTCCGAAGATGATATCCATTAACCTGTGCAGTATATTGTACTTAAAATAAAATCGAATCACATATTTCAATCATACTTACAAACCCTTACCTATGCAAACCTTCCATGAACGCTTTCGCCCCCGCGATCAGCGAGAGAGGTTCATCTCTTAACAATCTGTCCCTGGAAACAACTACGACGAGGGCGATGGCCCTCGCTACGTGACAGTAGAGCTCTTCCCGTGCCCTCGCACTGCCTCGCTGGAGCCACCCAGCTACTCGCCATACGTGCGTCTGCCCAGGGAATTGTCGAGACGGCACCTCGAATTCCCTAAGGAATTAGCAGCCATATAATTATATATATATATATATATATATATATATATTTTACAATAGCTTAAGCTTTTTACATTAAATTTATAAGTCATCACGTAATTTTGGTCAACTGTAACATTTAATTATTCAATGTTTTTTTGAATCAATTGTATAAACTTTTGTTATAGATAACGGAATCAAAAATCAATTGTATTCAAACAAACTTATGAGCTACTAACCTACTTTACCTAATTAGGTCACTATTTGGGTGAAGTGTAGTTAATATTTACCGAGTTGCCAAAAATGTTCGTGGTAATACGCAATAAAATATACATTTTCATAATAAATTAAGCTTAGGTAATACTAATTGGTATTCGTGTCTCGATTGGGAAAATAGGGGCGAATATTGTGGATTCAATTGTTATTAGAATGCGTTCTAACGTGATACAGATGCAGAAAATAAATAAATAAATATAAAAAAAGGAATATATATATCATTAAAAGCGTCTAAGGCAATGACTGTGGGTGGACATGCTATGAATATTTAACATTGGCGCCAATATTATCTATTTTTTGAATAATTAAAAAAAATATGACTTGTCATTTTAAAATGATCAATCACAAAAAATATTTATATAAATTATTTTGTTTTTAAATATTATTTAATATTCGTTTAAAGTTAGACCTTTTTTTGGGCGGCAATTAAAAAAAAGTTAAATGATAGTATAGCTATTTAATATTTAACGCCAATGTGTTACTGAAAAACATAAACATTCCATTAATATCAGGGTAACGTACCCCCTTTCACGAATAGATTCCAATTGCTTTATATTTAGCATCTTCGGTTTATACATTCTGTCCTTGTGCAAGCTTACGTATGAAAAAAAAAAGTATGATAAATAATGTCTATGAATGTTCTCTTAATAGAATGAAGTCGAGACACTGCTGTCGTTAACATTGCAACTATATACAGCAAATAAAAAATAATATGTACGTACTTGATTTTTTTTTTGTGGAGAATTCAAAGTCGAACGAGTGTGAATTTCGAAAATGTGTTTTTTGAATTCATAGAAATTTTATCTTGTATGTTAGTAAAGTATATTTACTCTTAATTTACTGTTAAAGTAAATTCTAATTAAATCTTTTTGTATTTTATGTTTACGATATGAACTAGATTTTTACCATCAAAGAATTTTTTTCGCACAATATGGGCAAAATATAATAATAATTCAAATAGTTGTATGTCTATCTGAATATTTGTAAGAGGATGTAAATATGATTACATTATAATCACTACTAAATCAATGGTTGGACGATACATCAGCGATTATCCCAATATCCGTTAAATTGTATTTTCATTATAATTTGTTTGCAGTTTTCTCGAGTAACTTAGACATATGCATTATGCATGTATGATATTTAAAGGATGAATTATTATTTTCAATGAATATCAACTGGCCGGCAAGCTCAATGATCATATGATTGATAACTTTTTTATTATCGTCACAATTGTACACCAATTAGGTACATATGCGTGTATGCGTTTCATATATGTTTAAAACCTTGATATACGGCCTTATTTTTAGAACGAGAAACATCAAAATCTGATGCGCCTAGTTACTACCAACGTATTTTGATAGAACCTACCTACCTATTGAATTTTAAGTTAAATTATATAATATTTCAATATATTCATTATATAGTCGACAACTATGTTTTTTATAATATGTTAATTATGAAATTAAATACATTATATTAATAAGTAAAACTGTTTCGGTTTATATCTAGACTGTAGGGTATCTCCCATAATATTTGAATTTAATGCGATCAAGGAAAGAGTTGCGAAAATATCTTTCAGTCTTATGAGTGTGATTATATTTGTATAAAACTATACATATAAAAATGATAACTATTATTTGGACGTAAGTGATTATCACTAGTTTCTTAAAACTCCTCGTGAACATCTACCTTATAACTCAATATACGAAAACGATGTGGTAAAAATAGAATATAAACATTATAAAACCTTCAAAAACCTCGAGAGGTGTTATAGAACGGTAGCGGCGAGGGATTGTCTATGACCACTTATGTTCACCCCAAAAGAAGCGCAATTAATATTAAATTTTCAGACAACCCAAGTGCAGTTTAACAAAATAAAATGTTGGTCAACAATTAACTTACCAATTTTAAATGTACCGCTAAGTGAAAACGTTAATTGAAGTTAATGAGGCTGAAGGATCAAAAGCTTCGCGATGAAATGGGGGTTCTTTGTTTAATGAAAATGAATGCATAGTGATGCGCATAAACTCTCTTCATGTTTTTGATTTAAAAATGGAACATGGCTTTTGTTTTGGACGATTTTCAAAAGGAAAGGAGGCTGTTTAAGTCAGAGGATTCGCTTACATTGGATTATGGGTAATGAGGTCAGAAGATCGATAGTTCATTTTATTAAAATACATGTTAGTGTGCCATGAATTACAATTATAAATACTAGTTTAAAATTGTTATTTTGTTTAGTTTCTAATAAGAAGTTATGATACATTTTCAGTGTAACAAAATATTCGAAAAATAATTGAGGATTTATTTCCTTCAAAAACTAAAAGTAACGTCATTATACATGAAGCCGTGAAATTATTGTCTTTTACGTAGAAATTCAGTCTTTAATTTAATTCCTACGCATTGAAAGAACAGGCGTTGCATTTATTTTAAATAACATTTATTGATATAGGTACAAAAAGCTGACAAGAATTAAAAAAAAAAAAAGTTAAATAATATTTGTAATATTCAATTAAGTTTACCCTTTTTCTCGTATTGAGTGCAGCTGTTTCGGCGAGAGGGGGTGGGGTTCGATGCCCGCGTCAAGTGCAGCGGCCTCAAGTTCGTCGCATGGCGGCGCAATTATAATATCCGAGGGACGATTACCCGGACCCGCGAATCTTGACTGAGGAAGCACTATGGCAAGAGAAATATTATAATTTTAAATAAGATGGCTGTAGTTAAAGAAAATACAAAAATAATTTCGGATATAGTAATAAGTTTTAACGTCATTACTCCAGAATAATGAATCTTTTTTATACGGCATCAGTAATGTAACAAGGAACACAATTTAAATAGAAAAGCTTATATTATACTCTTCTATGAGTTTTATTGTCAAACTTCAATATTTTTTTTTAGAATTACAGTAGACTCCCTGTGGACAAATCTATTATTACTTTTCTTTTGACAATCTTCACTTATGAAGATAATGCATGGTTGACCAGATTACAACATATGTGCCACCACTGTTCTGTTTTTTGTCTTGATTTTGATTGTTTAGTTTGAATTGGACTACATGTGATAGCTATCACTTCTTTGTACTTCAAAGCATAACATATAGAATCTTATCATTGGATATGTAATTTGTCAGATTACAAGGTACTCTTTTCCAAAAAATTGCAGACTATTGTGGGTCTTACTCTTAGGCAGTAGGGTACTCGATAATTCCACAATTTTGACACTGTTCTGTGTAGAAATTTTACGAATTGATTGACTTCTCAGTTTAGAAGATTCCAACCTTATTTAAACAGAATATCTCGATATAATTCAACCCATAGTATGATTTAGAGAGACAAGAAAGATTTTTAATATGTTCCAGTTTTATTAAAAATGTTTAAAGTCAGGAAGTAGGCCTTCAATTTCCAGTTTATACACATTATGGCCATCAGGAATACGATGATTGAGTAAACAGACATTTTGTATTTGAACAAGGAATTGAAAACACTATCCATAGAGGTAAAATAGATACAATATCACCTACATTGTAAACATATTCAAACTCACCAATGACAATAGAGAAAAAAAAAATCAAATTAAATTTAACCAATTTTTTTATGGTTGTAGGAGAATCACAAAAAAGTTATGTTAATTAATCTAGGGAAAATCTAATTAATTTTATAAGAATTAAGTTGTCATTGTGGGATAATAGGCTTTGAAGCATCTGATTAGTTGAGATTAAATTAAATGTAGGTATAATAAGCCTAGAAGTTTTATAATTTAAAGCAATGCTTATTGAGAGGTGTATATTTTTTTCTTGGAGAATTTTGTTTAGACATTTTTGGTGATTACATGATACCAATTACACTACTATAATATATAAAAAATATTGAATATTTAAAAGTACAACGTAAATTATTTTAAAAAATGGTAGTCATATATTCTTGGAAGAATAGGCTCCTACCTTTTTCTTCAAAGCAATGGAAGAGTAGCTTGTGGCCCAGCAGTGGCACATTAAGAGACTCTTATTAATAATATTGTTTAGGAATAACATTAATCTTACCAATGGGAAATGTTTTCCAATGATAAAGGAAGTCTTCAGCGACTTGTTTGATGTTATTAACAAGCTGCTCGACCTCTGGAGGAGCTCCGACGAGCTGCACATCGAAGCGCAGCGGCTCACGTTCAGGCGCCGGCACCTCGAGCACCAAGGAGTTGGGACGAGATACGCGTTCGCCCTCTCCAGACATCGTAAACAACACTTTAACCCCTTCAACTGGTCAGCTTTACTAATCACATAATGATCGCAGTGGGCTCTATGGGCGGAGATATCACTTGACACCGACCACTTATTGTTTTATTATTTAAATTCATTTGACCAATTTAACAAAACTATCACAGAAAAAACGAGTACTTCAAGGCATACAATTTTGTGTCAAAGAATGTAGTTCGGAAACAGTAGATTAAGTGTACAGTTATAGAGATAACTAAAAAAATTATAAGAAAGAAAAATTATATTTTTAACTCTACTGAATCGTTCAGCTATAACTTGACTTCACTTTCATTTCATTATCATTACTTGACAAATGTCTTTGTGACACAGACTACTGAAAGCTTTTTGTCAGTTAGTCGTCAGATCGAAAAGTATTAAGCAAATGTCTCTTATACACTTGTATGTTTCTCAATCTTATGATTTAAATGATTTTAATTCAATTATTTTAACGATTGACTTCTTCTAACAGTTTTGGCGTATTTTAAAATTAGTGTTATAAATAAATTAGATTATTTGAATATATACGCTTATATAGTATTATATATCTATTAATTTTCTTTCTCTATGGTAATGTTTCTTGTCAATGTGGTAATTTCGATCTTGTTTGGAAAATACGGGTTTTATTTATGAAATTTGTTTGCATTTACGATAAAATTAATACATTCCAACACTTTATAAGTAAATTCGTTTTGTGAGTTCTGTATTGGAGGCCGTTGTAGTCAAGTTTTGCTTTTGGAACAGGCTCAAGACGTTGTAGTGGGTATGTCCTAAATTGACTATTATCTACTTTTAAACGTTTTATTGTCATATTACCTTTCTTTGCGCGGGCGGATCGTTTAATATATTTTGTGTGAACTTTCTCATTAAGTTGTAATTTTTGTTCGTTTAGGTAAGTTTAACTTTCTTTGATAGATAATAAAAGTTACGTCTGTTATGCTGATATTTTTCGTTTTAGTGATATGGAGGCGATGGATATTCAAGCTGTAGAATCTAAATTGAGTGATGTGACAGTAACAGCGATACCCATGAGCGGCAAAAACAGCCACAAGGATATTACATTAGGTGGTAACAGTCATGCAACAATATCAACTGTCCCTGCTTCATCACCTTCATCAGTTGGGAAAGACAAGGATAACGGTATGTCTAAATATGCTCAACTTTTAGCTGTCATAGAAGAGATGGGTAAAGAAGTCAGACCTAGCTATTCAGGAAGCCGTAGCTCAGCTGAACGACTGAAACGTGGTATTGTTCACGCTCGCATACTTGTCAGAGAATGTCTCATAGAAACCGAAAGGTCTGCGCGGCAGTAAATATAAACAATTAATAATCTCAGTCAATTTAAGATACCTCATATACTACAATGCTTGAGTGTTAAATGAGGTAGAGAGGTTTAAAATTTTTACACGTTCACATAGATATTAACAAACAATACACAAAACTGGAGCTGTTTTTGTCTAAAATAATGTTATTTTTCAATGGTTCTGTGTCTTTACATATTGTTTCTGAAACATTTTAATGATATCTTTAACTTTGTATACCATATAAGAAAATATTAGAATAAAATCAAATTATAATTCAGGGTACTTAGACATTAAATTTATAAAAAATTTTGTGTGACAAACTTTCAGTTTTATATTGAAATTGATAAAAACTATTTTTGGTCATTCTTTGTTTTAGATCAAAGTTTTAAACAGGTCCCCAAAGAGACAACTATCCGCTTTATAAAGTATACTTAAATTGGTAAAATCTTGCATATTTTTATTAATGTTAAGGATATAAAGATTTATTATAAGTAAATTGGCAGTTGTGAATGTTAAATTTTTCATGAAAACATAGATAAAAAGAAATCCCAAAGGTTTGATATGGTGGCATTAATATAAAAGTCAAAGATGTAAATTTAATAGTCATATTTTATACTACTATATCAATGAATAACTTTGTGTTGTTTTAATATTTATCAATGATTGTTATGTGAAGTATTGAAAGTCTGGGAAACTTATAAAATAAATTTTAATGAAACACATTTTTTTTCTAATTGTGCCAAGAAATAACAATGAAAATGGATATGCTAGGTAGTATATATAACATTCGTTTTTCCGAGGAAAGGATCATGTTAATTTCTCTATGGTCTGCATTTACTTATTATATAACAAGGATAATTATTATAATTTATAAGTTGTGTGACTGTTCTGATCAAACACAGGCTGTGATCGCAACATTTATTGTGAACATCTACCTCAAATGCTAAAAAAAGGAAATAAATATTTTAATGTGTAACATAGACAGTTGTATTTTTAAGAGTGACAACTACACTAGACTTAGCCTTTATAATCTGTGCACAATTTAATCAATGATAAATCCTGTTTTCTATTTTTTTGCACTTATTTCAGGGTTCAATATTATATATTTAATTTTAATGAGATATTAATTTGATATTTAAATTAATTTAATTAAAATAGGAATTTTATTTTTTTATTATTATTATTTAAAAAATGTGCAATTGGTTTTATTGAATGAAAAGCTATTAATCTGAAATACTTTTAACCCAATAAGCTATTCAAGTTTTTACAAGATATGTCATTATATTATCATTCATACAGTATAAGTTAATGAACCCTGTCATTAAAATATCAGACAATCATGTCTTAAAGCCTTGTGCGTGACCTCAATTTAGGATATTATAGTTTTAAGGGAAAATGTGCTCATTCATTTTTGGTGAATATTATGTTATAGTTTTTAGGTTGTATATAATTTAGTCTTAAAACCACTAATCCACCTTACTCAAGTCAATGTTCCGTGTAATAAAATAAATGTAACATGAAGAGGTTTTTTGTCAAATGGTAACATTGCTAGGATTCATGAAAATTGGTTATACGCGAACATTACAATTACAATTTTTATTTTGCTCAACTAATTATTATTGTTAAATTTAAAAGCTCCAATTGTTGGTGTAATCCTAATATTCATGTAAAATTCCCAGATCAAATAAGTAAATAAATTATTTTTCTATGTAAACATTATATTACATGAACTAGTTCAAGAGGACAAGTAGTATTGTATTAGTGGTTTGATAGTTGAGTGCTGGGCTGATAAATTGAATGCATAAGATAATCTTCTTTTCTTGTAATTTTTAACAAATTATGTTTGGAAGGAATTGTATTTTGTATTAAGTAGTATAATATATTTGTATTAGCATATATTTTTACACTGCTCTTAAGTATAAGACAAATTTAATGCTACAAGCAACAAAATATATTCTATTAACAGTAATCATCAATTTAGTATTTACCATGCAAGACTTAACATGCCGAAATATTTATTGTTATCTCTTTTTAGATGCTCATTACATAATATGTTTGGACGCAAACAGAAATTTGTGATAAGATATATCGCAAAATTAAAGAAAGAACTTAGCAGTGTTACCATATTATAAAATCTTGTTAAAAAGTTTGGTCCAACTGCCGTTGAAGTATACTTGATAGAGAGTAGTTAGATTTAAGAAGAAATTACGAAATAGTTTTTAATATAAAAGTAAGTTACCATTAACTGTTAGTGTACTTACATAATGTTATACTTAAAAGTCCATTTCAACTGATATTTTTTATATTGAATTTTCCTCTACACAAAATATCATTTTTTACGACAATTACTCATGAAGTATGTCTAGTGTCTGTTTTCGCTTTATTTTGCGAATATGACATAAAAATACTATAGAAAATAGTCTCAAAATGTTATGACAAATATTCCCTCTTAGTGATCAATGTAATTTGTAAGTGATGAACCATAAAACAGTACAAATTTTTAGTAATTTAGTATCGTGTTAAAAATGTGAAACGAAATATATATGTTGAATTAATCGCAAGTACGCGATTGTATACTGTATTTATTCCCATATGGACAATTTTATTATTAATAAATGGATTTAAAGTATTAGTGTGTTTTCATTTACATGGACCCAGAATTAACCATAAAGTTAGTAAGTTAATGTTTTATATCTATCTATTCATATTTATTATATTCTGCTACGTGCACTAGCTAGTAGCAGGATATAAGCCTACTAAGGCATATAGTATTGGAATGGCAGGTTGGAGAGGTCTTTATGTAACTTTGGAATATTATAACTTTACCTTATTTTCTATCTTTTTTTACCTTCATCAGGATGCTAAGATTTTAACTGCGATTTTAGCTTTAGGTTGTATATATTTCCGTGGGTGTAGGTGGATGAAATTGATATAATTAAGAGCAATATATCGTGCAAAGATCTATTTATTCACAAAGTAGGCATTATTACGAAAAGACTACTGCAGGACTTTTGAACTGTTGACAAAGACAAGTCATGTATTAGAAATGCAAAGTCATATTTGGACGTGTATTTCTTCATAACAGCGTTGTCATAAACATCGCCATGGGTGTCGAGTATCGACATACTAATAATAAGACATTTAAAGAGAGTTGTATTGTGATCACAAGCAACTTGACGTCAATAGTACTTTAAGGGCCGCCAAGTAATAAAAAACGTCGCAGGTTCGATCCTTTGGGCTCAGATAGGATTATTAGTCTGTAGAAAGGATAGTTAACAGTGGCGTAGTTAGGTTGGTAAAGGCACCGACGCGATGCTCAGAAAAACGGGCCACGGAAAATATAAAAAAAAAACTTGTAACCAGTGTCGCTGTTTTTTAGCTTCAGGTGCTGGCGAGTTGGTCAACCCGCTCTTTACAAAGCTTAGGTTAAAGGGTTCTCCTGAGTTCCGGGATCTTGGTGGACTGCACCACGTGGCCCTACGATAGCTACAAAAAAAAAAAAACTCTTATTCGATTCTCTTGTACGTTTTTCGTAAGGATTGAAAGTATAATTTTTCTTTACATTAATTTGTTTTGCTCTAGTAGTTTTTTTAAGCGGAAGTTATGAATATTATCAAACGAAATCTTCTGTATCCGTAGTCACAATTTCTTCGATTACTTTTCCAACGTGTGAAAAAGATTTCACACGTCATTTTTTCATCATTGTCATTTGTTACATTTTCGGACACTGGTATTCAAAGAGTATTTGCCACGGTTTTAAATCATGATTCCCTACTTTTCCGGTTTGGCTTGCGTATTCAGTTTATGAAACTGAATACGGAAGCAATACGCAAGTCATCGATTTTTATGGAATAATCTTTAACATATAAAAGAAAAGAGACTTTTACTTTTTAGTATCAATGGCGGTTACATGGAATACTAAGTGGAAGTGGAATACGGGGTACAGCGCCGACTCTGTTGAATGGTGCCCTGTGGAACGCTTCGAACATGTGCTGGTATGCGGGACTTATCAATTGGAGAAGAAAGATGAAGGTGATTAGATCGAAATCATTAAATTAGAATAGATAATACTAAAAAGTATTAGACGAAGTTTTATTTTTAAAAATTTATTTTATAACATGAAAATAAACATATCAAATACTCAACAGCAACAACAGCCTGTAAATTCCCACTGCTGGGCTAAAGGCCTCCTCTCCCTTTGAGGAGAAGGTTTGGAACATATTCCACCACGCTATTCCAATGCGGGTTGGTGGAATACACGTGGCATTATTTCTATGAAATTGAATTCATTTCACGTTTCCTCACGATGTTTTCCTTCACCGCTGAGCACGAGATGAATTATAAAGAGAAATTAAGCACATCAATCAATGGTGCTTGCCTGGGTTTGAACGCGCAATCATCGGTTAAGATGCACGCGTTCTAACCACTGGGCCATCTCGACTCAAATCAAATACTCATTGAGCTTGCTCTTAATTTGAAAAGTGTAAACGATATGATGTTTCAGGTGCAAGTTCTGCTGACCAGCCTAAGCAGAAACGACTGGGACGAATATACCTTTTCTCTATTAATGACGAGACAACTCATTTATCTCCCATACAAGAAGTAGATACAGCTGGTATTCTTGATCAGAAGTGGTGCTATCATACGATAAAAGACTATCCGGTTCTAGCAGTTGTGACATCAGAAGGGTTAATACAACTTTACCGATTGCTAGAAGAAAACGGTACACTAAACTTACAGTTTTGGATAGAAACCACAGTCGGTAGAGAGGCGTTGGCGCTGTCTGTTGATTGGTCGTCAAATAAATCATTTGCGCAGGAACCTAATCTCGTCATTAGTGACTCGTCGGGTACCATTACAGTTTTGCAGATAGTGGGCGATTGTTTACAGAAGATCGGACAATGGAAATCACATTCATTTGAAGCCTGGATAGCGGCATATAACTATTGGAATACAGATTTGTTTTATTCAGGTTCACTTTTTATATAATTAGAAATGATAGAGCATCCATGATTAATTTTTGTATGTTTTTTTTTTTTTATAAATAAAACATTTCAGGTGGTGATGATTGTTTATTAAAAAGCTACGATATAAGAATACCAGAAGCAGTTGTAATAAACCGCAGCCATGAGGCAGGAGTTACTAGCATTAGAAATAATGTAGAAGTTGAAAATCAGCTTATAACTGGAAGGTTAGTATTATTTTTCTTAGTTAGTCCAAAAATTAATTAAAAATTGTCTTATTTTTATTTTTTTTATTTCAGTTACGACGAAAAGGTTCGCCTATGGGATCTAAGACAACTAAAACGCTGCATCAGCGAAACGGATGTGAATGGTGGTGTTTGGCGCTTAAAGTGGCATCCATTTGACAAAAGCATAATTTTAGCGGCTTGTATGTATGGAGGTTTTCGCATTCTTCGGATTGAAGAAAATATTAGCGTTATTTCCGATTATTTGGAACACGAGAGCATATCGTATGGAGCTGACTGGAAATTTGATAATAGCTTGTCTTTAATCGCAACTTGCTCTTTTTACGATTGCAGTTTACATATAAGTGAATTAAAGGTAAAAAATCATCCTTTAGTTTAAATATTTTAGTCTGTGGGTTATCTAAATTTTACATCATTTAATCAAGAATAAAAATACTGTAGGATGCAAAAGCAAAATTTTATTGAAATGAAAGTTATCTTCATTTTAAACATGTTGTATTTCAATTTGCTTATAATGTCATGATAAATATATTTTATAACAATTACATACTTAATAAAGTCATTATTTATCTGCCATATGTGATAGTCTTACACAATTTACAATATGAAGGCTTTGGGATGTTATCTGTTACGCTTTATTAAATGTCAGAATATTTTTTTAAAAACTCTAAACTGGCCTGTTTCTTCTACTATAAATTTGTACCTTAATATTATCTAAATACAGTCTATTTTCTATTCATTGGAATTAAGTTAAATAATTTTATGCTTTTTTCATGCTTTAAATTTACATTTTTTTAAATATAGAATTAAGATAAATGGTGGTGTTTTACTGGCTGATTTTATTGAAATAGTTCAAAGAAATATTTAAATAAAGGTGGTCAGATAAATTTTATAGATAATTAATTGGTATGAATGCTATAATTAAATTAGTATAAGATAAAAAAGAGTTTGAATAGAAAATAGAGGGAAAAGGCATTTTACAATTTTGAATAACAATGTTTAGGCTACTCGACATAACAAGACATTCTACAGGGTCATTTATATTTTTAAAACCAAAGACAATTTTTTCTTTAATCACATGACATAAGACTAGTTGAATTTAAAATGGCAACTAAACAGTTGAAGATACATAAAGTATACTCAATGCATTGAAATAATTTTTTATTCTTAATATCACTGTACTCATACATATAAAACAAATGGAAGTTTACATCAAATGTATTAAAAAATTAAAAAAATTGTTTCTAATTTTATTTTGATTTACTTAAAATATTATTAAAGTTGTTCAAAAGAGCATTCATATAATCAGTTTAATGTCCACTATCATTTTCATTATATTCAAAACATTTTTTTTGTTTTGATTGTCATTAACCAAACATAAAATATTTAAAAAACTGCTGTCATGCTCATTAGATTTTTCAATAAATGTCTAATAAACAATTAAACATATACATTATATAGACTTACTGAATTTTATAATATTCTAAAGAACACAATGCAAATATGAATTTTATTATGGAATCTTTATAACAAATGCTAGACATCAAATTTCAGCATTTAAATATAGGTAATTTCTATCATGCCTTAAAAACAAAACAAAATATACTTTATAATACATTTATTGTAGACTTAAATGTCATACTTAATAACTGTTTACAGATTACCAAAAATGAAATTGTTCAGCATTTTTGCGCGAGTTATATTATTATTATTGGGTAAAACTAACAATACTAAGAAAACATTGCCCAATATTTATTTATCGCCCGCGACATTTGGTTTAATTGCATAATGATGATGCAGACACCCATGCATTTATTTTGGAAAATATTATAAGTCTGTACTGTATGAAATACTGTTTTTCTATTGATTATATCGCCTTAAGTTTAATTTACAATTAAACAAATGGTGTTCTGATGCAATAAAATGGATTTATGTTTTACATCTATATTTACATTATAGCAAATCCAGTTAAGATAATGTGTACAACTATTTATCATAATTACGATATATGTAAAATATTCTGTACATATATGTTGTTAAGATTCATTTATATCAAATGTTGGTAATAATAAATTAGTTCTAAAATGTTAACAAGAATTTATCTACATTTTCTCTATATTACATCTAATAAGACATCTAGTACAGGCAAAATATTTATTGGAGATAAACAGAGCTTGGAAGATTTGTTCTTTAAAAATTTTTTGTAAGCCATTATACCCCATGTAATAGAAATTTTAAAATCATTGCTACAAACATTAAAATATTTTATTAAAATAAAAAATTAAATTACCAGACAAGTTATTGCATATAGTTGCCTCAAACTTTTTTTTATATGACTTAATATTATAATTGTAACAAACTTACATGTTTTAAAATCTAACAAATAAAAAGTTCTTTTTCAATTTTTGGAATATGAATGGGGTATACTACCATTTGAGTATGGCGTTTTGGCATCAGAACACCTTAAAAGCGTGACATCGTTAAACCGACATCACACTACATAATAACATTGTTTTAAGGTATAAATTATTGTAAATACATTAAATCTTACTCTCATGGTCAATTTCATAATAATTGCAGTGTTTGCAAGAAATACAACTTTTATGTTACCAATAAGTTTTAACAATGTTTGTGATTCTTGTGGGCATCAAGAGATTCCGTCATCAGATACATAATGAGTATATTTAGATAGAGTTCTCTGGCAAGTAACCACAACATAAGTACACTGATTTGAATGTAATTCATAGCTGTGCTTGAATTTACGCGAGAATGAGTATTTTTCGCGCTTACAATGTAATTTAGTCAACCGATTGTGTTTTAAAAAAGATTAGCAAATAAAATACCCACAACACAATTTAATAAGGAAGTCATCTAGGAAAACTTCATAATTTTTTATTTATTAAGTCAACTTAATGCATTACAACCACTTAAACATGATCAGGTAACAATATTCTCCCACTCACCACTCGCGAAGCGGAGAAAATCACAAACGTCACAGGTCACCTTCACTAAACACAATCAGGTAACAAAATTTCATCTGTCCGTCTGTCTGACTCGTTGGTCCAAGCGTCGCTTCGTTCACAGATCACTAGGGTAACACTTTCACTGGCTGCGTGACATTCGACGCGGTCGTGTGTAGTCGCTAGGCATGTCTCGGGCAATGCGCGCGGAAGTCGTCGTGCAGGGTCCATGCGGTGGCGCACGGCACATGCGTGGTGGCTCGGCACGCGCGCGTGGCGCACGACAGGGCGGCGCCGGCGCGGCCGCAGCTGCCGCAGCGGGCGGAGCGCGCGCTGCACACGGCGGCGGCCAGCCCCCACAGGCGCGACCCCGCCGCCAGCAGCCCCGGTGCCCAAACGCCACACGATTCATGGAACCAAACTTCTGCGCCACCCGATGATGACGCGAACCGTCGTTTTGACGCCTCGTCCAACGATCTGATGAATATTATTATGATATTAATAATATTACTGAATTATTCATAAATATAATTATAACAGAATTATTTTTAAAATAAGGGGTTGTCCATTAATCACGTCATCTTTTTTTAGCATTTTTTAACCCCCCCTCCCCCATTGGTGATACGTAGTGAGGTTTAAGACCACCCCCCTCCCCCTTCTCAACATCACGTGTATTTTTAGTACCTACAACGAATCTTAAATTTTTCTGAATATTATCTTAATTTAAATATTTTATTCTGAAATTAAGGACCATATTTGTTTAAAAATCGCGCATTAGACGAAAAAATAAATACACGAGATATCTTACTACACCCCTCCTCCCCCTTGTGTTATTTTCGTGATTTTTATCAAACCCCTCCCCCCCCTTTCAAGCCTCACGTGATTAATGGACAACCCCTAAGTATTAAGTATGTATACATATTTATAAATTAATATATTACCTAAATTCTTCACAATTAATATCAATAGCGTAAGGTCCGAAAAGATCTCCCAGGCCAGAAGAATGTGGGCCTCTTTCACAAAAGGCGCATAACCACGACGCGTCTGGGGTTGAAGCGTCATACCGCAGGCCCAGCGTGCTGGCATGTAGGCCTCTCGCACGAAGTCCATTGCGCCACTCGTCGCCGGCGGTCCGCCGCTCCTCTTCCGTTGCACTGGCAGATGCGTTGACCACTGAGACCGATACTGGAGAATCACGAGGTCCGACAATCTGCAAATAAAAAATAATAAAAATGTATATTCGAAAGGTAACATTTTTCTTTATATAAGCATAGGTAGATAATTACCTGTATGTATGGTCCTCTTGACCGACTGGAGCTCGCATTACTGCCCGAATCATATGCATCTTTGACAGGGGCTTCTTTCTTTTTCTTCTCAACGCCTTTTTTCCTAGCTGTCTTTCGTCTCGGAGCCTCATCACCTGTTGACGCGCGACTCGCTCGCTTCGACGCCTTTCTCTCACCTTTCGTCGGAGCCGATTTTCTCCTCTTTCGGGCTTTGGCCGTCTGTTTCTTTTCATTCAAGCCTTTCTCAGCCGGTTCCGTTCCTGTGGGTGCTTCCTCTTCTAATCCAGCAAACATTTTTTCTAGTTGATTTTCGACTTCGACGAAGCTCGCTGCAGTGGGTTCGGCGCTTCCCGCTTCGCTAGCCTCCGGCTCGGCGGGCTTCGCCTCAGACGGCGATCCCACAGGTACATTAGTTAATTCCGAGTTCGAAGTTCTTGCACTTCGCCGTCTGGGCGCTGCAGCCGTCGCTGGCGGTGGTTCTGGTTCGTCTTTTTTAGGGAGAGGCGATTTCTGAGGTGGAGGCTTTATTTCAGGTTCCGGTGACTTCGGGGTTGGAGGTTTTTCGGGTATAGGTGACTTTGCTTCGGGTTCAGGACTCGCTAAGACGCTCTTTAATTTGTCTACTGTGACTGGCACTTCCGTTTCTGGTGGTGGGGTCGGTTCTATAGCTGTATCTCTACGTTCTGCGTCTGTACTGGCGATCATGGCAGCGATGTCATCTATAGTTTCCGCTGAACCGGAGCGGGTTTTTCTTCTCGCATGAGGTTCGGGTGGTTGTGGTGAAGGTGGTTTTTCTGGTCCGTTTTGAGTTGAATGTACTACGTCGCCGTTTTCAAGAGGTGGCTGTGTAGTTAGAGGTGAAACTCGAGGCGGAGACGAGTGTCTGGGTATATCGAGAGGCGGGGGCGGCGGGACGGGCACACGCAACGTGCGCTCAGGTTTCCTTTTTCGTTTCGATCCCGGCGGTGCTCCACAAGAGTCTGCCGAGTCCTAAAATACATATACATATTTGTCATAAACCTTAATGCATTTAAGTCAATAAGTAGATAAGAACGCAAGAAGTTATAAGCCCCTACCTCGTTGGAGGAAGGCGGCGACGGGGTGGGCGCGGCTCGCGAGTGCACAATGACGGAGTGCGGCGAGGCGGGCGCGGGCGCGGCGGACAGCCTCTCGAGCAGCGCGTCGACGCGCGCGTGCGCGGGGCGCGCGTGCGGCGCGGCGCGCGCGATGAGGCTGTTGATGGTGGGCGCGTCGCGCACGGACAGCGCCGGGGCGCCCGTGGACGGGTGGAGGGGCGCGGGCGAGCCGTTGGCACCGCGCGGGCCGCCCACCGTCAGATCCACGCCGCCGCGCGCGTATGCCAAGAGTTCGTCTGCTCGCATTAGTTTCTCTGAAATCATTATTACAGTTTCTTTACACTTCCACCAACCCGCATTGGAACAGCGTGGTGGAATATGTTCCAAACCCTCTCCTTAATGGAAGAGGAGGCCTTATCTCAGCAGTGGGAAATGTACAGGCTGTTACTTTACTTTACTTTTATATATATAATACATATATGTATTATCAACACTTCGATAGTTCTTAACTTGATATGATATCTGAGTGACGATTCTAAAATGTATTAACTTGATAAAATAACGCTTACCTCTTCCCGGCGCCAAATGTGGATAAAGATCGTTCGGAGGTAAAGTTGCCCCTGCTTTTACATCGCCTGGTGAAGGAGTATGCCTAAAAAACGCAACGGGTTCAAATTTTAGAATAAATAAATACGTCTTGAATGTAAGGGTAGGGTACCACTTCAATTTGTCTCTTTCTAGACGTGCGAAAGAAGACAAAGTATTTTGTAAATATTTATTAGTACGGGAGAAAGTTTATAAAGACTGTTGAATGAATTGTCAGTGATACGGCTGTTTACTTCTTTAAATATCATATGAGATCTATTATCTCTTCGCACGGATGCAAATTTTAAGTATTTATCATAGAAATACACAAGTATATATACGCCGTACATATAAGAAATTTTGAGTAAATCGTTATGGTAAAACGTATACCAAAATTATCACAAACCGTACAGGTTTTATTTCGTTAGATCAATTTACGAGACGTATACGTATATAGACGAACTGTAAATGTTATTTACATTCTGACGTAGACACGAAACAGATTACAGTTTATATCTTATATAAACATCTCATTGATATGAGATCGAGTAAGACCTGAGAAAAATGTTCGTGTGTAATGTTGTCGAGGTATTATCGTAATCCTAATAGGATTAGAACGTTTTTGTAAACTATACGGACTAACGATTGAACAATCACAGCAATGACTGATGTTTAAGTTATAGTTTTTTGTAACAGTTTTGCTTAGGGGTGCATTGACCTGTTGTTTTTTTTTACGAATTATTATTATAGGTCTAGTACAGAAGATACCTCGACAACATTACACACGAACATTTGTCTGAGGCCTTATTCGATTTGAAAGTTTATGAAAACAAAAATACGCAACAAAATAATATAAGTTTAAGGTGTCTCGCCGACTTTGATTTCTTACTCGAAGAAGTAGACTATCGTTCCCACAAAATGTGTAATGACAGTTGCTTTTTCTAAGCTAACCTTTTGTCTGCGACAAAATGCGGGCGTACTAGGCCTAGGCTTACAATTGCTATCATATATATAGCTTGGTGTAAAAGTTTTACAAGATATTTACAATCAGGGTGTAAAAAGTATTTTATACATAGTAGAAAAGAAGCATGCATATTTTATATCTATTATAGGACATTTTGGTAAAGAAGTCCAAAGACATGGTCTACGATGCTGTAGCCTGATTGAAAGCCAGTTTGCTTCGTTAGCTGAGACTCGTCAAGTCGTCTAGCAAATAAGGTTCGTAACAACTTTTTAGAATAGCTTTTTTAACACTTTTCGATCGTTACACCCGCAGAGCAACAGTGGTCACACACTTGTGCACAACATATACCATGTATAGAATGGTAATGAAAATAATTTTTCGCCATACCATTTCGTAAAACAAATGGCCAAATATTCAATCACACTTTATATAAATCTATGGTTAAACCATGTATGGTTCGATTGATGAAAACAATTCAATCAATATTAGAATACTATTTGAAATTCAGCTTCATTTCCACCGCAGTCCTGATCAAAAACAGAATTTAATTGAAAGTCTGATGTGTTGTTAAAGAATATGAAATGTTGACAGCATTCGATGTGTGATTTGGAACAAGTAAGGCAGATGGGTCTATCCCCATTCCAATAGATAAACATAGAATTGGAAAAGGCTTAAATCAAAAGTCACAAAACAAAAGTGAGTGCTAACGTCTAAAAATATTTGTTAAATGAACTTGCAACTCTGTATGACGCGACTAAAACGTTATCGCATCGGAGAAGTTCGACATTAAAATTTTTATGATATTCGTGCTTTAATAGGTATCATATATATTTTAATGTAGAATTATTTATTTAAGATTACTTTCCTCCTACGACATCGCTTGCGCTTGCACTGATTACGTTTTCGTGTAAAGCTAGAACAGAAAGTACACCAGTATTTACGCACCTAATTGATCTTATATATATATCCTGTACAGTTTTATTCAAAAAATCTTTAGAATTTTAAAATAATGTACCGCTAAAAAACTATCCAAATCAATTTAGAAAGTAAACTCATATATTAAAACCCGTTAGGTATAAACTCGTTGTCCTAAGTAGCTTGGCTATTAATTCGACATGGAATTTTAACCAGTGACAAAAATACAATAATAAATTAATCATTTTTCTAATTCGTTTGTCTTAAAATTATATTCATAGATTTAAAAAAAATAAACACATTATTTATGAAAATGTTTCATTGCTATAAGGTTATTTATTATGTTTTAACAATAACAGTAAATTATCTATTACTAGGTGAAAACCCGACTTCGCTGTGGTAAAATAAATAAACACTAAACAATTACGGTTTATCATTTACTAATAATAATTAATCTTGGATAAAATTTAATTAAGCTTACCGTACCCCTGCACGAAATTATTATTTTGAAAACACTTACTGAACGCAACCGTAAGTGTCAAACATGGCCGCCCGTTGAAAATCAAATATTCAAATTTTATGCTTTTGATATTGCAATAATGAAATTTTCGTTTATGTATATATATTATCGACTAAAAATCATTATCTTTTAATCTTTTAAAATAACTCTGTCTGTCTGTCGTTCTTTTACGAAAAACAGTTGAAACAAATGACTACTTTTTTTGCCTGACACATGACAACCTATACCCTAAAACACTAGACTACTAGTGATCTATAATTGTGGATAAGTTTCGATCGACGTACCTGCACGAAACTATTAATATATAACCATTTTTACAAAGCTATACATAACATAACAATGTAGCTTAGACGTAAATTACTCAATCCTTGAGAAGCAATCTCGTGTAACATTACGGTATTTGAACTGCTGCGCTTACAGCAAATTCATATTTAGCAAAATTTTCCGTAGCTCCATGCACGACGGATAAAAAATGAATTAATTTAATATTATTAACATATTTTACCGCCAAATTGTATAGTTGTTTTTCGTTTCCACGCTGTTTGTAAATGGGTTGTAGTTAGGTATCCAGATAGACAGTGTTTGGAATGTGTGAACCTATGATTGCAGGATCAGAGCAGACAAACGCAATTGGATAAATCCTTTCGAACTTTTTACCAGACAGCACATCATAAGGATATTGGAACATGTTGTTAAATAGACACCGGAACATTACTTATTAAGTACACTTTAATAAGTATACCAATACGGTCATTGATATCCCAATAACCCATTCATTATATTGGACTAACTGAAACTACGTAGAACACTAACTTTCACCCCTATTTCACCCCAATACAAAAATGTATTGATTCCACGTATAAACTTCCACCCCTCTTTTCACATCCTTGAGGGATTTTTTCTGTAATAATAACAAACCTATGTCCTTCCGAGCAAGACATAGTAACTAAACCTAAGAAATCTAAATTTCATTTGAAACGGTTCAGCGGTTTAAGCGTGAACATTTATATATTAGTACAGATATAGTTTTCAGAGTTTTTTGAAGTTCAAATGTCTCTGTTACACTGTCATCTTTATTTCTCCACATATTATAAAACGACGTCGCTTTCCACCGTCTGTACGCTTTGAGCTTTTAAACTAAGGCTAACAGAGGATGGTATATATGGTATAGTACATATATAGTATAGTACAAAAGTAAATAATAGTACAAAAGTAATTTTTATATTTGGCACATATCGTACCGTGCCAAATCGGGTAAATATTCTGTATGTATAACATATAATATAACTGAACTCTCCCTAAACAATTGGATTGAAACTAAATCTACGATTTTTTTTATATTTATATATAAAGGTCTTTGGAGGTTAGAGGTAAGTTGAGCTGCAATCGTAACGTTAATAAATGGTTTATTTTAAAGGGGCGAAGTCGGGAAGGCTGGTAATGTATGTGTGTATGTATATATACCTGAGCATGTGTTTGTCGGGCGGCGTGGGCGTGTGTCGGTAGAGCTCGGGCGGCGTCGCCGTGTGTCGGAACACCGAGTTGGCGCCGCTCTTCATCGCCTGCAACAAGAGACCCTACCGTAGTCCAATAGACAGTGGCGTTAACTAGTTATTACTTGGGATATAACTTTTAAATTTACAGTTAAAACACAACAAAAGAAAAAATGACCAAGGAGTTTATGTAGTTCAAAGATTTAAGAAATAATGGCAACTGTTCGCTATATGGATATCTCGTAAATTTCCAGTTTTGTAATGCGTTAAAGATTATTTATTTGTATCTAATTTTTTTTACAAATGCATGCACTACACCATCTGATTGCAAGCAGTTCTCTATATCTACAGACATTATAGTTTCATAAAGCATGCAACCATTACTTGTTATTCTAATACGATGTCAGCAATGATGCTATATTACTTCTGATTGTAATGAATATGACTCTCTTATTCTTTAAATCGGAACGTACTACAAGACCTACTAGGCTGGACGTAATAACTCACAGCCTTCTCCAATAACAGTAAAGACAATCAAAACTCAACATAGAATATTCTAAGCGATTTAATAATATGACGGTACTTGGCGTCATTTATGGTCACTTTCCCACTTTCCCTTTACTACTTATATCCACTATCATTTGACTTCCAAAACTCCGATTACAATTTACAGTCAAGTGCAAATTTTTCACGAATCTAATATCATAATATATCATTAATATCCTACGACATTTTAGATCGGATATTGATATCATTCATGGATTAAGTTTTTTGTATGTTTTCATTTCTCCTGTTATTGGAATGGGCTGTAGGTAGGGTTGATTTGGAAATGGCATATTAAAAATGCATGGAGAACTTTTCTTTATAAGAGGTTTTAACACAATCACAATTTTCACACAAATGATCAAGGCTGGGCTAATTACAGGCAGTGTAGGCCTAGAGAGCGTCTAAGACGTCGTAGAAGTAGTACATTACAGTACAGTACAGTACAGTACAGAGGTGCCAATTGACTATCAATCCAGCTCTAAATATCATAGTTTATATGAATACATTCAGATAGTATCCATGCAATGCATTAAACAAACATCAAAAGAAAAAGATAAAAGATACATACGAGAAAGAGGGATGCAAATATTGATACCGGATAGCTGCAGTGAGAAACTTCTCGGAAAAAAAATGCTGACTAAATTTTATCAATTTTGGTGACTTTTAAACCGGCATGTTTACCAAAATTTTCTAAATTAAAAAAAAAATAAGAGGTTTCATTTAATTTTGTCAGGAATACAGCGTTTTCTATTAATCTAGTTAAACAACATTCGTCTAAGGAGCATCATCGATAATACGTATACCTTGATGGAATAGCTACAATATTTTGTATACCAATCTGAATATAAGTCCATTATCATTATTGGCTTCATCAATGGCTTGAGATAATTAATTTAATTATGAAATGGTCTATCTATTTGCATAATAGCTTGATACATAATTAGTCATTAAATTTTATGCTTAGAAGATTTACTGCTTTACCAATAAATATACAGGGGCTGATTAGATATACAATGACAATTTCTACTTAAGAGAAGAGTTAGTAGTTTAAGTAAGGTCTTATTTCTTTATAGACCAAGTGTATGTACGTATGTGTGTGTATGTATGGTATACACATTTGATCCATGTAAATTTGTATGATAATTTTTGTAATATACCTCAAACGAAAAATTATTGAGGCGTTCACAAATTTAAATTAAAAGAATTACAATGACAATAACGTTCCACGAAACATTTTAAGAAAAACACGTTAAATATTCATGATGTGTTTACATCAGTCGAACGTAAAATATAATTACTTTTATACAATTATTCCTTACAGAACCGCATTCGATAATTTTGTATAGCGATATATTATTTATGTACAAAGCAGTGACTGTGATATAAGACAGTTGTTCAAATAGAAATAAAGTTTTTTTTTAAAAAGCATGTTAATTTACATAAACTTAAAATGTTGCGGAATCAAATCTTAATGTAGTATCCTTAGTATAATAGTAATTTTCGTTTGCTGGTTTTAAATTCATTTCGTGTTAAGCATCTTTAGAAAGCCCCCATGACACAGAGGAAATAATGTATATCATAACATATGTTATATTTTCGGAAAGAGAAACATCATTGTAGAATAGGTAGTCTAGAAGATATCTTAGCCCAGTATGGCAACATATAATAAAATAAAACATTATTTATTTATACCGTACCAAGGGAACCAATCTACTTATAAAATGTAATTTTATAGCGATCGAATCGAAAGGAAATCGTAACTTTTTAGCCTCTTTCCTGTTCTTATTGCAGGATCAGTTGCAGTTCAATCGAATAGGGATCGCAATAGAATCGCAAATAGAAATAGGGATATAACGGATGAGCTATTAAATTTGATTCTAAGTTACCATTCACTTGACAATTAATCCTGATGAGAATAATCGAATTTGAATTGGAATAGAATCGGAAATGTATCGGAATCGTTAAAACTTGGTAGAATTCCCCTGGGCAGTGGCTACGTGTGACGCCATATTGCAATGAATATAATTATACACTTGTGTTGTATACATTACCAATAGTTTACCACATACTTACTAAAACGAACGTACGATTAAAATATATTTACATTTAACTTTAAAAAACGATATCGCTTTGGTAACTTGTAATGTTACCAAAGATCCTTCTATAGAAGTTTTTATTAACTTGGTCACGACGAAATGATTTTTGCTGGTATCGGGTACTTTAATATATATAAAAATTTTAATTTTGGTTTTACGTAATTTTAAAAGGAGTTAGGTCTCCTCTCCTCTTGAATAGGAGGTTTGGAACATATTCCACCACGCTGTTCCAATGCGAGTTGGTGGAATACACATGTGGCAGAATTTCTACGAAATTAGTCACATGCAGGTTTCCTCACGATGTTTTCCTTTACCGCCGAGCACGAGATGAATTATAAACAGAAATTAAGCACATGAATATTTAGCGGTGCTCGTCTGGATTTGAACCTACAATCATCGGTTAAGATGCACGCGTTCTAACCACTGGGGCATCTCGGCTCCACCAACCCGCACTGGAACAGCGTTGTGGAATATGTTCCAAACCCTCTCCTTAACGGAAGAGGAGGCCTTATCTCAACAGTGGAAAATGTACAGGCTGTTACTTTACTTTACTTTACTTCAGAAGGAGTATTTAATGAAACTATTACAGTTCTAGCTTCTAGTGATCACGGTCATCAAAAAACCATGCATTGTCGTATCGTATGTCGTTCTAGCTAGTCTTGTGGGGCCATGCTGTAAGCGAATCGAGATAAATGGTGGGGAGTCTCACTTGCAGCGGGTCCGGCGGCGAGGGCGCGGGCACGTGGTAGAGGTGCGGCGGCGGCGTCGGCGTGTGCCACGTCACGCCGCGCTCCGACGCCATGTGCGCTTGCGGCGCGCGCGCGAGGAGGTTCGCCACCTGTAACTAAATACATCACTTATCAATTACCTCCGAAAAAAAAAAAAAAATGCGACTGGCCAAATTATTATTATTATTATTATCGTATTAACTAACATGACTGTATTTTTTTTTAAATGTTGAAAAAGAGTAACTACTGAGTTCCTTGCCGGTTCTTCTCGGTAGAATCTACTTTCCGCGAACCGGTGGTAGTTTCACTTAATTGTTAAATGACGATTGAAAAGGGCTTGTAAGTCAACTTGAATAAAATATATTTTGATTTTGATTTGCTTGTGTATTATTTTGTTTACCATTTTGTTTTTATGGACTTTTGCGTAGACGTTTTTTTTTACTCATTTATCAAATCAAATCAAAATACCCTTCATTGTACATCAAATAAATAAATAATTTAGACACGATTGAGAAAGATGCACGAGGCCTTATCGCTGAAATAACGATCTCTTCCAGGCAATCTTAAGTTAGAGGAGAGATACAGATAGAGAACGAGGTAGGGGCATTTATGTAATTCTGATTAATTTACGTTCTTGTAATTTTACTTGTTGGTACTGGGTGTAGGCCCACCTCATTTGATCCTACCTTTTCGTAACGTTAACAAGTAAACTGTACTAGGTACTTTGTGTTATTGTGTTCTTGAGTTAAGTAAACCAATACAACTAAAAGCACAAGGGACATAACTTTTAATGTTGGACTGTTGTTCGTTGAATAATACGTACAGTGATAATGCCTTTCCAATGTGACCACTTAACATCAGGTGGTAGTCTAATTAAAAAAAAACTTTTAGTTTTTATTAAAAGTACAACCAAATTTGTTCAAGAAAATTATTTTCAGCTTTTTTTTGGACTTCAATCCCTGTGATTAACCATTGTGTTTTGTTAAACTAACCAAATAGAAACTTCATGATTGCTGGAAATACTGACTCATATACCTACTACCTCACACAGAAGCATGACATAAGTCTCTTTTACCCAACAATGACCTTTATGACCTTTGCTTATGTTTATTACCAATTTACTTAACCACTGAGCTTAGAAGCTTAACCTGAGCTAATTATTTTTTTAAACTATTGCTTAACTTTATTAGTACATAGAATAACTACACATGACATATAATATATTTAAATAAATCTTATAAATTACAATTATTAGTGTTTATAGGAGCTCTGATAATGTTCATTTTTTATCTCAAGTTATCGTTTCCAAGTGTCTTATTTATTTGCATTTTCTTCCATCACAATATATGATACTATAATAGATATTGGAATAAAATAATTAATTATCTGCGTGAATGTAATAGAATTATATGCTATTAAACTTTGACCTTAGACCTCAAGTGATTGAAGGAAATTTCTAAGCATGTTATAAATCTATATACTGACAGGTTAAAGACCAATTTTTTTTACTTTCAAATTATATGTTTGTATGATACTCAAAAATAATTTCAACATAAAATAAATCTTAGTACAAACAATTTGAAAACACAATTCTATTAAGATTCTTTCGAACAATGTGCTAAGTTTTATTACCTTTGATAATACAAGGTTATTAAGAAGATATTAATTTAATTTGTAAGTAAGTAAGTAACAGCCCGTAAATTACCCACTGCTGGGTTGAGGCCTCCTCTCCTATTAAGGAGAGGGTTTGGAACATACTCCAAATTTTAATTTGTAAGATGAAAGTTTATTCCATTATTGGTAACAAAAAATGCACATGAGAAATGAAGTATTATTTCACATATACCATCAGGTATACAGATCAATTCATTGTTTAGTTATTATGTATATCTGAATTTATATTATATTTGTGTTTTGAAAAATATACACACTAATATAATGACATTTATAACTTTATTTAAATTTTTTATCACACTATTTTGTATTAAAATTTAATAAATACGATAATTTCGTATTTATTAAATTAGACATAACATACAAAAACTTGTTAATTTTTTTTAAGGATAAGTTATTATATTCATTAGCATGTCACTTTTGATTATTATTCAGGCCTAAAATGGCCATGCAATTATTTCATTTGCCTTTATATATTCAAAAATATGATATCACTTTATATATATAATTTTTCATCATCATATTAAGCATGAATACTTTGACCTTTGTTAGCTGTATTAAAATTAAATTTTTAGTGTTGTTTTGTTTTTTTTTATTACACAATATATTATTTAATTATTTAGTGTATTAATAAACAAAAAAGTTTTGTTTGAATATAAATAATGTGGCAACATTGGCTTAAAGAACTGTGTCAGCTAGTGTTTTAACTAAAGAGGTCAAACATGCAAACAGCTGATTCTTGTATTGCAACATACATATTTATATAGGTATTCAATGAATCTTCAGTCAAGTGTACAATATGAAAACTTGTTTCGTTATTATTTTTTTCCATAAAAACAATGGGCGCTCTTTTAAGTTCGATATTAACTTCAAATCGTTAACGTTCACGTTAATATGAAAAACAGCTTTGTTTATTTATGAGTATTAAAATTATTGTCCGATGCGATTTTACACCATCACAAAAATAATTAGGTAAATTTAAAATAAGAATTATAAGCACCACCTGCAAGGGGCTCCAACCCGATCCGATTTGCGACTGTCTACCATTGGGATTGTGCTGCGACCCGCCAGACATCGTGTGCGAAGTCCTCGCTGCACTGTTTACAAAATGTATTTAATTCCTATTTCGTAACAAACACTCCTTTAGTCCACCATAATGTTGCCGGCAACTTTGAAGCCTTCGCCCGCGTAACTGCGCTCCCTTACGACGTGTACAGAAAGTTCTAAAACGTTTTCATTAGCTTATGTTATAAATTTAAGCATCCATTGCATTTAGTGGACATCGTGAAATAAACACCGCATATATATTCACTTATTGATAGGTTTATTCAAAAGTAAACCACATTTATTTCAAGTACGGTATGGTGTTCACAAATCTGAAGCTCACTTCGCGTGACATTTTGAACGCATTTAAGGTTTGAAAATATGCACTGCACCGATACTTTAAAGTTGAATTAATGTTCGTTGATTGATGAACACTTTATCCTTTTATGGAATTTTATAAATATCACTGATAGGTATTAGAATAAAGCAAATTATATCAAACTATGCACAAGGATCACATCCAACAATGGTGGCCGATTGGGATTTTGAAAGCTTGTACAACGCCATCTTGCGAATCAACATACGAATTATACCCGTCGATAAAGCAGGCAAACGGAAACATGTTTTTTTCTTGTCTCTGCCTTTGAAAAACCGATAAAGTAGAAATTGATACGTCAATTTTGATTTTTCTATTTAATAAATAATAAATCTATTACATATTCTTTAACCAAGTGTAATTTGCATAAAGACAAATATTTTATTACATACATTTAGATTACTATTTTACGGTTTTTTAATTAGTGGCATGGTAACACTCGTTGCTATAGCGACGTTTGTTTGGATTTTGTTAATTGACCCGCGAGAGATTTACTTGTTTACGATGTGAAGATTTTATATAGAAAAATAAAACACAATACATTTACAAATAAGAGTAAGATGAAGGAAAGCGAAGTAACAAAGTTTCTAGTTTCTTTCAATGGAAACATAGAGTATGTAATATTTCCTGCTGGCATATTTGACGAACAATTATATATTCAGTTTGAAGTAGTGTGGGGCATAGATTGGGATCCAAAATCTGGCTTGTGTACAGGAACAAGTCAAATGGCACGACCGGGCAGCGATCCAGAGAAAGTAATATTTAATATGCCCGTTGAAATGGTATTGGGCAGTACTAACGTATTTGGATGTAAGGATTACATTCTACATTATATTCATTCTATAATTTCAGAGACCTTGTAAAGTGATTTATTATATATATAATAATTACTAATACATGATATGTACACGTTACTTACTTACTTATTTTATTTACTTTTCCATAGTAGTTAAATAAGAATAATATGTAACTAAATGATACTAAAATATTTTTATGTTTGTATAACATATAGATATGTACTCCTAAGTATTATTTATTTAATTAGGTTCCCGATAATAGATACCATCGGACGTAACATAAACCTTTTGAATGCGAAGCTATCACCGATTAGGAACGTATTTTTGGGACGACGCATCGATAGAAAAAAAGAAAGCCCGATTTATGATATTAATATAATGTATTTTAGGGCCTCAGCTAGTAGTAACAGTCAGAGCAAAAAACTTCTTCAGCGGAGATACGCTTCGTGGCTACGCCCTGTTTCTTCTGCCTCCCGTGGCTGGTACACATGAAATGACGGCGCCTTTGGTTAAACCAAGGTCGGCTACGATGCTGGGGGAGTGGCTCGCATGGTTGACGGGAAGGCAACCTGAGCTGGTGGATCCTAGGATGCTTGCTACAGGAAAGGAAAATTATTGTAAGTTTATATCGTCGTAAAAAGTTAATATCGCAACTGTTATTTAATTCTTATTATTTAGGCTACGTATCACTCATTATATTGCAATATCAATTATATTGATTAATTGCGTAACGAATACATAAAAACTTTTTCAGTAACTACCCAAATTTAATTTATTAGTAACTGAAACTGCAGCTATACTTTAATTATCGCACACTAACCGTCATTCCATTTTATCCCCTCGTGGTGTTAATAAAATAAAATCGCTTATCCTACCCCAGGACTCAAACTATCTCCATGCCAAATTTCATCTAAATCGGCTTAGGGGCTTAGGTGTAAAGAGATAATAGAGTATTTTTCGCATTTATAATAGTATAAATCAAAACGTATTGAGTAGTTTAAGTATATTTCTAATTAACATTTAAACAAAAAGTTTTTATATAAGTTCTAGGTATCTAATAAACATGTAGGTCTTTCTGATGATCTGAGCTGTGTCGACCTCTGGCACGAACACAACGTTGCATGACAATAAGAGGTTTTAAGGAAGCCTCAACTGACGATGTGATGTCAATCAATAATAATGTATCTTATCCCTGTTGCTAGTAGTATGCACAGACACATGCATTGGTCATTGCGTATAATTACAATATAGAGTTTTGTTGATTCATCAGATTATATCCCTTGAGAATGGTTGCTATAGCCCAAATCAGTCACAATAACGTCTAATACTCCTTAACTATATACAGCAGTAAGTTAATATAGTACGATACAACTTTACATGAAGCAACCAACGGTTCGGAAATTAGATTCTACCGAGCAACCGGCAAGAAATTTAGTAGTTACTCTTTTTCAATATTTAAAAATACATGACTGTATTTTTAAATGTTAGTTAGTTGTGTTGTTAGTTAATATGTCCTGTCTGGAAGTTAATTAGTAGTTATATATAATTAATAACACAAGTGCTTTAGCTACTTACATTGGGATTAGAGTAATGCATGAGATGTTGTTCAACGTTTATTTATTTAAATAAACTAAACTATGCCACTGACTGCATCTAAAGTCGCTTCATACTTAAGTAAGGCTAGGACTGTCTATATACAAAAAATATTAGAAAACCAAACTACAAGAAGTACTTGAGTCGACGTGTTTTAGTGATAGACTTATGACGAGCAAAAAAATCCGTTCAGCCACCTAGGCTGCGATTCCAGGTGATGCTGAAGTTACGGTTACTATGTGATAGTCACTGGTTTTTGAATCGATCAGGCTGGCAGAAGTTGCTCACATCCCTATAACAATTAGAAAAGAAATGACGATCTCCAAACAGCCGCTCAGATGTTTAATTATCCTCCTCATCTGATAGAATAATAATATCATCTATTAAGTAAACTTACAAAAAAAAAAAAAAATCAAAATCGGTTTATGCATTCAAAAGTAACGCTGCCTCAGACAAACACATTTATGGTATAACACATAACAAAGAAATAATTCATTGCTGTTATGTATCAACTTCATGATTTAATGATTTATTTTAGTCATTTATAGATTAATTGATTCATTAATATCAGTAGACGTGTCTATGACGATAGAGACAGTTGTATTTATTATCCAGCGTACTTTCCATTACGCACATTTCAACTGGCGTAAACTTTATATGACGAAATAAATTACATAATTCTTATTTTAATCATCCTGGTAGGCCAGGCTCTTTAGATAGATAGACTAATTGGACAAGGAAAACAGATCTAGTTTTACGACATGCTTGTATATTTAAATGCCTATTTGATTTCTCATGTCAATTCATACTTGACGATTAAGGAAAAGTACTCAAGCCAAATCCTAATTTACCTAAGTTGTATTTGCTGCTAGTATTCTTGCCCTCTTTCCCTGAGATAATTTATGTTAACGTAGAATTATCGCGTGGAATGAATGGATTTTTATTTGAATGTAATCAAGAGCTTAATGTAAATAATACTTTTTTAAATAGGTGATTACTATATCAGTGGAATTAAGCTTAGTATAGTTTTTCTGAAGAAAACAAACACTATATGGGGAGGGGCTTGCTTGGCGAATTCTTAACTATGTTGTTGCTTTTTGTTTAATTTTATCTTTCCTTCTCGATATCGTATGATATAATATTTTTAAAAAACAATTATACCGCATTGATAATCTTTGTCATTTTTTTAGTCGGTTGAGTAAATTTGCTACTGATTTTATCATAATTCTGTTTATTCTTGTAAATGTACAAAATAGAGTTGTTAACATATGGTGAACTATGTATTTCTATTGTACTTAAATAACTCAAAACATATCTCAAGTTTTTAACTCAGATATACATATTATATATTTTGTAATGTGTCGTATGCGGTATATCATAATGCTATGAAAATAATATAACAATCGAGGAATTATAAGTCAGTTATCACTCCTTGTATATTTTTTTCTGTCGTGAATGCTGCGGACCACCCCTTGTAGGGAATGTTTTTGTCTGTTAGGGACTGTTAATAAAGCTTGTGTAGTTATTGATTACATTGAAATCGCTATCGTCAGCTAACAATACAATAATCAAAAATACTTTTAAACATTGTAGCAGACGTCTGGTACGTTTTTGGGTTACTCCCATACAATAAAAAAAATATCTATCTTTGCATTCAGAATGAGCGGTGAATAAAGTAATTTTAAAAATATAATTTTTAGAAACTTTTTTAAGTTCATTCGTTTTATCGATCCAATCGTGGGTCAGCCACCCCCGTAGCGCGCCCCTCGGCTCTGACGTCTGGGGTTTGCGCCGCCGCCGCTGAGGGCTCGCTCTGAAAATCTGTTTCTCCTTTCCTTTGGTCCATAATGTAGATTTATTTAATACTATATTATGTCCGCAGTGCACACGCGGAGAGTTATGTTTATTAAAGAGTCGTATTTATGTATCGTATACTTTTTATAAGTGTTTTTATTGCGTTATTTCGGCCGATGGATAAGAATTTTATTTTCTAACATATCTAAATACATCCTAGAAAGTCTCGTAGAACTTTGTTCCGAATGGTAAAATCAGTCCTGTTTTAAGCATATCATCTGATCCAGATGTGCGTACTATGGAATCGAACTTTAACCTTGCATGTCAACCCTTTCTTAATAGACCATTGATGCTTTCTAATTATAGAAATATTTTATATCGACAATTTAATATATTCACATAATATTTGAAAAACTAATCAAAAACAAAGTTATAATTATATTTAATAAAAATAATTTTTTTGTTATTTTTATATTTATTAAATAACACTATCGGCCGAATACTGAAACGTCACTTAAATATTTAAGTCCAACTCAACTATTTGAGATGCCGTTAAATTAAAATTTCGCATACTCATACGATTCATCAGAGTCATTTTTGAGCATCACTCAAATTTGAGAGTGATTCAAAATAAGTAGCCTTATGCAACTCAAATCAATCTTTTATCCTCTATCAAAAAAAATATGGTCGCCGCCCGCCTGTCAGATATCTTCTGTAACGCTGCGTCGTCTGTCCGGTGACGTCACTAGATTTTCCTTCAACAATATTTAATTCCATCCTAAACATAGAATAGCTGAACCATTTTGGCTACAAGCTGATTTCCGCGTGGGCAAAAACAGTTCAGGAAGGAAATGTTCAATTCAACCGTAAGACTTATAATAAAGTGTAGCGATTATACTAGACAGCACGTTTCCATCTCTGATATTGTCTGCGCCTTGTCTATAAAGTTCGTACCCTTAAAATTTTCTTCATTGAACATTTAAGCATAAGTTATCAGCTGATCATAGGTAATTTAATTTCAAACAGATTTTATACGGAATTGTAGCAATTCTAATTAAGATTCCAGATTAATCACAGATAAATATTTTAACTGGAAAATTCCTGGGTCATTTGTGAGACAAAAATAGCAGATGATTACAATTCACGACATCAAATAAAATGTACGTCACAGCGATCAGCTGGACTTACTTGGATATTTATATGAAATAGTGTTCATGCAGTGGTAGATAACATCATTTGAGGAAAAATCTTATGAATTTGCATGAACCGGACTTTGTTTTATAACTCTTATTCTCTAAATGTTATTATTGATAACACTAAAATATGTCAGTAGCTAAGACAATATTGCTTGACAACCAGAGGGGAAAAACACATTGAACAATTTTGTCTTTTTGTTTTTGTATTGATACATTAAATAGTAGTATCTTAGCATTGTTATAGCTTTTCTAGATCAAATACCAATAAAGTACATCACTGCAACACATTGCAACCTCCAGTTTTTTCCCTATGAACACATAAAATACGAAAAATAGTATCCTATTATGATTCACGCGGTATCACGTAGTGTAGTGATGCGTCACGAAAAGGACTATGTACGTGACATCGGACGGTGCTGCTTAGAAACTAATGAAAAGGTGACAAACGGTTACGACTTAATAGATTCTGGAGTACAAACTTATAATAGTGATCGATATGAAAAACTTAAGCATAGACAGGATAGGTTAATACACGCCCGCCACGGTAGCATGCGTAAGCGATCCCGTGGCGCCCGCCGAGAGACGGAGAGGGTACCGCTGGTTTTTTAGTGGGTAAACCCGGTGGATCTGGGCGTACTCGGCTTCCAGAAAACCGGGGATTCTCACACCCCCCCCCACTTTACATCACGTGGGGGGAAGCGCGTAAAGCGTTTTTCCAGCGAAAAAAAAAGGCTAATACTCATGGAAGGGAATTTTATAGAACAATAAAGAAGCCACACGAAAATTGTAATGGAATTTTGATTGTGATACCGCGTGGAATATAAATTTATAGATACATATACACACAAAAATGCAAAAATCGTTTAAGTAATTAAAAGATAAATTTGATTTAATAAACCAAATTCATGGAAAATACGCTCGTGGAGATTACATAGCTTAAACATAATAAGACCTTGACTCAAATATCTGAATTAATTGTTGTATTTCATGTGTAATTATATAAATTATTTATTCTATTGGGTAATTATTGCTTTAATAATTTTATTAAATCACTCATTGAGGGATATCTTACGTTATTTTCAGTTTATCTCTTCATTGGTGAACAGTAATAAATAATTTTGATAGTTATTTTTAATCAACATTGGTGGTAGAACTTTGTAAACCAGTACCCAGTCGATCGACTGGTTACTGTATACTGTTCGTATTCATTTCATCCTACTGGTAACAGTAACGGTAACGTAAATAGTATGTTCGATTTTGTATGAGTTTAAAGGGCGAGTTTATTTTGGCGCAAGGGTTATAATGTCGTAATATGACATAAACTTGGGGGTAGGGCTTTGTGCAAGCCTGTCTGGGTAGGTACCACCCCCTCATCAGTTATGCTACCGCCAAACATGAGTACAGAACAGAAGGGTGAGTGAACCAGTGTAACTTAAAGGCACAAGGGACATAATATCTTAGTTCCCAAGGTTAGTGGCGCATTAACGATTTAAGGAATAGTTAATATTTCTTACAGCGTCATTGTCTATGGGTAATGTGACCACTTACCACCAGGTGGCCCATATGCTAGTCCGCCAACCTATACCATAAAAAAAAAATTGGGATGATTGCAATTGGTGTATGGGCTACAGTTTGTGTTATTATGTATTATGTTGTATAGTCACATGTGTTACAATAAATTCCATTTACATATTCAGGAATCTTGATAGCGCGTGAAAACTGAAAATTAGATAGATAGATTTACATTTATAAGTGAAATTACATACTCTTCGAAATAATATAAAGTTTGTTCAACGTACTACTTCATCCCTACTAATATTATAAGTGTGAAACTATTACCTCTTTAAGCTTAAACCTTAGAATCGATTTAGATGAGATTTGGTATGTTGAATAGTTTGTGCCCCGAGAAAAGACATAGATCCCTTTTAATTTCAACCTATGGAGTCAAAATGGGGGATGGCTTCGATGCTTTAAGTTTGTAAATTTCGCGCAGGTAAATTCGCGTGTTAGTATTAATGTAGTATTTAATTGTTTTGTTTTTGCAGTGTTAAGAACGGAGTCGTATGGACACGTTAGGTTAAAAATGACGATGGTTTCGAAAGACCTGCGGAAACTGGGCTACGATAACATGGCGCCTGTATTGAAAATGTAGATAATGCAGTTCAATTAAAAATTACCCATATCAAACAGTTGTTTTATACTTGAGTGAATAAAATATTTATTTGACGTCACTTTTTTATTTTATTGTATACTCGTAAATGTTATCGTTATGAATTCTTTGTTGCTTAAGTGGCTATCTTGATAGCTGCAGTTATGGAAGTCCCCGGAAGATGTAACTTATACGTCAGCTGCCCAAAGCTCAACTGATACAACAATGTATGACAGATATAAGCAACTTTAATGGTCTATAAAAGATTCGACGTAAAATGGAAGTTTAGTGACACTATATGTCACATAATATAACTTGTGTATTGATACAAATTATAGTATATCTTCGCCATAAGTCAAATACTTCCAATATGTCATGTTATTGTAGTTATAATGACATTCTTGTATCATATTTTCTTCATTTCGATTTACTTTTTGAATCTTAAAGATAATTTAACGAGACTTTAGAGGTACCTTTACATAATAGAAAAAATGTTTTTAAAAATCGTACCTATGTTAATTGCGCTTCCTCGACATTGAAATTAATTCTAAGTCAACAATAATTAATATTTTTCTATGTCAGCCCCTATAGTATGTGCCGAGGTTGAAATAATTTATGTTTGAGATAAAGGTTTTGTTTGTACCAGATTAACGGCTCATTAAACATACGATGTCTTCTAATGTTTTGTTTTTGTCACGAAATATAAATGTACGATTATGACATAAACGGTAAAAGTCGTAAAATGTTATCGTGCATATTCAGGGAAAGCGTATTAAAAGTATAGAGCTAAATATATTCTGACAGTGCAGTAGGAGGCTATGTACCGCCATAAGCCAATAGGATGGCGACACGTCACAGCTAGAGATTAAGCACGGGTTGTATACAAAGACATAATAAAAATAATTCAAAGGCAAGTTAACACTAAAAAATATATAGGGCTGTTATTTAAAAAGTCAAAAAAAATCGCAATCTTTTCCAAGCAACCTTATCTAAGCTACAGGAACTAAGAGATTTATGAAGTCCACACAATACAAGCAAGACGTTAGACCAATTAAGCATACACGGGCAACCCGGTCCACAATGAATACTCATTGTAGATAGTTGCTTAATTTGCAAAGTATGTTTCCATTACATAAAAGTAACTAGGTATTAAATACTTCTTAAAATGTTAATATTACAATCTTAGATTTGCAAGAGAAAATATTAAGTATAAGAAAGCTAATAAAAACATACTTTGTATTACAATTACTTTTGTGTCTACTTACATATGAAGATGTAAAGTATAATAAAAGTTTATGTACTTCCAAATATATACTAATATTATAAATGTGACAGTTATTCTGTCTGTCGCTCTTTCACTATCAAACCACTGAACTGAATTTGATGAAATTTGGTATGAAGCATATTTGAACTCCAAGGAAATAAGGACATAGGCTACTTTTTGACCACTAACCTAACACATGACAACCAAATCCCTAAGACGAGCGAAGCCGTGGGCGACAACTAGTGGTAAATAATTGTACTGAAGGTAGCTTTGGAATACAAAATAAAGGTTTAATTTTAATAAATAAATAAACAAACAAATATTGTGTGCTAATTGTGTGTGTAAATCTCATTGTCGTTGGGACACAATCAGCGGCAGCATCATGTCACTTGGCAGTAGGCACCACCAGATTTCCAAACATGGACCCAGGTGTAATTAAAGTCTATGTTCAGAGCTGTCAAGTAGGTAATGAAAAATAGTAAATACTGAAGCGTTGGTAATTATAATGTATTTATTTCTTTTATTCAGATGAGTGTATACATTTATCAAAATAATTGTGATACAATAATATATATCTATGTAAGAGTCGAGATATCCCAGTGGTTAGAACCCAGGCAAGCACCGCTGATTCATGTGGTTAATTTGTCTTTACAAATCATCTCGTGCTCAGCGGTGAAGGAAAACATCGTGAGGAAACCTGCATGTGACAAATTTCATAGAAATTCTGCCACATGTGTATTCCACCAACCCGTATTGGAACAGCGTGGTGGAATATGTTCCAAACCTTCTCCTCAAAGGGAGAGGAGGCCTTTAGCTCAGCAGTGGGAATTTACAGGCTGTTGTTGTTGTTGTTGTTGTTGTTATATATTTATCAAAATAATTTTGATATAATAATATATATGTATGTAATGATTACAGTTTTCCTCCAAAGAGTTGGAATTAAGTAAGAAAACAATTAAATGCCACTTTAAACATAATTAAAATGCCTCGATTACAATTTATCTTACAGTAACCTGAACCACTTAGATATCATCATTACATAGTATTAAACTAAGTCTGATTGTCCCTGTGTATACCTACAGATATTTAAAATTACCCAACGGATATTGATAGACAGAGTGTCAAGAGAAAAGTTTATATGTGTCATACATGAAAATTATAGTAGAGAAACACTGATAATTTTAGAGGTTTCTAATGTGATTTCATAAATAAAAACATTCTTTTGCTTATAAAACAAACGCTAGCTTAACCCTACGAGTCTTACGAGATCGATTACAATAATGTAATACAGTACTCTCTGTACACCTTAAAAAAAATTTCAAAATCAACGTTTATCACTTAAGGATAATCCACAATAGCCATGTTTTAACTTTTATTTAGACTGAGAAAAAATAGCTTATTTTATGTATTCCTTTCCAATAGAGTACCTAAGAAACCAGAGCGTTTCATATAGATATATGGCCTTACACTAATTAATTTAAATGAATATCTCGCAGATATTACAGATTTAAAATTTCGGGACAAAAAAATTGAGAACGTTGTATAAAATACATTCTGTTCATTAATTTATTTAGTATCATCATTGCACCCGTGTGAAGCCGGGGCGGGTAGCTATTGTAATTTATAAAAATATATGAGGCAGATAAGAATTCGCTACAATTAATTTTGAGTAAATTCACAAACAAACCGGTATCAGTGTCGATTCAAATAATCCAAGTTCAGGTAATAAGCCAATTTATATTATTATATAGAAACTGCACAATGTGCAAGCATAAATATGACGGCATAAGAGAGCGTTATGCTGTTTGCTGTTACGGAATTTGAGTCTTACCTTCAAAGCGCGCCAATAGACTATCACATTAAGAATATTTTAATAAATAACAAAACATATAAAACCTTTTTTGATTCAATTCTTAGTTTAAGAATTGAAACCTTTTTTGAAACATATGTCAAACATAAGTCATGGGATATTTTGATGTAATACCGTTTTTTTTTAATTTCTAGTCCAAGATGTCAAATGATTTAGCCATTAAACGCTGATCAATTATTGTATCTAGTTCTGTATAATCGCCTGCTGTTCTTAATGAATAGATAAAGTGTTTCGCGACATTGAACCAAATGTTATTTTAACTGTCTCTTAATTAACACAAATTCAAGGTTATACTGATAATATTTTACGTTGTATATATTTCGTGAAAAAGATTAACTACTGAGTTTTGTGTCGGGTTTTCTCAATAGTAAGTATCTACTAAGTTCATACCGTTCGGTGGTACATTTTACAATCATACTTAATCCAATCAACAATTAAAAAATCAATAATTATTTTTTTATATTATTGAATAAAACGATTTGAATTTTCGTTAATTAAATTTTAATAGAAAAAAACAATATATTTTGCTTAATTAAAGTTATTAATATCGGGATATTTTCGACAGTCTCGTGAACAAGACATTCGTAGATAATGTCGAAATATCGAGCAACCAAAAAAAAAACATGGTAAATATCCCGTAATTAATAACTTTAATAATAAAAATAACCATGTTAATTTAAAATCTTAAATATATTTTGTTATTCTATTTGCAGCACAGGTGCAGTTGAATTTAAACAGACATTTTATGTCGAAACAGATATATATAATAGATACTTAAAAACATATCCAATTTGTTATTTACTATATTGGTACCTGTATTATATTTCAAATACGTATATATGTGTATAGGTAAGTCATCTTTCAAGAGTCATCGATTTGAATTAATTGCAAGTCATAATACTGTCATAAAATTTTGTTCAATTAACAAGTTTTATCAGAACTGTGGGTAGTCGTAGGTGATAAACATGATGATATTGGTAAATTATAAACAGAAAACTAAGATATTTTTCCTTCCTATTTAAAATGAAAATGTGAGTATCATTATTTTTATACAACATAGTCAAACAAAAAAATATCAAGCAATTGTTACATCGCAAATGCGACACAAATCTTAGGAGCTAAGATGTTATTTCTCTTGTGCCGGTAATTACACTGGCTCACTCACCTATTATCGGAAATTATAAGTTTCTCGCTGAAATATGCGATGAGTGGAACCTATCGATTTGTAGTAGGGCTTGCACAAAGCCCTACCACAAATAGAGTATGAGAAAAATAAACAAATTACCTATGAAATAACTTACTTAATAAAATAGTGCGGTTTGCATTCGTACCTACCGCGACGTATGTGACACGCCCACGAAACCCGCATAGGGAAATTATATGTAATTCCCATTTACTTACGTATGTAGGTGCGTGATGAAATATTTCATATTTGAGATGAGAGATAATTCTCTTATTACGATCATTTCTTTCAGATATTATTGGTTATAAATAAACAAATTTGACAGGAAATTGACGCGGTATCATTGATAGAGAGTTGATTAATCTATGATTTTTCTTTTTCTTTATGGATATGCGAAAAAATGGCATTTTGAACTTCGATAAAACATTTACAAGTTTAAGTAAATCATAATATATTGTTCATGATCATATGATATGATCACAAATATTGTTGTAGGTATTAAAAATATGTATTTATTAATCATAAAATAATAATAACGCACAATTTAGCTGGTTGATGTTAGTAAGCTCACGTGTTATATGTGTATGAAGTGTATAGTAGACACAGTAACAGCTTGTAAATTTTCCATTGCTGGGCTAAAGCTTCTTCATCCATTAAGAAGAGGGCTTGGACCATATTCCACCACGCTGTTCCAAATTCCAATGCGGGTTGGTAGAATGCTCATGTGGCAGAATTTCGATGAAATTAGACACATGCAGGTTTCCTCACGATGTTTTCCTTCACCACCGAGAACGAGATGAATTATACACACAAATTAAAATAAAATAAAGTATGTAATTGGTTTGATATATGGAAATATTAATTAGACCTTATTATTATTCAAAGAATGGCTTAACATGGGTTGTCATTATAAAAAAATACGTCCAAGAAATGAAAAAAAAAAGATCGTTATAAATAGTTGATCGAATTAAATAGTTCGTCTGATTTATATGTATCTGTATTTTTATGTCTCTTCAGTTGCTTACTTTTGTATAACACTTTCTATTAGAACTATGAAATAAATCCTTCACCGGCTTTGATTATTTACATTTGTAGGGAGAATGTCAAAGCTGAAACGCGTCGACATTCAAAAGTCGCTATTTGTTGGCCACACGCACACTAGTAAAGCTTCAGGCAATCAAGATAGTAGAATAAGTCGTTTGTTTTAATTATAGTGCGACACATATATAAATAATCTAAGTACACAGATTTTTTAGAAGCAACCTTATATACTTGTACTTATTTCGTTTTTTGTTTATTTTTAAAACTAGTTTTTTAATTATTATTATTTTTGTTTTTATGTTGATTTTGTACTTAATTATATGATAAGAAATAATTTCCAACAACTCCAAAATATCTGTCAGAAATCTTTTGTAGGAAATAAATTATTGGTAGGTTTTTTTTTGTTGGTGTGTATACAAAATTTATTTTAATCAAAGCAAAAGTTGTACATAAAATGCAATGCAGAATAAAAACATGATTTACGCAAGAATTAAAAAAAAATTACGTGTATAGTTACATATACATATATTAATAAATAAGACTTTAATAAATTAATATCCAAAAAATATTTACAGATAAAGATTATAGCCAAGCTTTCAAACGTACTCCCATTCAAGGGAGAAAAAGCATAGCTTTTAATTCGAATCGACCTTAAGAAACGACACAGTTACGTCATTAAAGTCATGAGATAATTATCAAAATCGCTACATTACCGTTACAGTATTGTGCTATATAATTTTACCAAAAACATGTCAATTCAAAATCAATAATGCGTCATAGCAATAGTCACTAAAATGTTCAGTCATCTCAAATAAATACCAAAAACATAGATAATATGAAATAGAAAAAAAATAGATAATATGTCTCATCTACAACGAGTAATAATCACTTTTGTGAACGAGCTTACCGACCATTAGCCGCTTATCATTATCAATGAAGTTACCTGTAACCTGCGCAAGCGCATCACTTTATATCGGCAATCATTTAATGCGGTATAAACAGTCGCTGTCCGACCAACGTCCGTGATACACGTTCCGTAGCGAAACAATGACATAAATTGTATCAGTAACGATAATAATTATCGAAATATATTGTGTCAGTGACAGTATTTAGTGCCGAACAATTAACTAAGGTATGTACATTTGTATTTTGACTATTATTTTATATATATAATAAATACTTTTTTCATTAATACTTCTTTTAAACTATTATGAATTTACAGGAATTTATTAGTCATTATTAATCTAAATATTTATCAGCTTCTGTTCTATTTATTGTATATATTTGTATTCTATATATAAATAATGTTCCTTTTAAATAACCTAGATACTTAAAATAAATATATAAAAATCGACTAGGAAGTGCATATGAATTAAATGTTCGAGTGAATATTTTGAATAATTTTATATTTTTATACAACAACAACAACAGCCGGGCAACACTGCTGGGCAAAAGGCCTCCTCTCCCTTTGAGGAGAAGGTTTGGAACATATTCCACCACGCTGTTCCAATGCGGGTTGGTGGAATATACATGTGGCAGAATTTCTATGAAATTAGTCACATGCAGGTTTCCTCACGATGTTTTCCTTCACCGCTGAGCACGAGATATAAAGACAAATTAAGCACATGAATCAGCGGTGCTTGCCTGGGTTTGAACCCGCAATCATCGGTTAAGATGCACGCGTAATTCATTGTCATTGAAGGCGCGATTGTATAGGTACACTCTCTGTAAATGTTAGATATAATATTATAAAAAATAATCGAATTATCACTATACACAACAAACAGTTAAAATTCATCTTATGGTTAGTAATTCAGCTGTAACCAAATAAGCGTCACTAATTTTAGATTTACAAACATTAATTTAATGTTTTATATTTTCCTATATATTTCTTGTATATGTAACATCTAAAAATATAAATTAAAAAAGTACCTATGTTATCATTTCTATCTATGCACTCCGATTTTTGCACTATATGACAACACTCTAAAGATATGATAATGATAATGAATATGATTATTTGAGGAAAAAAAAAAACAAAACAAAAAAGGTTCGAGCAAAATAGGTTACAATGAAGAATACAAACACAAAAAAACAGTTAACTTAAATACCTTTGAGATTCTCAATATTACTTTTACATAATTTTCATAAAACGAACAGACGATATTTGAAAATTAGATGACACCGATTTAGTATTACGTATAAACAATTACAATATATTTTTTTTTAAATTATTTTATTTGTTATTATAAATTAACTGTATCTGTTTTAAGATCTGTTCAGATATCGAATTAAATACCCGAATAAATATAAGTTGTTGAATAGTAATATTTCTTTTTTTTCTGGTACAAACAAAGTTTTTCATCGATTTTATATTTAGAGATTTATTTTTATATAGTGGTAATCCGGTCCCTGTAATCCGACATCGTCTTTTACATATTTATATTTTAAATATCACTTGTAATAAAACAGACTTTGAAATTTATATATGTAATTGAGAAATATTTTAAAATACTATAAATTAAAAAAATCTTTTCTATTGCCATCTCGTGAGAACGAGTATCACTTATGTCAATAATTTGGCGGGATATTTAATTTTAATTAATATTTAGAGGGATGCGCTTTCAGGGGCGAATAGCTGCTATATTCGGGTATGTCATACATATGTCAATGAAAATAGATTATCGTTCGATTCAATAAAAAAATTTATATAAAAAAGATCAACCATTTTGTCAGGTTTGTCATTTTGTAATATAATGATATGAAAATTTTACTCTTGAAATATTCAACAGTGTGGATTAAGAAAAAAAATAATGAGCGTTTAAATCGGTATACTAACTACACCTATTACTAATTCTATGCTTCAATCCACTACGTGTGTCTTTGTTTTTTTTTATCATAGCGCGATAAAAAGTTGCCTAAGGATACATAATAAACATCTCAGTTTTTATTTTTTAAATCGATCGAGTTATTTTTTGTTACATAAAAGCATAGTTAATTAAAGAATAAAATAAAAATGTGTTATTCGTGTAGCTGCTAATTATGCAAGCATATAATATGAAACACATACAGATTTTTAAGATAACCGAATAAGGAAAAGGATAAAAAAAATGTGTGTATGTAATATTTAAAAATGACCTTATATGATAAAGCAAATTTTATGTTATTAAATAATTATAAAAAGAACAGATATAAAATAATCTTATTTTTTTATTTTAATCTTAGTTATAATATGGCAAACTTGTGCTACTTCAGTTGTAAGTTCATTCGTTCGAACCAATTACATAAATAACGAACTTATAGTCTACAATGGCTCCAGGGTTTTTTTTATGATTAAACAATTAATAAAAAAAGGGTGTATACAGGTAGGGAAATACTTTTTGGAACATAATGATTAATACCTTTTGTATCTGTAACTACTAGTTACAGATACAAAAGGTACTGCCTGAATCATTTGGTGCCTAGTTACTAACTACGATCGTAACGTACGTCGAACACTCTGCTTAGTATAAATTAAAAATGAACTATTTTAATTTTTTCAAATATCATGCAATATTTAGACTTCGAATTTTAAATAAGCTAGTTCTGGTTAAAATGGATTATTAGTAAGAACTAATGTGTTTTTGTATACTAATATGATAAGGACGGTGAGGATATAAAATTAAATCCCCAGCGGCGAGGCCGGCGGGCACTGGCTTACGATAGACATATAAAAAATAATAAAAAAAATACAGACGAATTGATAAACTCCTCCTTTTTGAAGTCGGTTGAAAATAAAAAGTATATTTTAAAAATATATACAATTAAGTTCAGTTTGGTACTAATTTATTATATTATTTCTAATCATTTTTTAATCACTGTCAGTAGGATTTTTATACAGTATTTTAATGTTTATAATAATTACGAGTATTGAAAATAATTTAATACTCATAAATATAGTTGCTCCGTTATATAAAACGAGTCATACTATCCATTTCATTCTTTGTAATGTTTCTAATGTTTAAATAAAACATATTTCCATTAGATATTTATTTTATTTCGCCTTGACACTATAATAGATTGGTAAAAACTGCACGTTTTTCACTCTTGCAGCTGTGATTTATATGGCTAATTTGTTCGACGTCAGTGTTGCTGATAGTAAAAACTACGGAACTTTGTGTTCTAGATAAAACAAAAACTTTATTTAATACGCTTTTTAGTTTTTAGTACATACTAAAATTACGTTACATATATTTTATTTTTAATATGCGATTCAAGTTACAGATTATTATTTATAATAATATACATAATTGAAAATAATATATAGTCGTTATACAAAATCCAATTTAAAATAGTCTCTCCTGGTTCGTACCCGACGCAAAGCTGCCCATAATGCAGGCTGCATTTCCACGCTGTACGGCAATTGACAACCTCTGCGCCAGGTAGGACCCGGAGTGACTGTCAAATTATTATTATTATTTATAATTGAATTCGTTAATTTTAGTGATTGAACAGTTGTCATATATGCGGTCTTTGCGAATATAATTTAAAAAAAAAATAGTCTGACGTCACAAATAAAGCGGTTTAAGTTAAATCATTTTCAGAATCCGCATCCAAATTACATCGTACGAGATCGGTTTATTTTACTAGAGTTTTTTTTTTTTTAATTTCATGCGTTAATCTTTCGTTAACTTTGGGCTTTTTTATCTATTACGCCTGATTGCTTGGCCGTATATTGAAGGACGTGGTTAAGACTCGCCATTATAAAACATATATTCACACAAAATTCCTGGCGTGCTAATGAATGATTAAAATACTAGCATTACTAGAAGTAATTTAGAAAAAAATATGTTCTTGGATATTACTTTGCATATTAATTGGTTTTACTATATTTTTAGTATTAGTAGTAGTAATTAACAGTTATTCGGTGTTTCGCTTAAAAGGAAAGCTTTGCCAATATTTGCACAAGGGACATATCTCAAATCTTGAGGTAGGTCATTGATTGTGTTATAAATATTTCTTACATTGGAAATGCTTATCATATATACGTCGCCATGTATAGGTTTAACACAGCGTGATTATACGTATGTATGTGTAGGGAATGGATGACTTCTACTATTTAATTGTGCTAGAGTGGAGACCGCGCTGAGAGAAACAAAGTGCAGGTGTCTTGTGACGTCAAAGGAGACCAACGATTTAAGAAAAAATACAGTCAAATTAAAAACTTCTTCCTTTTTTAAGTTGGTTAAATGTTGCATAGTTCCGGGCTGTCCAAGATCGGGTTAGGAGAGGTGTTCGTTCAGATATTGATGGTAAAAGGCCGGAAAATGTATCACATGTATATATGTATATGTTAAAATCAATAAATTAATTATTGTGTATCAATATCATTTTCTTTTACCGCCTTCTTGTTGCTTATGTTATATATGAAGGATATAAATGTATTGATACCTACTTATGACGGTAAATTATGGTATTCTTAATAGAACCAGAAATGACTATGAGTTATGTAAAAATATATAAAATATACTATATAAGACAGAAAGTCGGATCGATAAAGACGAAATCGATTCGCATTGCTAAAATGGTCCGGCAACTGCGTATAGTACGACACAACATAGATGTAGCATCGGCAAAATTCGTAAAACCGATCACATCCGAATTAAGTACGCTATCCCAAATTATCAATATTTATTTCTTATGTGAATATGATCTTTACACAAAAATAATAACTGGCAATATCCTACGACCGATATTTGCCAATTTGACACGTCGATTTACATGCACTTGCTTTCTCGGGATGAACTAACGCGAGAATCTATAGCAACGAATAGCGTCGAATGGCTCGATAGGAAGCTATTGATTGTATAAATCGGCAGAAATCGGTTTTATTGAATTTGCCGATGCTACATCTAAGTTGTGTAGTACTATACCTAATTATGTAAATCTCCTTCTTAATATTTAGTATTTAATGTTATGTAATGTATCAGACCACCGAATTGTGACTTAAAAGCATTTTTATTGGTAATTACAAATTAAAGCTTAAATATTTCGTATATTTGATTTTTTTTATTTTTTTTTATGGCTTAGTTGGCAAAAAAGCAGGAGGCTCATCTGATGGAAAGTGACTACCACCGCCCATGGACATCTGCAACACCAGGGGGCTTGCAGGTGCGTTGCCGGGCTTTCAAAAAGGAGTACGCTCTTTTCTTGAAGGTTCCCATGTCGTATCGGTTCGGAAAAACCGCCGGTGAAAGCTGGTTCCACAAAGCGGTTGTGCGAGGCAGAAAATGTCTGAGAAATCGCGCTGTTGTGGATTTTCGGACATCAAGGTGGTGCGGGTGAAACTTAGAATTTTGGCGAGATGTCCGAAGGTGAATTTCAGCAGCCGGGATTAATCCGAACAATTCCTCGGAACATTCCCCGTGAAAGAACCGTTACAAATTAATTTATATTCAAGAATTATTACAATTTGATTAACTGATCAACTACAATACTTATTGTTTAATATTTATTGTATCGAAAGATCGTAATTATATTTATACAACTGTTTCGATCTTTATCAATAAATATTAATAAGTTTAAGCTTAGGTAAGAATTATCACTCATCATTATAATATATAATACACGACGATTTACTTGACCTTATTCTAAAAAAAAATGGCGAATAAAACTCAATACATTATACCTTAGTAAGTTCGTTACTATTATTATCAATATATTTGTATAAATTAGTATATAAGTAGTACAATATTTTGATCTATCTTGTAGGGTTCAGCCATCGTTTGCAAACTAAACGTAAAAAAGTGTTTATATACAACATGACATTAAAACTTCTAAAATTATCACTATTTCTCTTCTACATTATGTATATATTATACATATAAACTTTTCTTTTGAATCACTCTATCTATTAAAACGCATCAAAATCTGATGTATAATTTTAAAAGTCTAGGCATACACGAGTCAGACAGACACGGATAAACGACTTTGTATTATGCTACGTAATAATGATACGATGGTTGAAATGTAATAAAATCGATAGTAGGTATGCGCCGAAGATATATGGGAAAAATCGGACGAATTTTTAGCATCCTTCCTTGAAGGCTGGCAATGCACCTGTAAGCCCCTGGTGTTGCAAATCCGTCTATCACATCATAAAAAATGACAAAATTTCAACCAAATCAAATCCTTATGTGTGTAAAATAAGTTGGCCAAATTTTTTAAAAAGCGTATATTTTTAATTCACAAAAGTTTCTGATATAATTTAACATGTGAGCATTTATTATCAAATCCTCTTATCTAACGTTATCTCAACGATCTCGTGTGATTGACGTGTTGTTCAACCGACCCACAATCCACATCACAGTTTCGAAAGTCACGATCGATCACATAAACATTCTATTTATATTTTTATGCGAAACAAAAAGTAAATTATACAAGTTTATGTAACATTTTTATTACATATAAAAATTTAAATTAAAAATGTGCTCGTAATTAAAAATGGTAAAAGTTACTTAAGTGAAGAAATTAACTATTTGTAAAGAAATCATCTTTTTTTTATGGAATAGGTTGGTGGACGAGCATATGGGCTACCTGATGGTAAGTGATCACCCATAGACAATGACGCTGTAAGAAATAGTAACTATTCCTTACATCGTCAATGCGCCACCAACCTTGGGAACTTAGATGCTTTGTCCCTTGTGCCTGTAGTCACACTGGCTCACTCACCCTTCAAACCGGAACACAACAATACTGCGTACTGTTGTGTAGCGGTAGAATGGCTGATGAGTGGGTGGTACCTACCCAGACGGGCTCGCACAAAGCCCTACCACCAAGTAATCTAATATCTAATCTTATAGTAAACCTTGCGTTAAATCGTGATAAGTCGAGGCCAGTCCTCATCTCTTGAATAAAATAGACTTCTATGAACCTCACGCCATTAGATCGTATTGTAGATTTATATCTCGAGATTTTAAATGATACCACTTATTATATTCTCCTCTCGGTCCCTCCTTCCTTTACTCATCTAAACTTATACACACTTCATTTGCGAATTACGAGGCATTAAGCATATTGATATCAGTGACCCCATTAAACAGGCTTTTTATGTCTTATATTAAATTAAGTATATGTGGTGTTTTAATTTCGCACTATAATTTATTATACTGAGCCGAGATGGCCCAGTTGTAAAACCGTGATAATGATATGATGATTGTGAAAATCCGGGCAAGCTTTTGAAGTTTCATGTGAGAGGTCACTAGGACCTCTTCCTCTACGGTAAAGTAAAAATTTAGACGAAAATATGCCACCTTATCCGCCAATCCGCAGTAGAGCAGTGAGGTGAAATTGAATCTTAATCTCCTCTTCGAAAGGATACCTTATCGTTTATTGTATAAATAACATTTTATAATAATAAACTTGGAATATCAATGATAACGATAACATTCTTAAAATCTGATATTACAAAAAGTAAGAATAAAATATTCGAACAAATTATAAAACTAAGTCTAAGTCGTATAACAAAAAAATACACGTTTTGTTATACGACTTATTACTCTATAAAATCGGCCTCATGATATCTTTGTGTCAATAACCTCTTTTGATACTTGTAGTTAACAAGTTATAACTAATTATTTTACTTTAAGAACTTACACGTACGAGGATTTGGTTAGCAACGGGTTTGGTTGATACAGAAACAATTATGTAATTAAATATTAGTTGATTATTTAATCAACATTGGAGCAAATACAATGATTATACAAATTATTTCTTATAGCATACGCATGTTGGGTAAATATATTTAACGGTAAGTGGTCACCAGTGCCTTGATACTGGCACTGCAGATCAACTTTTATATCGTTCAACGGAGGGCACATAGGCAGATAGGGCAAGACAATGTCTGCCGTTTCGCTATTTTTTTATGAAAACAGTTTTATTTACTTAGTAGACAATAATAATATGATAAGAAATCTTTTATCACTGTTTAAATAACTATGAGAGTATTTAAAATGTTTTGTTTATATATGTATGACTTTTCCTAACAATTGTGAATCATAATAATATACTAGCGGCAATTGGAATAAGGGTTCAACTTCAATAACATAAGACTTTCATACAAACTTTCAATCCTTGTTTTACCGCCTTAGGGTGGAGTTTCGTGAAATTGTTTCTTAATTGAAGTCTACATCGTATAAGGAACCTGCCAAATATCAAATTTGTAGATGTAGTTTCTGATATTCCGTTTTTAATCAGTGAGTGGTATCGTTCTACAATAATTAAATTATTATTTCTTTTTCTCACACCGTTTTGTAACACGATGAATACATAGAAATACTTCAATAACTACACTAATGTAGCCCATTCCAATTACATGTACTTACACATCATGTGTAAGAAGAGAATACAAACAGTTCTAAGAATTAAGGTCTAGTACTATAACCCACGATATTTATCCCTTCTAATTAATGTATATAGTTTCTAATTACTCCGTACGATTGTATGTTATGATTTTTTACGAGTATACTGTCGAGATATTGAAAAATATAGTGACAAATGCTAGTTTGTCAAACCATACAATTGTAGGTGTTTGCGTTTATTTATTGAAATGTTAAATAGTAGCACAAAAATATACTTTATTGGTAAGGCAACTGGACGAAAGCCTTTCTAGGCTACACAGACATATTGTTCCTTTAATTTTTCGCTCGAGTTCGAATAATTTCACAGATTTAACTAAAAGTCATATATAAACACGCTGCACAAAAAAAACAAAACATGCTAAATACTCTCATAGTTATTTAAACATTGATAAAATATTTCTTATCATATTATTATTGTCTAAATAAGTTGGCGGTGGAAACTCATATGTATTTTCTATTTTATTTTGTTTAAGCTCTGTATATTTTAAGTATAATTATTATATTTAGATGTAATGTTGTTAAATAATAATTATGCTGATCTAACAAAAAATATACAAAAAAAAATTGTTTAGTGACCTATTTGGATTTAAACATTATTCTGGCAGGCTAAAAATGCAATTATGATTTTATTCTATATCTAGATAGACAGACAAAGGTGAAAACGTGTCGAAATAAATAGTTGCCAACTCTTACTTCTTGCCTACTAAGTACATAGTTGTTTTAGTTCTTATGTAGTACGACCCTCGATTTAATATAAATATTGTATGGTGCAAATCTTTTTCATCAATGAAAGGATTTTAGCTTCGATTAATGCAATAATTTTGACAATTAATGAAGGTCTTTCCCATTTTTATATAACGTTACAAATTATTTAAAAAAAATGAGATATTTCCACTATTTGTTCGTGTGTAAAATTACTTCCGTGATTTAAATCATTCTAAAATTCTTTGTTTTATTTTAGAATGTGTTCTTTGAAAATTAAGTAATAGAAGGATCCAATCTTATAAAAACTTTCCTCGCTACTTCCCTAAATACAGGGTAATAGGGGATTATTCGCGATAATTTCAATCCCCTTATATTATGATGCAAAGGTGAACCATTTTTGATGAACCAATACACGATTATACGACGGTAAATAAAAAAAAGAAAATTTATTTTCGATATTCGATAATGATATAAATATTTTATTTGGAAGAAAGTTTTTTTATATATTGGACAAGTGATGAATATACGCTTTCTTAAAATAAAAGTTTTAGTAATATTTGCGTCATAGTCCTTGTATATGATTTGCATGAAAAATTAATTTATGAGGTAAGCGGTCGAAGTATGAATTAGTAGACGGTTAAAAAAAAACATCCTCGTTTTTAGTAAAGGAATCAAGCTTAACGGCAACGGATTATAAAACTTATGTTAATAATATTTACTATGGGAATATTCATAGTTTTAAACTTAGATTTGAAGTATTAAAGCAGAAATTTGGTTAAGCGGTTTGGTCATGAAAGAGCGACATACAGACAGACAGAGTTACTTTCGCATTTATAATATTAATATATATTATGTTGTCTCAAGTATTAGTAAATATTTCGAAAAATATTATTTGTAAATAAATAAATTAATTAATTAAGTTATACATTATAAATGATCGTAATTATTTATCCATTTATTTATCATTAGGAATAAGTTTATTTATATCAGGTCGTCTTATAGCAAATAGCCGCCAATAATTAACATATGTAACAAAAAACTCAATACGGACCTCTTTAATCTTAGTCTCGTATTATATTAATCTAAAACCGGTATTGTTTTTTTGCATAAAGCCTTTTTTGTGATTATTCTTTTATAATTTATTTCAGTAAATGTATTTGATCAAATTGTTGTACCGGTTTTATATAATCTGTATTTTTGTATCAGTACTTTTTAAATCTTTTTAGAGTTGTAACCTTCAATCTTCATTATAAGTAAATACTTTGTTTTCTATTATATATTTTAAAGTCGCTTGTCAGCGTTAACATTACTGGCCGATATTTATTAGACAATAGTAACAATTAAGTACATAAACATAAGACCTTCCATCCTTAAGTGACAACGCGATCGCTTGCCTTGTTACGTTTTTGTACAATTAAAAAATTACTTAGATCCATAGCTAATCAAATAATAAAGACGCCATAAAAATGTACATAATGAATTAGTTTATTTATGAAGTGAAATTCATTTGAAGTAAATTTATTTTTATTGATTGAAATGTGACTTCGGTTAAGCTAAAAAGATTCGCGAATGCCTTACCGTACCTATTAATTTTATTTATTATTTGCTTATATGGTATTTTATTTTACCGACTTATAAAACTGCTAAAATTAAATTGGTATTGAGTTACGATGTGATGTAAAAAAAGTAGAAATAATTTTCAATGAGAGCTACGTTTGAAAACTATATGTAATAATAGTGTAAAAAATCAAACATACAAATCGTAAATAATATATTGTTTTATATAAGTTGTTACGTAGAATTATACAAATTTAAAATATTATGTACGTAGCGAAAATTTTATACAATATTTATGAATTCACTTGACTACCATTTATATCTTATCCATGTAGTAAATAAGTTAATAGTTTAAAATGAACTGCTTCATCAATTGAGGAGTACAGAAAAGTTATCTTGTCTGCACACACTCTCGAATATAACGTCAATTTATATCGTTGATCATCGAGTAAGCTCGTAATTGTTTTTTTTTTAATAACACGTTTATACCGGCCCCATGTTATAGAAATTAAGATTGAGAAATATATACATCTTTCAATTGAATTCCGCCCCTCATTTGAGATTGCGTAATAAACTTTCGAATACTATAACGTTTTTTTTTTTTTTTTTACGTAATTAGTTGATCCAAAAATCTTAATGTGATAGTAAATAAGTGTCATCATATTGTAAGTTGCGGTAGTAGTGACGTAGATTATTCGTTCAAGTAGCGCGGCGCAAGCGCAAGGAAAACTATCACGGTGTCATGGCCGTGATTGGTTGCGTTTTGGAGGTTAACCTATTAATTTAGAGACGCGTGATATATTCCTAGTGACAATTTTATCATAATGCAAATCGTCCATAATTACTTTAACTCAAGTATCTTAATGTTTCTTTTGGCTGGGTGAATTATAAAATAAATGAATATAATTATTTATAATTACCATTACCTATCCGAAATTAATTGATGAAAGAGAGTTATAATTCATACATATAGTAACTTATATAGAGAACCTACATACCTAAAAAATAACAAAATTAAAAACGTGTGAATTTTAAGTTTAATAAATAAAATTAATGTTTGGTATCAAACATTAAAGAGATGCATGTAGGGAATATGACTATAATTATTTAGAAGTTAAATTAATCTATCTATCTATTCTGTTAACTGATTAGAAACGGTACCCTCTTTTCGCGAGTCCGAATTACACTTGACGTATGTTATATGTATTATATCATATTGGGGGGCGCTTCGTCGATGATGATCAAATTTTGGATTATCAATGAGGTGTCTCCGTAGGTGTCTTATAAATCTTTTTTTGAAAGGGAGTGACCGCTTGAAACTGCTTGTAACGATTAAGAGGCATGTGTCTGACAATTGGTCTAATATAATAGTCCTTACATAATAAAAATTTTAACAAAAAGAAAAACCGACTTCAAACAAAACACTATTTTAAAAAAATGAATATGCACGAAAAAGTAATAAAAATAATTGCGTATGCAACATATTTTTTAGAGTCTTCCTAAGTTAAATGAAATGAAAAATATTAGACTACTTAAAAGTCGATTTACGATTATATAATGTAGTTATAGTTATTGGTATATTTGGAGCCGGTGTCAGCCACGGTGCCCTTGCCCCAACAATTAAAAGAAAGAAGCGATACGAGCCCCTTGATTGATCCAGTATATTATTGTGTAAAGGGTAATTTGTAAAAAACATATTTGTTAAAGTATTCTCGTATTGTTTTTTTGATAGATATACTGTAGGGTTTTATTGGCTGTGAACAAAAATCATGTCTGGAAACATTTTTTACATTTCATTTCAAAAATATATCACCAGTTATATCATGGGTCCATTTGATTAAAAAAAGTATTGCAGTTAAATTGTCGTTGCAAGGAAAATTATTATTATTCATTGTTGTGCTGTTTCTGGAGGTCAATAACTACCAAAGTACAAACAACACCAATGTCAATTTATACTCAATGTTTATGTGGTTCTATACCTTCATGGTTTAAGTATAAACTACATAAAAAATAAAAATGGCCTTTTTTAAATTTGACTTACGAAGGTGGATTGTTGAGTGGGTCAATAGGTAGTCACAACTGACTATAGATATTTGTAAAGCAAGAAATATTAATCGTTTGTCACGACACCAAAGCACCACCAACCTTAGGAATTAAGATATAGATGTCACTTGGGCATGTAGCTATATTAGCTCCGTCAGGGCGCCACGGTAGCATGCGTAAGCGATCCCGTGGCGCCCGCCGAGAGACGGCGAGGGTACCGCTGGTTTTTTAGTGCGTAAACCCGGTGGACCTAGAGCACTCGGCGTCCAGGAAACCGGGGAGTCCCCCCCACCATCCATCACGTGGGGAAAGCGCGTAAAGCGTTTTTCCAGCAATAAAAAAAATGTAGCTATATCAGCTCAACAACAACAACAACAACCTGTAAATACCCACTGCTGGGCTAAAGGCCTCCTCTCCGTTTGAGGAGAAGCTTTGGAACATATTCCGCCACGCTGTTCCAATGCGGGTTGGTGGAATACAGATGTGGCAGAATTATGAAATTTGTCACATGCAGGTTTCCTCACGATGTTTTCCTTTACCGCTGAGCACGAGATGAATTATAAAGACAAATTAGGCACATGAATCAGCGGTGCTTGAGTGGGTTTGTACCCGCAATCATCGGTTAAGATGTGCATCTTACAGATGTACACCAAACCGATGATGGCCCAGTGGTTAGAACCTCTCGGCATCTCGACTCATATTAGCTCACTCGCCATTAAAATCGGAACACAGCAACTTCAAGTATTCCTATTTGGTGGTACAGAGACAACCTTTAGATACAACATGTTAAGCGTATAATAGTAACTTTCCTATAAATTGTTTTTAAAATGAAAATTCCATACCGATGATCGTTCAAACTTTCCACAACACGATAATTTATAAGAGCTTCCTTGAAAGTTTTTAATATCGGTTCACGTATCAATGGTTCATTTGAGTGGTCACTTACAATATATCGATTAGGTATTGGAATTACCGAATATTTGCATTGTGATACCACCCTGATTACATAAGTGGCACCTACTATACCGCTATTTGCCAATTAATTTTATCATGAATATCACCACAAAATAATAATTTTAAACAATAAATAATGTTATTAATTAATTATTTTGTAAATTCTGTAAATTTGATCGAAATATTGTAACAACACAGGATAGTCTTCGCTCGCTAATTAAATTTAGTCATTAAATATATTTCCAATATTTTCTACTATAATATTTCTAGGGCAAAATTTTATAAGAGTTAATCCAGTTAATGAATCACAATCATAAATATTCAAATATTTAATGTGAATATTTTTATAACACCTCTTACATACATAAAAACGATTCGAGTCTAGTAGGGGTAGTCAACTTTGATCTTGAATTAAAATGATATTAGCTATAAAGTTTATAGGTACGGCATATTAAGTAAAATAATAGAGAAAATTAAATATAAACTTTTAAGTTTTTCATAAAACCCTCAGGAAACAGCTCGATACAATGGCAATAAACGCATCAAATTAAATAAGATCGAAATTAAAGACAGAATTATGACTAACTGGTTATATTTACGGACTGCTTGTGAAATGCTGATTATTTAATGTGCCTGTTGAATGGTCATTGGTCAGTGAAAGCCTATGACGCAACAGGCGACCAATCAGCGTTCAGAATAGAGGCAGGTTAGTAAATCTATCTTTGACAAGGTTGTCAGAAATTCAGGGAAGATAGAAACTACATAATTAATATACAGTGTATATTTATGTTAATTATCAAGTTTCAATACATAGTTCTGAAAATTACGAAATTTTTGATATAAATGTAACTCAGATTCTTTAAAATAACGGAATTAAGTCTTAAAATAGCATACTTTCAAAGAAGAAAACTATTTTCGCCTGATGATGAGCAGCGAAGCGTTGTGTTATAGCTATTACTAGTAGTGGCCCGTGGCTTCGTTCGCGTTTTAGGATGTTGGTTGTCTTGTGTTAGGCAAATAAGTATCCTATGTCCTTTCTTGGATGTCAAGTTAGTCATAAATTTCGGTTCAGCCGTTTGGTCGTGAAAGAGCGATAGAAAGACAGACAGAAAGGCAGAGATACTTTCACATTTATAATATTAATATAGATTTACAATTATTTTTGTAGGTTAGAAGTTTCAGTACTACACAATCACTCTAAGCGATAATATAATTGCTTATTTATGTCAATAATATTTTAATAATAAGAATTAGATCGTGAAACGTCCTGCCTTGACAAAGACAAAGTCACATAACAATTCTCTTAAATATTTATTTGCATAACAAATACAGAGTTTTGCTTAAACATTTTCTATTTTTATGTAAATTACACGTAAAGAAAATGTAGCGTCATTATTATTGTAATGTACTACAAATTTTGTCGTTGTACAACTATTAAGATACATATTTACTGCTATCGTTATTTTGAATGATACTCAACTAGATTTTACTCGCGTCTTTGCTCTCGTTTTACGGCTTGGTTGTCAGGTATTATATAATTATACATACGATAACTTTACAAATTATAGTCCATGTTTTATTTTGATGTATACGCTATATAATTGTTAAGTTCTATTAAAATCTATTCAGCAAGTTTTGCTTTAAAGGGTAACAAACGTCCATACATACAAACTTTCGCTTTTATTACATTAGTAAGGATTTCTAGTGTTTGTTCAGCAGGTATTTTTGATAAATTAATTATTTGTTGGAGAAAGGCGAGAAAAATATAGCAGAGAAATGAAATTATAAGCACGAGGGAAATCCCTCAAGACAATATGACATTAAAAACACATTTGCCTCAAAGGAAAATTGTTTACTGTCACTTCAAAGATTATTTTATGAGATGCGGTACTCTAAAGGCAAATGAATACTCGAGATAACATAATGAAGGTGACTCGAATCGAAAAGGATTTGACAACTGATAAAATATATGAACTCACCCTATAAGACTTATAAATTTTTATTTTGAGCATTATTAATATCCTTATTAGAGCTAGGTGATTATTTTCAATACCATCATAGACTTAAATTAATTTACACCAGCTGAAAATTTTGGCTAGCCTATTTTATACCAACAAATGAAAATTAGAAATCAGTTATTTTAATCCTACCAAATTAGATGATTACTGCAGACAGACATTATGTAGAAAATATCTATTTTTTTATCAAAAGATAAATTAAAAAATAATAATTGTATATTAGTTTTATATATTTTTGGTTTTGTATTATTTAATTTGTAGTATATTAAACCGTAGAGAGTAGAAATGTTTAGATCGATAAACAGATAGGAATAAACCAAGGACGACCGGTGTCATAAATTATATCGAATAGGGCGAATATTAGTTATTAGCGTCAAACTAACCAAGATTAGTTCAATGAGTGATTGCACAGACAATGGGTACTTATTTTTTATATTGTGACAAATATGTCACACTATGTAATGAAACGATTTTACGTCAAGGCTGTAAATAATTTCGCGATTGATATCTAAAACGTTTAAATATCATGCTTCTGTCAACAGGGCTAATAAAATAATATGATTATAACATTACAATTTACACTATTATTATATTACTCAACCATACTTACTAGTACTTACTAGAATTGATACCATATTAATTTTAATATAGTATTCAAATTTGCTAATAAAAGCCTATTTTAATTAATTATAATATTTTGATACGGTACAACAAAATATTAGTAGGTATTTACAATTCATTGGACCTTAAGATATAAAATAGTCTTTACAATTTACTTCAAAAAGAAATAAACATTACAACAGTAATATTAAACATAAAAATAAGGTTTACAAAAACCATTTATCAATACATGGCAACATTTTATTTCTGGTCGTCGATATTAATATCCTAAACATGTTTTCATATGCGATGTTAGCAGAACTATTATTAGTTTTATACCACGTTTACATTCAGCTTTCCTCATCGAGCGAGGAAGTAAACCTTAGGTAAATACTCGGCCGTGTAAATCGCAAATAAAGTATTTTCGGGGAGTAAATACGGCAGTGCGAGGAGCAGCGGAAGTCTGCTATGTAAACCTGGTATTAGATGTCGACAGGTAGTATATAATATATTACGAGAGAACGTAGGCATTTAGAATAAGGTGACATTCTTAAAAGGTCAAGTACTTCTTATAGATGAATCCGTACATTAGCGATTGGATTATTTTGTTAAAATTATTTTATTTATCACTTAATTGATTTATGTTGTGATTCTTATTTTTATATCGTTGGTCTCATATGGTCATGGCTTACTCGACTGCTAAATATCATTGATAATTACTGTTTGTCTGTAGTGTGTGTTTGTCAACAGACAAATATTGTGGAGCATTGACGATGTTAGAAATAGTTATTACAGCACTAATGTCAATGGAGGCTTCTTACCATCACTTGCTCTATTTCCTAGTCCGTTTAGCGAAATAAGAGAGTATGTATGTAAAAATATATACCTAGCCGTTTTCGGCTACAGTGACTTAGCTTTCTTGAATTTGTAATTAGTAGGTAATATTTAAAGCCTGCGATGCGACCTCACATGACTAACATACCCAATCTTTGCACTAAACGTGCGGCCACATGTGTCGCAAGTGAGTGTACCATTTACATAATTGTATGTTATATTAGCAGGTGGACGTGCTTTTATTTTGTCGCGTTTGAGGTCTAGTTCTATTTTCCTGTTATCTTCATAGGCATGTACTTTTTCATGTACATGCCGTCTCCACTCAGATCTGTTTTCAGTGAGAGATTCCCAGCGAGAGGCCTCAATGTCGCAGCTCTTCATGTGTCTTTTCTGAACATCTTTAAAGCGTAGGTACTGCCCCCCGCGTTTTCGTTTACCGAACTCTAATTCAGAAAAGAAGATGCGCTTCGCCTTTCGCTCGTCTGACATTCTCGCAAGGTGCCCGCACCAACGCAACTGACGCCGCATCAAATATGCCTCAATGCCGTAAACATTAGCTCGACGAAGAACATCGGTATTGCGAATCCGATCCGACCATTTAATGTTTAAAATTTCTCGGAGGCATCTTAGATGGAATCTGTCAAGCATGCGTATTTGGCTACGATGTAGACACCACGTCTCAGATGAGTACAAGATGATGGGCAGTATGATCGCCATATACACCTGTATTTTGGTACTTAATTTGATATTATGGGATCTGAACACCCGGACTTGGAGATTACCAAAAGCAGCCATTGCAGAACCAAGTCTACTATTGATTTCCGAATCAAGGTCGCCTTTGGCTGTTATGCTGCTACCAAGATAACGGAATTTATCTACTTGCTTCAAGTTATTTCCGTTAATGTGTAGATTCAGTGGAGCCTGATTTCCGGCACCCATAGCAATCACTTCGGTTTTTGCGATGCTAATTTTTAAACCAAATCTAACACATGTGGTATTAAGTCTCGTGATAAGCGCTTGTAGTCCTTCAGAAGTATCCGCAACAAAGCACAGATCGTCGGCATACATGAGTTCGGTAATAAGATCGTATGATACCTTTGTGTGAGATTTAAGCCTAGCAAGGTTAAATATGCCACCATCCGTACGATACCGTATTCGAATACCTTCTGTGTTATTTTTTAAACTTTCCTTCACAACGACTGAGAAATACAGAGCAAAAAGTGTCGGTGCCAATACGCAGCCCTGTTTTACACCACAGGTGACGGGAAACTGCTCTGACTGCGCACCGTTCACAAGCACTCTACACGTCATATTCTCATGAAGAAGCTTTATCAGACGTATAAATTTGTCAGGACACCCCAATTTCGATAGAACAATCCATAACGCCTCACGAGGCACACTGTCAAAAGCCTTCTCTAGATCTATGAAACAAAGGAATAGAGGTTGGTACTGCTCTCTGCTTTTTTCCTGCAATTGCCTTAACGAGAAAATAGCTTCACAGGTGCCTCTGTTTGGTCTAAAACCAAATTGTGTTTCAGGTAATAACCTTTCTGAGAGATCCATTAGGCGGTTTAAGAGTACCCTAGCAAACGCTTTTCCAGCGGTGGAGAGCAATGAGATACCTCTGTACGAGTTACACTCTGAGCGACTACCTTTGTTTTTATATATGGCACAAATGAGCGAGACACCAAAATCAGAGGGAATTTCTTCCTCCTCCCACATCTTTTGAAAGAACAACCAGATCTTATGGTGTAGCGCATCTCCTCCATACTTCAGTAATTCTCCAGGAATATTATCTACACCAACAGACTTTTTGTTCTTTTGAGCCTTGATGGCTTCAATAACTTCCTGGAGTGAAGGAGGTTGAACTAAATCTTCTCTTTTGGGTAATTCAGGGAGTGTTCTCAAATATTCAAAATCAGCCAGCCGATCAACATTGAGTAAGTTATTAAAGTGCTCCGACCAACGATTCAGAACATCTTCCTTGGAGACCAGGAGAGTGCCATTAGTGGATTTGATGGGCACACTTACTTTATGTGAGTTTCCGACGAGTTTCCTAATCTCACCAAAGAATTCACCTAATTGTTTGGTGTCTGCAAGCCATTGGATGTACTCGATTTTGTTCTGCCACCATGCATCCTTTGCTGTACGGGTAATTTTCCTAAGTTCAAATGTACTCTGTCTTATTCTATCAGAAATATTCAGATTCAGCTGAGCTTCATCCATTCCACGAAGAAATTGGCGATGTTTTGCCAAAGCATCTGATAACAACTTTTCATTATCGTCAAACCAGTCTGCACTTGAGCGAGGTTTAATATCAAGAATTTCTTTGGCAGCTCTGAGGATGTTAGCAGATAGATTATTCCAAGCTTCGGTAGTGTTGTCAGCAGCAGGGTCAATAGTTGTTGTTAAACTGTTGATAGCTTCCCTGTACTTATCAACAGTTTCGCCTGACTCCAGCTTTTTTAGGTCGAGGCTAAACTGCCTGATCTTACAGGGTCTTCGGCGAGGCCATAGACGCAAACGCATTTTGGTTATCACGAGTCGGTGATCTGACCAACAGTTTGCGCCACGCATAACCCGTGTAATAGTGACATCGGAGATGTCCTGCTGTCTAACGAGGGCATAGTCAATAAGATGCCAGTGCTTAGACCTTTGATGCATCCAGGTGGTTTTGTATTTAGCAGGTAGTCTAAACATGGTATTGGTAATAGCCAGATGAAATTGTGAACAGAGGGTTAAAAGTAACTGGCCATTGCTGTTCATATTTCCAATACCATGACGCCCCAATACACCAGGCCAAGCTTCAAAGTCGCGTCCAACACGAGCATTAAAGTCGCCGAGTAAAAGTATTTTCTCACAGCTACGAATTCTGGACAACGTTTGTGAAAGTTCTTCGTAAAAATGGTCTTTCACGTCGTCGCTTTTATCAAGCGTAGGTGAGTATACACTAATAATATTCAAATGCTTGTCGTTTTCAAGGTGAAGGCGCAAGAACATTACACGATCTGAAATACCAACAGGATATTCTACCAATTTAGAGGCTAGTGTGGTTTTAATTGCAAAGCCTACTCCTGATCGTCTTGGTTCAGAAGCTGGTGTACCTTTCCAAAAGAACGTGTAACCACCACCGCGCTCGACGAGTTCTCCCTCATCAGCTAGATGAGTTTCGCTAAGAGCAGCTATATCGACATTGTACCGTCCAAGCTCTCGCGCTACGATGGCGGTTTTTCGTTCAGGGCAAAGGTTGTTGGGTCGATCTAAAAGAGTTCGGACGTTCCATGCGCCAAAAGTCATAGTCCGTTGGATTATTTTAGCTTTCCGCTTCTTTGTGGTGTGACCACGCATGTGTGGGATGTCCAGGTAGCCGTGGTTACTACCTCCCATTAAATTGGGATGAGCATTTGTTTGGGGCACCTTTTCTAGCCCCCTCCTCGGCTGGGCGAGGAAAGCAGTGCCTCTCTAAATAGAGCTGCTTTGTCGCAAAGGGTGCTGCCGAACCGCACTGTCATCCCATCGCAGTACAGGAGCGACCACTCTCCCTAAGCCGCCTATGTGCAGGTATTAGACAAAGAACGGTATACATCAAGACCGGCCTTCTCTACCTCTACCTATCGCCACAGGACTTCTAGTTCGAGAGTACCGTTAATCAAAAGCCAAGTCAAGTACGCAGGATATATTTAGGTGCATAAGTGGACGCGCAATACACAGATGCACCCTCTCGTCTACCTCCCCTTGGTCCAATGGAGTGGATAACCGCTACGATCGGAGGAGAGGAAGATGCAGTCTCTGGCAACGATACATCACTCCTATCGCCACCTTCAGGCCTTCAACATTGCCTGGTTGTCTCGCCACTGAAAGTGGACTGCATATGTGCCAAGACAAACAGCACTTGCACGGGGAGTTGCCGTGTTAAACTCGAAACACTGACATAAGCCATCACAATTACGGAAAATGTCAGTGCTCGAGTCCCCCTCAACCAGGTTTAGCCCGCGAGTCGACGCGGTTCCCAGGGTGTGGCCGCTGTGTGCTGACAGCTGCTAGGAGCCACTGGTGAGAGGTTTTTGGACCATCAACGATTTTATAATTGCAGAAACTGTACCTTTAAGGTTAAAGGTCGACTAACAGTAGCTGACGCTGACAATCTAATACACCCCGTGAGTATGTATGTGATATGTAATGGATAACGTAAAACTGCTAGCCAGAAGACGCCTCTTTCTCACGGACATATATTATCATAATTAAATGTGGTAAATATGAAAATCAGGACAAACTAAACTGTCCAAAGCATGCTTGTTATAATCGAAATTTATTATTAATTAATACCATTTTATTGTCTTCATAAATAAAATATAATCAATAAAATTTATTCATAACATTATATCTTGAATAATTTATTTTAATTTTAATTATTCAGTATGTAGAATCCGGTTTTTTTGTTTCTAATTATATGCAAATTGAATATAAAATGAAAACTACTTAATTTCCTTTTTTGTACCCAACTTTATCTTGTATGAGGTCGATCGCGACCTTCACCTTTGGAAACAAAATTCGTTAGACGAGTTTTCAGTTTGTTTTGTTTTACGAAAACAGTTTATATTTAATATGCAAGTTTTGGCAAGCAAAAAAAGGCGCAATATTCTCATGTGAACGTTTATAATAAAAGAGTTATTTAGTAGACTTAAATCAATATGAATAATTTCGTAAAGTTTTAACATGGGCCTGATTGAAATCTACTCATAATTACAGATTTTTAAGAGATGATAAATTTTAGTTGAAAAAATATATATATTTCAATAAGAAATCCATAAAGTTCAAGAAATCATGTTCAATGGTTACCGCCCTTTGATCATGATTTCTTGAATTTTATGTTGGAATTTACGTTTGCGTTTCATCAAAAAAAAAAGTGTTTTCCAAATTATAATAATATAAATGATTACTACGGGGTACGTTAAACTCAAGAGGGCACGAGAACGAGGGTACGAGATCCCAACCCATAATAAATTGTTAGAAAAAGTTTTAATTATCCCGACCGAATCCAGGATTTCATGCATTTAATTAAAAAAAAAAAAATGTACTTAAATGCATAATACTTATTTAACTGGAAAGTCTCTACTATATAAGATAATATGCCTAATGATACACTATATTTAGTGTATCATTAGGCATATACTCGATTTTATTTAAATCTTTTTAAATTATTTTATTTTTTGATACACTTGAACACGAGTTCGTAACGTATTGGACGATTAGATTTGCGCAATAAATCTTTGAAATAAAATAATACTTCCTTAATTAAAATTAAAACTCTGTAAGAAGTAAATGTTATATTTATGACTTTGTTTGAAATTAAAAGATTTGGTAGTTCTTTTCTTACTTTTTTGTTTGGTCCTTCGTTTCTCATTTGTTATTAATTATAGCGCTTGCCATACATTTTTATCACTGTCCCATCCCAGTAGCCATATCTATAATGACGTCATATACTACATACATACATGTTTTCTTCCTGTTTCTAAATCAATTTATTAAAAAGTAATCGCATCAATAACACGTTAATTTTATTAATAACAAATATTGTTTGGAAATAAAATAAATACTTATTCGTCTGATGTTGTTATCAAATCAAATCAGTTTTATTCAAGTAAACTTCACAAAGAAGCGTTTTTGAATCGTCAATAATTTAAATAGTTAAATACTACCACCGTTTCGGAAAGCAGCTTCTAGCGAGAAGAAACGGTAAGAAACTCGCATAGTTGCTCTTTTCAACGTTGAGTATCTAAAAGTAATTTTTTAAAGAAATTCTTTGCCTAAAATTTGAAAGCTGGTAGTTCTTATAATGTACATTTCTGTGTCACTGAGACTACGGTTAGTCGTCTGAACTGTGTCAATATTTTCGCCAAAATAGATAACATATAATTATTATTTTATGTTCGTAGAAACATTAGATCGTTTCCGTTCATTTTATCTCTTTCTCCCTCTGTTTCGTTTGATGTATTTATTCAAAACCTTGCAACACATTACATAGGAGTTTTCTATTCCAAATATCACTACCAGAAGTCACTATTAGGTTCCCAAGTACTTCACAAAACTCGAATAAATGTAAAAGTATTGTCCTTATACGGCTGTTAATTTAATAAATGCTTTTATTAAAACCAATAAAGTTTTTATGATGCGAGGGCCAATAGCGTGTGCCTGTGTTGATTGAAAATAAAATAAGTAAACTTCAAATACGAGAATATTAAACTTATTATGTTCACGTTTTATGACTTTATATAGCCCGCTAATAAACCCGGATATTTAAAATTGGAAATAATTAAAACATTAAAAATAGTGTTGATATCGTACTCTATAACATTTGCAAAACTTATACATCATAATTATATTTACACAGCTGATAGCACATTATGTGTTATTAATCTTTTATAATAGGTATTAAATGAACCAAAACAAAAAAATATCTTAATTAAACATAGGATAGAAATAAAACGCAGTACACTCTTCGATCGATGTCAGGCCGAGGTCGGGTCGATAAATAATTATTGGAATTTATTAAAAAAAATCGAAGTAATATTTCGGAGTTGCTTGAACTATTTCTGGTCTTATTTTTTTCTAAGAAAACAAACAGTACAAAACAACAAATTTAAATAAAGTACAAATTAAAAACTTTATTCAATTAGACTTTTACAAGCACGTCACGGTAGCATGCGTAAGCGATCCCGTGGCGCCCGCCGAAAGACGGAGAGGGTACCGCTGGTTTTTTAGTGGGTAAACCCGGTGGACCTGGGCGCACTAGGCGTTCAGGTAACCGGGGAGTCCCACACACCCCCCCACTTTCCATCTCGTGGGGGAAGCGCGTAAAGCGTTTTTCCAGCGTAAAAAAAAGGCTTTTACAAGCACTTTTGAATCGTAATTTTACAATTAAGTGAAACTACCACCAGTTTGGAAAGTAGATTCTACCGAGAAGAACCGACAAGAAACTCAGTAGTTACTCTTTTTCTTTTTCAACATTTAAAAGAGAAAACATTGACTAATACAGTTTACAAAAGTATATAATACATGTATAACGGGGCGCGGTTACTTTGGGTGTTGATTTGGATAATTGATGAATTGAGTAGATGGCAATAACATTTGATGGCTGATTTAGTCTTAAAAGTCACCCCGAATGGAGTAGTCAGTGTCATGGCAACGTGAGCCGTTGCAAACCCATTTGCTCTTAATCGAGATGAATTATTGTAATCATTTATTTTTATGGTGTACGATTATAGAATCAATTAATACAGTAATCAGGCCATATTAAGTACGTTTTATAATGTGAATATCTCTGTTACACACACACACAGTCTTACAAATGTCGGATCAATCCCCTATCCCAACTGTTTGGCATCCTGTTCCTCCGACATGTATATATTTTTAAGGCATAATATATAACGTAACGACAATGTGGCATATAAATCAAAATCGAAATATACCTATTCTATTCAAGTAGACTTTTACAAGTCATTTTAAACTATATTAAGTGAAGCTATCACTGTAAAACCACTATATCAATTGTCTCGTATTGTATTCATATTAAAGCGAGTGCCGTACACAATAACAGCTATCAAAAAATGCCATAGATATAAAAAAAAGCCATAATACAGATAAGAACGTGTGTTGTCTTCCTATGTTAAATAAAAAAGTGTCACGTCTTACGGCGGTAATGGCACACAAATAGATTATTTGATAAAAAAACCAAGAACAAGGTTATATTTCTCATTGTTTGCTAAAAAAAGTCAAACCCTTTTTGTAAACACAATAATGTCATATTTGTTTATTGTTGTTAAAATGCTTGATAAAACGCTAAAACAGATTGTTTGATTTGTGAAATGATGTTAAAAGTGTGACAGCCTTTTTTATGGTAAAAGGTAGGCGAGGTCCACTTGATGGCATGGTCACTATCGTCCAGGTACATTTGCGCACTACTTAGAGAGATGTTATGTCGCTTGTATATTTTAAGCAGGAACAACAATGCTAAGTAATGTTGTTTGGCAGTAAAATATCTGGTGAGCAGGTTGTACCGTCCCAGACAAATTTGCACAATGATGGTACATTGAGTAAAAGAGAAGTAAAACACTTTTCGAATAATGTATATACACACTAAATTTGTTGTTTCTTTTTTTGTAAATAATTAATTTGTATTTCGGTATGATTCCAAAAAAGGATGTATATTTGACTATCATAGATGTTGTTATTTTAAAAGATGATTGCAACAGAAACATTGCAATTTGGTCAAGGTAAAAAAATCTGTTAGAGCAATTTTATGCAAATTGAAATATGATTACGAAATTGATAAATATACTAATTTGATACTCTTTTATTTCTAAATTATGTTACAAAATTTAAAAAATAGTTACTATATTTTATAAATTTTCATATGTTGTGTCGTTTTATGATAGCTTCATGTTAACAGATATGATCTTTTTGTGTAGAATATTTTTTGCATTTACTATTATATCCATTGAATAGATATCATCTTAGAAATAGTCATTGAAATATATTAATTATTTAATTGCATTGATCATGATAACGCCTACCCTAAGGACATAATTTCAATATATTTTGGCGCATCTCTGTCAAACCTCAAATGTATTGAAAAGGTGATATATAAGTAATGTACTTAATTATTATCCCGTGGAAGTATTCTTTAATAAAGAAAACTTGAAATTTCGTAAAGTTAACGTACATTATAATATTTCGTTCAATAATAAATATGTATATGAACATATATATCACTGCTGAGAAATAAAAAGTTTCAATTACGAGCAAAATAGTAAAAGAAAACAATTTTTTCTATCAAAATAAGAACACGGTCCTTGAAGAAGTCGATAACAAATATATTTCCTAAAGTTTTCCAGGAAGCGCTGCTGAAGTGAACGCACGTAATTTTGACTGGTTTTCCTTTAAGGATATGTCGTGAGACGTACATGACATGACGATTTTTTTTTTTTTTTTTTTTTTTTTTTTTTTTTTTTTTTTTTTTATGGTATAGGTTGGCGGACGAGCATATGGGCCACCTGATGGTAAGTGGTCACCATCACCCATAGACAATGACGCTGTGAGAAATATTAACTATCCCTTACATCGTCACTGCGCCACCAACCTTGGGAACTAAGATGTTATGTCCCTTGTGCCTGTAGTTACACTGGAATACACACACGATATATATGACGAACAATAATCATTATAATTCAAGATTGGTTCAAATGAGAAATAGTTGAATTGGTTTATTTGTTCCGAGTCTTATCATGTTAAATTGCAGTGATGTTCAAAGTGTTAACAATACCATACTTGAATCATTTGTTGCCTTGTAAACAAATTTACCTAATCAAAACCAATAACAACATTGTCAAATGATTATTATTATCAAATATTGAAAGTGATTTCAGTTGAAGTGTAATCCATACAATACTCACGACTAGACAGACAAATTAGTCATATAGTGTTGTACAGATATATGTAGATGATGGATTTTTGGAATGTAGACACCTTCCTAACTACAAAAAATCTGTAATATATAAGATACATTCGGAAGATTTCTGTTTTAATAATATTTCCGGGCTACATAGCTGTCATTCATATAAATATATGACTGCAGTCTTATAGATCACGTTAATGATAAACATTAATCTTTGTAATGCAACCGCGAAATCAGTTAAGGTAGCTTACACTAAGGAAGATAAATTCACTTTAATTTATCTATATGGTACACATATCCGTCCGTGTGAGTGAATGTTTGTTCGATTACGAAACAAAACGATTTTTTTTTGTTTAAGTCTCTTTAGTGACGGTATATTGTGCCATTATGATTATCCTACCAAATGTTATCGTTTATTCAACTTAATTAAATAAAACTTTCGTAACATCACCAATGGCCACCTTAGGAACTAAATTGTTATGTATCTTGTGTCTGTAGTCATACTAGCACACTCAATCATGAGTGTGCTAGTATGGCCGATCATCTAGTCCTTGTTACTGCTAATTAAGGAAGTTCTAAAGGCAGAAGTCATTATTATAATGTATGTGTTATATATAAGTATATTTTTGTTATTAGTAAATATAAATCACTTGTGAGAACTATATAATAAATTTATAAATAAAAATGCATTTCGATGGAAACATGAATGATTAATTCGGTGAACAATTTTGAACAAATTTATATTCCTGATCTCGACCTTTCATAAAGAAATTATATATTCAATAAAAATATATAACATTTATATTTTTCCTGTTTCAGATGCAGCGGTTTCTACTAGCTGTGTTGTCCTTGTCTGTGGCACACGCATCTGATTTACCGCCGTCGTGCAGTAAGCCAGTGTATTGCAACAGCCAACTCTTGCATTATGTTCAAATGTCAAAAATCTATCCCGACTCAAAAACGTTCGTCGACCTTCAGATGAGAAATGACGAAAATAGCACACTCGCCGCTTTCGATGTCTTACTCACGGAAACAAATAACAATCCTACTAAAGAACAGATTAAAACCTTTGTAAACGAACATTTCGATACGACGAGTGAGCTCGAGAATTGGACTCCTCCTGACTATAGGCCAGATCCAGCATTTCTTGCAACTATTCAAGATGAGAAGTTGAGGCAATTCGGAAAGGACATCAACGATATTTGGCCTACTCTTGGCAGAAAAGTAAAAGCTGAAGTTCTCGATAATCCTGGCCGATTTAGTCTTATTCCTGTAGATCATGGTTTTATTATACCCGGAGGAAGATTTAAGGAACTTTATTATTGGGACACATATTGGATTATTGAAGGCCTTCTCACAAGCGGAATGAAAGAAACAGTCAAGGGAGTTATAGGTAACCTCATCGAATTGTTAAAGACAATTGGACACATACCTAATGGTAGCCGATGGTACTATCAAGAACGAAGTCAGCCGCCATTATTGACGGCAATGATGTCTCTTTACATTAGAGAAACGAAAGATATTGATTTTCTTAAAGAAAATATTGATGCTCTCGAAGAAGAACTAGAGTATTGGCTGAAAACGCAATTAATTACATTCGAAGCGAACGATAAAGTCTACACACTGCTAAGGTATTACGCACCTAGTGAGGGTCCACGCCCGGAGTCATATTATGAAGATTTTACTGAAGCCCAAACTTTTGAAACACCAGAACGTCAAAGTCAATTCTACACCGATATAAAAAGCGCTGCTGAGAGCGGTTGGGACTTTTCCACGCGTTGGTTCATTAACGACGAAGGAAACAACAATGGTAGTTTGACGACTATTCGTGCAAGTGAAATCATTCCCGTTGATTTGAATTCCATATTTGCTAATGCTCTCCAAGATGTCGCCCATTTCCAAGCTCTCTTGCGGAATCGTCGTAAAAGCGCACACTGGGCGTACCTTGCTAAGCAATGGCGCAGTACAATTAAAGAAGTGTTATGGAATAATGATGATGGAATTTGGTACGATTGGGATTTAGTAAACAAACAACACCGCAAGTATTTTTATCCGAGTAATGTAGCACCGTTATGGATGGGCGTTGTTGACCAACGATTCATCAGAAAAAATGCCCCCAAAATTCTCGAATGGCTTAAAGAGTCGAATGGCCTTAATTACCCTGGCGGAATTCCCACTTCCTTGATAAGAAGTGGCGAACAATGGGACTTTCCTAATGCATGGCCTCCTCTAGTTAGTGTTGTAGTAAATTCCTTAGAGGCTTTAAACACCAAAGATTCAGTTCGATTGGCTTTTGAAATTGCCCAAAATTGGGTTCGGGCGTGTCACACTGGATTTTCTGCTAATAAACAAATGTTCGAGAAATACGATGCCGAAGTACCGGGAAGGGTCGGCGGCGGTGGAGAATACACAGTCCAGACCGGTTTTGGTTGGTCTAATGGTGTAGTTTTAGAGTTCCTAGGGAAATATGGTCATAAAATGACCTTGCACGACTCAACAGATGATTTACTTACTGTAATTCCATCCAATACTGCATCGTCAGAGAATACGGGATCTGAGAATGCTGAAGATAAAAAGATAGATTCGGAGAGTGAAGAAAAGGATTAAAGTATTATGCCTTATAAAATAAATAATTAACAGTATTCAATGCTAGCGAAAAATTAAGGCAGTCTTAACTGATTTGAAAACCTTTAAACCTAAGCATAAAAACCACTTCTACTGAATATACGTCGGTCGCGTGCCATTTACAAATAAGCACAAACTAGTTTTTATTCCTATTAAATAATAATAAATATATAAATATCACTATCATGTACATATATTTATAAAACTATATTTTCCTATATACAATTATTTATGAATAAGTATTGTTGTTCGTTACAATCAATGTGACAGTTAGGACCTGCGTGTGATTACAAACTAAAAATATACGCCTAGTTTAAAAGGCATTTACTATATGTAAGCAAATTTTGTTACTGCATATTAATAAGGAATAATAGTTAAGATTTTGATCAAATATTTTTTTCATAAATAAGATATTTCATCTTCGCGCTTATAAGCAATTTATTCTTCAAGCCTGAATACAGACAAATACTGTAATTTGAACAAATTAAATTTGTCAACAATTATTATTTATCCTGAGAAACATAATTGTTTTTTTTTAATGTGTCTTAAATGATGATTAATATAATTATTAAATGACTATTTTCTTATGTATACAAACTTATTTTAAAACTTTTAATTTTTGATCATGTTCAACGTGTTATGTTTAACTATATTTTGTTATTCGTTATATAAGCGTGTTAAATTGTTCTTTAATATAATAAATTTTAATTAACAATTAATGAATATGTGTAATAGTTTCATATATTTAAGAGAAATAAGTTTTAAATACAACAAAAAATAGTGATTTATTTTTGTAATGTAACCATATACATATATTTAAATGTACTATCACAATTATAAACACATTAGATACCTTAATAACGAACAAAGAAATATAAATGATGTACTTAATAATAAAAGGCTGTGTCTTAACTAGCTATATTGTTTTTTTTTTATCTATATCGGGCAGCGTGAGAAATTACTTTACACCGTGATTTTTTTGTTCTATTCTAATTAAACGATTCAATTAATTATAGAACTTCTATATGTATTAATTTAACACGTGATAGAGTTTTTGCTTTATTTACATTTAGTAAAGTTAAATGTTTTATATAAATAAAAAACATTTGTACATACAGGCACATACATATTGTTTGTCCTCTATGCTTTCCTACTCCATCCATCTGTTGGTGATGAAACTTTATCAAGTGGTTTTGTATTCCCGGTAAACTTCTTGGTCCAAATAAGACCAAAACCTTATATTATTATTAGTTTTATTGTACCGAAGTCGCCACAAAAAGTGAGTATTCTAGAACTCTAAGAAAATGTACTTCTATACTTTTGTAAGGACAATGAGCAAATGAGTCATTTCTTGATAAGTGGACACTGAAATTTAAATAGACTCCGACACAGTAAGCTGTATAAGAATATATTGTATGTTAATTTTTTGAGTCGAGACGAGCCGGTCGATTGGCGGTTAGAACACTAAATCAAAGATTGTATTGAGGCCCGCAAAGTACTAAATTATCAAGTGGTAATTTAAAATTATTTAGTTAAAATATTGACATGAAAAAGCTGAATAGATCCCAAAAAAAACAACAAATATTATGCATCATGCATCATATAATGTTTTATTAATCTAACTTAGGACCAGATGCATACTGAGCGGCTAAGGAGCTCAAATACAACCTCATTCGATTTAAAACAGAGGTTAGCGCAATTTGTCTTAGCAATTTTTTACATAGTAGCAAAAGTTTACGAAACATACAGGCGCAACGACGTATTTAAGCTACTAAGCAATGTTTGATACAATGAATGTAAGTGTTTGTTTTTTATATACTGATTTATTTTATTACCTCAAAGACAATAATAAATATTAATATCTGCAGCAATAAAAACAATAAATAATAAAGTAATTAAATACTATTAATGTTATGTATTATAAACTTGTTACATTAAAATTGAGTTATTTAACGTTGCACCTGACGTAACAATGACGACTGCTACTCGTGTACGCATGCATGCGTTCACAGGCAATAATAATAGACAAGACCAACGATGATAAGACAGATTTATCACGTAATATTATAACGTCAAACTGACAGTTACGTCTGATGCGTCTAGTGAACGGCACGCGGAGCGTAACTTATAAAATCGCAGTGTTTTCGTGTTCCAGCTGATCTAACGCTGGCTAGATTGCAGTGAAAGCGCTTACGTCCGCTGCGATGGGGCATTTGACCAAGACTCGCTGACATACATCGGTCATGGCTCGGATTATGTGTTTAATAGCAGTCACAAGGCGGACGTTCGCCCTATCGGTTTGTTCTTGCGTTACGACACAAAGGTTATGTTTATCGAACGCGTCCGCACACTCGCCGGCTAGAGTGCGAAGAAAATTTTAACTGAATTAAATATGCTGATACGGCTTCGACGTTATGTGCCGCTTTATCCGGTACTGGGATTGTTGGGTGCTTGTGCGCAAGCTATCACCTTAGTTCCAACTTGCAATTCATCTGTTTATTGTTCTGGAGAACTCTTACGAAGAGTGCAACTTGCACGCATTTTTCCTGACTCGAAAACTTTTGTTGATCTGAAGTTACAACATTCTGAAAATGAAACTTTAGTAGATTTTGCGAAACTGATGAGCGAAACAAATCAAAATCCCACGCGTGAACAACTTGTTAACTTTATTGATAAGCATTTCGAAGAAGGTAACGAGCTTGTAGAGTGGAGACCTCCAGATTTTGATCCCGATCCACCGATTTTGCAAGAAATTGCTGATCCTAAATTGAGGTCATTTGCTAAAAACATTATAGCAATATGGGAAAAATTAGGACGGAAGGTACAAGATGATGTACAAACTCATCCAGAACAATACAGTTTCATTTATGTACCAAATGGTTTTATTGTGCCAGGTGGAAGGTTCAAGGAATTATATTATTGGGATTCCTTTTGGATGGTGCGTGGTCTTCTCATTAGTAATATGACTCAGACTGCTAAAGGTATGATAGAAAATTTATTATATTTAGTTGAAAGATATGGTTATGTACCCAACGGTAGTCGCGCGTATTACTTAGGCAGGAGTCAACCGCCTTTATTGGCCGCCATGGTAGCAAGCTATTTTGCAACTACCGGAGATATTTCATGGCTTGAAAAGCATATTGGAACTGTTGAGAAGGAATTAAAGTATTGGTTAAATAAAAAAAAGGTAACAGTCGAAGTAAAAGGTAGCAAATATATGTTACTAAGATATTTGGCAGATAGGAAAGGAATTGGGCCACGGCCAGAATCGTACTTTGAGGATTATTCAAATGCTCGAATTTTGCCAAATGAAGATGAACGCCAAGATTTTTACACGGAAATAAAAAGCGCTGCAGAGAGCGGCTGGGACTTTTCTTCGAGGTGGTTTGTCACACACGATAACAAAGCTGTTGGAAATCTAACGGACGTACATGCGACTCGAATTTTACCAGTTGATTTAAATTCAATATTTGCCGGGGCCCTCGAACTCGCTGGTAATTTTCGAAATACACTAAAAGATCGAAGAGAGGCTCAAAAGTGGTGGAGCTTAGCAAAGTATTGGAGAAATGCTATAGATAATGTTTTGTGGGATCCAGTAGACGGTGTTTGGTATGATTATGACGCTCAAGCTAAATCGCATAGGAAACGTTTCTATCCAAGTTGTGCAACGCCATTGTGGGCAGGGGCAGTCGAGGAATACAATGCACCGAAATATGCTGCACGGTTAGTGAAGTATCTCCTATCGACCGGTGCGCTCGACTTTCCTGGTGGTATACCGGCATCAATACAAAATTCTGGCGAACAGTGGGACTTTCCGAATGCTTGGCCACCTCTTCAGAGTATATTAATCGGTGGATTGGAGGCCAGCGGTAACGAAGAGGCTCAACAATTAGCCAAAGAGCAAGCCCAGTTATGGATTCGATCTAATTACATAGGTTTTAGTTTATGGCAGAAAATGTTTGAGAAATATAATGCAGAAATACCAGGTCACGAGGGCAGTGGGGGAGAGTATTTAGTGCAAGATGGTTTTGGGTGGACAAACGGAGTGATTCTCGAGTTGTTGCAAAGATACGGCAAGGATATGACACTTGTTGAAAATCCAGTTGACCCTTATCCTTCTGTTAGCTTAATTTAATAAGTCATAATTATGTATATTAAAAAGTGATGTTTAGACTAGTTATAGCAACTTTTTCAGTGTAGTGTAGTATACGTTTATAAGCGAAAACATGTTTTATACATTACTCAATATAAAAGTATTGTAATTTATCTATTAAGTTAAATGTGATATTAACAGTTAAACGATTATTTAATTTTTTAATTAAAGACCTACTGTTTATCATTTCCATACATTTATTTATTGATACCCTTAGCCTATAAGGTAATTAACTTGTAAATTTAACGTAATCCAGTAACCAACAATGAATTGTTAGTTATAGAAATGCATTTTCAATATAAACATGAGCATATATTTCAACTTATTTTCAAATGTGTTACGTTTGTACTTGTTTCGTATTAAAACATATATAATAATATCATATCATTATTATACATGAGAAAAAACTATTGATAACGTTTTTATAACTACAAATAATGAGATATAAATATAAAGTGTCTTCAATAACATTTATAATATATTTATTATTATTACAGACGATAACATGACATAAATTATTGTTTTTTTTTAAACTTTGATTGTAGTATAATAATGTGGAAGTTAAGCCTCAAGTCATTATTATTATTGCGTACTATACAACAAATAAAACCCGTACGAAGCCGGGCGTATCACTATTTTTAGATATAAATTAATGTGGTTTATTAGAAAGATAAAAAGTAGAGTTATTGAGTAAAATAACAGTTTGAAATCCCACAGCTGGGATTTTTTTTTAATTTTAAGAAGGTTTAAAGTTTATTCGACAACGCTGTTCCAATAATGAGTTGGGCTTGGTCAATAAAGAAGATTTAATTCAGAATATTTTTTCATACAGGAAAATAATAATAACAATTAATTATATCTCAGTAATAACCTGCTATTATTAACAAAAAATCCTAAATTAGGACTTGTAAAACTTTAAGTATTACATATATGTAAAAATGTTCCAATTGGAATATGTTCCAAACCCTCTCCTTAATGGGAGAGGAGACCTTTGCCCAGCTGTGGGAAATTTACAGGCTGTTACTTTACCTTTTTTTTTAATATTCTCAAGAGTTCGTATCATCGCATATCACCGTACGTCTGTTTCCTCTTACTTGCAATTAATATTAATTAAAATAAAGTTGATGCGTTATTAAGCGAAGTCGTTAAATGAAACGCGATTCACTATGCGTATAGTAAATCGCGTTCCACGCGCCACTCGCGTTTACTAAGCGTGTCGTACCTTAAATAACATGAGATCAAACATAAAACAACAACAGTCTGTAAATTTCCTAGCTGTGGGAAATGGTTTAGACCTCCTCTCCGTTTGAGGAAAAGACTTTAATTTATCCCACCACGCTGTTCCAATGCGGCTTGTTGGAAATTAGACACATGCAGATTTCCTCACGATGTTTTCCTTCACCAAGGAGTACGAGATGAATTATAAACACAAATTAAGCACATGAGCAGTGGTGAATACCTGGGTTTGAACCCGCAATCATCGGTTAAGTTGCAGGCGTTCTAACCCCTGGGCCATCTCGGCTCACTGCACTGGGCCATTTCGGCTCGATCAAACATATTGGTATTATAATCACACTCAACAAAACATTACTTAATTTTTCAATTCAAGCGAACATAGCTTACTATGAAACTGATTGCTATGGAATTTTCATATACCTACTGATCAGATTTCAAAATATATTTATTACCTTTATACATATATAGTTCATAATATATTTTATTTGATATAGCTTATAATGACATTTAAGTGAGATGCTTACTTCATATTATTTGAAGCAAGTACCTCACAAATAAACTTCAGTTTTAGTGGCACTCATCATTACATATTATAAAACAAAGTCACTTACTGCTGTCTGTCTATATGTATGTTTTTTGATGTGGTTTTTAATATATAGTTTTAGTGTTTCGAGCGGAATGTTTTTGTATATAATACATGAAGAATATAGTCTACAAATACTGATAATTTTAGGAGTGTCTAATGTAATATCGTAAATAATAAATTTTGTAGTATATCTAGTATCAGTATTGCACCTGTGCGAAGCCGGGCGGGGCACTAGTTGGAAATAAAAGTTGTGGTGTACTTCCTACAAGATATGTCATTTTAACTTTTATTCATTTCTTACTTTGGGGATTTGTGGAAGCTCGTCTGGGTAGGTATCACTTATCATATTCTACCACCAAGCAGCATTATTTACCTATTGTCGTTTCGTTTCGTTGTGAAGAAAACATAATATAATGACAGACAGACAATTATGATATTGATCCTTTTTCTTTATTTACATTAATTTTTAACACTTATATGGAAATTTTTTAGGCGTATTCAAACGGTCGAACTTTCTGAGGTTATGTCAGCGTTTTAGTTTTAAACTTATAAGTCGTCAATGCCACGTACCTGTCGTACCTAGTCGTACCTGTACACGATTTCTTAGGCGTACCGGTATGACTTGGGTATTAAGAGAATTTTTGTACAATGTTCTTATTTATCAAGTAAATAATAAATATGGTGAATCATAAAAAAGAAAAAAACTACACTAGATATAAAAAAGGAGACAAAACAGAAAATGGAGTCAGAGAAAAAAAGTACAGGAGAAATATGTAAGAAGAATAAAAAACACAAAAAAATCCTTGGTTATGTTAATTGTGTAAGGAAGATCGTGAAAAAAGCATGATATAATGTACAAAATGTAGAGGTTGGATACATGATCTATGTACTGACGTTGAAAGCAAAATAAAAGAATATTTGTGATAACTGTGTTCAATAATGTTTTATTAAGCATTACTTTAATTTTAACATATTTTAATATTTTTTTTCTTTTAGCTTCGACTTTAAACCTAACAAATTAAAAAAAATTGATCTCAAATTAAATTGTTTGTAGTTTTTTAAGTGCCTTTCTTGACAGTTTTTAATGTTTACTAACATTTGTTTTGTAAGTACGACTAAGGCCATAGGTGGTACGATAAAAACAACTAGGTGCCTTAATCGTACCGAAGGTATGTTTTTGAAAAACGTTAAATACTTATTTACATTAAAGATATTAAAGTTTTGATGGTTATTTAATAAAAGCTGATTAAATAAATTATAAATATATATAGAAGGTTTTGTTTTATTTTAATCGCAGTGAATATTACAGTGGAATTTCCTTAGGGGGTACGACTTAAGCAACCTTATCCTAATTAAAGGCAACAAAGGACATTTATTGGAAATCATAGATCTGCAATTTCATTTTTTTATATGATTCCATGACAACATGTGATTTAATTTTAATTTATAACATAAAAATAAACTATATAAATGTCCGCTACAATATTGGATACATATTCTCTACATAAAATTTATCAATTAATTTATTTATTACATAAAAGAAAAACTAACTTTAAGCATTTTTATTGAGAAAAGTACCATATATTAGTTATATATATTTATATGATTTATGGATGTATATATGAATATGATATAAGTCCAATAAATTGTTCGTTACGTCCATTATTGTGTACTATATTCAGAAGGATACAGGATAAATGGTTTGAAACTATACTGATTGTGTTAAGTAGGTACCTATGATATATATGTCAATATATACTAATCAAAATACATAATTATAATGGCTTACATTATATTTTTAGTTAAATTAGTTAAGCAGGTGCATTTCGATTTTTAAAATTAATACTGATTTTTGTCTGATAACAGTTAATTTAAAGAAAATTAAATGATTACAACTTATGAATTTATATAAAATACATCATGCTTTTAATAAGTGAGTTAAATATGAATGGGTTAGTCAATAGTGTAAACTAAAAATAGGTAAATAAGGTTATAAAAAAATAAAATAAATCAACGCAAAATATTTTGATGCGGTTGTTTTTAATAGATATAGTGATTTGAGAGGAAGGTTTTTGTATTTACAGGGTTATTGGTAATTCGACGTATATGCATAATCCAAAATTGAAACATTTTTGAGTTATCACGTTTATTAGGTTTTTTCAAAATTTGTCAAAAATGCAACTTCAAAAATTTATTTAAAAAAAATTCTCATAAAATAATATTTTTCTTTTGTTTTTTAAAAATGATTAGACACTGGATATTTGTCAATATTTAAACAATAATTATCGGTCTAAATTTGAAAATGCGAGACGTAAAACGAAATTATTTCAATATTTTTTAGATTTTTTTTCTTAAAAATGCCTTAAAAACTAAAAAATCGTTATAAAACTTGGCTTGCAGATTAGTTTAATAGCATAACCGTTTTCTAAGCTTTCTAAAAATGTATAAAAAGGAGTAGTATGTAAGTAAGTTTTTTTTCATTGGTTGTTATTTTTAGTACAATACTTTGACAATTTAGTAAAAACACTGATAATTTTGGAAGTTTCTAATTTGATGTCGCAAATAAGCAAATTCTGTAGTAGATTTAGTATCAGCATTGCACCCGTGCGAAGCCGGGGCCGGTCGCTAGTAAAATATAAAAAAAAAAAATCCTAATTATTAGAAAAAATATATTACAGCTACCAGGAAATGGGTAAAGGGTCCTTGACACGTGTATTGCTTAGGGGACCTGAGGGTTAATCTCGCCCCGATTGTATAGGTAAAAAAAATATTTCACTTTTATTGTATATGTGTTAATGTGTGTGCAAATTCCTCAATATCATCACCATCAATTTTATTGTGTAAACATTGATATACATAATTTTTTCTAGGAGCAATAATTTAGACAAAGATACATCAGGTTTCATTCACGACCAAACGCAAGATGACCTATAACTCGTATAGCCATAAATTAAAAACATCTTAATTAAATGGTAACACACCACTGGACTTTGAACCCACAGTCATCCGTTGAAATTGACGTGTTTTAAATACTTTGAACCCACAGTCATCCGTTGAGGTTGACGTGCTTTAAACACTGTGCCAGCTTAATTATTAGTGTTTATTTATTTATAAAATACAATATAGGTTTTATTTTTATCTTAATTAATTTAAAATTTTAATCATGTGCCTTTAAAACCGGTAATGTAAAATGTGTTATAATAAAAATCGCCAATAAATGAGAATGAACTCTGCAAAATTGTGTCTTTATTACATATTCTTGAATTGATTATATTGTTTATAAACTCTAACAAAATAATAGCATAACATTAATGTTCGAAGAAACCATTATTTACATTAATATTAGCTGAGCTCGCAAACGCTACAATGACTAGTAATAAAACTTTGACGAGTACAATTTAATTGTTTCGCTTAACTAATAATAATCGTCGTTCTGTTTGTTAATACGTAATGTTTAATACACTTTTTGAGCATATTCTTTAACATGTGACGTATTTATTTTTTATTGTTAATATTTTATTTTTTCGAAAACTTTTTAGATTCTTGATACTTTAATATACGCATATTTTTGATACTTGAATATTTATTTAAATGTTTGTCCTTTAATATTGCCTTTTTCCCCCTAAAGAAGCATACTAGAACTACTGGTACACCGCATAAGAACACTATTTATAGTATTAGATATATATTATAAAAAAAATAGGCGATATAAAAAATATTGTGACGCAAGGAAACACTTGTTGTATAGTATATAGTTTTATTATTAGCAAAAACATTTAACTAAAGCATTCCATTTATTGAGAATTGCTGTCGTGTGATTTAGACTTTAGACATACCTAATTGCTTTAATTAGCCTTAATTAATGCCTGATCTGTCTATAATTAGTGTGTCGTAAGTTTATGTGGCGCTTAGTAACAATGTATTGAAGTAATGTGTCAGTTCTCTTGTTGTTAAATTGATTCTAAGCATATCATTGAACTGAAAAGGAATCGTGTCCGTACATAATTTATTGTAATTATTATTGCGTGTACTCGCTATTAACAGATAACGACAACAAAAAGTCACGGAAATATGATATACATAATATAATATGTTACACGGGGAGACTGTCATACATTAGTTTTATATTTTTAGTATGCACTGCATAATCAGAGCAGATTCAGCATAGATTATTACTATGGTAAACAATGTATCTTTCGATAAAATTGACGAATCACTGCCCCACCTCCAAAATCGTTTTTTTTTTTCTATCGTTCTTTACCAGTAGCCTGTAATATCCTAACTAATAATAAGGAGCATGGCTTGGACGTCTTTAAAAATTAAATAAAGGAAAAGGATATTTGAATCGACAAATGTACCTTTTTTCATTTCTTGATTATTTTTATAGTAATGATGCACATTGAAATTTATGTATTAATTTTCATATGTGTATTTATATAACTTAAATTTCCTTTTTTTAATACAACTCCACTGACCGTGAATATTTTGGTGCTGGTTCTCTTTTGTTATGGGGATGATTTTGAAGCATGTTCTTCTCAACTTTGTCTATGTTTTTTTATTTAGTTGACATTGATAGATTATAATTTGGTATTTATCGATATGCATTTATGATCTCCTAAGTCTGCAGAAGTTCAAAGTTTAAACACCACAGTCGGTTAAGATAAAGATCCACGTACTCGGTCAATTTAGCCGTCTTTCCTTTATAAATAGCATAGATTATTTATGTATCTAGATAGAGTGTCGTCACTACATAAGAACTAAATCAAACCAACGATCCGATTTCAGTAACTTTAGTGTGCGGGACAGCTACGCTTGACACTCGACTTAAGTACCTACTTAGTTTCCAATAGGCTATTTGACTGGTTTTTAAAATCCATTTTATATTATGTAGTAGAAGTTAAGGAATCCAGTAAAAGTTGTTTTTTTTATTTCTAGTACATATTTGCCGAAAAATATCATATTAAAAATTCCATATTTAAATAACGCGCGAAAACGCTACTTGGACAATATGGAGCTGCAATGGGGTCGGTGACGTCACTTTGCTGTATTTTAATCTGTGGTACATATAGCAGAAAAGCAAGGTTTACCAATCAGGAGCGTTTTGTGTCACGTGACAAACGTTTGAAAAAATGCATTTTTATTTATGGGTTTTTGAATAAATTACCTATTATTTTCAACTTTCGTTAGTAAATAACCATCTTTAAACTCATAATATACACTGATTACAATAATACAGTAGGTACAGTTTATTTTTCGCATTGACAAATAGCCTATTGTCGGCGACTATTTTTCCACATCTAATAAGACATATAAAGATATTTTTACTATATTGATAGCTTCATTATTTCGTAAGAAACTTCAATTTGTTTTAAAAAATAAGATAAACAAATTTATTACTTATTGACAAAGCTCATTCGAATTATTATTTCTTACATAGATCACTGTATATATGTATAGATTACTAGCGAGGCGTCCCTGCTTGCAAATTGCGGTATAATGATGATACTTAATACACTACAGAATGTTTATAAACAACGTTGACAGCTTTTTCGTCATTAGACAATACAAACCGTAATGCAGTAATGTAAACGCAGGAAGCGTTTTAAATGTAACTTAAAAACCAAAGTAAATGAACTAATGTGCTAAATTAATTATTAGAATGTATACTTACCAAAATAATAATTTATAAAATATTTACTACACAATTCAATTACAACTGAATATAGCAATCTATGAGCTGAGATGGCCCAGGGGTTAGAACGCGTGCATCTTAACTGATGACTGCGAGTTCAAACCCAGGCAAATACCACTGTATATATTATATGTTCTTAATTTGTGTTTATAATTCATCTCGTGCTCGGCGGTGAAGGAAAACATCGTGAGGTGCATGTGTTTAATTTCATCGAAATTCTACCATACGTGCATTCCACCAACCCGCATTAGAACAGCGTGGTGGAATATATTCCAAATCCTCTCCTTAATGGAAGAGGAGGCCTTATATCAGCAGTTGGAAATTTACAGACTGTTACTTTATTTACTTTTATAGCAATCTCATTAAAATGTGTAAATTGAATTAAAAATTAATACCATTGTTATATGAAAATTAGTCAAAAAAATATTGTCTTGTTATTTTTGGCCAATTATATTGTAGGAATATTATTATTCGTACCCTATAATTATTCAATAAATAATATGAAAAAAAAACAACTTATTCGTTTGTGAAATAGGTTTTATTATTACAATATTTAAAACGCACATTGGGTATTTTGTTTTGATGTTAAAAATGTTGTGGTGACAAAATATTTCTGCTTATTATAAAATTATTAATCTAAAGTAAATATATTATTAATAATTTATTTAAATTCTTATTTATTATGTGAGGATATTCCGGATTCGTAATTATATGCTACCGGCGTTACCCGTAATGCCCGGTTGAGCTTAGCTCATTGACCATTTAGATTAGAACTGACCTTAAGAATACCTCGTAATATATTTAAAACATCGACATCATGTAGTAAGAAATAACCTAAATTAATAAGTATTTACGGTTTCCAATTATTCGGATTAATAAATTAATGATTTTAAAAACTGCTTATAATTTTAAAAATAATACTTTCGTCTGACTTCGTATTTCATGAATTAAAAAAAAGTAAAGAATTACTTTATTACAGGTCAATGGTGTATCTTCATATGTGTGTGAATCTAAATTATGACTATTATAAATTATAGTACGACACAACTTAGATGTCGCATCGACAAAATTCGTAAAACCGATCACATCCGAATTAAGTACGCTATCCCAAATTATCAGTATTTATTTCTCACGCGAATATGATCTTTGCACAAACGTAATAACTTGTAATATCATATGACCTAATATATTCGTCAATTTGACGCGTCAATTTACATTGCACTTGCTTTCTCTGACGCGTGAATCTATAGCGACGAATAGCGTCGAATGGCGCGATAGGGAGCTATTTCTATTGGTTGTATAAATCGGCAGTAATCGGTTTTATTTTCATTCCATTGCATTTTCCGATGCTACATCTAATTTGTGTCCTACTATACATATTTATGAACTATTTTTGGGAAGACAAATTTAACATTTAGAAAAATATCTAGATCTACTCGTACCTTATGGTTCAGCTGTGTTTGGAAGGTAATGAATTAATCAAAATATATTTAAATAACTCCCAACATATTAACATGTTGATATTGGAAGTAAAGTATCTTATTTGGTACTGCTCGCTTCAAATAAAATAAAATGTCTTCGAAATTTGTCTTATGGATAAATTATAATCAATTATTATGTTTGAAAATAAATTGATCTCATTTCACGTAGCCAGATTCTCCCACCTCTTGGCAGTAGGTACGCGTAGCTTATTTATAATAAAAATAACTGACTAAGGGTTAAATTTTGCTGCACTAAGTATTGAATAGTATCATTAAAATGGATCATATTTCTACATTCAAACATCTAACGAAGTATATAATAAGTTAACTTATGTATGTATATACATTTAAAAAGACAAATACCTCGGTAAATAAATATAACCTTGACATATATTTGAAGTTATCACTAAGGTTTAATATTAATTGGGCAGCTAAATTCAAGTGAGTTTTAGCGAAAATATGATTCCATTATTTTCACATTTAGGTGTTCATTAATGCTAGTTTCATTCAATAGAACCTTTAACCTTCTTGTAACCACAGTCACTTGCCGGAGTGACGGTAGGCGGTCCCATTTTACACCCGAACTCGGCTTCATACAAAGCTTGCTGGATTTTGAGTCGAGCGGCTGCGTTCTGTTTTGAATTTAACCTTTTTAGAGTTGAAGCGCAACTGAGGAGAAACAGCTCGTCTAGATCCGTTCTGTTGCACTGGCAGGGATCTTCTTCTGTTGAGTTGAGTCGCATCTTTTTTGCTTTTTTGAAGTCATCATCGTCATCCCTTTCACGAGAATCGGAAGATAAATCTGGGAGCGAGTTTCCGGGGCGACTTCGATTTTCTTCTTCGGGGTCTGAGTCTGATGCTTCACGTTTGGTTCTGAAAATTATTATAACAAGATTATTTAACACATTGTTGTTCCTTATTAATTTTCCGGTTTCAGCTTATTGTTAATACTATCAGGGTTCGAAAAAAATACGATTTTTATAATAAATACCAAAAATCCGATTTTTTTATATATATATTCGATATATATCTGATATATCCAGGCAAAGAAAAAGACGCTAATTTCATTCTATAAACACTTAATTAAAAACCTGAAAGTGTCGAAATACCACAAGTTTATTGTAAAAAAGTAACAAAGGAATTAGTGTATATCTATTTGAGAAAGAAATTTTTAATGAACACTTAAAAAAACAAGTTTTTTTTCAATAAAAAGCTAACTGGTAAGTTAAAGGGGATTTGCCCTGCTTTAAATGTGGTTGCTATTTTGGGAAACAATCTCAAATATTCTGAATTGTAGTTTTTCGCTACGTGTTGCCAGGGTAAACATTAATCTACAAAATTTGTAGTTCAGAAGACAGGAAAAAATCAATTGATATATATATATATATATATATATATATATATATATATATATATAGGTATATATCATGAAATATCTTCGCGAACCCTGAATACTATGTTAATAACACATTGTTGGAAATATTATATATTAATAAAAAGTAGCAAAATTGTCTATGTCCCATGGTTTCTAATAGATATATAATATTTGATAGTACGCCAGAATATATTATATGTAAGTACCTACTAAGAGTAGGGTCTATGACGGAAACTCCTTATTATAATAACCAGTATATAGTGTAAATAAGATCATGAAATCAATTATTATGATTACACAGTCTTGTCTAAAGGTCAAAAGGTATCAAAAATTAGATATAAAAAATACTGTTTTCAATTTTACTAAGGAATTAAAGAGGTTTATCGAGTGGCTAATTCCTTAACATGGGTTGATTTCAGTAGATTCATATTGAAAGATAGAAAAAGAAATAGGGAAAATATATAGAGAGAAATAGAATATATATTCTAGACATACGGCACATCGTTCTTCGCCTCAACGTGTGGAATCAGGAATCGCATTGCGTGAAGATATGGCCATCTCGTTCTTCCAGCGTGCGTCCGTTGGAGTTTGATGAATGAATCGCGCAGTGAACGCCAGCGCTTCTTGCATTCTGATTCTGAAAACAACAAAACATTCGTTGGATTTTAATGTTATCGCATAAATTCATGGTTTAAATAAGGATGTAAGTTATTAATTACTTAAATCCCCAATGCCTCCATAACCTTCAAAACTTACACCGGTAAAATTTATTGATGAGTGAGTAGTGCCTATTCTGGTGGGCTTGCACAAAGCCCTGCTATCAATGACACACTGGCGACAATACTTAAGTAATAGTAATAATATCGGTTATTGTACATATGATGACCATTGCTGCCAAAGTTTTCGTGGCTTTTGTTGTTATCCATTAAGTAAAATTATACAGACTCCAGAAAATTCTACGTAATGTAAAGAATCTTTAGAAAAGTTTCTCAAATAAAATACTTACTTTGAACTTTGATGAAAGTAAAAGTTCAATGTCAAATTTAATGAAAATATTATGAGGTTAATGTAACTGTTACACAATGTGTAATGAATGACACGATTTTTGTTTTAATTAGTTGTATAATGTTCTACAGTTAAAAAAGTTTTTATTTTCTAAATAGGAAGCCTTAATTTTAAAGGTCAAAACATCTTTAACGCAAATAAACCAGTACAATTACATACAATTACACTTCTTGTTCTTTCTCGCGTATTACTTTTTTTAAAACGTTGATATATCCTGAATATTTAATTTCTTTTTGTTTACTACAATGGATCATATACATTATAAAATTTGCATTTAGTTCCTGTTTTGTTCTTAACAATTATTAGAAAGCAAGTAACTTGTCTACCGGCACGCACAAAAACAGAACACTAAAACAAATGCATGCACTTATATGATTTTTTTTAATTACTAGAGATAATTGTATCATTTCTTATAGATACATGTAGTTAATTTTAATTTACAACTTATGCGCACTACAAGAGATATTATATAAATATAGTCCAAGAAATCAGAAATTTAGATAACTACAATTCTACACATTGCTGTACTGTATTGGGGCTATATGCTCTCGTATGTACATGACATTAAAATTGAAAATAACATTGTTGTCGTATAATGTGGCGTTTTGACCGAAATTCAAGCAAAGCGGTCGGTATCTAATGTAGTTTACTTAATACTCAGGATAATACTATCAAGTATCCACTCAAACATAAGTGGTTACTTATTCCCTCTCCCTATTTATGCGATGAGACTATTGTTGTCTCTGGACTTGCTGGGAACATACAAACCGTCAGACCAACTAGTGTATGAATGATGAATGCATTTTCTATCGTAAACTCCATAGGTCGCAAATTCAATCCACTAAAGAGATTGTGTCGCGTTGACCGATTTCGGCCACGGCATCTAAACTCAAGGGCGACCAGACAAGACGCAGGTCACATAATAGTGCACAAGTGTTTGAGCAAATAAAAGTGATTATATGTCTATTTCCTGATTCTCATAATTCGATAGGACCGGAAAGAGCTGAAGCGAACCAAGCACTTTACGTGTTTTCAGAAGTTGGGTTTCATCCAGGACCTTAGGATTTGCGACTTTATATCGAGTTACTAGACCAACGAGACAGCTAAAAAGAAATATTTTAACAAAATGTGTGATATCCTATACTGGACTAAACCCTCCTCGTATTTTTGCGAAGAAGGTTTGGAGATGATTCCACCTCTATAATACTGGTAACATGGGGTAGACTTTTAAGTATATAAAAGGTGCGTCTGCGTTTAAAAAACAACTAAGAGCTCAACTTCAAAATAAATAAAAGTTGTATATATAAACATTATAAGATTTTTATTACGTGAAAGTGTCTATGAAAAGTTTTGAATGAAAATCGAAGAAAAGTTTTTAAGTACGATTAATTATAAAAGATTATTGCTAACCAAATGTAATATCTACTTAGTAGGGTTTTTCTGAAGTCGGCTCCCTCGAAGCAAGACAAATGAAGCCTTATTCTATACTTAGGGTGGAATGCTCGTCAAATTTGAATTGGATCCTTGAGTTATTAAAAAAGTTTAAACGCATTCCCCCTTCTTTTTTGCCTACTAAAAACTCTTACACTTCCATAACAGTATATAGGTATACTTCACTTTATGAGTGTAATGTTAATAATTCTACACGAAATATAGTAAAAGAGTGTTTAATAATAAAAAAATATGGAATGTTTTGACTCACCAGATACATTGAGAGCTTCTTGAACTTCCTTCCACGCGTCGTCCCTTAACTTAGTTTTATTAAAACCGCTGACTGATTTATCGTATAGAATTGGACGTTTCTCGACTTCTTTTATTAAGTCAATTTCGTTCATTGTTTGTACTATTTTTAATGTTTAATTGACTAGCTGTATATGCTGTTGATATTCTTATTGAGTATCGATAGGAGATAATGCAACTTTACTCTCGCGTTGCTATAGTAACCGCTTACCGATGTGTTAAAGTGTGAAATTCAAAACTTTTTTAAATACGAAGTCTCTACGCCATGTATATTGGCACCGTGTTTCGCGGTCACCCAACACTTAAAAACTCTATATTTAATTAAGATTGAAAACAACTTTGGAATTTATTATTAAAGCTATTTAAATATTTTTACAAAATATTAAAGGTATCTTATATTACGATGTTGAAAATAAAATGGATGGCACGGTTTTATTGTAATTTTATTAAAAGTCTGACTAATTTGTGTCCTCCGTGGAAGGGTGTGTTCGTCGCGGGTGAATACTGCACTGACGCGCGGGGCGTACGGGACGTGCGCGCCGCGCGTATCGAGCGGCGCGGCGTCGCGACGCAGAAGTCGCAGTGCCGTATACCGACTTTACTTTTATGCTAGTCGTCCATCGAACAGAAGCGGATAATAAGGGGTGCGATGATAAACATTTGTTTCTACCAACACTGAAAATAAATTAAGAAATCGGTATTGTAAATTACAAAGACATTGGCAAAAGTATTTAAAATAAATTCCAATAAACTAATAATTTTATGGTAAAAATATTAATTTTATTGAATAGTTTATTTACAGATTGAGAGCTAGTGATCGGCAGACTAATGTTATAGAAGCAAGCTCAATATTACTTCCAGATAGACTGCTTCAACTGCTGTTGGTGATACGGAGGCACACTATTCCCATCGAGGGTTCCTTTGAGCGTGCTATGGAGTTGAAAAGCATAAAAATCAACTTTCTAAACGTGATCGCAGCAAGTCTGCCCCTTTGATATCTTAAAATATATAAAAAAATATATATAATACTTCAATGGCAGACATTTACTCTGGTTCCTTCTATATCTTCTATCTATATGTATAAAGTAACAAGTCCTGACTGATTGATTAATCATCGCCGAGCGTAAAGTATAAAAGTCAGGGATTTGAAATTTGGTAAGTAGGATGAATTTATTGAGTAGATACCCACTAAGAAAAGTATTTTGAAAATTTTACCCCTAAGGGGGTGAAATATTGGTAAAACTTTTGGTTGAAATTCTGTAATTTTTAACATGAAATTTTATGATTAAAAACAAGTCGATACCTATTTAAGCGTTTTAGGATATTCTATCCCTAAAGGGGTGAGTGAGTGTTAAGGTGAGGTTATATGCGTAAAAATCCTCCATTGAATTCAAATATTCTCCTAATCGACTTGACTTCATGCCAGTAAAATTATTAAAATTATATCTACGGATAGGTGTCTAAAACTATTGGTCTAAATATATGTGCCTGGAATTATATTTCGGATTATCACATTATTGGATAATAATCCGCTAATCTGATCATTTATCGATTTCATTGAATACTGTGCGACGGCCTTGATAATCTACTAAATACAAAGCCGCATATACCCTAAGTATTAAATTCAAGCCCCAAGTCAAGCCGATGAACAGTTATTGTGTTTTTCTCTATATGAATCTGAAAAATAAGTATACAAGCTAGTGACTTAGACAGCACGTAAACGCACCATGGGTTTACGTACGCCTAAACTCTTTGGTTGGTTAGTTTAGTAAAGACGAGAATATCACTGTGACAATATAAATCAATCTATAAAGGTAATTTCGGTGATATTTATATTTTACGATAACTAGGTTGCGACCGCGACCGTTGGTTAGTGTGTAAGGCTTAAAAAACGTTTTTCATTATAAGGTACGTTTACATTATTATGTATAGCAACAGTCGCTAATTAATTTAAAGAGCAAACTTATAAAACATTTCACAGAATGATAGCGAATTACGTTCATCAACTCATACTTTTGCTGACGCCTTGTTCACGATTCCCCGCAATAAGCACCTTGATTAGAAGATTCAAGACGTTGCATTTGAAAACACATCCACTACTTGGAAAGCTTGGCAAGAGATATGCAGGAGCCGAGCTGGCGACGAAAGTTACACCAGGTGGTCGCTATGAATTAAAGGTACTAAGTAACGTACGTGACAAGACCAATCAAGCGGTAGTTCAATGCATGGAAGGGTGCATGGTACCCTGAAAGTTGCGCATCATTCGAGGGTGAGTTCAATCGCTTTTATTTACAGCTATGAGTCTATGTATAATGGAAACGATGGCGGACCATGAAAGTCTGGCAGGTAAAAAAGTAATGTAAAACGAAGGTCTCAAGTAAGCCACCTGATTGAAACTGTGCCAAATGTTATCTAATCATGTCATAATATAAGTACTGCGTAAACTGCCACTGCTCGATGGATCTATAACGTGGGCATCGCGTAATACTGCTTCTGCCCAAAGGTAAAGTAAAATGGGCATCGCGTAATACTGCCTCTGCCCAGGACATACGTCTCTGTCCAATAAGTTTTATATTTGTCCACATGCTTAATGAGTGTGATTAACGAAATAGATAATGGCTGAGTAAAAGAGGGCCGCATAAGTGTTATGAATAGAGAGATTAGGCAAATATTTTTCTATTTAGTTTATTTTTAATAAATTATTTTCGACAAATGCGTGTCATGACGATGAGATCGTAGATGACGCTACAATCGGACCTTCTGCGAATCTCATCACTCATCAGCAATAAAGAGACAATGTGGGTGCCCGAGGACGGCACACCGTCAAGAGAAGAGGTGTTGGAATAAACAAGCAACATCTGCGTCAAGTCACACATATTCCCTTAAAAAAAGGATATTTGCGGCTGAAACATTGTGATCGCCATTATGATGACTACGGTGTAATGTGATTATTGGAGGTTAGCCTACTTCTTATTTCTGGTTTTGTGAAAATTGTATGGTAATTTTCTGTAAAACAAATTATATACTTAATACGGCAACACCAAAAATAATACGATTCAATGATTGCTGACAAGTCAAGACTGTCATTATTGACAGGTGTCAGTTTGACAAATTGACGTTTTACAGTAGAATCAAGAATGTAAATTCGAAAACCGCTACATCAGCTGTTTGCGAGTTATATTTGCAAACGACAGACTCTACTGCAGTACAGGTAATTTTAACTTATTAATTAAAAATTATTTTTCACCGGCTAATTTATTACATTTAAACATAATAATGTGCCAATATGCATTTCATTTTATGTGTGGAATATTTGTATTTTATAGGATGGGTTTCCACGAAGCTTGGTATACTCGCTTATAAATTATATCTTTGAAAATGTTTAATCATCAAATGAAAGTACTGTTACTGTACAGTTAATTACTCGATTTATAATTTCATATTTGTATGTTATAAAATATTGTCAAAATACTTTGTATTACAGCTAGTCATGTTATAACAAAGGAAATACTTTAATAGGTATCATAAAACTACTGATATCAATATAAATATTTACTGATTATTAATAATAATGTAACAAAGAAGTGAGTAAAATAAAACTTATCAAACCAAAATTTATCAGAACAGCAACCACAATTGTTGCTATTCTGATAAATTTTGGTTAAATATTTTTTCTGTAATATATATTCTGCATAATTTTTATCAAATTCAGTCTCTTTATATGCTCAATAACCAACAATTGTATAGTGACAAATAACAATTTTTAATCTAGAAAAACACTAATTATTGTTCTTGCCTCTTTAATTTCATATAACTTATAAAAAAATATACCATAGGATTTATTATTACATTTGTACAAGGCTGAGTTAATATAATAATACAAATGCTACAATATTTTAATTTATAAATTGTTTTTTATTTAAATTCAATATGGATTCCAAAACTAGTAAAAGCCTACTCCATATTGCTCTTTGCTTTGTGATCCAATATTAAGCAATTTTTATTATACCATTAATACATTTTTTGGACTGCCTCTTTCTTTCCTTTGGTCCTTGCTAGGTAGTTAGGTAGTCAGACTCTGTGTCCATTTGCCATACATGCCTAATGACCTTCCAATTAGCATTTGCAAATGTTCCAAAACTCTATTATTCTTCTGTTTGAATGTATATTTATAAACCCCTTTTCTAAATTATGTGAAAATGTTTATATTTAGAATATAATACGAGAAAAGCAATTATATAATGAGGCTTATTTACATGAGTTTTACGAAGTAAATAGTGATAATTGTAATCAGAGATCTACATTATAAGATAATAACACTTTTGTTTCAGATTGTGACAGTTTAAGATGGGAGAGATATGGAAAATGGGTTCCCATGTAAGTTCTATAACTTTTTAAGATAATTTATGATTATTAAAAACTTTTTTTGAGACTAAACATATCAAGTATGACATATGGCTTTCAAATATTAAATAATGTGTTAATGTAATTAGTGGTAAACAAAGCAATAAAATAAACTCATTGACCAGAGACATTAAAAAGTGGGAACAAAACTTTTTGGTTATATCAAATTATTTTAACTTAAAGATACAGCAGGAGCTATACTGTACCCATACAAGAGAATTATTACTGTCAATTTTATGAAAACGTTTCAAAACGTAATATAAATGACTTTGTATTTATATATTTATTTTTAAAGAGTATTCATCTCTTATTTCAGATGGAAAGTGTAATAAAGGCTTACAAGACCTTGTCAAAGATACCGTCAATAGTCGGTGGAAAATTGAACAATCAGGGTAATAGAGTGACTTCTAGGTGGTCCATACGTAATTTAGACAGAGGAAAAAATACACAATATATGATAGACTACTTTTTGGATACTAACTTGAAAGTTCAATGTGAAAGTGAATTTGCCGTGGACATCAGTCATGAGTAAGTTTTTCCAATTAAATATGATGAATTTTTTTTAAATTGGAACTTTGAATGTGATTGACAATTGCCCAATCAGAATTGCTACTGATTTATTGACTAGGATCTTTCCAAACTATTGATCTATTGGGGATCTAAATGGTTTTGTTATGGGTTATCATAACTGGAATTTAACTCCTAATACTTTAACCGATTCCAATGATATGAGTATTGGAATTATCAATTTTGACCTTGAAATGGTGTTGCTGGACATCAAGCTTATTTTAAAATATTGTATAAATTATGCGATTATAAATCAGGAGTTTGAAATTCAAGTTGAGAGGATATATTATGAAGAATGTCAGTGGATTAGTATTGCTTTACAAATGAAGACCTAATAACTAGTAACATTTTGTCTCTCATGATAGAGAAGAGCTAGTAGTAAAGCAGCATAAAATATGTAAAACTAAAGTTTGTTCTAATCTTCCTACAGTGTAATATTTATACATATTTACTTTCTTTGATTCAGGTTTAGTTACACAGCTGTTAAATATTATACTCATAATTGTTCGAGTGATAATGATGAATACCTCTTTTTCTATACTGTTAAAGTAATATTTATTAAATTTTATAAATAAAAATTGACATTCAAGGTCTTTATATTTCAATTATCTGTTAATAATAAAATAAGAATATATTAATTCTCATTTTAAAAGAATGCACATTATCTGAATATTGAAACTTATACCTATTATAATTATGAGTGTGACATCTTAGATTACTTACTGCTGTATCTCCGAAAGAAAATTATAAAGCTGTGATCCGGGAAGAAAAAGATGACAAAGAAAACTCAAAGAGAAAAATCTTCCTTGAAGTCTGGACTAAGACAACACTCAAAAATTCCATCGATCTTACTTCATTGGATATTCATGGAGATGTTTATGCAGATTGTAAGAAAGAATTTGTAATAAAATCTTTCAAACTTTTTTATTAATACTTTATCTCATATATTTGACAAATTGCCCACTTGATGGTTAATGATCATCACTGACTTTTGTACTTTATGATCATCGATCATTCGTCATTTACCTTAGGTGTAAGATCTCATGTCGTTCGTACCTAGTCACACAATCACAGAAAGTATTCTATCATCTTTCGATATTATACAGATTTATTGAAAATTCACTCCATGTTTTGGTAAAAATATTAAATAATTGTAGCAAAACTGAGAAGATATTTTGGTTTTGTTTTAATTTTGGTTGTGTTTAATTTCACAATAATTCAAATTCTTTTTAAGATTATTGATTGAGCAGTAGATATCTTTCTTGTTATGTATCTTATTTGTTTCTTAAACATATACACTGTTATCATTACAAACGACAATTGATATTTATTTCATGAAAACAATGATTTTTTTTTAACTAAAAATTATTGAATACGTCTGTTTTTAGTTTTTATAATTATTTTAATAATTATTTCAGCTGAATTTGGCTGTCTGGAATGGTCATCAGATGAAAAACATATTTGCTATGTAGCTGAGAAGAAGATAAAAAAATCTGAACCATTTATTAAAAGAAAACCTGTGGATGATAAAACAAAAGATCTTGATGAGAAAACAGCTGATGACAAAAATAAAGATTCGGACAAGAAACCTACACCAGTACGAAAATTGTATATTTTAAATGAACAGAAATAATTTGTTAAAATAATTAGTAATGGTTTTAACATATTATACATAATTTGTTATAGTTATTTTGTATTTATATTATAAGCTGTTTATTTATAATTAATTAACCATAATATCCAGAATATACATATCTATTTACACACAAATGCAAACGTCACAACATATATAACAAAAAACACTAATTGTTTTATATGTTGTGACATTTGTAGCAAGAACAATGACTAATAATTTTTTTATTTTAAATTCAGGGAGAAGAGCATATATACAGAGAGGATTGGGGCGAACAGTTGATGGGCAAGCACCAAACTGTGGTGGTAGTTTTCAGGGTTGCAGACGAAACCTTTTCAATCTTGGAGAATATTCCCGATAACTTGTGTCCTGGACAGGTAAATATGTATTCAATATGTAGTGTATTTTATACTACTAAAGATAATAGATGATAATATAAGGCAGTAAGTAATCTATCGACAGCTTGTTTTTTTTGTGCCCAATTAAAAAAATAAATAAGTCAATAATAGTACCATATGGAATATGTCACATTTCTGGGCAAAAATCTTTCTTTTTGAGATATAGGTTTAGGGCTCAATATGTTCCACTACTACTATGCTTACACAAAGCGCTACTTGGTGGTAGGGCTTTGTGCAAGCCCGTCTGGGTACCACCCACTAATCAATTATTCTACCGCCAAATAACAGTACTCAGTATTGTTCTGGTCCGGTTTGAAGGGTGAGTGAGCCAGTGTAACAAGGGACGTAGCATCTTAGTTCCCAAGGTTGGTGGCACATTGACGATGTTAGGAATAGTTAATATTTCTTACAGCGTCATTGTCTATGGGTGATGGTGACCACTTACCATCAGGTGGCCCATATGCTTGTCCGCCAACCTATACTATAAAGAAAATAAAAACTATGAGCAGAATGTCGCTAGACCATCAACATGCTTTTGAATCTATAGATTATAATTGCTTAACTTATAATTTTTTTCCAAAGCGTAACTTATCTTGACTTTATATGGTATCCAATTTCAAGTTAAATCAAAATTGTGTAAGGAGAAATTCTTGTTACAGGTTAGGTTCACCCCCGACGGAGATGCCTTAGTAGGCGTGGCTTGGGACATATCGGGTGTGAGGCGCTTAGGGCTGATCTATTGCACCAACCGGCCTGGATACATTTTCTTATACACTCTAACGGGAAAACTGAGTAAGTATGTCATTATTAATAACAAAATAATTTAACTTTGCCGCTCAATAATTTTACGCCCATATTTTAATAACAAATAATTAAGACTAGCTTTAATTTTTTTTTTCAGTAATATTTATAAGGTAAAACCTTTTTATTGATATCTACGTTTGACTTTAAATTAATTATAGGATTTTAAATTAACATGGTTATTTTTATTATTAAAGTTATTAATTTTGGGATATTTACCATGTTTTCGTAGACAATGTCGAAATATCAAAATAATATCTTGTTGAACAAGACATTCGTAGACAATGTCGAAATATCAAGCTCCACCGAACAAAAATAAAAAACATGGTAAATATCCCGAAATTAATAACTTTAATTTAAATTAATTATTTTCCAATGAGGGTTTATAATATATATTTCAAGGTGAATGTTTGAACATTATTTAACCACGTTTCAATCATTATATAACAATACTTTTAGAGAAGTTAAGTGAGGAAAACAAAGCGGTCCGGTCGCCCCGTTTCTCCCCCGCGGGTGAACTGGTGTGGCTTCAGCGTGCGGCGGGCGGCCCGCACCACGCGTGTCACCAACTCGTGAGAATGTCTGCGAACGCTGTTAGTAAAAACTCCACTTATAATAGGCTATATGACTGGTTTTTAAAATCCATTTTATATTATTTAGTAGAGGTTAAGGAACCCAGTAAAAGTTGATTTTTTTTATTTCTAGTACATATTTGATGAAAAATATCATATTAAAAATTCCATATTTAAATAACGCGCGAAAAAGCTACTTGGACAATATGGCGCTGCTATGGGGTCGGTGACGTCACTTTGCTGTATTTTAATCTGTGGTACATATAGTAGAAAAGCAAGGTTTACAAGAAAGTGACTTCATCATAAGCCCGGCCAATCGGGAGCGTTTTGTGTCACGTGACAAACGTTTGAAAATTTGCATTTTTTTAATTGATTTTTGAATAAATCAAGTATTATTTTCAAGTTTCGTTAGTAAATAACCATTTTTAACTCATATATACACTGATTACAATAATTCACAATTTATTTTTCGCATTGTCAAATAGCCTATTTAACATATTGGTAGATATTTCATATATAAGTAATACTTTAATTATTGAAGGTCAATTTCAAGGTCGAATTTGATGACGTCACAAACAATGTCGTCATGTCACAAGTTCAATCGTTTCAATTCTGTGACACACTTATTTCAGTTCTGGCTCTTCTATTAAAGTTAAATAATGTTAAGAGGCTAATATGATGAATATATGTCATCAATCGTGATATATGATTGTTGTGTTGTTGTTGTTGTATTTTATTATTGTACTATTTTTGTTGAATGACAACAATATCCTTTTGTTATTTTTTTGTTGACGGTTTGTTTGTTACTCATTGAAAATATCGAATTTATCGAAAATATTATTATTATTTTTGTTTTTTCTTTTAGGTTAAAAGTATCATAGAGTCTGATGATTATGATATTCGCGATAAGATATCAGTGGTGATCGACATTGTTCAGAATAGCAAGGACATTTGCAATGAAGAAACATTCTATGGGATATATTGTCAGGGCCTACCGAGAAAGTGCTTCAGCAGCGATGGAAAGAGACTGATCTTTAGTACTCCACAGCAAAATGAGATAAGGAGTTATGTTGTTGATATTGGTAAGAATCGATTGAATACTAATAAAATGATCCCATTTGGATAGGGTACTCAACTCAATACATATTCAACTGCCAAAGAGTATTACTTAATTATGTCGGGTTATAGTTTGAACGGTGAGTGATCCAGCGTAGCAACCACAGGCATAAGGAATATAGAATCTTAGGTCTTAAGATTGGTGGAGCAGTGGCGTAGGTAGGTCATATAGGGCCCCGGTGCATAGAAAAAGAATCAGGCCCTCAGCCTTCTTTCCCATCCCTCTTTAACTAATAATTACCCTTTAAAATAAGAAATCTTGTGCGCAGGGTCTTGAATTTCTAGCTTCAGAAGCTTAAGGTTAATTTAGAGGGCCCCCTGAACTCCAGGGGCCTGGTGAACTGCACCATCTGACCCTACGATAGCTACGCTACTGTGTTGGAGCATAGTGAGGAATGGTTGATTTTTCTCATGAAACCAATTTTTATGGACCTGTGTTGCAGCACACTGGTCCATAAAGATTACACAGCACACACAGGTGTACTCTCAGAACCGTACACTAACTGACAGTATATAAATATGGTGCAATATAATACTTCTGTGTAGTTTGTATATCTAATTTTAATGTATATTTCAGAGAGTGGCGATATAACGGATATATCGAACAAGGAAAGCCCGGGATCGACGTCAGTGCTGAGCGTGCGGGCGGATGTAATCCTCGCTACCTGGTCGAATTTGACCACGCCAGGCCAGGTACGACGAAAATATATATAGACGTTAATTTTTTAATATAATGGTTTCGGGTTAGATCTATTTAATCGTCACTTTGCAGCTCATTTAAGCTATGGATCGTTGATTATAATTTATTATTAACAAAACAAAATTACTTTAAACAAATTTATTACAGGAATATAAAATAATCATAATTAATAACACAATACTTTAAACATTTTCTTGTTTTTATTACAAAAACAGTATAACAGTGACACGTCTGAGTGTATTTCTCGCTGTTTCCCGCTTGAGTTGAATGAATTTAAAAGTAATGTCAGTTTGACGTATGGCTTTCGGCGGAAATGAAGTTTGCCTGACAAGTATTATTCATTATTCAATTCAAAATATACTTTATTCGAGTAGGCTTCATTGGTCTAGTTGCTATATAGATTTAAGGCACATGCTGAGCAGCCTGAGTTCAAACCCTTCTGAGGGACTGATAAAAAGTTAATGGGTTTTGTATCGAAATACTCTTAGTTGGAATCCATGTCAACTGCTGGACCGAAATTGTTTAGGACGTGAATAGTCAGCTAGTACGACTCCCACTGAAAAATTGTGCCTTTCCATTTCCCTCGCCACATATAACTATTAAAGGTGTTTGTGTAATACACTGTTAGAAAAGGTGGCAAAATTTTCATTTTAATATCGTATTTGTAGCTATTCGTGGCAAAACTGCCCGCTGCGGGACAAGAGCGGGACATATCGTGGGTGCGGGTGAGCACGCCGTCCGCGCCGCCCACTGCCGGTATGAGCGTGCAGTACGTGCCACTGCGACACCAAAACGAGGCAGACGCCGTTTGTGAGCTTACTTTGCATTTTTTTTATATTATATAACACGAAGATACATTTATGACAAATTATCTTTAGCAGCTTGTAGTCTGGAGACTGGGTCAAGCGCTTAAACTCATTCATATTGTGCGGATTTTTACTCCCAAACGGGTTATAAGAGTTACACATTGCATTTATGTTTTCGCACACACAATATACAGGGTTATTGGTAACGACGTATATCCGTTAGGAGGTGTTAGGGGTGACTATTTCCTATAATTTTAACTCCCATATGCATAATCCACAAGTGAACCATTTCTGAGTTATCACGTTTTTTAGCTTTTTCAAAATTTGTCCCTATGATTATTGTTTAAATATTCACAAATATCCAGTGTTTATTCGTTTTTATAAATCAGAAGAAAAAAAATAGTGTTTAATTGATATTTTTTTCTAAATAAACTTTTGTAGTTGCATTTTTGACAAATATTGTACTTCGAATTACCAATAAATATATATATATACCTATATATTATCCTGAGCAGTTGTTCTCTTATCAGAATGGGCTGAAGTGGCCATAAGCTGTTAGCAGGGAATCATCATTATATTCACTCACTGGTCCTTTATGTTACCCCCCCCCCCCCCAGCGTCGTTCAGCGCGCTGTACAGCGGCGCGGCGGGCAGGGAATCATCACTATCTTAACTGACTGGTCCTTTATGTTATCTCCCCCCCCCCAGCGTCGTTCAGCGCGCTGTACAGCGGCGCGGCGGGCGGCGGTCCGCGTCCGCTGGTGGTGTGGCCGCACGGCGGGCCGCACTCGGCCTTCTGCAATGCCTACTCGCTCGAGGCCGCCTTCTTCAACATGATCGGTGAGTCAATTGTACCTGATCGGTTATTGAAGACCTGATTATTGATAAGTAAATTTGTAAGACCCAGTGCCTTAGGACATTGTTTATATTAGAACTAGCGCGCACTGGTAACTTTTGTCACGGTGACTTTAAAGTATTTGTCACTGTCACGTCATGTTTCTGAGTGCACTCATTAATAGAGACAGTGACAAAACATTTTCGAAATCGAAGTGTCATTTGCCACTATGGATTTCGAAGAGACGGTGGTTCTCTGTGAACTCGTGAGACTCTGCAGAAAAAGACTTTAATTTAGACGTGAATATCTGAATACTCTTTTAATTTTTTCTGACACACGGTTAAGACTAGTTCAGAAGTCAGGGCTGCACTATTGTAAGATGTAACAAATGGTTAACAATAAAGCAAAGCAAGCAAGCATTTTTTATCATAAAGAGCTGGTCTCATTTCCACTTCTTCTATTAGAACATAATTATCAGTATCGTCTTCACGAATGTTTACGTTTTGAATAGATGGTGACGCCATTTACGCGCGTCAAAGTCGGCAGTCAAAACGCAGATAGCGCAAGACTGACGACGAGAGTGACAAAATTGGTCGCTAGCGGACACAAATGTCACCCAATTGTCACGTCGTAACGTGCGCGCACCTCCATACATATTCATGGATTCGACAAGAGTGACGAAACAATCACCGTGACAAAAATCACCGGTGCGCGCTAGTTCTAAGAATATATATACCAGTTAACATTTTGCCTACTCACACGTGCAATAAATCGGAAAGATCGGAAACAATATCTGCTCCTTGTTTAATTATATCAGTAGTATACTTCACACCAATAGAATAGGCTATTTGACAATGCGAAAAATAAACTGTGAATTATTTTAATCAGTGTATATTATGAGTTTAAAAATGGTTATTTACTAACGAAATTTGAAAATAATACTTAATTTATTCAAAAATCCATAAATAAAAATGCATTTTTTCAAACGTTTGTCGTGTGACACAAAACGCTCCTGATTGGCCGGGCTTATGATGAAGTAACTTTCTTGTAAACTTTGCTTTTCTACTATATGTACCACAGATTAAAATACAGCAAAGTGACGTCACCGACCCCATAGCAGCGCCATATTGTCCAACTATCGTTTTCGCGCGTTATTTAAATATGGAATTTTTAATATGATATTTTTCGGCAAATATGTACTAGAAATAAAAAAAATCAACTTTTACTGAATTCCTTCCTATTGTGCGCAGGCTTTGTGGGCGCTTCCTTAGTTTCAATTTATATGCAATTATCTCTCCATAAAAGAGTTGCATTGGATTATGTATACTTTCTATGCAAGTATTACGAAATAAGATCTTATAATATGTTACCAAATGCTAAGTGTACATTGGGTTTTAAATAATTGTAAATGAAAACAAAAGTTTTTCAGCGTGTATATAACTACATAAAAATAATTTTATACGATAAACGTGTATCAACTGATCGCCTATGATAAAATGTGATTATAGAAGTTTTCGGCTAATTTGTATACATAATTTAAATAGTTAAGTCATATTTCATAAATAACCCTAAATAGGCTATTTGACTGGTTTTTAAAATCCATTTTATATTATTTAGTAGAGGTTAAGTAACCCAGTAAAAGTTGATTTTTTTTATTTCTAGTACATATTTGCCGAAAGATATCATATTAAAAATTCCATATTTAAATAACCGGCGAAAACGCTACATGGAGAATATGGCGCTGCAATGGGGTCGGTGACGTAACTTTGCTGTATTTTAATCTGTGGTACATATAGTAGAAAAATGGCAAGGTTTACAAGAAAGTGACATCACCATAAGCCCGGCCAATCAGGAGCGTTTTGTGTCACGTGACAAACGTTTGATAAAATGCATTTTGATTTATTGATTTTTGAATAAATTAAGTATTACTTCCAAGTTTCGTTAGTAAATAACCCTTTTTAAACTCATAATATACACTGATTACAATAATTCAGAATTTATTTTTCGCGTTGTCAAATAGCCTATTGTGTGATTACTAACTTTGTAGCATGCTAGTAATTAAATGTCTTCGTCGGAAGGTCGACATTAGAACACCTTTCGTTTTGTGTGATTTCAAATAGAACGAATGTTTGTTGTGGCCTGGAGGCGTTCTGGTATTTTAATTCATATCTTTGATAGAGTATGATCTAGTGCTGATTGTGGAGTTATTTATTTATCTTTATCAAAAACAACCGACAATCGACTCGACTTTTTTTTAGGTAGTTTTGCGTTCTGGTTTTAAGGGTAAATGAGCCAGTTTAACTAAAGACACATTGGAACATAACATCTTAGTTCGCATTGATAAAGTGAGGAATAATTAAAATATCTTACGGTAAAGTCTTAATTGGCCCATTTGCCAGGCTGCCTATCAATGAACATTCAATTCCAGGCTTCGCGTGTCTCCTTATCAACTATCGAGGATCAGCTGGGACGGGTGATGCCTCGATTTTCTTCCTACCGAGCCGTATAGGAATAGCTGATGTCGCAGATTGTAAACTAGCGACAGAAAAAGCGATAGAACTATTTCCTATTGATGAAAAGAAACTTCTCCTATACGGGGGCTCTCATGGTGGTTTCCTGGTGGCCCATCTCAGTGGATTATACTCTGGTTACTATAGCGTGACGGTCGCCAGGAACCCCGTCATTGATTTGGCCTCCATGTTTAACACCAGTGACATTGCGGATTGGTGAGTTATTTACGATGTACTTGTGCATGTCTTTGTATGTTATTACGTTTTTGTGGGTTGTTTTAAAGCTGCATAGTTAATTGGGTCAAACAATTCAAGAATGCTCTTGTATGAATATGCATTAAAAATTGGAATTTATTTGGAGGCAAAGTTTGGGCTTACATTTAATTTCGTAGTTAGTTAGTTAGTAGTTGTAGTCGTAGTTTAAAACCAGAACAAAAATCGAATCGAAAGAATAAAAGCAAGTTTACGTTTATTCCTCTTACGCAATGGACGCTTAGCATTTAAGATTAATAATAACCGTAAGACTTTTAAATCATCAAAAATTATAATGTTTATCTATAACAGATTATGAAATAAATAACCAATTAAGAATGGAAAAAAATTGACCTGACATTATTAATCGTGTAATTTCAGTAGTTCGGGATGGACAAAATAATATTATCTTTTACAATCACGCTTCAATCTATCTATCTTTTGTTAGAATGCCACGCTATAGTCTATAATGTAATGACAGCTCAATCATGCTATGCGATGCTAACCAGCAGCTCGAAGTCACGTAGCCCTAAGCCCAGTCGTTGGTAGTTCTCGCATCGAAGATTCGTTTCGCAGTCCCGCGCTGATAAGACCAGCAAACTTTGAGCAGGATCGGTTGCCGCTTTGCTGAAGAATTCTCGCCAGCCGTTTTATGAACATAGCACTTAAGGCTCGCGCAAACTATAGCCGCGGCGGGCCTCAACGCATCGCATTGCAAAATTGCGCCAAAGCATATAGCAGACGCATCGGGCCGCACCGCAACCCAATATCTTATAATCAGTCAGGTTTTGGCAATCTAAGAAGATGGATAGTTCTGACGAAGAGCTTTTTTTATTCAATATGCTGTTTAACGAAGAGATGAAGAAGAAAATAAAAAGAAAAAGTAGGATATGGGTACACGAAATTTGCAAGAAGAGAAATGTGTATGGTGAATTTCACTCCCTTTTTAAAGATTTATTAGAAGATGAAAGAAAGTTTTTTCAATATTTTAGAATGACATGTGAAAAATATTCTGAGCTTCTTGAAACATTACGCCCAGTTTTGAAAAAAGCAAGTAACTGCTAACGCACACTGAGACGGGCCGCATTGCAACGCATAACATCGTCGCAAAAATACGCCTGGCTAGTGATGCGCCAATGCGTTGCGATGCGGCCCGTCGCGGCCAGCCTGAGGTGTGCGATAGCCCATACAAAATGTATGAAACTGATTCAGGAGCATTTTTGTTATGCGTTGCGGCCCGCCTCGGTGTGCGCCTATCTTAAACATCCATTTCAATTGCTCGACGAAGTCGGTAGACCGAGGAAAAGCAGTTTGCAATGAAAGTGTTTTTTTTTTCATCTGGTCGAAACTTCCTGTGACTTTATCATCTATAGTCGCGATCCATTTTCTTTTCAGCAGAGAATATTTTTAGGTCGTCTCAAAGATATTTTTCTGTTTCGTCGGCCGCCGAAGTAGTTGAAGTCAGACATAGTGATAGTGATCTTGATCCTGATCCCAATTCTGAAATGTAATTTCAGTAGTTCGGGATGGCCAAAATAATATTCCCTTTTACAATGATGCTCAATCATACTTAAAAAAAAAGAAATAGTGATACATGCCAGTATTAAATGCTATGCAATATAAAATAATATTAATTACAGTTTTACAAATTATTGATCAATTAATTACAATAATCATTGTATATAATAAAGTAAATTCAATAGTAAATTCAATAATGCTATATTCATAATATGCAATAATAATGTGATATAAATTATGTTATAGAATCAAATGCCACAACACTGTATTGAAGGCTAAGTTTGCTCTCGTAACAATCGATATAATCTATGGTTTTCGTTATTCGTTGTGTGCGCGATGACAGCGCCCCTAGTGGCTACAACTATTCAGGACTTGTCATCTGTCAAATCTCTCCGCGTCTGACTATTTGCCTCCAATAAAATGTTCACTGCATATTGTATCATGTCGTTTTGGGTGCCACGGGGACCCATCAGCACTAAACAAATAAAAAAGGAATGTAATTTTGGAACGCTTATTATTATTATTATAGGTTCAATTTCTTACTTTTTTCTCTTCACAGCAGCTATCAATTTTATCTTTGCTGTAATGTCCACTTTGATGTTGGAAACGAGTAAAACTTGCACGAACTATTTTTCTCATTGTTTTTTACAATTTACGACACAGCATGTACTATGACCCATATCGCAAACTTTTACGTTTTTACTTAAAATTATAAATGAAGTTATGAAAATAAAGCAATTCGACATATCCAGCCAGCCCAGAATTAATTCGCATTTCTGCCACGTCGTGCGCTACGATCGATTTGCCGTTTTCCCCACCACCCACTTCGCACATAGACAATACGTTTTGTCACCGTTGTTGTCGGTACTTTGTTGTATTATAAATAAATTGGTTAATATATGTCTAGAACCGTTTGTTGACTTGATTATGAATGAATATTAAAGGTTATTTTTATATATAAAACAATATAACTGCTAAAATATTTATTTTCTTATTAGTAGAATTCAGTGATAAATCATTAAGGCCTGGCTTTAAACTCGTGATAATCGTTGAAAATCCACGCAGTTTTATCAATGAGCTCGGCTCTATTGTGATTAGTAATATATGATTAACTCAGGTATAAGACGGTGAGCTTTGTTCGCGACGTAGGTATATATTTATTATTGATATGTACATAGCCAGTTAATCCACAGAAAACTCGTTATTTTGTCACTCGTCTTCTTCGCTACCTAGTCGTAGTACATAAGAATCACTAGACCGAATTTAATTGCCAACTGTTCCTCATTTTAAGACGCACAAACGGACATACAGTACTTTTATATTGTTTTATTTTATCGGTATTTATGTTAACTTTACAATAATTAAAAAATAAAATATTTAAGAAGTAGGCACGACATTCGTCTTTAACAGAAATACACGTCACAAGTTTGAATTATTTTGAGACAAACTGTTTTTTAACAGAAAAAAATGTTTCAGCTCCAAAGGTGGACTTAAAAAAATACATAAAACCATTTATATAATCCACAAAGGTACTGAGAAGCTACATGTAATTCGAAATAAATTACATCAAAATTAGTTTCAACAGAGAAAAAAAACGATAACCCTCAAAACTAAATTTTTATTGAGGTTTTTATTTAATTATTTCCCCAAATATCTCAAATACGATTCAAAGCTCGTTTAGCTGTTTGTTAAATCAGTCACCAACCAACAACCATTATCAAACTCTATATTTAATGTATAAAAATATTTAATAGGATTTTCCACTCTACGAATTAACTATCGCGGTTCGATCGGCTGCGGAGACACTAACGTGAGGTGTCTTATGGGTAACATAGGCGACTACGACGTAAGAGACTGCCTACTCGCTGTGTCTGCCCTCAAAGAGCAGGGCAGGGTCCAAAACGGTTTGCTATACGGTGGGAGTTTCGGAGGATTTATTGCGGGACATTTGGCGGGACGCTATCCGGATATGTTCAAGGCCATGGTCCTTAGGAATCCTCTGATAGATCTAGCTACTAAAATTAATTATGCTGACAATCCAGATGGGTGAGTCTATTGACTTTTTTATTAACACAAGATTCGAAAATGGTTTAAGAAAATGACTGCTAAATGGAAATACCTTCATAGCAACAGTAACAGCCTGTACCAACCTTCCCAATGCTGGGCTAAGACCTCCTCTCAGTTCGAGGAGAAGGCTTGGAGCGTATTCCACCACGCTGCTCCAATGCGCGTTGTTGGATTCACATGTGGCATAATTTCGTGGAAATTAGACACGTGCATTTTCCTCACGATATATCATGCAGGTTTCCTCCACCGACGAGTTCCAGGTGTATTATAAACACAAATTAAGCACATAAAAACCCAGTGCTTGCGGGTTCAAACCAGGGCGGTTTGAACCCGCAAGCACTTCGTAGCAACATTCTAGTCAATTACGAATACAGTTTTGAAATGTTTGATGACAGAAATAGTCGGGACATAATTGTTCATAGTGTAATTTGTCTTTAAATACCGAACGCCAAGCGAAAGAGGAAATTTGAAATTTGTTTTTTGATGTTTTCTAAATATTTTTTCATTCATATTTTTATCTATATACATATATTATCTAGTGATTCTGGTTTTAAACTAATTCCATGGAAAATTTTACTTTGTGCTCTAAAAGCTTGTTGTTTGTGTGTGTATTTTTAATTACTTTCCATGTATGTTTATTTGCTATAGTAATGTTTTGGAAAGGAACAATTACTGATTGCTTTACACTTAAATTCGAATAATCTTTAAAGCATAAATGCAAAATTGAATTAATTATTATGTTTTTTAAAGTATTTACAACAGATATAATAGATAGAAAAGATAAAGGGAGCATATGCTGGCCAGTGTACATCATCGCCCATAGACATAAGCGTTGTTACCAATATTAACCTTACATCTCTGATATAGCTCCAACCATGGGAACTCACATTCGCTGTACTATCTTGTTAATACAAATACAATAAGTGCCTTATATCGACTCACTTAATTTTGATCCTGTAAGAAATGTTAAATAAAATACCAATATGCCTCCAGGTGTTCCGTAGAAGCAGGCTTCCCATTCACAGATGATGGTCCAAGTACTGAAGACCAACTCTTGGCTCTCCGTCGATTATCGCCGATAATCCACGCCCATAAGGTGACCACGCCCACTGCCATCATGTTGGGAACGAAGGACAAACGGGTACCCTACTACCAGGGATTGGAGTACAGCAGGAAGTTAAGGGCTAATGGAGTTAATACCAAGTGAGTAAAAGTTTTAATAAATACATTTATTTAGTATTAAAGCTGACCTTTTTTTTATTGGTGAACCGCAGTATTATTCTGAAAGTCACTTCGAATCTCATTATTTTGTCGAATTATAGTATAAGTATGGATATATGTACATGTTTCACGCATTCCATCTACCTTTCATATCGGAAAACACCATTTGGCCGGAATGTTGTTCTTGTATTCTTAGTTAAAATAAAACATTTGCTCTACAGAGTTTTCATGTACGAAGATAACCACTCGCTAAGCAGCCTGCCTGTTGAAATGGACAACCTTATCAACGCTGCTGACTGGTTCATCTCAATGATCAAAGATAAATAAAATTGTAGTGGTGTAAAGAGCACATGCGTGGGGCACAACTGAGGGGGCGCCCGGATCTGTTTCTTTAGGGTTGCCAGTAAACATTTTGTAAAAAATCTGCCATGGTAATTTTGAAATTCGAATTCTCAAATTCGATTTTCAAATATCACTTTAACCTAAAGAAGCTATTACTTTAGTTACAATAACTATGAAATTAAATATTGGAAAACTTATGATTGTAAAAATATCAACAATCGTATAAAAATGTGAATTAAATATGTATTCTAGAAATCGTATCGTAATATTTATTCTTATAAGTATAATTGATATTTGCATTTATGCAACTTATTGTAAGTTTTGTAGAATATTGAGAAAGGGAAGTTTGTTTAATCAATTAAATATGTCAATTTAAATCATAATCAAAAAATATTTATACAATAATACATTACACACATTATTTATTTATTGATAGAAACAAAAAAATACTACGAGTTCTGAATTTAAAATCATTCATACCTGAAAAAATAGATTAAAGGCTATTTTTATAATAACTATTTCAAGGAATGTGCCGTCTGATGGTAAGTGATCGCAACTGAAAATTTTTGGTCATAACCTTAAATAGCCACTTCGCCACTAATTTGCCAAACATTTGGCAAAAAGATGTTAATAATATATGTTTCACTCACCCTTATAAAACCCATAGAAAAATAAATATTCAATAAATTATAATAATAACTTGTCCGTTTTTTTTTTAAATAATGCGATACTTTTTATCTTTAAGTGATGTGGGTTGTGGGTGTAAATTCTACAACGACTTATGTTTAATGATTATATGTAAGTGAAGTCATTGTAGTAGTATAGTATTAAGGTAAAAAAATCAAAGTTAATACAAATATTTTTTACTGATTAATAATGATATCGATTTAACTATTTACAAGGAAATTACGTAATTTTTCATACACATTTTTTTAAATAAAGTGATGTGAAAATGTCATAATATTTGTTTTATTGTTATCCTTTGGAAAAATATTGTCTATGATAAAAAATATTTTGGTTATAGTAATATATTAAATTTAAAATATTGTTTTATGTGGCTCTCTCTCATATCAATATAGAACTTTAAAAAATCTGTCAGTGGAGGAGAGGTGCAAGATTCCGTTACAATTACTACATGCAATTAATAATAAGTAACGTAATAAAACTAGTTTTTGTTATATACCTTTATTTTATAAAAAAATAATTTGTTATTATTTATATCAAACTTATTTTTTTAAATTTGATTTAATTGTTTCATTGGTGTCAATACTATTGATAATTTGTCGTATAAAAATTAAAAAAGTACGACTCTGAAATAATTAAAAAAATTAATTATAGCAAATGACACTCTCGATGATATGAAGATTCTAATGATATATATACAAATGTGTCCGGGTATTTAAGAGTTATGATGGAATACAGACACATACATAGCTGAACCTTGAAAACATTATGCTCCTTTATTTGGGTAATAGTAAAGAAATATACTTGCTTGTATACAGCGGGTACATATAAATAATAATTATTAAGAATTATATTAAAACATCGAGTCGAGATGGCCCAGTGGTTAGAACGCCTGCATCTTAACCGATGATTGCAGGTTCAAACCCAGGCAAGCACCGCTATAAATATATGCTCAATTTGTGTATAATTCATCTCATTATCGGTGGTGAAGGAAAACATCGTGAGGAAACCTGCATGTGTCTCAATTCAACGAAATTCTGTCGCATTGGAACAGCGTGGTGGAATATGTTCCAAAACCTTTTCCTGAAATGGAAGGGAAGGGAGGAGAAGGATACCGTGTAAAGATATAGAGATTTAGTCATAGACATTTTTTCTACTTTTTAGTAAGTAATGTCTTAATATTAAAGTGTTAGCTTGTCCGTAAAATGTGCTTTAATTACCTTTACAGAAAACAGGAAACCTTGGCAAGCTATAACTACTTTATGTATATTTAGAAAAAAAAAACACATTCGGCTAGTAGCGGTAAATAATGCATATCAAACCAAATTGGAAGAAATTGTATAATTGGTGTCGATTTATTAATAAATACAATCGAAACACGGATGACCTTGGAAGTGAAGAAAATGGACGTTTATATTTTCTGTAATAATTATGTTGGGCTACTAAGGCGTTGTATATAAAGACACCGCAGGCGCTTCAGTATCGGATGTAGTGTGCGAACTGCCTCTTGTTGTCGCACGGTAGAAGTTTCTATGTTAATCCACAACCTGTGACCTGTCGCGTAGGCGGGTTAGTTTATGTTATTTGTTTATTTCAGAATGTTGGGAATACATAACAAAACAATTGTATCATACATATTCACGAATTTCACCTTAAGTAAACGTTTGCCCTCGAAACAATCGATAGCAATAACATCTGAACATCTGTATATGTGTATTCTTGGGTTATTTCCTCTTACAAGGCAAGTAAATCTTTTATAGACTAAGGCTCCTTGATTTTTGGAAATAGTTAAAGCTTATTCCACCACGCTTCTGCGATACGGATTGGTGGATACGCTAAATAAAAAAATCGATATAATTATCGAAACGTCGTACGCTATAGCCTAATGCACGCACATAGAAGTGCCATTTAACTAACCCTTTAAACACACATCTATCATTGCGCAACTGACATTAAGTTCCCCTCTAAATACAAAAGGGCCAATAAAAACAAAAAATACGTGGCTCCTACAGGGTGAAACAGGTGTCCTCAACATATGGACACCCTACAAGTGAAATAATGATTAAACACAAGGGAGTTATTTATCGAGTAGAAAATTGATATTGTCACGATCATCGATTGATATAGGTGATGTAGGAAGGGGTGTAATCTTATTAGACGAGCTTTTTCACAGTGACCTCTGCGTGAAAATAGCGGTTCATTAGTTTTTTTGGGACTTTTTTTTTTAAAAAAAAAGTAAATAAATGTATTATTATTTTAGTATATTCACAAATCACCAAACTCAAGATAAGTTCATCATCATCATCAGCCCGTTTTTGTCCACTGCTGGATATAGGCCTCTCCAAGCGCACGCCACTGTGGTCTTTCTCCGGCTACTCGCATCCAGCTCCTGCCTGCCGCCTTGCGTATATCTCCAGCGTGCCTGAGGACGTCCTACACTACGTTTGCCGATAAAGATAAGTTACAAACACAAAATCCGCTCAACTTAATTAACTAAATGGTAGGAGCAAGCCCATCTGGGTAGTAATAGTTAATATTGTCGAGTTCAGGTTTGAAGAACGGGTGAGCTAGTGAAACTACAGAATCAAGGAACTCCTACAACTTAATAAGTTGGTAGAGAATTGGGTAAGCAAGAAATGGTTAATTACATACGGCACCGATGTGACCACTTACCATCAGGCAGCTCATTTGCGCGTAAGCCTACGTAGGTTATAAATCGACTTTGGTCAAAATTGAGCCTCTAAATCACAGATTCGGGGGTGAAGTCGAACGCAGTATGTGTCGTACATTTTGACAAAGGACGATCTAAAAAGATTCAGCATTGCATTTTGTTGCCTCGACAATGTCACACTCATCAAGTAACCGAAGGTGATTTTTCACAATGATTAATGTAGTTTCATTTTATCCTTGAATCCGAAACCGTAGGTATGTGATAGTATGTTGGCCTGTAAGGCGATAGTTAAAGAACTTTATTTTGTAGAATTTTCTCACAGTATTAATCCGGTTAGGCCTCACGTAGTACAGTAATCATTCAGTCGATATGATTATTCTATTATCCAAACTGTTTTTTGGTTTGTAGTTGAAAGGTAAGTAAACTTACAAAACACACACACTTTCAAATTATTATATGACAAGAAGGACACACGACGGACTTACAAGGGTCGTTACCATATTCGTTTGTTTAGTAGTAGATACAATCTTGATATCGATGTTTCGACATCAAAAAGTATAAAACGTTAACAAGAAGAAATGTTTACTGGCAATTAATTCGACAGATTTGGTAAAACGGTACACTTTTTCGATAGTCTAAAGTTATTATAATTCACACTTATATTTAAGTCTTGTTATATTATATATTTATATGTAAATGTAATAGATATTTATAAATAAGAAAATAATAGACATTTTGTAAACGAAGACACTGAATAGGATTTTTCGTGTACAAAATAGATTAATGACGTAAAGGTCACGAACTTTGAACCTCACTGAAAGCAGGAGGAACCTATTATCTATTTATATTTCCTTTTGTTAATAGTTCACAATCAATTTCTCTGGATCGTTATAGGCTGTGAGGCGTTCATGACACGGATTATTTTCAATAATAGTATTTAGTTTAGTTTATCTCATATACAACTATTTTTATGAAAATTGTGAGAAAATTACACTGTCTGTCTTTCCTTTTATTGTCAAACCACGAACCTGGAAAGTCATGAAATTTGTTTGCTAAGTAAGCTTTAACCTTAAAGGAGAAGGCTACTTCTCTACTTATTCCAATAGTGAAGTCGCGGGCTACCACTAGTAAACCATAGACGCATTTCTTATTATTTATCGTGCCCAGGCCCACACGAACATAGCCTACTGGCGTACTGACAAATTTTATAGATAACTATCTAATCTTTTCAAAGGCTACTACTTTTTAACACGTCTTATATGTTCCTAATATAACACTGGCTTATTTACCAATTCAAATTGAATCATTTCATTACGGAGTAGTTTATTATTTTAGAAGAACTAGTAGACTGTTCACTTTACCCAAGTACACAACGAGATGGCCCAGTGGTTAGCACACGTGCATCTTAACCAATGATTTCGGGTTCAAACCCAGGCAAGCACCACTATATATATGTGCTTAATTTATATTTATAATTCATCTCGTGCTCGGCGGTGAAGGAAAACATCGGGAGGAAACCTACATGTGTCCAACAGCGTGGTGGATTATGTTCCAAGTCCTCTCCTTAATGGGAGAGGAGGCCATTATCCCAGCAGTGGGAAATTTACAGGCTTTACTTTTACAACTTATTTAACTAGGAGAAAATCCTCCAAAGCGTCTTCAATTATTACCGCTAAATGTTCTCACAGCATATCTATAGAATGTATCATAAAAACTTGTAAAAACGTAGCAGCGACAAAATTCGGATAATAAATTAACGTATTTACCGTCAAACAGAAATAGCGATATTATGGTCTGGTTTAAAGGATGAGTGAGCTAGTCTAGTCAAACTATAGTCATAAGAGCCTAACATCTTAGTTCCTAATATTAGCGGTACATTGGCAATGGAATTATTGGTCAATTGTGCTTACAGGACTAAAGTCTATGGGCGATGGTGATCACTAACTTTCAAGTAATCCTTTTGCCCATCTCCCAAGTTTAGTATTTATATTTTGTAATTTATTTAAGAAAATATGCCTAAAAGTCGGTTAGCTGGAATCTCACTTCATCTTGATAACCAGCTTTGCCTGGAATCGATAAGCCTGCTTATAAACTAAAAGATAAACTCAATACAAATATAAGAATATCAGAAACAATTCATAGTATATATGTAGCTATCACAGAGTTAAAAAAATGTTAGTGCCAATTATTTATTGGGGCATATCAATGTTTTTCAGGGATGATTAGTTTAATAATGCTCTTCTTCTTTCGAATACCAAATTGTTGGTGATAGAAAGAGATAAAATAGTACTTGTTTAAATAAACACCGTGGCTGTAACAGATTAGTTTCTTAAGACTAAATTGTACTGGGGACTGTACATTATTGGTAATATAAAAATGCGTGGTGATAAGAACACTTAAGTTGTATTTAAATGTATGCGTTACGAAATTGTTCCAGGGTTCGTTATCCCCATGTACATTACAATTAGGATATTCAGTAGGGGTTGTTGCGATTGTTCCCGGTGACTGGTACGAGCGTGACGTTCCGCTCCGATGCAGACACCTTACGCTTTGGTCGCTGACATGTGGGAAACGCGCGGGAAAATAGTTCATAATAGTTTTTTTTTAATTGCTCGTCCGAAATGTAGATCGAGGAAAATAATTTGACTATTACTTAATACCAATATTTACATATTTTCTCACACGTCAAATACAGTAACTCTTACAATGAAAATATTTATCAGTGTCAATCTACAAGACTTTATACAAATATATATATATATATATATATATATATTAGTTGAATTTTTCATGAATTAAAGAGTTAAAGAGTAAAAAAATGCATAAAATTACTTTTAGAACTTAAAGTGCTTATGTATTAAATTACTTTATTAATTTACAATTGTTTTGTTTAATTAGATAAATTTATATTCTTTAAATAACACACAGACAGTAAAAGTGCAAATATACTCGCTGTTTACCTACGACTAAATATTTTTAATACTTTTTCTTTTCAAAAACCGCGTTCAACCACACATCGAATCATTCCGAGCCTTTTCCTCATCTATTGCATTACATTAAACAAGAATGTTGGTCTATTAATAATAAATTAAAGTAATACGAATATCGTAAAATGACAATTTTCCTTAGAATTCACTCCAGTATGAAATTGTCCAAGCACTTGCCCTAATTGCTCGTCAGTGGAGGGTGCTTGACATTATTTATTCTCGTCAAATAAACGATTAAATCGATATAAGTACATATACTGCTTTCCGAACAATTTTGTTAGTTTAATAGTACATAACAATGCCTTATTTTTCGAAATCTATTTTAATACACGAAAAACGCCTGCTTATATGTAAACATTTTTTGATTAAAAGTAGGACAAATAAAATAGCCTTAGTAATGAAACATTTTCGCATAATGCATAAAGTTCATTAACAAGGAAGTACCCGCAGTCTCCGATAACGAGTCCACGAAGTCTAGCGATAACCGTGACTAATTGTCCGGAGCTATCGTATGCGGGCTGGACTTCTTACGGGCGGAAAAATATCGATCGGCAACCAACACACCACCTGTTCACAATGGGGAGAGCGCACCTGCCGCACAAGCTAGCGCGACGCCGGCACGCGCGCACATACGCACCGGCATTCGATCGAGACACAGCCTGGGCGGCGGGGGGTTGACCATCGCGACGTCACACCGTCCGCGCGCCGTCGCCGATCGATCGACTACCATCTTACCGCACCACCACCACCATTGACTCAGGTACACCCACTCGACCTTTAGCTATTGTTGCGTTAGAAAATTCGGCGAACAGTGATTCACTGTTTAATTTTAATTACAGGAATGTAGTTAACTACGATGCACATAACGTCGGGTTTGTCGCCGGCGTCCGGCGAGATGCTGGACGCCACCGTTAATCTCTACGGTGATTCAGGAGAGCAATGCGGGTTCTTTGCTATGGACCACGCGGTCCCAGAGTCTTCGCACACTGTCGAAATCGAATATGTGTATGAGCAACCTGAAGCTTATGCGTATTGCACTGAGGAACCGACGGAAATACAAGTGGAGCAACCTACAATAGATGTGCCTCCACCGTCTAAGAAGAGCCAACTCAAACAACAGGCAAAGGTGGCTGAAGAAGAGCCGGAAACCGATTTGACGAATCTAACGTGGTTGCAGAACATAACTAATATAATGGCAGTGCCACAATTTCCTATCCCGCCGATGTCGCCTAACCCCCAAGTGAAACCGCAACCTCAGAACACGAGGCTGCAGAAGTTTAATCAGACTTTAGCAAAGTGCCAGAAAGATTTTATGGAGAACAAAGCAGAATATCAAAAGAACAGCGAGAGGAAGCCACCGTATTCGTACAGTACGCTGATATGCATGGCCATGAGGTACAATAATGACAAGGTGACCTTATCGGCTATTTATTCTTGGATCAGGGAGAACTTCAAGTATTACAGGAACGCGGACCCCACATGGCAGGTGAGCGTTATCTACTCTATACAGTAGTAAACTCTTCCGATCAGATTCTAATAAGCGGCAAATCTGTTTATCTGATAAGATATCATTTAATTGAATTCGGCAAGTCATTCAAGTGTTGTAGTGACATATTACATATAGATAGAACCCCTAGTAATCTAATAAATATGTATATAGAAATTATCTGCGTGTACGTAAATATTTTATTATATTAAAACTAATATAGTAAACCTATGCACCTTTATCGTCATGTTTAGTTCACTAGGTAGCATGGAAGATCACTTTTTAGCAACTGCTCTTATAAGATCTCATTGTTTTATTTGTCTGATTTTCTTGGTATATAATGAAGTTTTAAGGATTAAAAAAAGTTAATGTAATTTTTTAAATAAAATGGAGAATACTTTTGAATAGTTACAAGAAGTAAATAAGTTTTTAACATTAAATAAAAATGTTCTTGCAGAATTCCATAAGGCACAACTTATCTCTAAACAAAGTGTTCGTCAAAGTGGCGCGCTCAAAACAAGAGCCGGGCAAAGGAGGCTTCTGGAAGCTGGACCTCGCTCATTTAGAAGGCACAAAGCGGATTTCCAATAGACCTCATAAAAAGAAGAAGAACAATGAACAAAAATTAGACCCAAAAATTGCCGAAGAGAAAATCGCAGTCGCCAACATACCTCAAGTGGAAAGTGTAGATGTTATAGCCAATGAAATCAACCAAGCTGTTACGTTACATTTGCCGGAGTTCAATCTTCCAACATTGCCAGACATTGATATGGAGGCCAACATTGGAGCCAATGTTATAGTTGAACCGGTCGCGCCTCCGCCGCTGATACCAGAAGACGATCTATCTTCCTGGCTGCTCAATCCTACAGACTGGGAGGATTTGCAGTTGGATGTTCTCGACAACTACTTAGACTCGTGTTTCAAGTAAGTCAATATCAAATAATGAGTCGTTTAAAAAAACTACGGCGTCTGCGAAAGAAGTTATTTTTATTAATGAGTAAATTATCTTTTTGATGTAGAGTACGAATATGCACTAAAATATAAAGAAAGTTTTCGTATTTGCCTAGATTGTAGAATTTCATGAAATTTGAAACAATATTAGTGTCCTTTGAAGTTAACGAAGTATTTCTTAGATAAATCACTGCAATTGTAATACGAAGGATTAAAGATTATCAGACGTTGCTCAATCAAAGCTCAGTTGGTAAAAATAGTGCGATTTTAATAAAAAATATAATTTTTGTGTAAAATAGACGAATTTATTGAAATAAATTGACACATTTTAATTTTACATAAATAAACTATCTCTATATATACACTTGTAGTAATATAAATACTATGTATATAAAAAGTAGGTGCCTTATCCTAATAAATAAAAGTCATTATGTTTTAAAATATTTGTGATAATGACGACAATTTTACCGCTCAGTATTAGACATACAATGTAACGGATAAAGCTAAAATTAAATAATCAATAGTATTATTAAAAAATAAAACAAAAAAGTTTTTATAAATCTAATTGAATATTATATCGTTATATTATAATGATGAATTACATCAATAGTGCATCATACCCCAATAGAAAATGTCGTTAAAAACTGTGGATATTAGTAAAATTTTGACCAGCAATTAATATACTTATTGGAAATATTTGGTAACATTACTTAATCAAGTATTATATATCACAATGACCAGGGTTAATTTAATAGCTAATTTAACTAAAGGATCGAGTACTGTTTTTATTTAGTTATTATTATCTATGAGGCTAGGATTTCATCAAATATCAATACAATATCTAAAAACGACATTTATGTTTTAAAAGGTAGTGTTGACACTATTGATATATTTTACAGTTTATAATTGGAAACATTTTCTTTACAGAAATAAATCTAAGATTAAAAAAAAAAAAAAACAAACCATCGATAAGGTATCACATTTTGTTTCTATATTCTTTTTTATCGATGAAATTAATTATTTTATAATTTCAGAATACATAAAATACCGTTTGAATTAATTATTGTAAAATTGATCGTATATTTTGTAACGAGTTATGTAGGATATAGTGTTTAATGAATATGCAATAAGCATTATTTCTGCTTGATAAGGTTAAGTGAAATGTTATTAATAACCAAATCAGACATTCCGTCCAGTATTATTGTGTGCAGTATTGCATTGTGTACGTTTTGCTCAGCACAAAGTGAATTATTTATATTTATATATTTAAAAAATATTTGACGTAACATTAGAATTAATGTGTGTTACAAAGACGCATTATTTTTTTGTAAATAATTTTTCTAGTCGATATTTATAAGAGTTTGTGAAAAGTTATTTGATTGCACAAATTTTGTTAATTCGCATTTAAAATGTGTATAAATTAGAATTACTTTAGTTAAACTTCCGTCCGTTTCTTGACTAGACTGTCAGTTGTACGCAGCCTTATTCAATCGAATAACATAGTATATATATATTGTGGTATTTTGAAGGAAAAATATACTTATAATAAATTAGTGTGTAATTCTAAAAATGTCGTTTAAATCATATGAAAAATTTAAACATGTATGTATATAGCGACTGAAGACCTTGATAAAAAAATAATTGCTTAATATAAAATCTCAAACCCCATTTAGAAATGGTCCATAGGTTTGAAATATAATATAATCAATTAAAAAAACTTATGTAAACGTTTATTTGAATATGAAGTGTAACAAGAATTTTCATAGATTTAGTATGTACTAGACAAATATCAACGGCTGCGGAAAAAACCCGCTTTTTTAAATTATCTGTAGCTTACCATAGACATCTGAGCGGGATTTTAGAAAACCGTCTCTGATTGCTCTAGATTTTATACATAATTAAAATGCAAAACGTTTCTGGGTGAAATTTAATCATTTACACTGTGGTAAATTAATTAATTCTATTCAAATGGTGATTGAGCCAATGTAATGAGACATCATATATAAGATTACGATTTTGAAATTCAAATTCTTATACTGGTAAATGAGATATGTCTAAAGCTTCTTAGAGTTGTAATATTTATGAAAAAAAAATTGACATTTCATTGTAATAAAAATTTAAAATAGAAATGTATAATTACGTAGCGAAGTTGTAATTAAATATTTATAACGAACGCAATTTTATACAACGCGTTGATAATGTTGATATCGTGGATTTTATTCGAATATTTGTAATCATTTCGAGAAGATATTGAAAACAAAACTTGTAGTCGCTTTTGTAGAATTACCTGTTTGTGACTAAAGTTAGAAAACTTATATGTATGTATTATGTATTATACAAGAAATAGAAGCCTGAACACTTAATGGAATTTTACTTCGCACGTATTTTAATTTAAAAGCAATAATGTACTTTAAAATTGAAATTAGAACATAATGTTTTAATCAAGTAAACAAGAATGGTCTTTTTATAGTCAATCAGTACTAAACTAATAAATTGAAACATATTATGATTAAAATATGAGCAAATATTAATGATTAATTTATTTATCACATACGTGCTTGAATGTAATAAATTTTTTGTACTTGTAGTAATTTTAATTAGTTTTACGAAATGGTTGTTTCAGGAACGTGGCTCAAAATATGTATGAAACATTTGTCTATAGAAGTGTCCTTAAATATATTAATAATAAAATGTTTAATGCAGCGTTTTATTTTATTGAGTCTTTAATATTTATCCAAAAAAATAGTTTTAAGGTTTGTATAAGTTTGGTAAGTACCTAGAGTCGGATTTAAATGTCTGGAGGCCCCCGGGCCACAAAGCAGTGGGGGCCCTAGACAAACAGAAGCGTGAACAACCTAATAATTATATTATCATGAATTAATCACTTTTTTATTTCAATCAGTAAGCAATGATTTAAATAAAACTATTTATAACGGATGAATCGCAGTGTTTGCAGTGTTCGTGGTCACGGGCCCGTGACCACGAACACTGCAAAGTGCTCGAAACGTCGGGATGTTTAAAAATAAATAATATACGCGATTCATCCGTTATAAATAGTTTTATTTAAATGTGTAATCATCGCGAAAATTTAAGACAACATTAAGCAATGATTTATTTACTTGTATCGGTAACTTTTAAAATATTAAATAATGACATTATTATAATTTGACTATATTTCGGTATTTGTTAACTTACTGAAAACTGTGGCCCCCACTAATGTGGAGGCCCCAGGGCAGTTGCCCCGGTTGCTCTCCCCTAAACACGGCCCTGTAAGTACCTACTATTACCGTACCTGCTCACTATTATCTATTCTATACCTAATAATATTTTTATGCCTTGTCTTGTGTGTTTTGCCTTAATTGGTTTCTTTAAAACTAATTATTATTACGTATTACTGCATAAAATTACTCAACACCTACTAACTTAAAAATAAAGCAACGACCTTTTTAAATCGCACGCATTTACATATACTCATACGACATACAGACATTAATAGACCATTAACAGAAAATGTAAATATATATAATTTATTACATCCATTTCGTTTTTGGTGATAAGTCAACGACTTAAGTGGATTTCAATCGTATGGATGATAAATTCGAAATAATAATATCTAATATAAATAATTTATTAAATCAAATATTAAAAATAATCATTGTCTGATTTATTTATCAGTCATCCAATAGGCAAACGATAGTTCCTACACTGCAATACAAAGTACTCTGTATCGTGTATGCTGGCACTTATATTTTAAAGTTGAGGCGACTTTAAATGGCTTTTACTTATTGCAGTCAATCCAATGCTGCTAAAAGTTCATGGAGGTAACCTCAAGGGTCTGCCCCTAGCCAGCGTGTGTTTCTACGGTTAACACTACGTTTATATTTTCAAACATAATTTCAAGTTTTGTAGATACATCAATCCGATTTCGTGTTATTTTTTGCATGATTGTTATTTAGCGTATACCTAATTTCGGGCCCATATTATGATCCAGTGGTTAGAACACGCGAATCTTAACCGATGATATGATCAATAAAAGATCATCCATTCAAAATAAAGTGTCTAATAATAAAAATTATTATAAGCGTTTTAAAATATATATTTATTTACATTCTGGAATTTACAAACACGTATTGCGAAGGTAAATATCATGACTATGTGGAATGATGTCCGGAATGGTAACGGCGTTTCCTCCTTGTAATAAAAAAAAAAATAAAAATCGAAAAGATCAATTAATAAGTTCCTACTTTAACGAAATTGTTTCGTGAACACTAGCCTTAATTATTTTTTATGAAAATTGGTCTAAATTGAGCCCTACTCGTACTGCTCATATAACATATATCCATAAGTCATATAACTCGCGTACAAAAGGTTTTGTAATAAATAGTAACCGTGTAAATAAAATAGTAAAAAGTATGATCGATACTTCCTAGTTTTTCTTTCATTTATAAATATTATTAATTTGAATTAATTCATTACTGATTTTTCATCTCACTGGGCAGGTATTTAACAAAAAATCATGAAAAGAAACTTTATTACAGAAATTAATTTTATTAATCTTTAAAATTTCTTTAATATTATTTTCAAAAAATATATTAGCCATCATAGCTATTGCCGCGTTAATGTTACCACTTGGTAAAGTTGGCAGCACTGAGCCGTCGACAACATACAGATTGTCAATTCCTAAAACTTTAAATGTCGTGTCTACAACAGAATTATTCATTTCAGGCAGACCCATTGCACACGTTCCTACTGGATGGTAGCTTGTTAAAGTGAGATGCTTTACATAACATTCTAGGTATGAATCTGAAAAAAATTCGAAGTTTTCACATCCGGGGAATGGGATGTTATTTATATGAGCTCCAATATTTTTTAAAGAGTCTGTTTCAATGAGTTTCCTTATCACATGAACACCATCTACTATTGTTCTTATATCATCTTTGTGAGACAAATATTTAGGATCTATAAGTGGAGGTACAGTAGGATTCTTACTCTGTATGCGTACTTCGCCCACACTTTTAGGGTGCAGTAGTAATGTTAAAAACGTTGCTGTGTACTTATCAAATATTTTACTAAAATAGTCGTTCCATACAGTATCTCTTATTTTCAATGCTTTTCTCAAATGACTACCCCTATCTGCTGATATGCCTACTGGCAACACCATGAATTGCAAATCTGGTGATGTCTCATTTTTTGTTGAAATAAAACCTACTACTTCACATCCTGGTGTAGTAAGTGGTCCCTTACCATTAAAAAAATATTGAAAAACATTCCACAGGTTCATAATATCAAACATTTCAACTGATTGTGAATTATTAAATAGTACCAAGTCCAAGCCTGTACCGATATGATCTTGTAAGTTTTTTCCAACTGGCAAAGATTTGACAACAGGTATATTTAGAGAGTTCAATAAATTTTCTGGTCCAATACCAGATAATTGCAGGATTTTAGGTGAATTAAATGTTCCTGCACTTATAATAACACCTTTTTTGGCAAACAGCTTCATTTTCTTTGGAGTAGTAATTTGAGCACCTATACATTTATTTTTTATAAAAAGTAATTTTTCAACTAAAACATTTGTTAAAACATGTTTCGAAGTTTCTAGATTGTAAGACGTAGTCCATCTTTTGCCTTGATTTTGGGTGACAATGGATTTCATGAACCCAATTCCAAAGTCCTGTTTTAATAGCTTAAAATTTAATTCTTTGGCTGCTCTCAACACAGCTTCACCGAGGTTGCTGTCATATTGAATATTATTTAGATGAAATATATTTGATTCTATATATTTAAACTGGTCCTCTATATATTTTTTGTTGTATTTACCATGGAACCATTCAACATAGTGTGAAGTGTTGCCTCGAATATGTATCATATTGTTTAACTTTGATGATCCCCCTAATATTTTTCCTTGAGTTTGTTTACATCTCTGTAACAATTTAAATTATTTAACATAATTACTAAATTATTATATAATCAAGTATGATTGAGAAAAAATAATTGGACTTTTAATATAATAAAAAAATTATACAAATTAAAACATCTTCAAAATTAGTAACAACTATTGAACTATAAATAAAAAAAAAAAAATTATATCCATGAAATTACTAGAGCGATTATAATGAAACTTACACTGTTCCCTAAGTTGAAGCATACCTACTCAGGTCAAAAATGATCATGTTAATTAGTTTACGAGAAATTCTTGGACAAACATACATACAAACATACACTTATGAAATTAAGGACACATTCTTTCAGCCTAAATGGATCGTTTTACTCAAATATAATTAAATTCTAACAATGTTACATACATATGTACATGACAAACCAATAACCTCCATTTTTAGAAGTTGGTTAAAAAGTATGATTTAAATGTTTATTATACTAATTCATTATGATATTGCAATTGTGACATAAAGATTATCTTTGATAAATTTTGAGTAATCTTACTGAATTTTCCATTGCAAAACATGCATTTTCTTGTGGTTCTGTTTCATAATTCCAATCAAATACAGATTGATGTAGTAAGGGGCCAAATGCTGGAATATCATGAAAGGGATGGCTTCTACCCCCGGCCTCTAACACTATAAATGTGTAATTAGTTTCTTTTGCTATTCTATGCCCTATTAATGAGCCAGCTGTGCCAGAACCCACTGTAATTAAAATATATATATGAATTTTACAAATATAGTTTTGTGAAACAAGTATATACGCTAAAACTATTTTTTGATAGTGTAACAAAATATTAGAATACTTACCAATAATAAAATCGTATTCAGACTGTATTTCACTAAAAAATATTGAAGAAAACAAATCGTAGTAGAAGACTAAATAAGTAAATATAGAAAAAGAATAAATACCAATACTAAATAAACATAATTGAGCAAAGTGAATAGGGGACATTTTTAATAATTATAAATATATTGGGTTTACATTTTTAATTGTGCCATTTATTTAAGGTTATATTTACAATAACATAAAATTGACGCATGACGGCTGTCAATTTTTACTGTCCACCACTCGACAGTTATATCAATGACAAATAAAAGTAACTTAATTAATTATTTTAAGACATTTATTAAATTGTACAATTTACTAATAAACTATTTGAGTATTTTTTAATTTGAAGTTAAAACTACTGCATATTAATCATTCATGATTCAATCTATATAAAATTAAACGAAAATTAATGATGTCAGATATTTTCAACTGAGCTGAAAAAGGAGGAGGCTATCAATTCATCTGTATTTTTTTTAATTGAATTAATTTCAAATGAGAATTATTCTACTTCGATCTAATTTGTAAAATCAGAATACAATTTATTCAAGATGTTGAAATGTATAATGTTGAGCAGTTGAGATTAGAATATAAATTGCACTTGCTTTTCTTCCACTACAAAATATTATTTAACTTAAATGTAAACATTTTAGGGAACATCTTTAAGGCTAGGCGCAAGAGGAGTTAATTAAAAAACGTTTATAAGATAGCAAATTTATATTAAGTTATAGCTTACAAATGTAGTAAGTATATAAAAGCATAAATTATCTTCATATTTAAAGCTAAATATATAAAATCTGAGGTTCTAATTTTAATCTATCAATTGTTTCTTGAGGCATACAGTATGTAGGATTAACACGCTTTATACTAGAATTTCCCAGCAGAGAGAGACCAGCCAGGCCAAACAATGTATGGAAGGGGTCTGTTATGTCACCTGGCCTATCACTGAAACCTCCTGTTTCAGCATCTTGACAAGCAAGGATGTATTGTTCTAGATTATTCTTGTCTACCCAATGTATCCTATTCAACATTGATAAAGATGACATTACCCACCTGAAAATTGGATTGATTTTAAAGATAGTATATTTTGAAAATTATTTTCTAGAATTGTATCAACATGCTTTATTTTAATAGACTTTTATGATTTATTTTAAAATCGGTATTACTAACATATTAATTGGCAAGGTCTTTTATTTGTAAAGTAAAAATTCTTAAAAAGTAAATTATAAACAAATACAGTGAAAATAATCATATTACCAGGAGTAACACAAATCCGGTAATTTTTCAGGTCTGCCGTTAAGGCCACCACTTGGTAGCTGCCTTTCACAGAGCCACCAAGCTAGTTCATCACATTTCAGAGCATCCATACGTTTGCATATTGATAGTGTGCCGACACAACAGTAGATTAGTCCTGCAAATTATATTATATGTCAATAATAGTTGATAAAAATTGTCATATTTCATTATTTTATTAAAATTTCAGAAACATATACAACATATAAATTAAACATTTTGTGCATTGAAATTTTTGAGTATGGTAACACAGTTTATATATGTAATTCTTTGACTGCTACATAGATTAATAAAATGTGAATATTGTTTGATAAAACCAGTACCAGCATGACTCTCAGATCCTGGTTTTGATCCAAATCCTCCATCAAAGTTCATACAACTCAATACAAAATCAACTGCTTTGTTAACATTGATGGCGTCAAGTCGATGTAGCAGAGATAGGCACATTACAGCACAGAATGAGAACCTCGTATCAACTTCACCCCATTTGTCTCCTAAAAATTTTCTACATATTAATTAAATGTACACAATGATTTGTATATAATAATCTTTTTACAGCTTTTTATGAAAATTATTATTTAGATAGATTATATTTTTTTATTAAAAAAGGAAGAAAATAATTGATGTCTTTTAAGGCGAACTGAGTATGTAAGACACAATAGAGGACATCATTGCCCTGTATTTATTTCAAAAACACATGTAATTAAGTATGATTGAAAATGCTTAATTATAAAAAGTAATCATACCTGTAAAGCTTCCATCTTCTTGTTGCATTGAAGTCACAAATCTTACCACTCCTTCAGTATCAATTGCATCCAACCTATCATACATGGCCAAAACCTAATAACAATAAACATTAATAAAAACAAATCTATAAACTTTTTTATTTTATATTTCTTTATTTGGCTACGGCCACAATTAAGAGAGTTTTATAACAAAATTACAAGGTATAGGTAATTTTACAAATTAGATGCTATTAACTTTCTAATGTATATAAAACTATGTTATAATTATTTTGAAAACAAATTTTATACCTGCACAGCACTCAATGTATACAACATATGAGGATCATGCCCATTGCTAGCTGAAAGGCCCCCACTCTCACTGTCTTGACATGACGAAATAAAGGCAATTATTTCATCCTTGGGCATTCTGTTATAAAAAAGGGATATTATAATTACCATTTCTTGTGAGGGGGAGATCATTAAAAAGTTAAACTAGTTCACACAATTAACGTAAAATATTACCTAGAAGATTGGTCCATAAGTTCCATAGCAGTAAGACTCCAATATATGCCAGACATACGCAAATATTCTGTCATACAATACTCATAGTCATCCTTATTTACACCGTAACTAGCCAGGAAATCTGAATGTTTCTGTAATAGAAGAGTTTTTGGTCGATCTTCAGAGAGAACAACGTCTTTTGTTTTAAAAGACATTTTATTTATATGTTAAATATACAATATAAAACTAATTAATCTAAGATTATATATTTTTATTATATTCAATAGACACATTCATGTTCCATTGTCAATTCTCAATTGCAAATTTAGTCAATGTCATTCATTAATATTGTGTACTGACACTGACATAAAGTCGCTGTTGCCAACTGCTGAACGATTAAATAATATAGTTTAAATAAGAATATTACAAATAAATAAGTCACGAATTAAACTAACGAAAACCTAAGTTTTTGGAAGTAACTATTATTTAAAATAATATATATTAAAAATACTGGGAATATGAGAAATCATTAACTAGTAGTAAAATTGTTTTTGTCTCGTATTGTCTTTGAATAACTTTGTTTTGTACAAAGTTATTCAATATTTATTTATATAGTCAAGTTTAAAGTTGCACATCTAGAATGCAGTCTCTTTTGTAAGCGAAGTAAAACGGAAAACAATCCATTTGCATCTCGCAGAAACAAAACGTGCCTGGTGGAGCGTCATTACCTGAGTTGATTGTATTACTGATAATATTTCGTTATAATAATTATTGGATATTGTAAAACAACCTCATACACGTGATTTTAATTCTCTTCGCCCGACAACCCACGATCGCTCGGCGGCCACATATGGGTACCAAAAATAATGATAACGGCAATGTGCCGTTAAATATATATAATAGGGAAGATGCAATATTTTTATTTTTGTGTTTTTTTTAAAGATCTCCATATAGGATAATATTTATCATACTTGTGCTCACTGGCTTTCATACTTGTGCATTTTTTCTCGACTTTGGGATACTTTTTTGTAAAAATTTAAAACGGACTACTCTATACTCCGAAATAAGCCGTATTGACGTATGTTTTATGCCAATGTGTTCATCTACTTCAACAAAATTTGAAATAAATGGTTTTTGAGTGGACCTTATGATACAAAACAGAGGAAAAAGTGGTTTCAAGCTGAAAAGAGGAATCTGGAGTCTGCTTTGACAAACCCAACATCCATTCATCCAATCCATCCATTATTCGAAATACTCAATTAATTTTCGTTCCCTTTTTTACAACAGTAACCTCAAATAAGTAGTTATAACAGGAGTGACGTCACTGAATGCTAATTAGTGTTTTGAAATACGTTCCGTTTCAAGTTACTTTAATTCGTAATTATTGTTAAAAAAACAACATTGTATCAAATATAAACCTTGTAGGGGTAAACCTTTATACTTTTTTAACATTTTTATAGCAAAATTTTCATATATATTTGCATTTTCCCTATTACGTAAACACTGCAATGCCCTTAATTTTACAGTCTTATTTCAAAATAATTATAATTATAATTTGAAGTGCATACTTAATATGTAGCTAAATTAATTTGTATTTTAAATGTTGGAAATGGTAACTGCTTTGTTTCTGTCCTTCTTGCAAGAATCTATATTCCGAGCCGATGCTCAGAATATAGATTCTTAATTACCACCGGGTAATTTCGAAAGTGCCTGTAAAACCCTACTTGAATAAAGTATATTTTGATTTGGTTTGCTTTATGGGTGAGTCACGTTAAATATATCGCTGTTTATCTATTCAAGTGATGAATTACAAAAAGTGAAAAAGTCCCGTGTATAATTTTGTACTAACGTGTTTTATTTGTTTGCATCAAAGTAACTTCAAAGTATAATTTTATCAGCTTTACATCCAGGAATAACGGTGAAATAAGCTAATGTCCTTCCTTCTTATCATTAATTTATTTCTCTCCCCTAATCATAGGGTATGCAGACCTAGAGATGGAACACTTTGATGTGTTAATTAGGTACCTTGTGGCTTATCCAGGATTATCGTTTCGCAGGGGCTTGCTTAGGTTTGCCGACTCATATTTGCGAATATGCACGAAACTTGTAATTTATATGTGGGACCTGGTCAAGAACGGCAGAAGGAAGAGTAAAAACGAGAGGGAATCATTGTAATATTATTTTTAATTTGGCTCATTCCGGTGGACGTTTCGCTTACGAGTAGCTTGGGAGAACGTGCACTGCAAGTACACATGGTGTTATTTCGGTCTCATTTGGTTAGGCTTTTCAAAGAGCGGGAAAATTGGCGATCTTAAGCTCTCTCCGCATCAATCATATAATAATTGAATTAGCTCAACCTTAATCCCTCTTCACGAAATTCCTACTGCCTTCGTAAGGACGATCAACAATCGGATATAAAAACGGAATTCTCTACGAGCACTCGTGTTACAAGGGCTTCTCATTTGTAGTACAAGTCTTGATCATCAATAATCGGCGTGTCTTCCCCAAATACATCTCATCATAATTTAAGGGTTTTCTGGATCCTGGATTGTTGAATGCATGTTCTGTTTAAAAGTCTCATGATTTTCATTGTTTATATTAATAATATAAATATTAAATCGATTAAGCTTGTAAGCAGTGTGGGTAGTCATACTTTCTGATTCTGACTTAATTAGAAGTGATCTAGAAACAAATCATGGATGAAAATTTTGGTATAATGTTCACAATTTTTGTTCCTTACGATGGTAAATATTTCTGCTATTTTATCACGTAATAAAACACAAATTAATTTGTCCAGCTTACAATTTTATATAATTCAGTCAGTGGAGCCGGTGTCAGCCAATAAAACCCTACAGTATATCTATCAAAAAACAATACGAGAATACTTTAACAAATATGTTTTTTTACAAATTACCTTTTACACAATAATATACTGGATCAATCAAGGGGCTCGTATCGCTTCTTTCTTTTGATTGTTGGGGCAAGGGCACCGTTGCTGACACCGGCTCAAAATATACCAATAATTATAACTACATGATATAACCGTTAATCGACTTTTAAGTAGTCTAATATTTTTCATTTCATTTTACTTAGGAAGACTCTAAAAAAATATGTTGAATACGCAATTATTTTTATTACTTTTTCGTGCATATTCATTTGTTTTAAAATAGTGTTTTGTTTGAAGTCGGTTTTTCTTTTTGTTAAAATTTTTATTTATATAATATGTGTAGGCGGACGGGCAATGGCGCTGTAAGAAATATTAATCATTATTTAGCGCTATGCACCCTTTGGAAGCTATTTAATGCCTCATGATACACTGGTTTACACACCCATTAAAACTGACCACGGAAATACTAGGGATTACTGTTTGGTGCTAGAATATCTGATAGGGCAAGTACTTACTAATGGGCTAGCAGGAACTTAACTATAAAGTATACTACTCTACGATTTTTACTTCCTAACTTTTGTCAAGACGTAGTTGTTTTTTAATTTGTTCACCATCTCTAGGCACAAGTCCTTTGTATTTTTTGTCTTGTGACGTCATTATCGAATCTAGCTGATTACTGTTTATTATTTATGATAAAAAATAATTCCGTACCTAAATAAATTATAATAAACTTCGAATTGTAAAAAATGAATGGGTTATTGAACAATTGTATAAAGTTTAACAGTTATAACAACTTTACGACAGATAACTACTATCAGAGATACAAGGGGCAATAAACAATGAAGTTGACCGCTCGATAACGTTTACAAACTAAAGATGTAATCACAATGACACAAATGAGTTAAGACTTCAATGACACATATTGAAAAAAAAAAGCTTTTTAAGCAACCCTATTTAATTTTGATCTTTTTTATTTATGTAATTTTTTTATTGACATTATAATTAACAACATTAAATGCTTAAATATATATATACAAATATGAAAAAAAATTGGTTACTGTATAAATCTTGACCGCGTGGAATGGTGGCAAGAATGCTAGCAGCATTTCCTCGTTGAATCGCAATTCCGATCCTATGGATCTTTTTATTTGGTAATTTAAATAATCGATAATAACATTTTCATAATGGAGCGTTTCTATGTCACAATTTAATTTACAAAATCATTTATAATTATAGTTTCAGCCAGAAGGTTGTACAATATGAAGTTCTTTTAGCGTTAAGTGAAGGAAATTGCAACGTAATGTTAAAATCATTTTCCGGTTTAACTTTGATCACATTTACCGTGGAGCTGAGAGGTTCAATTAAAATTCTATAGTATTATTATAAACATCGCTGTTATAAATATAAAAGAGCCGAGATGGCCTCGGGTTAGAACACGTGAAGTGGTGGATTTACCTGTAAAGCCTTGTTATTAACTTTGCAGCAATTTATGTATGTAATATCGTAAAATGATATATATTTCTCAGAAAATAAATTATCTTGATTATCTCAGTTTGTTTAAGGATTTAAGGGTATAACTGTCTCGACAAAATATTTTATTAACTAATAATTACAGTACAGTTTAATTTCATATCAAGAGCTGAGATGGCCCAGCGGTTAGAACGCGTGCATCTTAACCGATGACTTCGGGTTCAAATCCAGGCAAGCACCACTATATATATGTGCTAAATTTGTGTTTATAATTCATCTCGTGCTCGGCGGTGAAGGAAAACGTGAGGAAACCTGCATGTGTCTAATTTCATCGAAATCCACCTTAACGGAAGAGGAGGCCTTAGCCCAGCAGTGGGTAATTTACAGGCTGTTACATTTACTTTTTCATACGCTGTAATCATCGGTGATTTGCAATTAAATATATGTATGCACTATAATTTAAGTGATAGGGGAAATACGGACAGAATGACAGGGTGTTTTTTAATTATATTTATTGAATGGTATTAAAATAAGTGTCGTTTCTAGTTATCTTTGTTTTATTGACTATCAGTAAAACAGACTTTTAATTAAGTTGGAACTATAATAAAATATTTTATCTGTATTTCCCTTACACATAATATATTGTTTATACAATAAACAATCCTTGAATTCGGCGATAATTCATAAAGAATACGTAAACAATAGTTATTATAAATAATAATTAGATGTTTATTTAAAGTATAATTTTAGTGTTAGAAACATTTTACTTCTAGAATTAAATCGCATCGTTGTAAATAAAATTTAATGCATATACAACATACAACATTGGGAACTAAGATGTTATGTCCCCAAGGTTGTTGGCACATTGACGATGTAAGGAATAGTTAATATTTCTTACAGCGTCATTGTCTATGGGTGATGGTGACCACTTATCATCAGGTGGCCCATATGCTCGTCCGCCAACCTATACCATAAAAAAAATTTATTTAAATTAGTTACAATAATGTCGCATGTTATAAACACATCAATGTACATAAGGCCTAATAGATCACGTATTTGAATGAACATCGTATCATCCCGGAGCGGCGGTTACACGCGAAGCGAGCTACAATTACTCTCGTTTTAACCGCGAACAATATCATTTTTTTTTATATTTCAAAACACTTGAAGGTAAGTGCAACACTTTAAGTCACTTTTATAATATTATTTTTAGTTTATACCATTCATACTATTGAACCTTGTTTTGCTTTTTTGTAACGTTTACGATAAATATTCAACGTTTTGTTTTTAAATATGTATAATGTAAAAGATAAAGTGTTTTATTTTAAATTGAAATAAATAATAAGAAAAAACCTATATAACATTCCGTCAATGAAGTTTCAAATTTTGATTTTTAATAAATAAAAAAAATACAGATCAGGTTTTATACCTTGCTATGCTATGCTCATTGTGAACATATTATGTTAGCTATGTTATAAGAGTAGCTACGTTTTCCTATTTGCATAATTTTGCGAAAGAAAATATATATAATATTTTAAAAATCTAAATTTATTTATATTAGAAAGAAGAATTGTCGTCGCCTAATCTTGCTAACGATCGACTTAACGTGCTATAAAGATTAAATATTTATAAAAGAGCTTTAAAATATAGACTTTTTAATTTAAAATTAAGAATATATAGCATACTAGACAGTCTTATTTACTAATTTAAATATATCACCAACTGTGCATCAACTGTGCATCAAAAATATATAAGTGAAGTAATGCGCTCCAATTTTTAAGGACATGTATGTGATATCAATAAAAACATTACAATAGTATATGACTTTAAACATATTATGATACTAAATAAAATTATTATTCCACAATGTCTGATGATTGAACATTGTACAATGTCATTTGAAGTATTTATTTAGCTGTTTGAAAATTAAATTCTTTGTGCTGTGTTAAAAATAATCTAATACCATATATTTTATAAAATAACAATAATATTAATTAAAAATATAAAAATATTAAAATACTTTAAGTAAGAAAACAGACCAAAATCTAATATTCATAAGTCATAAGTCTAAAAAAATTTAGACTAAACCTACACAGCTTTAATAGGTATTAATTATCAATTATTTTATTTTTAACGAACGAGAGTCTCGTTAACAAAACATTCGTAGATAATGTCGAAATATTGAGATCCACTGAAACAAAAAAAAAAATATGGTAAATATCCCGTAATTAATAACTTTTATAATAAAATAACCATGTTAGTTAAAAATCTTATAACTTAAACAGTTTTAGTTGCATGTTTATGTGTATATAAATGTAAGAAATGTAATTCGGGACTGGCAATTGAACTTGGCACCCATTTAGATCGCACTTATTTTATCGTTGAAGTCAATAACCAAGACTTATATATCTTAATTTTGAACTTGGCTCTCATTTTCAATTTATGTTTTTGAGGGGTTTGTTTCATCAACGAAAACCTCTAAATCTACGCCTCAAGTTTTGCAATTATACCACTGATGAAAATGACAAAAATTTCACCTAATACGATTAGCGTAGTTTACTTTAACAATCTTATCTACTATGTAAACATCACCTTATGTTATGTCAGCTAATGGGTGTCAATTTATAACAAAATGACGCTTATGAAGATCGTGTCGGCTCGCGCAATTGTTATCTTATTATCGAGAGAACATACTATTTTTATTAATTTTTGGTAATTTACGTATCAGATATATCCGTTACGATAGCAGTTTCTCATTAACTATATGAGATATCTGCACTAGAGGATTCAATATAAACATGCGTGTAACATTAAATAAGTTTGGTTTGTTAACATGTTCTCTTAAAATATATAAGTACCTGAATTAAAATAGTAAGTCGTAAGTCACCACATAGTACCTTGTAACCGACAAGGCAATCTTACATACAATTCTCCCCTGATTACTTTGCGCTTAAACAATATAAGCGCTACCACAGATAAAAGTTTGATACGTAACATTGTTGCGTCGTTCGTGGAACGCACCAACAACCCGCATTTGATTATGCTTCAAACCTTCTTCTGAAAGGGAGAGGAGACCTTAGCCCAGCAGTGGCAAACAGGCTGTTGTTGTTGTTGTTGGCGTGGAACGACGAGACCAACGGCATAAAATGTTATCGTTATACCTTGTAAGATGACATAATATAATGTGACGCGAATTTGTACAATGAGCAATGACTTCCATGACACGACGTTACAATGTTACATGACTGACGTATTCCACGTCATGACATTTATGTCTAGCCCTTACTCAAAGCTAATGCTTTTCTTACGTCATAATTTATTTACAACTAACAAATTGTTTTAATATAAATACATAGTATATTATTTGTTTATTCATAGATAACGCGTACATAACATTAACTATTTAATTAATATGGAAAGATAAACATTCAGATAACTACTTTTAGTGTTTTTATCATAAATTCAAGTTAGTTTTAACTTTTGATGTTTATAAATCATTAATAAAAATAACCTTTGCTATTCAGGTGAATTTTACGAAACGATAAACAATTTTAGTTGTTTTTGTAGGCGAATATTTAATCCAGTCGATATAATCAGGACTTAAACGAGAGTTTATTAACGATATGATCGGTCGTCGTTATAACGTAGCTACGTTTATAAAGAGTCACCTTCAACTTAAGCGTTCGATTAGAAGTCATTAATCAACATAAGAAACTTAAACAGAATGGCGTGATGTAGGTCCTAACAATTTTATTAGGAGAGCCTATTGGAAATTTATTAATGTATTAATTTTCCCTACAAATAACTTTTAATTTATTACAAGTACTGTATTTATCAATTTATTATAATCATAACTATATTATAGTAAATAGGAGCAAGTTCGAAATTGGCATTGACAATTTGACAGCCAATAAGTTATGAGGAAGGCGGCTATTTTGCTATGGGCATGTTATGCGGAGGAATGAGGAACATATTTTGAGGAAGGTTTTGAACAGGAGTGTGGATGTATATAGAGGTATTGGACAACCAATGAAACGATGTATGGATTGTGTGAAAGACTAAATGGATGGAAAGAATGTCACTTGTGATATGACGTCAAATAGGGAAGAATGGAAGAATATGGGATAAGGGCAGGAGGATGATGATGGTCTATTTGTCAGGATATCTCTGTCACAAATATTAAAAGTCCTCGTTAATTATTTCTTGAAAAAATAATACTAATCCAAGAAAGTCGTGATAATCTAAAAGCGAATACTCGTAAATAAACAATTCTTAGGTCAGCGGAAACAATGCTATGCTGAGCAAGACATTTTTCTCGCTAAGACTTTAATGTGATATTAACGATCTGTAAAGGTATTTTGTAAGAGGAAACTCGTAAGTCACCACAGAACTCGAGAGTGAAATGTAAGATTGTTTGTCATTATCATTTTCATCTTAATGACTTATCGCCATAAGTTGGTTGTCAATGTTTTACCACTGAGTTATGATGTTAATTCTTTCAAAAGCGCACTATTGTAGAGCCAAAAATTAAAAACGGGTCTAACTTACCTAGAAAACAATAGCTAAATGTCTGTAAGTGTATTGCGACGTGAACCACAATAATTTCAAGGGATATTTATATAAATATAATGTATTCCTGTAAGTCAGTTTTCAACGTAACCGACCACGATTAATAGTAATGCTTTTTTTTTTAAATAGTTTTCACACTCAAAAATCAAAATCAAAATAAACTTTATTCAAGTGGGCTTTTACAAGCACTTTTAAATCGTCATTTAGCAATTAAGTGAAGCTACCACCGGTTCGGAAAGTAGCTTCTAACGAGAAGAACTGGCAAGAAACTCAGTAGTTATTCTTTTTCAATTTTTAAAAAATACAATCATATTAATAGGTTGGGGAAAAAGTTTCTTCGTATTTTACATGAAAATTCAAAAAGTTTTTTTTATAGTTTATTTACATTTGACTAAAGTATGTAGGTGCCATTTTGTTCCATAACTTTTTGCCATCTTGTTGGTAGTGACATGATCCCATTGCTGTAAAAATTTTGGGGCTTCTGATCGAAAAAACTACGACAAGTGGTTTTGGAAGTCCTCTCGTGATGTTAACCTGACACTGCCTAAGGAATTATGCAGAGACCGAAACAGATGAAAATCTGAAGGTGCAAGGTCAGGACTATACGGCGGATGCATTAATACCTCCCAGCCAAACTCTCGTAATTGGCTAAAGATGTGTGAGGTCTAGCGTTGTCATGGTGAAAAACCACACCCATTCTGTTGGTGAATTCTGGCCGCTTTCTCTCAATTTCTTGCTTCAATCTCATCAATTGTTCGCAATACAGTTCTGAATCGATGGTCCTGCCGGGCGGTAACAGCTCATAATGAATGATGCCCTTCCAATCCCACCACACACAGCATTACCTTGTTGCGAGTTAATCTGGGTTTTGCCACAGTCTGTGAAGCTTGACCGGCCTTTGATCACGATCTTTTTCGCACGTTCTTGTCGTATGTGATCCACTTTTCATCACCAGTTATCAGCTTCTTCAAAAATGGTTCGGTTTCATTACGTCGTAATAAAGAATCAAAAATGAGTACACGGTTCATTAGGTTTCTTTCAGTGAGTTCATGAGGCACCCATATATCGAGCTTTTTTGTGTACCCAGCTTTATTCAAATGAGTCAAAACCGTTTTGTGGTCAATTGCCAGTTCTTCAGCTACATCGTAACTACTAATATGCCGATCTTGCTCCACTTTTTCAAAAATGGCATCAATTTTGTCCGTAACAGGGCGACCAGAGCGAGATGCATCTTTGATATCAAAATTTCCGGTTTGAAAACGCTTAAACCAAACTTGCGCTACTCTCACAGATACTGCATTAGGTCCATAAACATCACAAATTTTTTCGCGGCTTGAGTTGCATTTTTACCTTTTTTATAGTAAAATTTTAAAATGTATCGAATTTCTTCTTTAGATTAACTCATTTTAACAACAACAAAAACAAATGAAAATCACACAAATTCCTAATTTGAATTTGGAAGTGCCTTCTTTAAAATTAAAACTTTTTAATGATACCAAAACCAGCCAGATACAAATGGTATAGCCAAAGAGATTTTATTACAAGTTCATACATACTATATGCGAAAAGACTTTTTCCCCAACCTAATAGTATATATGTATGTATGTAATGTATCTTGCCAGGAAGTCAACAAGTATTAATTCCAAGCTTTTTTATCATCTTTTTTACCAATGTATTTTTTATAAACGATTTGAATTTACGAATATATAATAGTTTATATGTATGTAGGTATATTAAAATATTATAAATGGGAAAGTAACTTAGTCTGTCTGCCTGTCGCTTTTGACCGCTGAACATTTTTAAATTGATTAATATTAGTAACTCTTGAAGCCGCTGAATTCAATTTTATGAAATTTGATATGAAGCAAAGATGAACTCCAAAACCAACCAATACCCAAAAAGGGGAGCGAAGTCGCGGGGGACTACTACAACAACAACAATAGCCTGTAAATTCCCACTGCTGGGCTAAATACCACCTCTCCCTTTAAGGAAAAGGTTTGGAACATATTCTACCACGCTGTTCCAATGCGGGTTGGTGGAATACACATGTGGCATAATTTCTATTAAAGTTATCACATGCAGGTTTCCTCACGATGTTTTCCTTTACCGCTGAGCACGAGATGAATTATAAAGACAAATTAAGCACATGAATCAGCGGTTTTTGCCTGGGTTTGAATCCGCAATCATCGGTTAAGATGCACGCGTTCTAACCACTGGACCATCTCCGCTCGGGGGACGGACGGAATACTAGTCGCTCATAAATGATATAAAGTGTGAAAACTATTCTTAAAGAATAGCACTACTGTTTCTACACCGATTAAAGTCGAGAACAAATTGGTTTGTGGGACTTGATAGTTTTTGTTCGCATCTAAGAGAGCGTCTTTGTTAAAAACACCGTCTTCTTCCGTGATCTTACAGCTTGCTAAGTGTTATCAAGAAAAATATTTTCAACTATTTGCTTTTTAAAGAGATCTTTTACTATTTTTAAATTTGTACAAACACTAGTTTCGTTAAACGCCAGTTCCTCGGATTGGAAAAAAGCTTGCGAAGATATTTACTGCCATTGTTTTTATCTATAATCTTAACATTTTCTACAATAAATTTGATACTTGGTTGTAGGGCTTTGTGCAAGCCCGCCTAGATAGATACCACCCACTCTTCAGATATTCTACCGCTAAACAACAATACACAGTATTGTTGTGTTCCGGTTTGAAGGGTTAGTGAGCCAGTGTAACAGGCACAAGGGACATAGCATCTTAGTTCTCAAGGTTGGTGGCGCATTGAGGATGTAAAGAATAGTTAATATTTATTACAGCGTCATTGTCTATGGGTGATGGTGACCACTTACCATCAGGTGGCCCATATGCTCCTCCGCCAACCTATTCTATAAAATAAAAAAATAAAAATAAAATAATTAGATACTGTGATCTTATTATTAGAAAATTGTTGTGTATATATATATTGATTGTACGTGTGTAGTGTGGTGGTCATAATAAATGTATGTCCGTAGATATTATCCAATATGTATTGTGAACACAATCAATACTTTAATTTCGTCTTATAACGTTGATTGAGATAATTCCATGATAATTTGGGGCCCAGTTTATATGTATATGCACGTATAGGCACTCTTCTCTTTTACTCCTACTCTTCTCCAACAAAAATATAGTATATTCAGCATCAGTTCGCATGATAAGGGAGAGAGAGGTATGTATCGCACAAAACTGTTAGTCCCGTGTAATAGTAGTTACAAGTTTCTAGTGTTAAGAATATGTCCGTTATATTTCTGGAAAAATGTATTAAGAACTGTTTGTGGTCTTATCACGTAATATGAAACGCTGAAGTCATTTTATTGCTTCACGATTGTTATATGCAATTTCAACATTTCAAACGTTTCATTGTGTTAGTCATACTGTATTTTATGATTTTGTTTGAACGAAAATTGTAATAGTAACATTCTTTTGCCAAAGTGAGTGTGTTTGTTAGAACATTTTTCCCAAATATTCCAATATCAGTCTTGAATAAAAATATAATTTATTAAAGTAGGCTTGTAGAGAGACTTTTTAAATGTTTTACATGAGTAAAAGTTTGAAACCATCGTTTCGGAATGTAGATTGTACCAAGAAAAGTTAGCAAGAAACTCAGTAATTAATCATTTCCGTCAATCAAATTACTCAGGTACTTTGATAATTATAAATAAATTACTATTTATCGTGCAAAGATTTGCAACAAAATGCTTTGTAGTAATATTTTTACATGAGATTTAAACGTTGTGATTTGTAAATCTAGAAGACGATAAATAAATATTTTCTTAAACCTTTTCTTTTCTGGGCACGAAAGCAGATTGGGTCTAAGGCAGATTATAGATGAGTCAAAACTTTTTTCATTCATGCAGGTTTCCTTAAAATGTTATACTTCAGTCAAGTAAGTTAGTCAAAATGCAGTCGTGTTTGGTGCGACTTGAACTAAGAATCTATGATGATCTCGCCATTTAAATATGAGGAGTTACCCTAATTTGTAGCACAGTAATTTCGAACTCGGAAAAATAAAATATTTTAATTACAATTTGAACAATACGTCAAAGTAATGTGGGTACTATATTCAAAGAAACGCACACACTTATATTCAAAACGATCGTGCTAAGTTCTTTAATTTATATACACTATACTTAATAATATTACCGTTGATTTGTCGCAGTTAAAATCTTTGTACAACACACTAGAATACAATCAAAATCAGGATACATCCTAAGCATAGTACAGATGACAATCCAGCTCTAATCTAGATTTAACCGGTTAATTTTACTCGGAGCAATTGTGACATGACCTCCGCAATATTACAGGCGAGCCAGCAGCATGTTTAATTAAACTTCCTGTCAATAGTGCTACGTTTCTATGATTAATACCTTTCACAGAACTACTGGTAGTTTTATGTTTAAGTTGCAGAAACTCGATTCAAAAATGATAGTAAAATAAGATTCCTTAAATACAGTAAACTATTTGTGATAACCGACATAGCTCGAAGAATTGTTAAAACTTAAGTGGCAGTGGGCGGGGCATATCGCTCGAAGAACCGATGGCTGATGGAGCCGAAGAGTTTTCGAGAGGCGACCACGGTCCGGAAGACACAGCGTGTGTAGCCCCCCTCATGGTGGTCCGACAACCTGGTGAAGGTCGCGGGAAGCTGCTGGTCTTGTGCAGCAGGCGATAGGGGGAGGCCTATGTCCAGTAGTGGACGCTCTTCGGCTGACATAGATAGATAGGCACATATGTAATTTGGTTTCATGTCTTCTCCAATTTCTTAGAGTAATTATTATCTAGATTGTTTGTGTACATTTCAGATGTCAGAAGCTGTAGCGAAAGGGGAAACAGCACTGTTACGTCTAGCGCGCGACAAATTCGTCGCAGCGTATGGTCGCAATCCTGTCGCAGCGGCCGGGGCTCCGGGTCGTGTGAACCTCATCGGCGAACACGTGGACTACTGCGAGGGATACGTACTACCCGTGGTTAGCAACTTAGTACTTCACGGATTATGAAGTAACTGACACGTTACATTTATATTTATGATCATCCGTGCTCGCAACTTTGTGCGCGTTTGAATATAAAAAAAGGTATCGTTACTTAGTAACTTAGTTACTCCTAGTAGACAGACGGATAAAAAGTGAAAAGTATTTTGGTAGATGTACCGTTTATACATACATATGTATTTAGTGAAAAGTGGTTAGAACAACACATAGATAAATTTTAACAAAAAGAAAAACCGACTTCAAACAAAACACTATTTAAAAACAAATGAATATGCACTAAAAAGTAATAAAAATAATTGCGTATTCAACATATTTTTTAGAGTCCTCCTAAGTAAAATGAAATGAAAATATTAGACTACTTAAAAGTTGATTTATTACTTAAAAATATTTTTACATAATATATATAATTATGTAACAATATTTGTTTTTTTAATTGGTCAAGTTAAGTATCGTTACTAAGCTCGTCTCCAGGTGATTAAAATGCAGTGATAAATATTTTTAATGTATCTTCCCTCAAATATATGCTAAGAACCTTCCTTTAAACTTAAATCTAAATTGAAGTAATTAATAGTGAGTTGATAAATGATTATTGGCTTTATATATGAAATAAATAATAAAGATATATTTTATTGTTACCTTAGTAAAAATTCACGACGGCAAACATTTTTATTTTTTGATAACAGCAATAAAATAATTGAGGTTTCATATCTCTTAAATTCTGACTTATATTTAGTTAATCACTTTATTAGGATAATATAAGAAATGAAATGAATATGTTAATTCATTAGGGATATTCTAATATGAAAAATATAAATAATAATAAAATAAAAACAATACGGTAGCTTTAGGTAGGATAGGTACCAACCACTCATCAGATTTTCTATCGCTATGCAGTAATACAGAGTATTGTTCTTTTTATACCTCTATTATTTATTGCAAATAAAAAACGTCAACTTTAAATTGTTATATTTATAGTATAATAGATAGGTAGCATTCATAAATCAAATTTAAAAAAATAATAGTCTCATCAACGTATCGCTAATAGCAATTAATTACGTCAGTAAGTGGTCTACTGTAAATGCCTGCCAAATCAACACACACTTCATATACATCTCTACATGCATAAAATAAAACCGACTCGCTTCCCGCCGCCTCTTCACTTAGATCTTTTAAACTACGCAATGAATTTTAATCGGATTTCCATCAATAAACAGAGTAATTGAAGACGAAGCTTTATATGAATAACACGTGTGTTACGTACATCTCCAGTCGGAAAAATCTTTTCTTTTTATATAAAATAAAAATCAAAATAAACTTCATTCAAGTAGGCTTTTACAAGCACTTTTGAATCGTCATTTTACAATTAAGTGAAGCTACCACCGGCTCGGAAAGTAGATTCTACCGAGAAGTGCTTTCTCAAGAAACTCAGTAGTTACTCTTTTTCAACGCTTAGAAAATACAAAGTCATGTTAGTTAATACAATTATTTAAATTAATATAACCTGCTTGGAAATCAACTGGTATTAACTCCACGCTCTTTTATCATCTATAAAATCTTGTATCGAATAATATGCTCTTTTTACCAATGTATTTTTTACAAACGATTTAAATTTACGAAACGGCAAAGTTATGTTTTTCCATCTAAAGTTAAAAGTTCCATCTAAACTGTAAAGCCGAGACGAGTAGTTTGTTCAAAATAATGACGATAATTTAATAATATAATGATTCATTAAAACTTGGACGTTTAAATAATTAATTGTATATAATCTATTACATTCTTAGTGGGAGAGGATTTGCAAGCCCGTCTGGGTAGGAACCACCAACTCATCAGATATTTTGTCGACGAGCAGCCATACTTGGTATTTTGTTTCGGTTCGAAGAGCGAGTGAGCCAGTGTAACTCAAAGTACAAAATACATAACATCTTGGTTCCCAAGGTTGGCGCATTGGCGAAGTTAGGGATAGTTAATATTTCTAGCAGTGCCATTGTCTATAAGCCACCGCTTATAGATATTATATTAGCATCACCATTACTATCGCTATATAATATAACATAAAAAAAATAATCACCTACAATAATGGCATTCAGGATAGTATAACGGCATGACTTATTGACAGCAATGTAATAATCGTTCTTTCGATCCTGCCCCTAAGGCGATTGCCTCATAACCTTCTTACTGTTCTAAAAATAGCATTGCTCTCATTCTTTATTTAAATTAATGACTGAGAGGCAAGATAAAACCGCCAAATGCCAATTGTATCTGGCCATGATGAAGATGTTCCATTTGGTATTTCAAATCAATTCAATTGTTATATTTACTGACTTAATATCATGTACTTCGAACAAAATCAATAACGTTTTGACCCTCAAAGTTTTGGACTCAGATGTTTTCAGTTGTTCCAATTTATTTATCAAATTAGTTATAATTGTTTGTTTTATACACCATAAAAATTTACTCGTTTGCTAGGAAAATTATTCAATAAAAAGAACTTAAATTTTATACTCCTTATGATTGAATAATTATATTTTATGTACCTAATTCAATTACATTTTGTGTATATAAATAATCATATAAAAATATACTTTCATCGTTGAATCGTATCTTGCAAGATTATTAACGAATATAGCTTCAAATTACATTTTATAAATATATATAAAATAAAATTTTGTATTGGTGATGCTATCATCAGCTAGTAAGAATCAGTTGTTACTTTTATTTCATCAATCATAATGAATTGTAGTGTATATAATCAGTATGAAAATCATCAAGTACTAACTCCAAGCTCTTTTATAATACCCAGTTAAATATATTTATTATTATTATTTTAATTGTCTACAGGCATCATTAGGATTTGTCTCGATAGATGTCTTTAATTTATTTGGAAAATTAATAAAATCGTGTACAATTCAGGTAAATTTATCTTATCTTTTCTACGTGATTGATTACAAACACCGAACAAAACTTTGGTATTAATAATATCATTGTACAAAGTTGGATCGTCTGCCAATAAAATATACACATAATAAATAATTAGTTGGAATGCCTGTTTGTGATATTAAAATAACCGCTTTTTACTAAATGCATAAGTATACACGGTATATTTGACTAAATTACATTTTTAAAATTTTTGTCTGTCTGTCTGTCTGTTTGTTCCGGCTAATCTCTGGAACGTCTGGTATTTTAACGGGATTTTCTTAGGCAGAAAGTTGATGTAATCAGGAGAATCTTAGGTTATTGAACATCAGTTTTTTTGTTATAATTAAACGCACACGAAGTATAGTCATAAAATATATATTTAAGGTTAATTTTACTATGTTGTTTTTTATCACAGGCTCTACCTTTTCTCACGGTAGTGGTAGGAGCATACAATTACACAGATGAGTGTAAAGTCCTATCAGTCCTCGCGAATGGTGAGGAGGTAACGGCTACCTTCCCAGCAACTACAGCATCAGCTCTAAAGCCTGGAGAACCAGCTTGGGCGAACTATGTTAAGGGCGTCGTTGCAAATTTTCCAGGTCAGTTTTATAATTTAACAGATAGGTGTTTAATAATTATAAAAATTAAAGATGAAAATAAATTGAAAAGAAAAAATAATTGATCAATATTTTTGGTTAAAGGATACGTAACAGAAAAATTTTTGAAAACGTCTCGCAAAGTCCTGAAGCAAATCGTAATATCTGTACTAATTTCACAGACAAGGCAAATACGCAGGATAAGTGATAGTCCCTACCTATTATAAACCAGAGTCGCATCCTGCCGTCAGTATTCTTTGATGTTTTAAACTTTGCATCGGATTGAAATGCCGTTATCTTCAATAAACAGATTGATCCAAGAGTTAAGATTTATATAATACATACATAGTATAGTAGAGAAAAACCAATACTTTCAATTTTATGTTTGTTTGTCAATTTATAAATTTTATAATGACTCGTGTGAAGCCAGGACTAGGACTAGTACACATTAATAAGTGTATACAAAAACCTAGGATACTCACTACATTTTCATAATACGATGATTTGATCCCGGTTTTGATCTCGAAGCTTGATGGGGTCTGTCTTTTTGAATTTGACAAACTGGTACCACCACAAGGCAATGAAAGTAAAGAATAGCAAGATAATATGCCCGATTTTGCTGCTTGTAGAACTTAGGTCCTAAGGTTAGTCGTCTTTCTGCAAGACGTAGGTTACGATTTAAAAGATTCTCTAGGTGGTAGGGCTTTGTGCAAGCCCGTCTGGGTAAGTACCACCCACTCCTCAGATATTCTACCGCTAAACAACAGTACTTAGTATTGTTTTGTTCCGGTTTGAAGGGTGAGTGAGCCAGTGGAACTACAGGCACAAGGGACATAACATCTTAGTTCCCAAGGTTGGTGGCGCATTGACGATGTAAGGAATTGTTAATATATTTTACAGCGTCATTGTCTACGGGTGATGGTGACCACTTACCATCAGGTGGCCCATATGCTCGTCCGCCAACCTAAGCCATAAAAAAGGTACCAAGAAAATATTAAAAATAATCATAAGTGTTTATTTGGTCGTCAGATTTACGCAAGTCCATTTATGTACTTAACTTATCACTGATGATGATTTTGACATTCTACAAATGACATAAAAAGAAGATGTTATTGTTGTAAATTCTAAACCTATTAATGTTTTCCTCCTAAGATTAGAAACACGTTCCGTTGGTATGACTCTTTTTTATTGAACAAAAGAGCTTGATTACTTTTGCATAAACTTCTTTTGATTTTGTTTGTGAAAAAATACAGTTTGACGTAAGCTTGAAACGAAACTGATTTAATTGCTAACTTTAAAATGAGAAATAATAAAGTAAGTAAACTCATAGAGCTGTGAATATGTCCCGATTACGCTACGAGATTACAAGGTTCTCGAATTCGTCTGCGCTATGAATATGAGCCCATTCAAATGTCACTTCAATAATGTCATTTTGTTTATTTAGATAAAGTTCGTGGCTTCGATGTCGTGATCGTCTCGGATGTGCCAATGGGATCCGGTGTTTCGAGCAGTGCATCCCTTGAAGTTGCCTTCTTCACGTTCCTGGAAGCGCTTACAGGCACAAGGGTTGAGTATGTTAATATATTTTATAAGAAAATTAGTTAATTGTATGAACACGAGAAGTTAGTATAAACTTATAACGCAAAGTTACTGACACCGCAAACTCAACTCTCTTGGGACAAGGTATTCATGCAACGATTAAATTTGTTAGAACACATTAATAAATAAGGCATATTATTCAACACCAGAAAATATGGCGATTGATAAAATGTTAATAGCTACTTGTTGAATTTCAGGCATGATTTATTATTTATAAATGTATTTAATTAATATAATGTATTTTAAACATTGGGAAAGAGGAGGTTCAAATATTAAAAGAAAAAAAATAAATCCATGGACAATGTCAAATATTTATCATTTGCGTCGTGTCTCTGGAGTTGATAAGTTTCGACCAAACATTCCAAATTTAAATAAGTTTAACTAGTAATGCGTTTTTATTGACACAGATAAAATAAGATATGTACGTGTATATTAGTTAGTCTATGTAGTAATAGAATATAAGTTATTAATTTAAAAAATATGGTCTTTTTAATCCGATTTTTTATTTTAGAACACATGAATAACATGAACATTACGTACCTACTGTTTTTGTTTATATATTTTTTATATCGTCGAAGCATTAAATACTCCTTACGTTACTGAATTGGAATTAAATCTTAATGTTCAAGAAATATAAATAGCCTTCTAAATAAAATATAAAGGGCTATAATGTCCAATCATACTCGCCACTTTTCTTTTGCTGTGTCTGCACACAATTACTCAGAACAGTTGGAAAAAGGAAGGACATTAAATTACGTTTCTGAATACGTAATGCAAGTGTTCAATAAAATATATATTTCTTAAACGATATAATACAAACAGAGATACGCTCCATCTTTGAACAACTTTAATTTATTAATAATATAGATAAAAACATAAATGTGTATGATTTACTACACTAAAGAATAATATATCTTTCTAACCAGTGAAAAAAATTTAGGTGTCATACAACAACAAGCAACGACCGATTTAAAAAATAAATCGTTTGAAGAATGGGCGACACACGATAGCATTGCTTTATATGTACTTGCGATAAGCATGTTTTTATTACAAAGGCTTTATATCGTTATAAAAATTAAAGGGTTTTATAAAAAAAGAATATGCTAATGGTAGCTACAGGTTATTTTTAAATATCATTTATTATTTTCTATCCATTTTTTAACACAATATTAGCAATTAAAAATACGTATATATTAAAGAATAATATTTTAATAAATAAATATGAGACAGCATCGCATACATTACTCTGATCCCAATGTAAGTAGCTAAAGAAGTAACGACGGTACCACCCACTCACCAGGGTTTCAATGTAAGTAGCTAAAGCACTTGTGTTATGGAAAATCAGAAGTAACGACGGTACCACAAACACCCAGACCCAAGACAACGTAGAAAACTAATGACAATCTACATCGACTCAGCCGGAAATCGAACCCAGGACCTCAGAGTGGCATACCCATGATAACGGGTGTACACACCACTCTTCCACGGAGGTCGTCAAATTCAAATTTAGTAATTATATTATATCGTGATCAAGCAAAAGTCTTGATAATATAACGTGCTATAAACATATATGCTTTATTTTATTGCGTACTTTGAACTGAGTTTAATTATACATACATACAGAGTCGGATTTAAAGGTCTAGAGGCCCCCGGGCCACAAAGCAGTGGGGGCCCTAGACAAACAGAAGCGTGAACAACCTAATAATTATATTATCATGAATTAATTACTTTTTTTATTCCAATCAGTAAGCAATGATTTATTTATTTGTATCGGTAACTTTTAAAATATTAAATAATAACATTATTATAATTTGACTATATCTCGGTATTTGTTAACTTGCTGAAAACTGTGGCCCCCACTAATGTGGAGGCCCCAGGGCAGTTGCCCCGGTTGCCCTCCCCTAAATACGGCCCTGCATACATATATCAGTAGTTTCGTTCGATTCAAACGTTTTTACTCTTCTTAAAAGAGGGTCCCTTAAGCTTTTTCTACCTCTCTGCTCCGATGCGATTTCTAACAATCAATATCTGTCAGCTGTAATAAAGCTTTAAGTGATATTGGAAAGTCACGGGTGCTCGATGTGAGTAAGTTGTAAGTTGCGATACTACGGTTGTAATGGGAAATAGGTAATTCAAACTTTGAGGGGAATTCATCACGGTAGTATAAAGGTCGTATGTCAAAACGTTTTTAATTTACCAATTTAGTGCTTTAATAGTAACGTTTTACGGTATTAAATATGATACGCTCAAGTTAGGAGGAAATTGACAGTTTCCATACGGGAGAGAATAAGTGCATTTTCACATACGACCTTTTGTACTAGTATGTCAATCATTATTATAGTGACATCATTATTTTTGACTTTTAGTCGCCGAACGATTTGAGTGTTTTGGATCCGTAGAAAGTGTCTCGTAAGAGTTTCCTGCTTTACAGAAAAAATCTTAAAAAAGGTTTCTCTTCTATATATTTATGTAATAAAAGTATGTTTCGTTATGTGATTTTAAAGTGTTACAGACCTGGCCAAGCTATGACTACGAAATATATTGTATGATAATGGTCAGCTTAAATATCAAAATATTCAGCGACATTTTGGCATGAAAAAAAAAGGCATTATCTACTTTTTTTTTGTAACTTTGATCTGATAGTCTATTATATAGGTCTTATGAATGTTATATTCATTTGCAGGCCAGTAAAAAAGGCAGAGTTATGTCAAAAAGCCGAACACGAGTTTCCAGGAATGCCGTGTGGAATAATGGACCAGTTCATCGTTACAATGGGCAAGAGGGACCACGCTTTGTTGATAGACTGCAGGTGGGTTTGAAGTGTGAAGTGACATACCTCATTTGTTTCATAGCTTATTTTGTTAGTAAAGTAAAGTAACAGCCTGTAAATTTCCCTCTGCTGAGATTAGGCCTCCTCTTCCATAAAGGAGAGGGTTTGGAACATATTCCACCACACTGTTCCAATGCGGGTTGGTGGAATGCACATGTGGAAGAATTTCGATGAAACTAGACACATGCAAGTTTCCTCACGATGTTTTCCTTTACCGCTGAGCATGAGATGAATTATAAACACAAGATAAGCACATATTATTATTTTTAAATATTTTTTTTATTGTAGATCATTGGAATCGACACATATACCCATGGATTCCAATGAGGCCGTCATTCTGGTGGTGAATTCGAACGTGAAACACCAGCTGACGGGCAGCGAGTACCCTCAGCGACGCGCTCAGTGTCAAGAAGCCGCTAAGAAATTGAAATTGCCTTCGCTAAGGAGTGCGAATGTTGACGACTTGAAAGGTATGTCTGTTATGTTTTACTAGTTCTTGCTCCTGTCTTTACTCGCGTTTTAGGGTTTGGTCGTATAAAAAAGTAGGTTAGGTTAAACCAATGATACCTCCATTAAATAAGTTAATTCTCCACCGAAGGTTGGACGCACGTGTAGCTGAATGTCATGGAAATATGACACATTGTAGGTTTAGTCATGATTTCTGACACTGCCGAGCACGAAATGAATTCTAAACATAAATGACACACATAAAACTCAGTGGTGCTTGCCTGCGTTTCAACCCGTAATCTTGGCTCATTTTTAACAAAACATAAATCAACTTGAAATGTAAACGAGTGTTAACATAACAGAAAATGGTAACTGCGCAAATGAATTATCTATGAAGTGAGCTGAGCTGAGAAGAACGAAAATAGTCGAACAAATAAAAAGGTGTTAATTAATATAAATACTGTTTAAGACATAAAATATTTGTGTACAACAAATTGAGTAATCTTGTAGTTGATTAGTCTACGTTTATGTAGTTGTGTGTTTGTTTTTAGTATCTGTTTATATCACACACAAATACAGTATCAGTAAGTCAAGCTTATTACTTTGCGAGCGTAGATCGATCGTGCAGTTTGTCGGCGCTTCAATTATAAACTGTTTACGTCTATAATATTGTAACCTCTAAGGATTCCATATCATATTAGTAATATAAGTGACTTAAATTGAATAATATTCAGTGTTTATTAAGCGTGACGTCAAATTCGATCATGCAGCTTCAGGTACTACTAATTGTTGTGATTAATACATACACCAACGGACGCATAAACTGCATCAGTTCAGGATTACTTTCGAATAAGATTGCATAATCTTTATAGATCAAAATAAATGAAAACTTGGAGAATATCATAAAATAAAAACAAAATTTAAAAATAGACCATTTAGAAGAGAAACATTTCGTACCCATAAATATGGACACTTTGCCCAAATAAACCGCTCAAATAGAGAAAAAGGCACGGGAAGACTTGGATCAATGAACTAAACCAATCTACAGTTTTTAGATTATAGCGAAGTTTTCTAGAGGCAGGTATACAAGCAACCATCTGACCTGAAGACCGTTTTGTTTTAACTTCCCAACGGAATCATTGCCTCACGTCGGTAAACATCAAAACAAAACTAAATGAAGTGCGTGGAGTAAACACGAGTGCACGAGCAATAAGAAACAGGCTTAAGGATCGGAAATCTCTCTTCAGACCAAATGTTCCAATAGTGCAACGCACAGACAAGTTCGCTTAAGATTTGCCTGTGAATATCTTAATTGTAGTAAAGAGGAAAGAAAAGAGCCTCCATATTATTCACCGATGACAACAGTCATCTAGCCTAACCTAACCTAACAAGGTACGGTTAAATGGTACAGACGGTCGCAGGACTGTCTATTGTCAAAGTGGGGAGCGATATGCTCAAAGTAGTATTGAAGAGCTTTTTTTGGAAACGGAGATGAACGGAACTTGTGTTCATCAACATGGTTCGTCAAAACAGTAGAAGAGATGGTTTAGCGGCTCAATGATTTAAGATAACGGTTTTGGAAGCCTCCATGCCGCTGACCAAGTTCGGAAATATTCCGAAAATGTTGTGATATGTACCATGAATTGGTCAGTTCAGATCAAAAGTAAAAAAACCTATCCTTCAACATTTTTTTTATATCTAAAAACAAATTTTTCGCTATATCAACTGACACCATTTCTGTGGAATTGTGAAAAAAATGGATAAATTATTTTTTTTAAAAATGAATGGTCTATATCCTAAATCCAGCTATACAGACATACACTTAAGGAAATGATACAACGCTAATGAATAAGTTAAAGAGTTAAATTTAATTTTGTACATAAAGTATGGATTTTATTTCCATGAAGTAAATAATCCAATAAGGAAAAAACTGAGAATAGAGTTTGTTATTAAAGCATTTTATAAGTAGTTGGATATGGACGAAGTTGGTACCAATTCTTCCCAGGGCGAGATATTCGTCCTTTAATAAAATTCTGTCGATATTTTTTTTTATTTTGCCATGAATATTATTAGTCTCTTATTTGAAGTATATTTAATATTAATATATTTTTAATAAGAGTTTTTATAGATAAAAGAGTTAAAACCTAACAGATAATAAATAAGTCTTTTTTTTTTATTTTCAAAATCGCGAGTTATAAAATATACGGTTTTAAGGCAATACGATCTGGCAGCTCAAATCTACGGCTGTTATGTTAGTCTGCGAATAAATCCCCTTACTCCACGTTCTAGTTTATAGCCGGTATTACGCATGATGTAACTCGAATAGCCTAGATCAAATTTGAACCTTGGATGAAATTCTTTTTTCAATTGTTGCTATTTTTTTCGTTACTGTTTTATTATAAAAGTTTTGTTTACATTCGAAATGACTAAAAAAGATTCAACAATTTTAGAAAAATTAAAACCTTTACCAAAATTGATGTTAATGTTCTTATGGAAATATCTATGACATATTTTACATAAATTAAAATATTATTGTTTGTGTTCTTAGTTGTGTGCTTTTTATACTCTCTGAGGTATAGTTGTGCATCCCTGTTGACTTTCTCAGTTCGAACTTTTTGAAGCTTTGAATGAGCATCTCTCAAGAGAATCACTCGATTTTTGTTGAAAAAAAAAAATACAAAAACAACCGTACAAACGAATGTTAATTTTTTTTATTTTAATTCAAACGTGATACAAAAATTTGAAAGAGCTGAAAATTGTGACGTGTCATGGTTGTAGTGTTAAAATAGAAATGTCAAACATGCTCACCGATTTAACGTCCGCTAAAACAATATTCAAGGTCAAAGGTCAACAGTGACGGGTTTTTGCATTTTTCTCGTAAGCGGCGAGTATTCTCGTGAAAATACACTGGCGGACTCTTAACTGATTGTTGAAGTTGCTTTTGGTTTGTTTGTTGAAAAATTACTTTTTTCTAATAAAAAAGTGGATGCGTATATTTTTTTCTTTCTTTTTATAAGTTGCATTGCCTCTAAGATAGACTGTAATCGGTTATGGCATAGATCTGATTAGGGTTATTAAACAGTCTTTCGGAATAGTGTGCTATTGTCGTAAAAAAACGCAGTTACCTCTAACACTGTCGCGAGCACAAGATTTCACACATATATGTAATACATTTGTTTAAACTGTTTCAAACGTGATCACTGGGGTGAAGGTCTTTTCTTCGCGGCCAATTCATGCCTTTATTTTGTCTCAATTTAACTATTCTTATAGGAGGTAGAGGCTGAATAAAATTTGTAAAAACAGTCTTGCGTATTCATGAATGGCCTCTTATGGAAATAAATATATAAAATAACTTCATGAGAAGCGTGATTCGTTTTTTTTATGGTAATGACATCTGCGTCGACGAAGGCAATGTGCGCGACGCACCGACGCCAAATATAAAACCTTAATGTATTTTTGACTCTGTGCCTTAACGCGGCGAATTAATAATTTGCAAATTGACATGCAACTTGACTTCGCTTTCAGACAGTGAATGCGTGAATGCGTTAACAAATATTTTAAAATGCGGGAAATAAATGTTTCAATATCCTTCCTTATTTGTATTCTTTCAATTCTTTAATAAAATGATGACCCTACTCATAAAACATTCTACAGTCAAACACTGAGTATTGTATAAGATGAGTTCAAAGAAAACTAAACATAAAAATTAACAGTTCTTTATTGGACGTGCGTACTGTTTGGGAATTTAAAAACGACCTTTTCGTAACAATAAGAGGAGCATAGCTCGAATATTGTGTGCGTACCGTCTAGAACTGTAATATATGGTCGCATGCGTATACAATAGGTGGTACGTTGAGGTTGCTAAGCCATTTATGTCAGGCGCTAACACTTACTATTGTTGTGTACCAGATTAAAGTGAGTGAGCCAGTGTAACTATAGGTACACGTACATTGACCATCTATGTATAACTTACTTAAAAAAAGCAAGTTCTCATGGAATTATTTTTTATGTTTGTCACCTCAGATTTTCGCAACTCATGAACTGATTCGGCAAATTATTTTTTTGTTTGATCCGATTTAAATCTGAAAATGAATACCACCCCTAAAGTAGGAAGGTAAGGAAGGAATACGTGATGATTTTATTAATAGGCTCGTTTTATATGTATCTCGTATCTCAGAGTATTTATTGGAAGTCAGTTTATTCAGAGAAATTTATTTATATGTGTGGACTGTGGTGATGGTCAATGAAGTACGTCAATGTTTATTTAACTTTTTTATTTATTACATTATAAAAATGTTTACCTTACACTTGTTTTTTTTTGTTCTGGTAATTTTACTTCTTATCTTGCTATTGTTAGGATATATTTCACACTTGTAGTCGCCCACGGCTTCTATCGCGTTTTAGGGTGTTGGTTGTCATGTGTCAGGCAAAATGGAAGCTATGTCCTTTCTTGGAGTTCAAGTTTAAAGTAACAGCCTGTAAATTTCCCACTGCTGGGCTAATGGCCTCCTCTCCCATTAAAGACAGGGCTTGGAACATATTCCATCACTCTGTTGCAATGCGGGTTGGCGGAATGGAAATGTGGCAGATTTTCAATGAAATTAGACACATGCAGGTTTCCTCACGATAAATTCATTCACTGCCGAGTACGAGATGAATTATAAACACAAATTAAGCATATATATATATATATATATATATAGTGGTGCTTGCCTGGGTTTGAACCCTTCATCAATCATCAATCATCGGTTAAGATGCACGCGTTCTAACCACTGGGCCATCTCGACTCTTATTTATAAGTCATATTATATAAAGACATTAGAAAGAAATTATAAGTATTCTCCAACTCAAAGAAACAACGGCGTAAGACAAATAAATTAAAAGAGAAAGTGATACAGGCTTGCTCTGCGATTTTCGGATTCCATCTTAATCCCAAACATGTGCAACCTGGAATCTGCTGGAAATTTAGTTCCGTTTACGTTGTCCGCCTCGTGTGTCAATAGGGTTGCCATAATATAAAAATAACATAACATTTAAATTTGGAAACAATACTAAATATTATATAAATATAGTATCATATAACGTTTCGGCGATTTTACTATATTGTATTTCGTTTTTCCTAGTAATCTTTCATGATATTATAATATTCTAAAAATAAATTTATTGTTTAGATTTTAGATGTTAAGGTTAAATTTGTTTTTCAAAACAATTTGTTTATAAAAAGGTTAGTGCAACTAGTGTTTATCTTAAAAAAAAAGAAACAAAACACGTTTGAATATCTGACCTTAACGCATTTCTTTCAATGCAGTGGAATTCAGTTAAAATTTTTCGGAGCGGAATTTAGCGATGTGAAATGTATTTCAGCTTTTGACATAGCGAAGCATTATTAATTGTTTCTGGCATACAGTCACAAACACTAAAATTAAAAGTTAACTTTTGAATATGGAATGACGACGACACATGATAGAAAATACAAAATTGAAGGCAAAATATGCGACACATTTATGTACAATAAGTCAAGATCACTGTATCAAATAGACGACTGGCTGCCGTGAATCAAAGAAAAAGTGCAGTGATACTTTAACAAACGGCCTGCCCTACACGTAATGGACAAAGTGATTTATAGAGCCATTAGAATTGCCCAGAATGTAACGTCATCAAATGCAAATGAAATCGTTTGTAAAAATTTAGCAAAGACGTTTTTTGTTTCATATTTATTGTTTGCGTATGTCTTATGATGTAGCATAATATATTTTTAATAGTTTAACACCTTTCAAACTATTTTCAAAATAGATTTAAAATATTTCCACATATAAAATGGTCGTTATAAAATATCTAGGTTAGTCTTAGATTTAACACTTTCTGTGTTCACTATTGTTCTATATATTTGAATAGGGAACATTACAGTTTAACAAAATTTCGTCATCGTTTAAAAGATAGTCGCTCCTCGCGGTCTGTACGTTTAGGTCTTTAAAGCTACGCAACGGTTTTTAAAACGATTTAAAATGAACAGATTATATCAAGAGAAAGGTTTAGATGTGTGATTCATGCACACATGTGAACCTCTTGTGTAGAGGAAAGCTAAGAATTTCAACTTTGTTAGCTAAAAAATAAAAATTCTTCAATCTAAAATTTGTATATTTTACACGAAGTTGGGTAGTTAGAGAAAATAAGTCACCAATTTATTTTTATCTATTAACATTCCTACACGGTTATAAGTAAACTTTTAAAATCGTTGATATTTAATAATATACTGTTTGTGTAAATTTAATTTCCCTTGCCTTAAATTACAGGCAATCATTTATAAATTGGGCTTCGCATTTTCCTTTTTTAATTAGCTCGAACGAAATTTTCGGCCATTACTTTATTTTTTAATAGGATTTTTTTTAATTCAAATTAGGATACGTTGGTATCAGCTACTTATAGTATTACGAATCAAACTATTGCGGAAGTGGAAGTGGGCTGGTCATGTCTCCAGGCGCCTTGATTTGCCGATGTATCTGACACGTGCCAGTCTGAAAACCATGCTTAGGCAAACATAGTATGCTAGTATACTATGATACTCCTAATGGCTTATAGGATGATCTGTGGTTAGTTTGACGGACGATTTAAAAAATATGACATATAGAATGCGGGATTGCCCCAGATCAGTATGGATGGATAGTGTGCTTTCTATGGGGAAGGCTTTCATCTAGCTGTGGATGGCAAATGTCTGAACAATAAAAACAACACTACTATTAATTCGATTTGGTAATAATTGTAGTTTCTAGTTTTAGGATTGATTTAATAGAGTATATACTGTTATACGTCTTTACGATTTTTTTAAGATAAATTACATTTCTTATGGTAACCCTATGAGACTTGCTTACACAAACAAAGGATCGTTGTACCGTAACCAACATTTTAAGACATACATTGACCTGTTCTTGAGATTGGTTTCTGTAAAAAAATCACTCAAGAGCATTTTATCTTAAAAATATATACTAGCTTTAGGAGCTGAGATGGCACAGTGGTTAGAACGCGTGCATCTTAACCGATGATTGCGGGTTCAAACCCAGGCAAGCACCACTATATATATATGTTCTTAATTTGTGTTTATAATTTATCTCGTGCTCGGCGGTGAAGGAAAACATCGTGAGGAAACCTGCATGTGTCTAATTTCATCAGAAGGCTCCCAAATGTGCATTTCACCAACCCGCATTGGAACAGCGTGGCGGAATATGTTCCAAACCCTCCCTCCCTCTTCCTTAACGGAAGAGGAGGCCTTATCCCAGCAGTGGGAAATTTACAGGCTGTTACTTTATTTTACTTTTATATACTAGCTTTAAGTTTATTTACAATTTTGCTTAAGAAATATTCAGTAGTTATGTGCGATTTTGTATGAATTCGATTAAGTATTTTTGAATTTTTTGTAGAAATGAATATATACGATAATTATTAAATTCAACTATTCTAGTAAGCTTTTCTAGATAAGGTATCTCGTGTTTGTATCTTATTGTGTGCCAGTGTCTTTAGTGGTGGGCACGTAGCATCAGTTGCTTGTCCACCCGTCTAACTTTTTTACATAAGTTTGTTATAAAAATACCTCTGTTTGTTAAATTTGCGATGTAGTATTATAAAATGATCGGGATTGGTAAGAATAAAATGTGGGTGAATGTTATTTTTTCTGTACTGAAGTATTGAAATAAAAAACATTTATTATTATTTTTTTATTGAATATACGACAATGGTACGAGAGATACAAATGTTTGTTAACACTATGGAAACGAATTTAAAAAATATATATATGAGAGTACTTAATTTTTCATATATGATCCGCTTACAGGATTTTCGGGACCCTTATAAATAATGATATGTCTATAAATATACTAAAGTAGCTGCGATAAATAATATCAATATAAATTTAATTAGTATACATATTAATATTATTGAAAAAAGAACAAACGTAATGACTAATTGATTTTCATTGTAACTATTTTTTTATGAATTCTAATTTTTCTGTGCATACAATTATGGTATATAATTATGATCTAAATAAAATTAAAAAAAAATGTACGAAAAATAAACACATACCAATTCTATAAATTTTTATTAGTTGTATTTCCTAAAGCCTGTCTCTGCTTTAAAATTATATGTGACACATACGACGATTTTGGAGGCTCACTGAATGATTACTGAACCCCAAAATTATACAATATATCATTCATTCGTTCCTTTATATCGCTCTTATAAAAAGTCTATTATAAAATCGTAAATATTTATTCTCTGTTTTCCTTCTTTCCTCGTTTCAAATATGCAATATTTCACGTTTTCCTCGTGCGTGCAAATGTAAAACTTGTTTATTTATATTATGCTTCACTTTGATGAATATGAAAAGCTACGCAAAATCAAAAGATTCTTTATTCAAGTAGGCTTACGAACGCACTTTATATCATTATGTTACTGTATCGAATTAAATAAGCTACCGTCGATTCGAAAAGTAGATTCTATCGAGAAGCACCGACAAGAATCTCAGTACTCTTTCCCACCATTTTAATTATAGATTATGTCAATGAAATACTATTCAATTTGTATATATCCCGCCTAGAAATCAAAGTCCACGCTTTGTCATTATTGTTAAAATTTTGTATTTTTGATGTGATTAAGTAAATAGTAGAAGATATTGTTATGTGGTCTCTCTTTCTAATCGTTTTGAAAGTTAATCTGATCAATCGCTTATCATGAAATTTTCGCAAGTTGAACTGTAGCGACCGACAAAAGGTACCTTTTCACACGTTGAGCAGTCATATTGGGAGTAAGGGGATTGTATACAAGTTCTTGAAGCATTTTCGTCATAAATTGAATTCTAGGCGGGAAAAATGGCAGGTTCAGCTGATATTATATACGTATTTTATGAGAAGATACGTATATTGCGAGTTTGAAGGCTGCTGGCAGACTAAAATCCGCGGAAGCGTTTTAGCTAAATAAATGACAATGTATTCAGGTTTGGGATTTGAAATAAAATATTATTATAATACAAAATTCGAAAGTAGGTTGCACTCGTGTAAAGAATGCAAATTACTCTCTGAAATATTACTCGAGTTCTGACATAGTTCACGTGGATTCTGGGTGACAATGTTATAGTTATAATGTTTTATATCCCCTGGGAACCCCTTCATTTTCGTTGTATAGAGGTCAAAATTACAATTATGAAAATATTATCCGTTTTACAAAGTAGGTTTAAAGTATAACTGGACATTGTTTTCTTGATCGAAAAGAGGTTCTATATTTCTTAAAAAAAATTAAGTTATAATATTGTGTTTTAATCGTTAATCATTTATTTTTAAAGGGGCTTTAGTTGTTACTAGATAAGTGTTTTTTATGATATAAGTAGCCCATGTGATAGTGAGTGGTCGCCACTACTTATCGGTAATGGCGCTGTAAAAACTATTAACCATTTCTTACATTGCCAATACGCAACCTTGTGAACTAACACGTTCTGTTATGTCCATTGTGGCTGTGGTTACACTGGCTCACTATAATTTTAAACCAGAGCATAACAATACTAAGTGCTGCTGTGTATTTGAGAGTACAGTATAAAATATATTAGTATTCAATAAAAAGTCTTTGTGATTTTTAAGGTCGGAATAAATATATTAATTGTATCGTTACTGTAATTTCAGTAGTTCGGGATGGCCATCTCTCTCTCTATCTTTTGTTGGAATGCCACTATCGTCCAATTGTTTCTAATAACAGCTCAATCATATTTAAAATAAGAAATAGTGTTAAATGCCAGTATTAAATGCTATGCTATATAAAGTAATATTAATTACAGTTTTACAAATTATTGATCAATTAATTACAATAATAATTGTGTATAATAAAGTAAATTCAATAGCTCCTGCTATATTAATAATATGCAATATTATTATAATGTGATATAAATTATGATATAGAATCAAATGTCATAACACCGTTAACATAACACACATTATTGAAGGCTAAGGTTACTCTCGAAACATTACGTAAGTAAGCAATATTGGTAAATTGCAAGTTATGCTTGTGTTACTTTTGTTAATGAAAAAAGTTTTTGTTACACCACATTACAACGTGCTCGTAAAATGTTTCAAATGTAAACTAATTTGATGCTGAAGCGCTTTGCCCTTGGAATAGTAGTGCTAAAAGCTTAATTAAAAATATAACACCTCGCCTTATTGCCTCCACTGGTGACAGGAGAGCTGGTTCGCGATCAAGATTTATAGAGTAATTAGTTTTAGTTTATATTTGTATATATTTATGGATTTACTGCTTATAATCATTATGTTAATAAATGTTTTATATAATGTAACTTATAAAAATAAGAATTTGAAAATTATGGGAAACTTTTGATATAATTATTTTTCTAGAACAACGATACAGTTATATACTTTATTCAAATATATATTTACAACGAATATTTTATTTACGTAACAATATTTATACTAATTAAGCGAAACAAGCGGAATTCCTAACAACCAAGGTTTATTCTAAAACAACTTTATTGAGTAGCCCAATTAATTCTATATTTAAAACGTTTTAATTAATATTATATGTTCGGGTTCGATTCCCGGCCGAGTCGATGTAGATTACCATTAATTTTCTATGTTGTCCTGGGTCAGGGTGTTTGTGGTACCGTCGTTACTTCTGATTTCCATAACACTAGTTCTTTAGCTACTTACATTGGGATCAGGGTAATGTGAAGTCCAATATTTATTATTATTAAATGTATTTGAAAATTTAAAATTAGGCCGCGTAATAAACGAATTGGTAAATAAATAACTATTATAACAGGTTCTACTATCACAGGGTCAATACCCTTGTTCAAGATGAGCTGTTTAACAAACTAATCCAATAACAACTTAGATCGAATTAGATGTATCGTGGGACCCAATCGGAAGGCAGTTGCTTTCTCTATTGCTATCTACATATTATGTATTGAATAACAATAACAAGAAAATAGTTTATGTAATTTTATATCAAAATGGAAAGATAGGAAAGGGAAGGGGGGTGGGCGTGAGGTACATAAATAATAAAAATATACTTACATCACAATTTCTGCCCGTATACTCTGATAAAGTGACGTCAAAAAAAATTGTTAATAATAAGTATTTTTGCCCAGAGGATCGGAATTGGGATTCAACGGAGAAATGCTACTATCATTCTTGCCACCATTCCACGCGGTCAAGATTTATACAGTTACTAGTTTTAGTTCATATTTGTATATATAAGCATTTAATGATATTGATTCTTATGTCAATAAACAATTATAATTTTTAAAATGAGTATTATCATTGATAGACAATTACCGATTTAATTTGCTTACCTTGTCTTGTAAACAAAGTTGATCGATTTTTTTATCTTAAATATATTCTAGGTGATGTAACGAAAGGGAAATAAATCGCTTAGACATAAGCTTACGAGGAGCAAAGGATGTGTTACTATCGTACGCTGACGTAGTATTCGCCCACTTCCAGCTCATACTACATGTGTACATCTTATATTTCTATTGAGCCATATAAAATAGTAAATTCTACGTATTGCCTCAGATATCTTATCAAGAGGTACTCGAGAAGAATTCTATAGAGTTCGAATTAAATACAGCTATTTTTAAAGGGGCTAAAATATTTCGGGCAAGCGTTGCTACATTCCGAGTAATTTAATCGCCTTTAATGTATACTACAATATTATAAAAGTGAAGGTCTGTCTGTTTGTCTATCAGTTGCTTTTACACGGTTAAACCACTTAACCGAACATCTTGAAATTTTATATGAACCAAGCTTGAGCCGAGTGACTCTGTGGTTAGGACGCGTGCATCTTAACCGATTATTGCGGGTTCAAACCCAGGCAAGTATCACTGATTTCTTTGTGTTTATAATTCATCTCATGCTCAGAATGGAGGAGGAGGAAACCTCCATGTGTCTAATTTCAAAGAAATTCTCCCACGTGTGTATCGACCAACCAGCATTGGAGCAACTTTCGCCTTCTGGCTATTTCTACTCATATTCAATATGTATGTAATAAAACTCGCGCAATTTTACACTTACACATACACCGGTTCTTTTCAAGTCAGGGTATTCTCTTTTCCGAACCGGTGGTAGTACTTAATTTTACTGTCAATAATTAATTAATGCTTACATATTGAATAAAGAAATTTGAGTTTGAGTTTGAATGTAAGAGAAAACCCGCCAGACGTATTGATTGTGTATATTGCCTTGACCTTACATAGTGTCAAATAAATAGTGTATTATCTTTTTCTTGTTTTTTTTTTCAGAACTCAGGTTGTTGAACTGTGATGAACTTGTATGCAAGAGGGCGATACACGTCGTGGAAGAGATCGCTCGTACCGTCGAAGTGGCTGAGCTTTTACCACAAAAGGCATTTACTGAGGTAACTACTTAAGCCTGTTACATTTCAGATATCACCCGCGCATCCCATACACGTTCCTTTCGAAACGCGATCCCATTTCTATGCTTTTTATAACTTCTCTTTTTTATTTTTTGACATTTAACATATTACTATAGTTAATTTATAAATAGGTATGGTTCTTATCATTTGTAAGAAGTGATAAATGAGATTTAGAGGAAAAACGAGTAATTACAGTTATAAATTATGGGATATTTACCATGTTTGATACTAAAACAACAAGGTACAAAAAACATGGTAAATATCCCGTAGTTAATAACTGTAATAATAAAAATAACCATGTTCATTTAAAAACTTATATAAAAACGAGTAATATTCAAAGATATATATTATTTAATAATAAAAATAAAGTTGCTTTTTTAATTTAGCAGAATCTTTTAAATTTTCCATACGATGAAAAAACAGTAACCCAATCGAATATTGATTTTCAAAAACAATAACAAAAAATCTGATCTTATTGTAGTCTCTATGAAACGTCGTTATAATATTTTTTACGAAATCAGACCTATTTTAGTGTCATGCTGGACTTTATACAATTGGTCAAAGGCAGGCTGATTTGGAGGCAGGCTACTTTGATGTGTTGGTCGCGTGACCTAATTACAATTCGCCAAATGAAACCGAGGATTGAAACGGATTCTGATCTGCATTTGTCTTATGCTATTTACTATATGTACATGTTAATTGAATTTCTGCATAACAAACGTGATAAACAATGAGTCTTCAGTGTTATATTATATATTTGACAAAAAGCTATCGAAGTATTCCCGATCCTGTATAACCATATATCCTATTTAATTTCCTTTATCGTAATCAATTCTAAGGCTTCTCTCCCTTAAAGGAGGTCTGGAACATATTCCATCACGCTGTTCCAATGCGGATTTGTGGAATACTCATGTGGCAGAACTTCTATGAAATTAGACACATTCAGGTTTCCTAATGATGTTTTCCTTCAACGCCGTGCACGAGATGAGTTATAAACACAAATTAAGCACATGAATATTCAGTGGTGCTTATCTGTGTTTGAACCCGCAATCATCGGTTAAGATGCATGCGTTCTAACCACTGGGCCATCTCGGATATAATCTAATGTTATCATCATTTTTCTAAGGTTGGTCAACGTTTCTACCAATCACACGAATCGCTCAGTAAGCTGATGGAAGTATCATGTCCGGAATTAGATCAGTTGGTCAGCATCATGAAGACATCACCGGGAGTTTATGGCGCTAGGATGACTGGTGGCGGATTCGGAGGCTGCGCTATTGCTTTGGTAAGTGTCTCAGTAAATTTGATTACAAAATAAATAAAAATTTTAACAAAAAGAAAAACCGACTTCAAACAAAACACTATTTTAAAACAAATGAATATGCACGAAAAAGTAATAAAAATAATTGCGTTTTCAACATATTTTTTAGAGTCTTCCTAAGTTAAATGAAATGAAAAATATTAGACTACTTAAAAGTCGATTAACGATTATATCATGTAGTTATAGTTATTGGTATATTTGGAGCCGATGTCAGCCACGGTGCCCTTGATTGATCCAGTATATTATTGTGTAAAAGGTAATTTGTAAAAAACATATTTGTTAAAGCATTCTCGTATTGTTTTTCAACCGACTTCCAAAAGGAGGAGGTTATCAATTCGTCTGTATTTTTTTTTTTTTTTTTTTTTTTTTTTTTTTATGTTTGTTACCTCATAACTTTTTACTGGGTGGACCGATTTTGATAATTTTTTTTTTGTTTGAAAGGTAGTGCTTCCCGTGGGGTCCCATTTTTTTTAATTTTTTTTCCGATGATGGTATCCATATGAAAACGACATAAATCTTAAATTTGCATTATGTATATGCGCGACAAATCGGTGAATAACTGAAAATCACGTTAACCAATTTTGATAATTCTTTTTTTATTATAAAATATATACTTCAAGGGTAATTTGGTGAAAGTCTGGTAAGGTTCTGAGCACAGGATCCATGACAAAGTAACGGAACGGAATGGAACGGAACAATTCTGAGGAGCACGTTAGCGATACTCGGTCGAATCTTTTATTTATAGGTTATTTGGATATTTGAGTCACCTTCCGTAATGTGGTTATGTTTATGTAATTTTCATAGTCGAATATTATAATCAACTAGCTACGCACCCCGGCTTCGCACGGGTGCAATACTGATACTGAATATACTACAGAATTTGTTTATATACGACATCACATCGCGAACTTCTAAAATTATCAGTGTTTCTTTACTATATTGTTCATGTATTATATACACAAACCTTCCCCTTGAATCACACTATCTTTTAAATAATATAAAATTTTAACAAAAAGAAAAACCGACTTCAAACAAAACACTATTTTAAAACACACCGACTCCAAATATAACAATAATTATAACTACATGATATAATCGTTAATCGACTTTTAAGTACTCTAATATTTTTCATTTCATTTAACTTAGGAAGACTCTAAAAAATATGTTGAATACGCAATTCTTTTTATTACTTTTTCGTGCATATTCATTTGTTTTAAAATAGTGTTTTGTTTGAAGTCGGTTTTTCTTTTTGTTAAAATTTTATTTATAACTTAAAGACCTCTTTTGCCTTTCCTCTCAAAGTCACCAAAAATGACATATTACTGTAACATGTTTTGTTTATTTGGACATTTTAATGAAACGAAAATGTGAAAACTTTTGGAAGCCATAGCCCAGGGCGCTTCGGTGGTCAAGTATATAAAACATGTGGATCTTAAACAAAGCTTACAGGCTACCATGTACATTGTACATTCACTAACTCGCAGTGGAGCAGTATGGTACAATAAATCGTATTGCCATCGTACGAGAGTATTCACTTGTCCAGCAAGACGTGCTGTTACTACCTTTTCAACCGACTTCCAAAAGGAGGAGGTTATCAATTCGTCTGTATTTTTTTTTTTTTTTTTTTTTTTTATGTTTGTTACCTCATAACTTTTCACTGGGTGGACCGATTGTGATAATTTTTTTTTTGTTTGAAAGGTAGTGCTTCCCGTGGGGTCCCATTTTTTTATTTTTTTTTCCGATGATGGTATCCATGTGAAAACGACATAAGTCTTAAATATGCGTTATGTATATGCGCGACAAATAGGTGAATAACTGAAAATCACGTTAACCAATTTTGATAATTCTTTTTTTATTATAAAATATATACTTCAAGGGTAATTTGGTGAAAGTTTGGTAAGGTTCTGAGCACAGGATCCATGACAAAGTAACGGAACGGAAGGGAACGGAACAATTCTGAGGAGCACGTTAGCGATACTCGGTCGAATCTTTTATTTATAGGATATTTGGATATTTGAGTCACCTTCCGTAATGTGGTTATGTTTATGTAATTATCATAGTCGAATATTATAATCAACTAGCTACCCACCCCGGCTTCGCACGGGTGCAATACTGATACTAAATATACTACAGAATTTGTTTATATACGACATCACATCGCAAACTTCTAAAATTATAGGTGTTTCTTTACTATATTGTTCATGTATTATATACACAAACCTTCCCCTTGAATCACACTATCTTTTAAAAAAAACCGCATCAAAATCCGTTGCGTAGATTTAAAGATATAGGGACAGAGAAAGCGACTTTGTTTTATACTATGTAGTGATGGAACTTCTATACGGCTCGCAGTTAGGGTGCGATATGGGGCAGAATTTCTTACTATCTTTAATCAAATTTTGTGTATGTGATGTGATGTCATATGATGTACGAAATATAGTTGGTCTTTTTCAAAGTTTTTTTGCTGAGTTCGATTACAGCTCTTTCGAGGGATTCTTGTAGTTTACGCCGCGTGATGTATTAAATCCGCATTTTCGAAAGTCTATTTTTGCTTTATTCGCAAGTTTCCTTTGAAATTGTCCTCGAAGTAGTTTCTGACTCATATAAACGTAACGATTAATCTATCCATATTAAAAAAAATAGTTAGTCAACATCAGCTTCACTTAAAATCAAAAAATAAATAAAAATTTTAACAAAAAGAAAAACCGACTTCAAACAAAACACTATTTTAAAACAAATGAATATGCACGAAAAAGTTTTTAATAATAATTGCGTATTCAACATATTTTTTAGAGTCTTCCAAAGTTAAATTAAATGAAAAATATTAGACTACTTAAAAGTCGATTAACGATTATATCATGTAGTTATAATTATTGTTATATTTGGAGTCGGTGTCAGCCAATAAAACCCTACAGTATATCTATCAAAAAACAATACGAGAATACTTTAACAAATTTTTTTTTACAAATTACCTTTTACACAATAATATACTGGATCAATCAAAGGGCTCGTATCGCTTCTTTCTTTTGATTGTTGGGGCAAGGGCACCGTGGCTGACACCGGCTCCAAATATACCAATAACTATAACTACATTATATAATCGTTAATCAACTTTTAAGTAGTCTAATATTTATCATTTCATTTAACTTAGGAAGACTAAAAAATATGTTGAATACGCAATTATTATTAAAAACTTTTTCGTGCATATTCATTTGTTTTAAAATAGTGTTTTGTTTGAAGTCGGTTTTTCTTTTTGTTAAAATTTTTTGATAGATATACTGTAGGGTTTTATTGGCTGACACCGACTCCAAATATAACAATAATTATAACTACATGATATAATCGTTAATCGACTTTTAAGTAGTCTAATATTTTTCATTTCATTTAACTTAGGAAGACTCTAAAAAATATGTTGAATACGCAATTATTTTTATTACTTTTTCGTGCATATTCATTTGTTTTAAAATAGTGTTTTGTTTGAAGTCGGTTTTTCTTTTTGTTAAAATTTTTATTTATTTTTTGATTTTAAGTGAAGCTGATGTTGACTAACTAATTTTTTTTAATATGGATAGATTAAGCGTTCCGTTTATATGAGTCAGAAACTACTTCGAGGACAATTTCAAAGGAAACTTGCTAATAAAGCAAAAATAGACTTTCGAAAATGCGGATTTAATACGTCACGCAGCGTAAATTACAAGGATCCCTCGAAAGAGCTGTAATCGAACTCAGCAAAAAAACTTTGAATAAGACCAACTACATTTCGTACATCATATTACATCACAACACATACACAAAATTTGATTAAAGATAGTAAGAAATTCTGCCCCATATCGCACCCTAACTGCGAGCCGTATAGGAGTTCCATCACTACATAGTATAAAACAAAGTCGCTTTCTCTGTCCCTATATCTTTAAATCTACGCAACGGATTTTGATGCGGTTTTTTTTAAAAGATACTGTCATTCAAGGGGAAGGGATGTGTATATAATACATGAACAATATAGTAAAGAAACACTAATAATTTTAGAAGTTTGCGATGTGATGTCGTAAATACACAAATTCTGTAGTATATTTAGTATCAGTATTGCACCCGTGCGAAGCCGGGGTGGGTAGCTAGTTGATTATAATATTCGACTATGATAATTACATAAACATAACTACATTACGGAAGGTGACTCAAATATCCAAATAACCTATAAATAAAAGATTCGACTGAGTATCGCTAACGTGCTCCTCAGAATTGTTCCGTTCCCTTCCGTTCCGTTACTTTGTCATGGATCCTGTGCTCAGAACCTTACCAAACTTTCACCAAATTACCCTTGAAGTATATATTTTATAATAAAAAAAGAATTATCAAAATTGGTTAACGTGATTTTCAGTTATTCACCGATTTGTCGCGCATATACATAATGCAAATTTAAGACTTATGTCGTTTTAATATGGATACCATCATCGGAAAAAAATAAAAAAAAAATGGGACCCCACGGGAAGCACTACCTTTCAAACAAAAAAAAAATTATCAAAATCGGTCCACCCAGTAAAAAGTTATGAGGTAACAAACATAAAAAAAAAAAAAAAAAAAAAAAAAAATACAGACGAATTGATAACCTCCTCCTTTTGGAAGTCGGTTGAAAAGCGTTTATTTTGCCAGTTATAGTGTCAGAATGATAAATTATTACAAGAACCATTGAATACGATGTTTAAAATTGTTGAGATTGCCATTACGGTCCGTTTTTATTAACAACTGCCGGGCAATACTGATACTAAATATACTACTGAATTCATCATTCATAATTTACGATTTCTCATTACACATTTCTAAAATTACCAGTGTTTTTTTAGTATATTATCCATGTATTTTTTATAAACATTCCTCTCGAATCACTCTATCTGTTAAAAGAAACGCATCAAAATCCGTTGCGTAGTTTTATTAAAACATACAAATGGACAAAGGGACAGAGAAAGCGACTATTTCTTATACTATACTTAACTCGGTGGTAGGGCTTTGTGCAAGCCCGTCTGGGTAGGTACCATCCACTCACCAGTTATTCTACCGCCAAATAACAGTACTCAGTATTGTTGTGTTCCGGTTTGAAGGGTGAGTGAGCCAGTGTAACTACAGGCACAAGGAACATAAAATCTTAGTTCCCTTGGTTGGTGGCACATTGACGTTGTAAGGAATAGTTAATATTTGTTACAGCGTCATTGTCTATGGGTGATGGTGACCACTTACCATCAGGTGGCCCATATGCTCGTCCGCCAACCTATACCATAAAAAAATATGTATTGATGATACAATAAACACATGGAAAGTCTTCAAAATTGGTAATAGAATACCCATATAACGATTTCAAAAGCCGCCCACTCCTTCAGAACTTGCGATCCAATCGTTTATAGCGCCCTTCTAATGTAAAACTCTATAAAAGTCGTGATGCATCGAATGTTCTAGTAATGCAGAAAATTTGACATAGTTTGCCACAAAGGATTTCTCAAATTCTTCGTAATGGACATAAAGTAGGTAGTTATAGAGGAAGGCTTGCCTGATGAGATGGCCCAGTGGTTAGAACGCGTGCATCTTAACCGATGATTGCGGGTTAGAACCTAGGCAAGCACCAGTATAAATATGTGCTTAATTTGTATTTATAATTAATTCATCTCGTGCTCGGCGGTGAAGGAAAACATTGTGGAAACCTGCATGTGTCTAATTTCATTGAAATTCTGCCACATGTGCATTCCACCAACCCGCATTGGAACAGCGTGGTGGAATATGTTCCAAGCCCTCTCCTTAATGGAAGAGGGGGCCATTAGCCCAGCAGTGGGAAATTTACAGGCTGTTACTACTACTACTTGCCTGATGATTTTGTACTGTTCAAAAGGATCTAAGCTTACCTCAAATAAAAGTTTTGTTATTTAAATATTTTATTATTCACAATCATATTCCACAAAAAATTGTCAAGTCCTTTAAATCCCGTTGCCATAGTTACATAATTAAAGTAAGTATGTGACTATGGCCAGTTATAACTTATGAATTTGAAACTTATAAGTGAATATATTACATAGTATTAAATAAATACATCATAATATAATATCTTGGCTAATTAACCTTACATGTTAAACTTGTTTATTAATCATTTTATGTAAATTCACATTTGTTTTTTTATTCACGTCAATACTGCTGATTGATAGGAAACTTTTTCATCATTTTAGTTTATAGTTTAGAACAAACGAATATTATATTATGATATAAATAATATTAGATTACTTTAAAAGGTTTGATGTGTATAAATAAATCCTTTTAAAATGCGATTCGAAACGCGCAAAAACAAATATTGATGCATTAGCACTGGATAAGGTAAATAGATTGGTTAGCGAAAACATACTATAATATTAGTTGTTAGTATATTTTTATAAAATATTTATAGTGGAAGTTTATTCATGAATGTAATATCAGTATTAATACTGGATAAAGGCTCTCTACTTTTCAGAAGAAAATAAGGTTTAACGTTATTCCATCACACTGCTCTAATAGGGATTGATGGCCGCGTGTGTCCAAATTCTAATTCAGCTCAAATTTTCTTAACCGTAAAACATCCTTTCATCCGACACAAGCAGGTTTCCTCGCGATATTTTCCTTCACATCCGAGCTCGAGATAAATTGTAAATGGAGACTCTGTCTGACCACTGGCTTACCGGGATTTAGATCACTGCTCTCTGCGTACTAACAACACAGAATTTTTCTCTAAAATTTGCAAATTATCAAGTTTTTACATTAATTAAAGAACGCTACGTTAAAAAACATTGAGAGAAATGGCTTACGTTGGGTCGACATTTTATGAATAAATTACTAATTTGGGATATAATATAAAGTATATTTTCACAATACAATAATAATAAAAAAAAATATTTAGGTTAAAAAAAATAAAGTTTTTATTTTTTTTACACTTAAACCCAAAGTTTGTGATAAACTGTGATAATTTGATTTTATTGTTACATATGATAAATAAAAATTAAAACAATAATAATATGTAAAGAATACAACGAATAATAAACATATATACGTACACCAGCTGCGATTTAGTAACATTAGATTCTACTTTAGTGTCAACAATAGAATTCGTGGTCGTATTATTTCGCTTACGTAAGCGTTGGCCTATTTTGGAGGATCCCATTAGCCGAGTGTACAATTTGCATAAAAATCTTCTTGAATTAAATGTCTTTATAACTAGCGCTGGATTTACAGAATGTTTTAAAATTTAGCACAAAATTACACTAAAGAATATTTCAAATAAATTTATCATCACGCAATCATCAACTGCGCATCAGCAACTGGTACTACGATTTCTTTTCCTACTATTTCTGTAATACCAGGAACCCTACAATGGCTTTAGGTGCTAGGATTGGCTAAGTCGTTTGCTGTCATTAATATACATGGATAGATCACAGTCAGCTCTCTTTACGAGCAATCATGTGGGAGCAGATTCTTTCCCACAGCGACAGGAGCTTTCTCCGAGGGTAGGAACGCTCGGGGAAAGCTTCGCTGAGCCACGAGTGGTGCACAGAACAGGACAGTCTGTATAATATCAACATGATCCAGTACCATCTATGATCCGTGTCGAGGGCGGTTATTTCACTGGTCCCTTCTTAAGGCGTCCTCTCTGTGCAATAAGGTTATTTCTTTGGTTGAGTAGTTAATATTTAAAATATTTGTTTATTTCGAAACCAAGTTCACGTTTATAATATTTGCACATGTATTACTCAGGACTCTTTCATTATAAACTGTTTGAAACTTCAAATTCTGCAAAAAAAGTGTTTTTTTCCTTGAAAATTATTGGGAGCAATTTAATCGAAATTGTTACTATTCCTGAAAACGTTTGAGTTATCCGAAACGTTAAAATATATTCTAAGGGTTTGATTTAATAATAAAAAAAAATATACACAATAGATATGATTTAATTGAATACATTTTAAAAGGTTTTTTTTTTATTATTATATACTAGCGACCCGCCCTAGCTTCGCACGAGTGCAATGCTGATACTATTCATTTAAATTACTTGCTGTGAAGCACCATATTGATCTATATTAAATGCAAAATGTATTTAAGGTTCTTAATTGGATAATGATTGATGCCGTATAGCTTAAAACCACCTCAAAATTAAACTATCATTTCTCGTAAAAAGTAATGGATAATAAATGGTTATTGTGGGTTATCCCGAGCAGATAAACATTTTTTAGATTTTTTTAAGGTTTACAATACTGTAGTATATTATTTTGATCTATCTCGTAGGGTTCGGCCAGCGTTTGCAATATAAGCGAGTTTGTTTACGTCACATCTTCTAAAATTATATCAGTGTTTCTTTACTATATTGTCCATGTATTTTTTCATTGTGTGTTAATCGCATGAAAACTAAACTTATCTGTTTGAGATTCTGATGAATCGGCGTTTGTTGCTATTAAATTTTTAAGTTTTGTTAATCCTTCCAACTTTTTTATTTAATGTCGGGTGAAACGGGCTTCGCTGTCTGGGTACGTGGGTTGTTTCTGGCCCTCCCACTCACTAGTATAAAATAATATTTACGCTATATTTTACGTATGAAAATATTTTTAGTAGAGGAAGGTCATCCGAGTTCTTCTGAAAATTATTTGGAATTGTAGAGGTGAACGTTTATGAAGAATTTGTGAAATTTAACCAAACTTTAAAAGTTTTATGCGTTTCATTGTAAGTTCAATTCTCTTTAATATTTTTTCCGGTGAATATTAAATCGCATCATATTAATTCAGTGTAACGAATATTTACATTCTATTTGCTCTTGTTTTCGGAATTTTATAGATAACTTAAATCTCAGAAATCTGTGTATACCAACTAATGTGTCTTTAATGTGTAGCAAAACGGGTTGGAGCAACGAGGTGGAATAAACTTCAAATAGTCTCCTCAAGACGAGAACGTCTTTTCCCAGCTTGGAACATTTACGGACTGTTACTGTGTTGATACGTCCTGACTGATCCTGGATAGGGCACATAATCTCAAGGTAGACAAATCGCAGGACATAGTATGCAAGTGTGTGCGAAAACACAGATACAGTCAGAGTAAAAAAACCTTCAGTTTTAAAATTCATTCCTTTATCAAGTCTTAAACTCTTAGCACCTTTTGAATCTCAACATCAAATCATTGCGACGCAATATGTCATTCTCAATCGGTTAAGCAGATTATCACTCATACTGAGCACACGAAAATAGATCTTAAGGTGTCGAACCTTTTCTTGCTCCGATTGTACTTTTTATTCTGTTGAGATAGCCAAAGCACATAGAGTTCAGGTGCAGAATATACAACTATACGTACTTTTCATAGAATATACATATCTAGACTCGAGCCAATAATATATTTTTAGAAACCAAAAGTAGAAATTATTAAAAAAAAACAAATACGAACATCGAACAAGACGAAGACAAAATTTAGAGGGACAGAATCGTCTAACAGTAAAATAATCAAGAAATACTCAATACTCTCTGAGCGCCCAGCTTTTTTTTATGTGTGTTGTATTGCTGTTGGCCCTACTGGCCTTTACAGCGTTACCGGACGTTCGGGAGAGAACTAATGTCCTCAGCCCTGAGGTTGGTGGCTCTAATTTATAGTTCTTCCTGAGGGTGTCTCCTATAAAATCGCACCTCGGCTCTGAACAAAGTCGGTGGGGTGTGATTCTAACAATAAACGATTTTACAGACGTCTCAGCCGCCTCCGTGACGTCGCTAGTCTGGGTCCTCGTTTCCGCCGGCGGAAACGCTGTGAGTGTGAGGTGTGTAGTGTGGTTTTCCCTACAAATGGCTCGTTTGCGATAGTGAAGCTATCGTCTCCGTCGTTCAGGACGTGCATAGGTCGCCTGAGTCTATCTGGAAGATTACCTCTGCGCGAGGTGTATTGACATGACTGAGCAATCAGTGGATTGCTGTGTTGTTTAGCTCTCTCAAAGTACGCCGTAGACAGTATTTTGAGATGCTTCGCGATCGAATCGATGTCGAAGTCTTTATGTAGGTCTACGTTACTGATGTACCACGGCGAATCCGTGGCAATGCGGATAAATCTATTTTGCATTGTTTGCAATTTTTTAAATTGCGTCGCCTTGATGTCTGCAAAGACAGGGCTCGCATAGGTCATGATAGGACGAATGCAGGCTTTGTATAGTGTCGTCTTATTTCTAAGGGACATTTTGTTCCGCCCGCATAACATCATATACAGTCTTCCTAATACGAACGCTGCTCTGTTTCGGACTCTTGTTACGTGTGAATTGAAAGTTAGTCTACTGTCTAGGGTGACCCCTAGGTATTTCGCCTCCGGTTTCCACGGTATCGGTTTGAGCGCCCAGCGGTCTATCTGCTCTATTTATAAGCAGTTACGGAGGGCAGTTGTGTTGTTGTTGGGGTAATTGCTGATAATATACAAAAGGTTACTGTTGTAGTTATGTTTTGATATCTGGCTTGTCATAGAAGAATAAAGTTAGTTGTCAATGACGTGATGTCTTTAATTTACAACATGCTGTGGTTTAAAAAAATATTAATAAATAATATTTAAAACGCGAGAAATGCGCTAAATATTTATTTATTATATAATTATTTGTTTTACAATATATATACAATATGGAACACGCGCGACCGCCATCTGAGTTAAATATGGTCGGAGTCGGCGGACCTGTCGGCCGAGCTGAGGTATGGAAAAAATGGAAGCAGCAATTTTTATTATTTTTGAAAGCTTCAGGAGTACATGCTGAGTCAATGACTGTTCAAGCTAGTTTATTGATTAATCTAATAGGTTCAGACGGATTTGATATATATCAAACTTTTACATTTGTTCAAGAACAAGACCGTGATGATGTCAATGTATTGATAAAAAAGTTTGATAGCCATTTTGGTATTAAATCAAATGTCACATTGATGAGATACAATTTTTTCTCAAGAAACCAAGAAATAGGTGAATCCATTCATGAGTATGTCACAGCGCTGCGCCTTTTAAGTTAACAATTGTGAATTTTTGACATTAGAAGAAGATTTGATTAAAGATCGAATTGTATGTGGTATTCATCAAATTACGGTCAGAGATCGTTTACTGAGATGCGAAGAGTTAAATTTAGATAAAGCAATAAAGATTTGTGAGGCAGAAGAAATATCAAAAGAAAGTGAACTTCAAATGAGTAGCAAGAATGGTGTCGGGAGTACTGCGTACGTCGATGGCGTGAAAGTGAGAGGTCGTGGCCAAGATGTAGTACCAGAATGGAGAGCTCAAGCGCGGATTAGTAAGGCTACAGGCACTTCAATTCAAGGACGTAAAAATATTAATGCTGGTAAAAGTCGCTGTTCAAGGTGTGGTTTTACACAATGTGGTATAAACGGCGATTGTCCGGCTCTACATCTTCGGTGTTTTTCATGTGGTAATCAAGGACATGTTGCGCGAATGCGTAAGTCGTATCGTTTTTCAAATAGATCTGCTCAGAATAAGGTCAATCAAGTATATGAAATTGAAGATGACAATAATGTTAGTAATAGTAATTCTGTTGATAATATTTTTTTAATTTCTGTAGTTGAAAATATAAAAAATACTTCAGAGGACTGGAGTCAGGAACTTATCTCTGTAAACGGAAAGGAAAATTTTAAGTTGGATACAGGTGCTGATTATAACGTAATGTCTTATCGTAGATTTAAAGAGTTAGGTTTTAATGAATATATTATAATTAAAAAACAAATACCTTTAGTGTCATATACACGTAACACGATACCGATAAAAGGAATTTGTTTTCTACCTTGGTCTTATAAAAATGTGACTTATAAATTAAAGTTTGCGATAGCTGACATGGAATGTAATAGTGTGCTAGGTCAAAAATCATGTGTGGTTCTAGGCTTAGTTAAACGTATACGAGCTATTGAAATATCAAATTATAATGATGTTTTTGAAGGATTGGGATGTTTACCGGGGAAATATCATATAGTCGTTGATCAATCCGTTTCACCGGTCATATCGGCATCCAGAAAAATTCCTCATGGCTTACAGAATCGATTAAAAGAGGAGTTAGAAAAAATGATACAGTTAGGTGTTATTAGGAAAGTTGCATATCCTACACAATGGGTGAACTGAACAAAGCAGTACAACGTTCTCATTTCCAACTTCCGACTGTATCCGAATTGGCATCCAAGCTGCACGGTGCGCGGTTTTATTCTGTGTTAGATGCTACCGCTGGTTTTTGGACTGTGGCGTTGGATGACGAGAGTGCAGACTTGTGCACATTTAGCACCCCTTTTGGTAGGTACCAATTTCTTCGTCTTCCATTTGGTATCAACTGTGCCTCAGAAGTTTTTCATGGTAAGTTAAGACAATTTTTAGAAGATCTAGATGGTGTAGAAAGTTATATTGACGATGTAATTGTTTGGGGTGAAACAAAAGAGATTCACGATAAGCGTTTAAAAGCACTATTAGAGAGAGCTAGAGAAATTAATTTAAAGTTTAATAAGGATAAATGTAAATTTTGTGTGGAAGAAGTTAAATATTTAGGACATGTTTTTAATGCCAAGGGTATTAGTCCGGATAGTGATAAAATCAAAGCAATTAAAGAAATGCAAACACCGAAAGATAGAAAAGATTTAGAAAGATTCTTAGGTGCAGTTAATTATTTATCTAAATTTATTCCTATTCATTCAGAGATAGCTATTCCTCTGACAAATCTTTTAAAAAAAGATAATCAGTGGCGCTGGGAAGAAAGCGAACGTATAGCATTTGATCGATTAAAAGAGGCAGTCACGAGCGCAGGTGTTTTGGCGCTTTATGACCCATGTCAGCCCGTTGTAATGTCAGTAGACGCGTCATGTAATGCGTTAGGAGCTGTACTACTGCAGGGTGGTCGCCCTGTGGAGTATGCATCTCGAACCCTTACTGACGCACAAATAAGGTATGCACAAATCGAAAAAGAAATGTTGGCGATCGTTTTCGCATGTGAGCGATTTCATCAATATGTTAATGGTCAAAAAGACGTAGTTCTAGAATCTGATCATAAACCATTAGAAAGTATTTTTAAAAAACCTTTAATGTCTGTCCCAGCGAGATTACAACGTATGCTGTTAAGAATTCAAAGTTATGATTTAGTTGTTACGTACGTTCCAGGAAAGTATATGTATATTGCTGACATGTTGTCCCGAGCAGCACTGCCTGATCGGTATAGTGATGAAGTGCATAGTAATATTGTATATCAATTACAAATGATAATTGGAAATATACCGATGTCTAATGACAAGTTAAGCTTAGTAAAAAGGGAAACTAAAAAAGATAACGAGTCGCAAATATTATTAAATTACATAAATTCGGGTTGGCCAAGTCATGAATATAATGTTTCTAATGAGGTAAAATCATATTGGTCAATAAAAGATGAATTATATGCCGTAGATGGAGTTTTGTTTAGGGATAACGTTGTACTTGTTCCGAAAGCATTGAGGAATGATATGTTAAAGATTGTTCACGAGGGACATTTAGGCATTGATCGTTGTAAAAGGAGAGCAAGGCAAGTGATTTTTTGGCCCAGTATGTCCCGTGATATCGAGGAGTATGTAAGGCGATGTCGTACGTGTCAAGAACATACAAACGCACCTTCAAAAGAACCAATGCTACCAATAGAAATACCTGCACTGCCTTGGGCTAAAGTAGGGTCAGACATTTTTGAATTTCGTAAAAAATATTATCTTATTGTAACAGATTATTATTCTAACTTTGTAGAAGTTTGTAAATTGAATAATATCACATCGTTTAATTATAGAAAATATGAAGGACATATTTTCGAGACACGGTATTCCTACGGTTTTGATAACTGACAATGGCACGCAGTATGCTAGTCGAGAATTTAAAAAGTTTGCTGTTAAATGGGGATTTGATCACGTTACATCTTCTCCGAATTATGCACAATCGAATGGTAAAAGTGAACGCGCGGTACAAACTATTAAAAATATCTTAAAAAAATCTATCTCGAGTAAAGAAGATTTTTCGTTAGCCCTTCTTAATTACAGAAATACTCCTAGAGATGGCCTGAGTTCTCCAGCTCAGTTACTAATGGGTCGAACATTACGATGTAAATTACCTGTACATCCTAATGTATTAAAACCAAAGCCTATTGATCCAGCTGAATATAATACTATGATTAAGAAACAAAACAAAGCTAAGATGTATTATGATAGACATTGCAAAACTCTACCGATTTTAAAAGAAGGTGACCCTGTAATTTGTATTGATGGAAAATATAGGAGTAGGGCTAAGGTAGTCGGTCCTACCAATGCTCCTAGATCATACATTGTATAAAACGATATAGGCTGTAAGTTTAGACGAAATCGTCGTCATTTGATAAAATGTAAGTCTAATGAAAACTCTGATAATGACAACAGTTTTGAAGTGTTTAGTGACGCTAACGAGGATGTAAGTTCATCAGAAGATTTGCCTTTACTTAAAGATGTAGATATTTCAAAAGATAATGTAAGCATTGCAAAACCTACATCCCCGAGACCTTTTCGTAGAGCCAAAGAAGTAGCAAAGCAACGTATAGCTCAGAATATATTTAAATAGTTTCTTTATATTAAGAAATATGTTGTGTGATATTTGTCTTTTTTATTTTTCATTTTTTTTAAAGGGACTTCCCCTTTAAAAAAAATGAAAATGTTTGGTTATATTAGTTACTTTAGTACTTATTTTGTGTTTTGTTTATTAGTTGTTATTTTGTGTGAATAACATGTTTGTTCAAGTTTAATTTTAATACTTATTAAAAGGGGAAGATGTTGTAGTTATGTTTTGATATCTGGCTTGTCATAGAAGAATAAAGTTAGTTGTCAATGACGTGATGTCTTTAATTTACAACAGTTACAATATTACCTACCAAGGAACTTAATGCGATCGTTTGATTTGTGTATCTCGTATTATTACTTTATAAACGTATACTTGGTAAAGTAAGCAATGTCAGATTAAACAAAGGTCATGTCTTACTTTAGATAATTCGATTACAAACGATAATTTAGCAATTCAATTGATTAAAAAAATTATTAAAACATTTTATTCTGAAATAGATCTACCCAATATAGATCATTTATTGTATAACAATATAAACAACTTAGTAACATACTTATAATAAATTCATTATAAATAATTCATTCAGAGTAGCGAGAAAATCAGCGGGGGTGTTTACGTTTAGTTTTAGTTAAAATATTTCGTTATTTGAATGATACTTTTATTTTTCTAATTTCTTATAGTACGAGAGCCCTCAAACAAAACTGTGTGTATTATACAACTATGTATTATACACTACGGTTGGAACTAAATAATATTTTCAAATTATATTATTCTAAACTCGACTAGGTGAAGATCAAAAGTGTAGCAACTGCGTGAGAAGCAATATGTTGCGTCAAAAAAGACAGTCATAGCAATACTGATATTGGAAATTTATATTTCGATTTTCCTGTGATACAGTTCGGTATTTTCTTTTATGATTGGCCGTTGTATAGTGTACGTGAAATAATTATTATATTGGTTCTGATGCGGTTTTGGCTAACAATTTTGGTCATATGAATCTGATCAAAATGAATATGATTATCATGAGGATAATTTAGCAATAGACATATGTATATCATGGAAATGGTATAGATTTTTTTAAATGTTTCGGAAGGTCCCTTCTATCGGCTATTATTTACTAATTAAGTCCATATTATAAATGCAATAAGTGTACATTTTTAAACATCTTCAAACCTTTCGAATTTGATATCTTGTGATTTGACTTAAAAAAGTTTAATCGGTCCATTATTTTGATATTTTTTTCTCAGTCGTTTTTTCAAAAATATAAATGAAATAAGCAGATATATTATTTTAAAGAATATCAGCATTTTATCGTGCAAATGGATTACCTGATGGCAAGGGGCTACCACTACCCATAGACATTACCGCTGTAAGAAAAATAAATCAGTCTTTATATTGGAAATATGCCCCCTACTTTGTTAAATAAGTTTTAATTCATTTTTTGATTAGTAGGTCGTACCTAGTAGTACCCACCTTGGCGTACTTGTATTCACAATAAAAAAAATGATGTACTGTTTCAAGATTTAAGCGTAGTATATTTTTTTTTTTATATTTTCAGGTCAAGAAAGAATACGTTGAAGATGTTAAGAGGCATGTGCAGTCACAATACAACGGTAAGCCGGTATTCTTCGTATGCCAGCCAAGTGACGGCGCTAGGATATTGAAGTTAAATTAGATTAATAAATAAATTTTATTTTTTAATTTTGTATTCATTTAAAATACCCAACAGATTTACTTATCCAAAATCCCTTTAGTAGAAATTATTTCTTTAACAAATTTCATCGCAAAAAATAATTTACTTTTATCTCTAAAGGTAATATGAAAACTATCTGTATAATAATTTAATATACGCTCATCGCTTCAACTTCGCATCGCTAGAACTAACATTACTTGAAAATTTCCTAGATAATTTGTACCGACGATAATATTATATCTTCGGTACTATCTTCGATCTTTTAAGATCAGAGCGTCGGGCTGTGGGAGTTCCGAAACGACGCTTCGATCAGACAAACCCACGAAATGAGCTTGAGATTATATCTAGCATAAGAAACATTTCTGCACCGGTTTTTAAACTCACCTTGGTTTCAAATATCACCATTTAGTCAGCGATTAATGCTGTGAAAAAATAATGGAACTAATACAACAACACCAGCCTATAAATTTCTCACGCAGAATTTCTATGAAATTAGTGACACGCAGGTTTCCTCACGATGTTTTCATTCATGCAAAATGCGAAGCATATCTTCTTTCATACTTCTCCGTCTGACGTTTCCAGCCATATCATCTTTCACACAATCCATCTATCGTTTCATTGGTCATCCCCTTCTATATATAAAAATATATATGAATAATAGTAATAATACCCTCCTGACCCAGTTACGGCTTTTCTTAAAGACGGGCCATGTACGAGAGATACTTTAGTGTACCAGTTTGAACGTAAACACGATTAAGTGCACCCATGCCTGCTTGTGAATTGTGATTGACGTAATCCGACGGTACAACAATCTGACAGAGTTCAGCGACCTCTTTGACAACTTCACGCAATATTTTCAGAATGAAAGAAATGTGAATTTTGCTGACATCGGAATTCAAAGCCGCTGCTGAATTATTTTTCGCCGAAAAGTCTAATAACTTTTTTACCGGTGAAAATGGGGATTTGAATTCAGGATCGTAGTATCAGCAGCCTTTTATGTTGTGTCACAATCATTCTGATGTACATTTTTTTTTCAGGGTTTCACTCACACTGTACATATAGACGGTTAAATTTTAAGTCGTTTATTATGTCATCATCGTCCTCAATGAAGCAACTTTAAGAATAAAGTTTATAAAAATGTTATATGATTTTAGTATCTAGGTCTATTCATAACAAAATATAGCATGTTGTTTCCCTGTTATATAACAGGGAAAAGTTTATGAAAAGTTACTAGAGATACAATATTTGATAGTAAAAAATATTTATATTTGTAGGGATAGGATTTGAAAACATTTGAATCTTTAATAAAAATCATTGAAATAAATCAGTGAGTTAGCAGAGAGTCGATTCAATTTTAAATACTTTAATTAAATACCGACTACGGCATTCAATAAATCTGCGAATCTAATTCTATCTACTCTACCGTGAAGCGGAACGAAAAATTTGTTATTAATTCTTCTCGTCGTTGGCATATTTTACAATTGGTTCTCTGCGCAAAGGTTCCATGAAATATATAGCTACTTTTCCAATGAGGCTGCCTGTTGCACCTTTTGCTTTTCTCGCTGGAAAAACTCTCGTGTTACGCGCTTCCCCCATGTGATGGAAGTTGGGGGGAGGGAGGGAAGTTCACCGGGTTTATCCATGCATCCTAACGTGCGGCCTGTTACACCTGATGCAACTTTGTTCCGCTTATTGTGTGCATATGTAATTAATATATTTTGTTCTATGAATATATCCAACTGCTGAGCTAAGTATTTGAGAGTTTTAGAGCTCATGCACCAAGCCGCTCTAAGGCGGGCTAGTGAATAATAATATTTAATTGAATTATTGTCTTCCCTGTCATTCCAAAGCATGTTTCTTTATCCATTATATAGGTAATATATTTATTTTAATAACTTTTGATTATGAGTTCAACCCAATGGTTTGTACACGATATCAATAAAAGAAAAAAAAAAACATCCATAAATAGTGCAGTTAATTTCAAAGGTTTTAGACAAGTAGATATTAAGTCAGAGTATAAGCTTGTTACTATTCCAAATTTCATCAAAATCCGTTCAGTCATTTTAAGGGTGTTATTATACGCCAATAATAAATAAAAAGGAAATAAAGAAAAAAAAGGATAGGAAGAATATAATATAATAAACAAATAAAATAAAACATTTCTAGTGATATAGATCCGATCGACGATTGCAATAGGAAATATCATGATCCCTGGACCGGCTGTAGTAAGGCTCCCTGAAGCGGTGAAGTATATACTATCGCGTATACTTGTACTAGTAAATTTTTCTTCTATTCCAGTAGTTTGTCCATTATTTTCAACTGTTTATTCTGTAAATTTATATTGTATATTTTTTATCGAGAGCTGAGGTGGCCCAGTGGTTAGAACGCATGCATCTTAACCGATGAGTGCGGGTTCAAACTCAGGCAAGCGCCACTGTATATATGTGCTTAATTTGTGTTTGTAATTCATATCGTGCTCGGCGGTGAAGGAAAATATCGTGAGGAAAACGGCATGTGTCTAATTTCATCGAAATTCTGCCACATGTGCATTCCACCAACCCGCATTGGAACAGCGTGGTGGAGTATGTTCCAAACCCTCTCCTTAATGGAAGAGGAGGCCTTATCTCAGCAGTGGAAAATGTACAGGCTGTTACTACATTACTTTACTTACTTTATTTTTTATCAGGTAATTTTAAAGTCAAATATTTATTATGTTTATCCCGAATAATTTGTTATACAATATTCATAGATTTCGTATTCTATGATTTACATTTGTAAACATTTAATTCAGGACACAAACTCTTAATGGTAACTTCTAAAGATAGAAGGGCTTTGTCCGAACCCATATGTTTAGGTATCACTATCAATAGCTACAAACTTGCTTTTTCACTTCGACACTCACTGAAAGCAATGTATAACAATGTACCTATTCATGTCCACGTCAGCATATTTTCTAGATTTTCCATGACCTTGTCTCGCATCTTTATATCTCTCGTAGCTTTTGGCGTTTTACCAATTCTGTGCAAATCAATTCTTGCCAATCATTACTTATGCGTAATAGCCAGGCAAGCAAATTTAAGAGCGGAGGAATCTCGTTATTGAAATCGATAGGACGTTGGAACAAATTGCCAAATGACGCGTCGTGAGTTGAGTTTAGTCATAAGAAAACCCAAGTATGCGTTTTCGTAACGAAAAAGTCACCATTTCCTTTTGTTACTTTTTACTTCGACTCTACAATAATATAAATATAATTACCATGTTGGGTATTGAAGTTCCCCAATATGATTTTTTTTACCAGCACACATGTTCTCCCCCTCATTTATATTGGATTATTTTAAACGAGGTATAAAGAGGCATCTTGTAGGCAAGGCTTGGTTCATCGCTATATATATGTTATTCCTCAATAAATTATTATTTATACCATGTTTTCCCTTTTTTTAATTTATTCAACAGTATCCGAAGGAAATAAATCAGTGCTAATCTATACCTACTAAACACCTTCGGTAAAAACCCGTTTCATTTTATAATGTTATTAAGAGTGCTATAAAACCTTCTTGTCTTATAAAATTTTGAATCAATATAACAATATATAGATAAAGAACATATTTACTATTAATAAATATTAAAAACTCCCGTCCAAATACTCCACGACCGAATTCTCGAGACATAAAAGGCAAGCTATGCCCAAAATGTTCACTTCCAAAAATGACACAAATAACTTTGCAATATAATTTTTATTTTCTAATTTCGAGGCGCTTTTTATGAGCATTCTGTATTTACTTTAAACGAGACTCATAATATAATGAAAACAGACGCGACGTGCAATTTAAACGTTGTCGTTCAGATCTGTCGCATACGATTCATTGTTTCCACTTCACTGTACTTTGACGTAAGTTCAATGTTCTTTAAATAAAGCGAATTATGCAACAATTATTAGGCTAGAAAGCGATAATTAATATAACATAAGAACTGACTAAAGAACAAACGAGTCCTGAGAATATTCTTGGTTACGACCGAAATTGACAATCAATAAAAGACTTTCCTTTATATGGATTAGCAAAAAGTTGGCCCAGTTCATCTAAAATCCTATAAAACAAAATATCATCTCAATGAAGAGTACTGGCACACATTCCAGGTCAATGGACAAGTTGTAAAAATACTTAAAGGAAATTTTATGCGATTAGAACCCAATTGAATTTTGGTATTTATTAATGCTAAAATGTTTATTGTAATGCTGTCTGAAAAATACAGGGACATTAAAATTAAGTAAATTAAAACAACGCACCTGCGATATATTACAGAAATCGGGATTTGATAAACTGCTACGATAAACGATACTTGGGAATACTTTTTTGTTGTTCGTTTGGTTTACCGCCCCCATAAAGCCCTGGCACAATTCCTAATAGTATTGATAAATGATACACAACAATAACAAATCCGCTTAAACGACAACCATTTAGAAAGAGGAGGCCTCACTCTGCCGTAAAATATTTAAAAAAATCAAATAAGTGTAGAATTCTAGTAATACCACTTTTCACTTCTAAGAAAACACTTATTCTTATTTTATACATTAATTGATCGTATAACTTGTACCAGTGGATACAAAATAGCCCAGGGGGTACATTGAAAGGATCAGGATTTAATTACAACTTCCACATCGCTATATAAACCGTAAGCTGTTGCACAATTGAGACTTCATTCATTGAATTGCTAATTAAAGTAAAAAACCATTTAATAGTCTTTGGGATGAGAATACACAAGTTGTAGGAACATAATTTCTATATACATATATGTATAATATGTATAATGTTTTAATTTTTTTGACTACAACCTACATACTGCGACTAAATTTTTCCATAGAAAAAAAGGTATACATTTTTGGTATATTAAAAATAATATCAATGTAATAACATTGATACCTGATTTTATTATTTTTAATATACCTATATTATTTTTATTAAATACTTATTGAAGAGGCAATGTAACAGTTACTAAGTTAATAATCAGAATCGTCCAAATATGATGATTACAACATTTTAAAAATACACACATTAAAATAGAGTTATTTCTCACAAAATACTATGCTGCGATTATTAAATATTAAGTATTTCTCAACATATATCCCTTGTTTCATTTAACTCCAACAATTAAACGAAAAAATTGTTTTTGCAGTTCTGTTCATTAAATTAAGAGCGGAGACCATATTCAATCAATTGCAAGACTTTGCGTAATTACCACTTTGCACCGAACAATAATACTTTATATTGCTGCCTTTCGGAAGGTGATTGAGTCAGCTTAATTAGGGGGATAATACTGGAACAAGTGACTTATATTTCTCAAAGTGCAACTGCCTTAGGGCTTAACACTGGGCAGCGCATTCAATCATTGTTCGTAAAATAAAAAAAAGTACAACGTTGTTGCTGTGTCCCATACTTTTTTTTTATTTGAGACAATAAAATTGTAAATTTTATATCAATATGTTTTTTCATTTCAAAAAATAAAAAAAAACCTTTATTGACCGTTCTTCGAAAATATGACCTTTTAAATTTAGTTTTATGCAAGAGAGTCGGATAATGAAATATTGGATCAGAAAAAACTTATGAAATCTAGCACTAAGCGTCGTTTGAATATAATAGGGATTTCCAAAATAGGATTTAGGTCGTACTTTAATATTTACTTTATCGAGACGGCGAATTTTGAAACTATTTTTTCTCCATAGTATACATATATATTGTATCGTTGGGTTACTCTTCAGAACACGAATTAACAGGGGAAGCGAGCTGAGAAATGTCTAGTGGGCTTAATGGGGCTAAATCCTCTATACCAATTGCGTTGCGCGACAATCCTGAGATATTATTATAACAAATACATTTCTATTGATGTCTAATTCTTATCTTATTTCGAAACGCAACTATTTAAGTTACCCACACAAGTCAGGTCACACCACAAGTAAAGCCTAGTATTATTTATATATTTTATTTATGTTATATATTATATCTGAAATTTTGACAAGATCACATAGAATCGAGAGGTAACAGAATCGTTTCAATTTTGTTCACATATGTATATAAACATGAACATATAACCTATACACATATTTTAAAACATATTCTTGTTCAAATAGATTCGTGAAAATATTCACGAATACACCAAAAGAATTATTTATGCTTGTAAAAATACATTAGTAACATTGATATTTGACATACGTTTTGGTTTTGACATAAGTCAACAATAACAATTCTTTATCTTGAATCGTTTTCGAACTTAAGCAAAATATATTACCTTGCTGGTATATCGATATTACTTTCTGTTTGATATTTATGTGTGTGTACGTTTGAGCGTGTGTGTTCGCACGTGTGACATAATATGACTCATTATTAATCAGTACTATAATTTTGTAAATTATTATTAAACTTACTTATGGATCGGCAGTAAATGTTTTATAATCCTTAATATTTAATTTTCAATTGATGGATGGATTTTGTAAAGGTGGTATGGCTAGAAAGAATATTACTTGTGAGATGACGTTACATAGGGAAGTATGAAAAAGACATGTTGCGCTGACCCCAAGTATATTGGGATAAGAGCAGGAGAATGATGATGATAATTTGAGATTCAATTAACTCAGTTTTCAAAATACTAAAATAGTTTAAAATGTGATAGGTATAGCCAGTTTTGAGCTTGAGTAATATAAATACTCTGTGTACAGGGGCTGTTTAAAAGGAGGTCGAAGTATACGAGAATAATATTTGTGAGTGACGTTTTATTGAAAGTAAAAACCGAAAATTCTGAACATAATAGTTTTGTTACGGTCAGACATTCGATATCACAAGTAACAGACTATTATAGATCTGAAAAAGGCCACTTTTTCACAGATAGACTACTATCCAACAGATATTGCTCTTAGTAAGGCGATATGGGATCATAACACCAAAAAGGCACTAAATAATAGACTTATAGTGGTTTTTGAGACGTTTTGATACGAAGGATTATGTAATAAGTACATGGATATGTACGTATACCTTGAGAAGTAACCTTATCTTTATAATAATATTAATACACAAACACCCCCCCCCCCTTCCATACACACACACACACACACACACACACACACACCGGTCGCAGATGCGCGCACAACAAATTCATGAACATAAATTATTTTCATTTTATTTGCCTTTTTTTTTATTAATTTACAATGCATATGTCATGTTTGGTCTTTTTCATATTACATGAAAATTTATATAACAAATATTTGACATCCTAGAGGTGGAGCCAGGAGACCCTTAGCACAGGCAACCCAGTTTGGGCTCTTATCTCTCACACACAATTGTACTTATTATTAAGATGCGTTTAAACTGTAATGTCTGTAATGTGGGAAAGAATATTAATATTATTATAATATTTTAATAAAAGCAATTCTGTCTGCCTGCCTATAATGCTTTCTCAGCGAAATGAATTTTGATGAAGTTTTGTATTTAGCAAGCTTGAAGTCCATAGACTGTCATCATTTATCATCCTTTATCACAGAAAGGGTTGTATTCAAGTTTATCAAGTTCAACAAGCTGGTGAATCCGTGTATAGTGTAGACATATATCTAAATGATATGATGCATATAATGTATGGAAATTAAATGCGTAGCTAACGGAGCGTAACAGGACCAAAAAACACGCTCCAAAATGATTACGGACGCAAAAGTTGTAAAGATAATATAAGTAATAATAATAATAATAAATCCGCAATAAATATGCGCGGCATAATATTTACGAAGAGACTGGAAGGAGGCTGCGTAGGTTAGATGTTGAGATTGTTTCAGTACGTCGTGAAATTTCCAACAGAACGGTCATACATTTCGCGACTAAGAGTTCAAATGTTTCGTTCGTATTAAAGTTGGAGTATTTTCGTGTTGCAAAGTGCTATGGTTACAAAAACATTTTGTTTGTTTCTTGTGATAATATATAGTGGTAAGTGATAACACATTTATTAGGGTAAAGTTTCGAAACATTTTCAATTATTTTATTTTTTTAATTGCACATCAAACTGTTTTTCTTGTCACTTGATACTTAAAAGATACTTCACTCAATTTTTCATTTAGAAAGTGTAAATGGATATTTTATGTAATTATTACATATATTATAAGACGTTACATTACAGTAAAGACAACATAACTTAGTTTTGTGATAGAGTATGAAATGTGGGTTATCGCTTTATATTATATTAAAAAACTTATTTTTACAAGAAACGTATTTTGAGATGAAACTGCGATTAAAATGTATTTTTGAACATATCGCTTATTTATTTAATGTTTAAAATATGGGAAAACCACATATATATAAAATTTAAAAGTGTGAGGATACTTCCACGTTTCAACATAAAAGTAATTACATCAACAATGCTGCGCCATTGGTTTGGTTTTAAACAAAACAAAATATAAAAAAAAAATAAGTTGTAACTATTATTACTGTTACATTTTGTTATGGAAAAAGGCAATAAATATTATGCACTAAAAATAATAATAATAACCTTAAAATCTTGCCGTTTTTTCTCGCTTATTTTAAGTATTGATGATTTTGAATATATCATAACTAATTCATAATTGCAATTCATTTCAATAAAAAATGAACATTATACTTATGTTGTTAAAATAAAATTATACTCTTTATCGCATTTCTTTATAAGGATTTTTTTCCATCAATATTTATTTATTTAGTAGTAGTCCCACGTTGGGCGCCATAGTCGATATCCTAACGAATAGCTAACAGTTATTTCACAGTGGCGTTCTAGTCTGTCATTAGTGTATAGTAAATGAAACACAGGCCGAAATAGATTGTTGTTTTGATAAACGGAATGATAGACTTTTTTTTTCAATTATTTCCATATGATTCTTCGAAAACGGATTTTCGTTCTAGAATTTTCTAGTCTAAAGCGTAGTCTTTATTTATAGCAAAGTTTTGTAATTAAAATGTCAGTCGGAACCACTTTTAGTGCAAACAAGTGTCATAAGTTAAAAGTTAGGAGTAACGTTGCGGTTAGACTTTCAAAGTTGTTTAACATTTTGAACCTAAACTTAAGTTTGGTATTTATTATTATACTAAATCTCATTGAACCACCATATTTTGAGCCAACCTGAGTTGAGCCAGTTATTGGGTTTTCGTTTATAGAATATTAAAAAAAGATAGATATTGGTAGGTTTTATTATACTTTCTTGATTTGGAAAGCTGTAGGTCCTACGATTAATTGTCACTTTAGCGTTTTCTGTGACACGAATTGCTAATGAGATTTTTTGGGATTCCTTATCGATTATAGCCTTTTTTAGTTTATTTAGTAAAATACGATTCAAAAGGATTCATAAGTGTCTATCTGTTTGTGTTCTTGTTAGTGTCATTCTGTTGATTTTCCATTTTAATTCTGATTTTAGATAAAACTTGAATGGGAATCTGATTAAAGGGTGCAATCCTTTTTCGTTTTTTTTGTTAGTACCAAAGTACAAGCCTTTAATTAGGGCACAAAGGCTTGTAACAAGCTGATCACTTTCGGTGTCGTAATAGTCTAATAGAGGATCTACATGTAGTGCGCTCTACATAGTCGACAAATATCGACTGAGACAATTACGATGGATTTGAATTAGGTACTCAATTTTAAATGTTTTATTATTCTCTCGCATATTGTACAACAGGTAACTCAATTATTCGTATATTTTTAACAATGATATATTTCAGTTCTGTTACACTTAGTGAGTAGTAAAGAATTAATTTTAATCAAAATTTTAGTTAGATAACTTTTCATATGATTTGTCAATAATTTTATGAATCAACAAATGAAAATGCCAATTATGGCAATAAAATATTCTTTTAATTACCTTACAATATAACTTCTTCAATTTTTCACTATTTTGGACTATTTAGAGTGAAATACAGTCAAAAAAGTTACTTAAGATAAATATCGAACATTTAAAGCCATTTTTCATTGTTGTTCGAGTGTATTTCTTAATCTCTTTAAGCCGGTAATACACCTGCAAGCTTTCCTGTATTTTCTCTTTGTTTATTATATTGTCTTCGAAAGATCCAGCTTGCTGATTGTCACCTACGGCATCGGATGTTCAGATCAAATGAAAACACTCTATATTGTACATCAATGAATCAGAGTGTGAATAGAAATATAATAATTAATAGACATTTTTTTAATACTGTTCAGAAAAATCTAAGTGTAATGTATATTTGAACCGAATAAGTTACTTAAAATTCATGTGCTTAATTAATGTTTATGAAATTGAGTCACATTAAAAAAAGCGCGACTTTATCGCTAAAAATTGCTTCCAGACAACTTTTAGGTAAAGGAAATAAACAGAGATAAGAAGAGATTTTAGTTGGACGATGATTTCGGTCACTAGTTGTCTAGGTGGATGACTCACTCGTTCGTCGATGCGTTCTCCTTTTACATGATAGTACTTATTTGAGATAACTTGGCTAAGTTATCCCAACGTATAGGTGGAAAACAACTAAAAAGCACATGAAACGAATGAAATGAATGAAACTAGTGAAGTATATAATGACACATCTAAGACATTTTTTTAGTTTAATTACTAAATGTCGCGACACTTAGTACACTTACTTGGCAATATTTGTAGGCAGCAGTGACCTTACAATCATTTACTTTTTGTTTGTTGTGATTGTTATTGCCGTTCTGCTTATCCGAACCGACAGATGAAACAAAATCGATATCAAAAGAATTCGTAATTAATTAAAACTTTTCTTTTTACGTAGAATCAATCAAGACAATTACAAAAACAACCTTCAGCTATCGCTATCTACGTTTCTGGAAGAAATATTTTTTTTGTACAAACTTTTCCGTAAGCATATTACGTGCGATATTGAAAAAGTTTGTATTATTGTTTGTAATCATATATGTAATTTGTTAATGAAGTCAATATAATATAAATTGATAAACAATTGAAATAAATTAACAAAATCAGATAAACGGCGCAAGAGTCTCATCACCCTGTTCACGGTAACTGGCAGTTTGCGCATGCGCAGCGACTTCCTGAATCGTTTAGCAATCCGTTCGCTATGCCAAATATATCACAACTAGGTGAATGTGTGATATGACATCACAGTAGAAATTTCTAAAATTATCAGTGTTTCTATACTAAATTTTCCATGTGTTATGTATAAAAATCTTCTTCTCGAATCACTCTATCCATTAAAAAAACCGCTTCAAAATCCGTTGCATAGTTTTAAAAATTTAAGCATACAAAGGGATATAGGGACAGAGAAAGCGACTTTGTTTTACACTATGTAGTGAAAAGAATTAACGAATTTCTGAATGAACGAGGGATTGCGAAAACCTAGTAATATCCCACTATATTAAATAATAAATTACTAGTATAGTAGTACCGCGAATGGTAATATACTTTGCAAAGTGCGACCTTGTTTTACGAAATGGAAATACAACTCGATAAAAGTTCGAAATTGCAATGTAAGTGGATTCTAACGGTGACCGCAACTTTGAATATCTGTTCGCATAATTGTTCCTGCAATAAACTTCTGTTTGTATTTGGATAGGAAGTTAATCATTAGTTAAGGAAATGGGATTATGAATCAGAGTTTGCATAGCAAGACAATTAATGGATTTTAATTATAATATGTGAATAAAAATGTAAATCATTATTTTTAAAAATTTCAACTATGATTCGACGATATTAATTTAAATGATTGTATTTAACTAACATAACTTTCTATTTTTTAAATGTTAAAAAAGAGTAATTACTGATTTTCTTGCCGGTTCTTCTCGGTAGAATCTACTTTCCGAACTGGTGGTAGCTTCACTCAATTGTAAAATGACGATTCAAAAGTGCTTGTAAAAGCCTACTTGAATAAAGTTTATTTTGATTTGATTTGATTGTGTACTTGTACTGGCTAAGTTCTTCAAAATTCACATGCTTAATTAATGTTTATGATAATTATAAAGGAAAACATTGTGAGATAACCTCATGTAGGTTACCTCACAATGTCGGACGAGTCAGACAAGTACGCATCATATCCAAAATAGAGCATTAATATAGCAGAATAGATAAGCTGAATTCTTCGCCCAGAGAGATAGAGAGATACCTCTGCCCAATTGTGAGACAATTATAGGTGGGATATTTCTTTTTAATTAATTGAATTAAAAAATAATATAAATTGAATTATTTATCTTATTCTTTGAATATATATTTTTTATTTATAAGGTAACTTTACATACAATCTGATCCTGATCCTGTAATATGACGATTTAAAGTTACCGATCTCTCTTTGTGTAACATTTATTAGATTTTTAACACATTAATTTAGATTTTTAACAATGTTTATATTATATGAGCCGAAATGGCCCAGTGTTTGGAACACGTGCATCTTAACCGTTGATTGCGGGTACAAACCCAGGCAAGCACCGCTGACTAATTTCATAGAAATTCTGCCACATGCGTATTCCACCAACCCGTATTGATCATCGTGGTGGAGTATGTTCGAAACCTTCTCTTCAAAGGGAGAGGCGGCCTTAACCAAGCAGTGGGAAATTTTACAGGCTACTATTGTTGTTGTTTTTGTTTTTATATTATATAAAGTTTTAAACAATGTATATTTATAAGTATGTAGTATATTATACGGTTATCGTACATACAAGAGCTTGTGCTGCTACGTTACTCAGGTAGCAACATAGTTAGTATTAAGTGTACTCATTGTGTAAGTAGATAGCGTTTAAGCTGCGTTACAATATACTTATAATATGGTTATGAATATTATAGTATACGAGTATATACTATATTATACATAACATTGATAGAAACAATGCATACACATTGCAATTTAATACCAAGTTTTTGATTTCACAAACTAAATAGGACCCTTCCATTTTTAATTAATATAAATAATAAGATAAATTTTAATATAAATGTATTCAATTAACTAAACTAAGAAAACCTAGTTCCACGGCTTTCTTAGTCAAGTAAATAAATTTACGTTACTTTAATTATTAATTAAAAAGACTGACTTCGTTCTTATTTCATTACTGTTAAAGTTGTGATCAATTAGAAAGCCGCTTGTTTTTAGTTTCGCTCGAATTTAAATTTATGTAAAAGTCTGCCAAAACTTTTTAATACAGATAATACAATAATACCAAATTTCAGCTGTAATGTTAAAAAAAATTAACATTCGATTCCAGACGACTACTTAATTACTGTTAAAAATTTTACATTTTTATACAAAATTCGATAAGATAGATTACATTATAGCGACAGATCTGTCTCGTCACATTGTATCCTAACGAATTTTGTAATCTTACGGTGACATATATATATTATATCCTGAAAAAGAATATTACAGGTTATTATTATTTGCTTATATTACTGATTTTGTTCAGATTATACTCGGTAAAATCTACATTTTATTCTGTATTTATATTTTTATCTTATGACAAAGTGTACTCCTACTTAAAACAACTTTATCTGTTTATTCGTAAGTTTATATTAATATTTATATAGCAACAATATCTCATTGAAAGAACCAGAAGTTCAGAGATAGAAATTTAGTATTGACGTACGCCCGTTTACAGAAAAGCCTATGAACCTTTTGGTCCTATCTTTGATTTTGCCGATCGTATCGTTTGCTTGCATCATCCAACTGCGAGCGAGGAAATAAAAATGTTCCTGCATTTCCGTATGCACTTGTTCTCTATGACATCCTGCACTGATAATTCGTCTGTGCTGCGTCTAGCATTTTAAAGGCTTCTTATTATTGAATATTTGTTTACATATACCATACTAATGGCCATCGCGTAGGACTGACGTGTAATACTGTATTATTTATTATCCCTATAAGCGATGCACTACAGAGGCCTACCAGATGGAAAGTGATTACCATTCCTTTACAGGTGCCTTGCCGGCATATTAGAAAGGAATTCGCTTACAACAGATTACATATTATCCATATCATGACAACAGAGCTATTAGTCAATTGTATGTAATTGATATGTAAATTTGAGATTTGAGATCATCATAAAGTAAAGTAAAGTAAGAACCTGTACATTTCCCACTGCTGAGATAAGGCCTCCTCTTCCATTAAGGAGAGGGTTTGGAACATATTCCACTACGCTGTTCCAATGCAGGTTGGTGGAATGCACATGAGGCAGAATTTCAGATGAAATTAGTCACATGCAGGTTTCCTGTTTATCTTCTCCGCCGAGTACAAGATGAATTATAAACATAAATTAAGCACATATATACGTATATAGTGGTGCTTGCCCGAGTTTGAACCCGCAATCATCGGTTAAGGTGCACGCGATCTAACCACTGGGCCATTTCAGTTTAAGAGATCATCATACCTTCTGTCATTGAAATATACTTACTGTACATGAGTTTTGGCGAATTAGTTATGGCGTAGGATACAATCAAACTACATTAAAACTGATCTCAAAACACGTATTTATAACAACATTTTTTAAGAGATAAATAGTCATAAACAAAGTCGCCTTGCTCTGTCTGTCCCAATATTGTATGCTTAGATCTTTAAAATTACGCAACGAATTTTGATGCGTTTTTTTAATAGATAAATTTATTCAAAAGGAAGATTTATATGTGTAACACATGCACAAAACAATAGATAAATATCGATAATATAGAGATTTCTAAAGTGATGTCGTAAAATACATTCTGTTGTATATTTAGCAATACCGTTCGATGCCACGTCGAGTCGTAACTATTACAATAAAGTACAACAAATAGAAATTCCAATACAGTGATATCTTATTCCGCTTTAACCTGCCTATCCAGTACTAATAGATCTTTTTGCACGACCCACGCCTTCTTTCTGGTGAGCTAATATTTAATTGTCTGTAACTTTATTTTTTAATTGAAGTAATCCTTCAATCGACTACGGTGAGAAATCACATTAGCACTTGGGTCAATAAAACACTCTGTACAGCTTATGTTATCTTATAGAAATATGAGACGTTTTTTTTTTGTAAAACACTACTGATATTTAATCGACCTGGTTTCAGTATGCATTATCATACATATATATATTTACATGACTATGATACATTCATCATAGCCGAGCGTAAATTTGGTCATATTGTATTTTAGAGAAGGAATTTAGGAAAGTCTACCCCTAAGGGGGTATGAATAGGGGGGAGGGATAGTTATTGAAAGTCTGTACGGAAGAATGTGGTATACCAAGAGGTTCAAAATTGGCGTCTTAATATAGTGTTATTAATAAAATATGTTATTTTTATATAGAAGAAAAGAATACTTAATAATAAAGGTAAAGAAATAAATAATGTATAAAATAATAAATACAAACCAGCTTCAATTCGCTCAAAATGATAATCTCACCGAATAATTAACATTACAAGTAGGAATTAATCTGGCTTCAAAAAATAAATAAAACAATAATAAATTTATTATTCTCAAAGTGAAATATCATAGATAATATTAAAAAATATATCATAATTGTTTTCTTAGTAATAAATATAAGCACCTTCCAAGCGAGCAAGGGCGCCGGCAACAGCTAGTCATATATATTATAGGGTGGTTTTTTACGTAGCTTCCATCAGAATTGGCAGATCGCACATATAGAAAAGCCTCATGCCTCCGGCGACCATTAGCTCCCTATTTCTTTCAAGGGTATACGGTTTAATGTAATATTATTTAAACATATTTTTTGTTGCCCTTTTAAATCTTAGGTGATTTACGATAACAATTTTATTTATTCTTCTTTTATTATTCTCAAATGTTGTAAATGTATTTTTTGTATATGAGTTGAAAAAAAGTTACTACTGAATTTCTTGCCGGTTCTTCTCGGTAGAATCTACTTTCCGAACACCGGTTCGGAAGTAGTAGTAAACTTAATTGTTAAATGACGATTCAAAGTGCTTGTAAAAGCCTACTTGAAAGAAGTTTATTTTCATTTTAATTTTTGTAGCGAGATAAAAAGCATCAAACATATCGTACCAACTGTGTGTGCAACGACACATCTTGTTTTTTTCCGTACATACGTTTGAAGACCACCAAAATGGTTGGGTCAATCTTGATAAATTTAAGAATGCCGTATCGTACCAACTGTGTAACTCAAACTCAAACTCAAACTCAAATTCCTTTATTCAATATAAAAGCATTACACTTACTTATTGATTGTCAAATAAACACTACCACCGGTTCGGAAAAAGGACACCCTGACCTGAGAAGAACCGGCGAAAGAAACTCAGCGGGTCTTTTTTTTCTGTTATTTTTTTTTTTGTCAAATTTATAAGGTACATAGTAGTATATGATTAGAAATAGCCAGGAGGCGATCGTTTCATTCCCAAGGTGTGCTATCAAACATAAACTCGCTAATTGTATAGTAACCTTTTGCACACAAGCGTTCCTTAACAATTTTTTTAAATTTGGCAACAGAAGCATTTTGAACGCTTTCTGGGATCCTGTTGTAGAAGCGTATACATTGCCCCACAAAAGAGTTACTGACTCTATGCAGTCGAGTAACAGGAGTAACAAGATTGTGTTTGTTCCTTGTACCAATGTTATGAGAATCACATTTTCTCATAAAAACATTAATATTTTTCCGTACATACAAAACATTACAAAATATGTATTGAGAAGCAACAGTCAATATCTTAATTTCTATAAATCTTTACCTTAATGATTCCTTGGCTCCTAGGTTATAGATTGCGCGAATAGCCCTCTTCTGCAGCACAAATATAGTTTGGATAGCGGCTGCGTTACCCCAAAGCATAATACCGTAGGACATTATACTGTGAAAGTAACTAAAATATACTAGTCGAGCCGTATCAACATCAGTAAATAATCTAATTTTTTTGACAGCAAATGCCGCAGAACTCAGTCTACCCGCCAATCCGTTTATGTGGGGGAGCCACTGTAACTTGGCATCAAGAGTAAGGCCAAGAAATTCAGTTGTTTCAACTGGATCCATCGATTCCCCATTGATAAGTACATCGGGTTTTACATTTTGCACATTTGGTGTGCTAAATTTTACAATTTTAGTTTTTTTATTATTCAGTCTAAGATTATTTACGCTAAACCAATGTACTATATCGGACATAGCATTGTTTACATCGTCATACTGAACCTGTTTCCTATTAATTTTAAAAACCAAAGAGGTATCATCAGCAAACAATACTATATCATGTTTGTTCCCAACAAGAAAGGGCAAGTCATTTATGTATATGAGGAATAGAAAAGGTCCAAGAATTGATCCTTGTGGGACCTCCATACCAACTGAGACCCCAGGAGACCTTGTCCCTTTAACGTCAACCCTCTGAATTCTATTGTTAAGATAGGAAGTCAGAAGGTCGAGTGCACATTCTCTAATTCCATAGTGATATAGTTTCCTGACCAGAGTTTCATGCTGAACACAATCAAAGGCTTTGGATAAGTCGCAGAAAATCCCCAAGGCATCCTGCGACCCCTCCCAGGCCTCATAGATATTTTTTATAAGTTCGATACCTGCGTCGGTAGTCGAGCGACCCCTCATGAATCCAAATTGTTTTCTGTGAAGCAGATTGTGTCTATTGAAATATGCTAATAATTGATTTAAAATAATTTTTTCAAATATTTTGCTGAGGGTAGGTAATATTGAGATAGGCCTATAGTTGTTAGGATCTGAAGTGCTACCAGATTTAAATATTGGAATGACTTTACTATGTTTCATCAGGTCAGGAAATATACCACGTTGAACACAATCATTGAATATTATTACAAGATAAGGTGCAATCACATCAATAATTGAGTTTATCACCTTTACAGAAATACCCCATAGATCAGCAGTTTTCTTAATGTCTAATGATTTAAATGCACAAATTATGATATTGGTGTTTACAGGGGTAAAATTAAATTTTGATTTGCATTCTCGTACATTTTCTTTCATCAATGATTCGGCAACAGCTGGAGAAGAAATAAGTAACCTAGTTGTAGAAACTGGTATGTCAGCAAAAAATTGTTCAAAAACTGAAGCAACTTCCCGTTCACTATTTATGACTTTATTATTAAAATTTAAGTTTAATTCGGAGCTCCGATTACCACTTCTACCAGTTTCACAATTTATAATTTTCCAGGTCATTTTTATTTTGTTATGTGCATTCTTAATTCTACTTTTTATAGTTAAAGACTTAGCCAGAAAGCACACTTTTCTAAATAATTTTGAATAGTTACTTACATAGTTGGCAAAAGTGGCACTATGATTGTACGTCCTTTCATTATAAAGCTCGTACATTCGTTGCCTACTTTTATGAATTCCAATAGTAGCCTATAATCAATCAAATAGTAGCATATAATCATTGAATTTCAAAAAGTTTTTTGTATCAACTGTTTTAGAAGTGAATATTGCATTAAATTTGTTTCTAATTAATTTAAATAGGTCATTATACAAAACGTTGGGATTATTACTAAGAGTTAGGTGAAGGAGATTGGCCATAATATTACTTCTAAACTTCTCAATACGACTTCTGGTCAAAGGAACAAACATTATTTTTTCACAATTGCTTATTTTATTAATATGAAAATTAAATAAAGCCTGTTGTCCACAGTGATCTGAATTTAGTTTATTAATAATCATTTTATTTTGTGGAATATGGGTTGCAAATATATTGTCTATGCAAGTTGCTGTGGAATCTGTTATTCTAGTTGGTTCTAAGAACAGATTTACCAGATTATATGAATTTAACAATGATCTGAATCTAATACTTGTGGTTGTATTATGCAGTAAATTTATATTAAAATCTCCACAAACAATAATTTCTTTATTACATTCAGATAATTTTGATAAAACATTTTCCAATACATTTTCAAACTATTCATATAATCCACTAGGGGGCCTGTATACGCATACAACAATGACACGCTCAAGCTCTGCGCAGGCTATTTCTATAGTTTGCTCAATAGAAAGGCTCACAATATCTTTACGTTCCTTAAATTTAAAGTGTTTACTCATAAGTATTAAAGAGCCACCGCGAATAGCTTTACTCCTACTGAACAAACTAGCCAACTGGTGCCCACTAAAGTTAAACATGACCTGATAATTCAGAAGCCAATGTTCAGTTAAACACAAAATATCAATATCATTACAGGTCAAAAATAATTCAATATCTAGGTCCTTTCCTAACATTCCTTGAATATTTTGGTGCACCAGGTTTACAATTTTATTATTAGTTATTTTCCTTTTCTTTTTATTGGCTTCTATGGTAACTATACTATTGGTGCCAGAGACTACCTCTAGTGTCTTAGAGTTTAATTTAAATTACTTGGAACATGTTCCAAAATATATGGTCTTGTATTATTATACTGCTCAATAGAAGCAGTTGTCTGGTCAACCAAACAGTTGGTTGATTTTGTAACAATAAAATATGATAGCATGCTTGCTATCTGTCTCTTATAAAAATTTGATAGGTGACACCTATCACATGTCAATAAACATGAACTATTATTAATTATATTATTAATATCAATTAATTCAATTTTATTATTGATGTCATTTTTTGATACATAACAACTATTTGTCATTATATGTAACCTATTATTTAATTTAAACCTAATTGCATTTTCCTGTGGCATGAATCATCTTGCGTGTGTACCACGAATCATCTTGTTTTTTTTTCCTTTACGTATGTTTGAACCAAAGTGGGTGGATCGATCTTGATAAATTTAATTAACTCGAAAATGTCTTAAATCAAAATACTATAAACATATTTTCAGCTTAATTTACACGTGCGCTAAAACATATTTTAGTAAATAGCAACCCACTGGTTCAATCGTTGAATTCCAAACCGCTATTCCACTTCATCTAATTCAGATATTTCTGATTCGGTATGTTTAATTACATACGTATCATGCGTTTAAACTAACAGTTACGTTTACATTTATGGTATAATTTTATACGTTGGGAATTGATTTAAGCACTGATCTCTCTTTCTAATGTCAATCATTTGGTATTTGTAAGAAAAAGACGGCATTGTTTAATTAAGCACGCCCTAAATACCTTTATCGGTGAAGCTATTAGGTTTATTACATATTCATGTGTTAATGTTTATGTTGTTGATAATGATCCTGAGTACATTGATTGATAATCTGGTCTGTTCCATATTGAAACATTAGATCTTAGTTAATCAGGAGGAGACAAAAACATAGACACGATTTATTACTGACACAGATTAAAAAAATCATTTGTTTTGTATTGTTTTCTTAATTTATTTTTCTTTGTTTTTTTGGGCTTATATATATTTAATAGCTAGATTACTTTTATTAAATTAATACTGAAATAAATAATATTTATTTCGTTGTTAAAACAAATTTTTTTTTATACAAAAGTATCACTTATATTAATTTTCTGTGAGATGGAATTTATAATACAATTAGTAATAAAAAGTCTTACTAATGCTATCGGAGTTTTGTTTTTTAATTGGATGTTTGATATTCAATTGGCTCAAATTATATGACACTAGTACTTCTATATAAGAACTCACATTGTTACTTACTTGTTAAATGTTGATCGACTTACGGTGTTACGCTATTTTGACACGTATAACTATTCAAAGTTATGGTCAAAATCGCATATAACTTTTTGACATTTCAACACTAGTCTGTGGCATGTTTGTCCATACAGAGGAGCTGTACAGAATCTCGAGCAAATTGTTCTAGATCAGTCACGAAAGGGCGCTCCTCCATGTTAAAATACAAGTAATATTTATAAACAGGGTAGCATTTAATGTAATTTTGGTTTACTTTTGTGTATTTGTTTGACGCACGCTAGGGTATCTTCCATGCACGATCGTTGTTAATGAACTTTGATAAAATTACGCGGAGGGACGCCTTTATTACAATAGACCCATATAGAAGTTATAATTAAATTGAATAGGATATATTTTATAATATAATAATAACGTATATTTTTACATAACATTGAGTTTTAGTATCTCAAACGTAAAACGAAACATAAGCCCTATACCAATATTATGATAGTTTCCATAGGAGGTCTTAAACGCTCCGTATATCAGGAATGGAAAAAATAAAAATGATACTGCAGCCAACATGTTAAAAGTTCGTTTTAAAAAAAAGTTTCTTATTTAAATTCTAGCATAACTATAATAATAACAAACAGAAACACCAATGTTAAGAAAAATCTTTAAAGTACCATTTCATTTGATCGTACTAAATAAATACGACTGTTACAAATAAGTAACTTTCTTGAGAGCTGCAAAGATGGAGAATGCATCAACGGTCTGCCATTTGTAAACAAGATATACCGCGTGTTTTATTGCGTCTAGAATTTTCTTTCAATTAATAGACGCACAATAAATTCTTGAAGAATGGAAGGAATTAATGGAAGAATTATTTGAATCATTACACACAACTTGTATTATAAAATTTAAGCGTGTTGTTACTGCTTAGGGCTTGGCTAAATATTATGTATATTTATTAATTTACATAGCAGGGGTCGGTACAAAAAGTATTAAGTTTTTCTGACAGTAAATTATTCTCAGGGGAAAGAATCTTGATATATATCTTAATAATATTTTTTTTTAATTTTAACAAAACAAGTAACTGATTTTTTTCTTCCAATTTAAGTGGTACCCAACAACTACAACTGACTGTAAAATTCCCGCAGCTGGGTTAAGGCCTCCTCTCCATTTGAGGAGAAGGTTTGGAACATATTCCACCACGCTGTTCCAATGCGGGGTGGCAGAATTTCTATGAAATTAGACATATGCAGGTTTCGTCACGATGTTTTCTTTCACCTCTCAAATTACAAACCAAACGCTTAGTAAATACTCTCAGTCCAAAAATAATTTTCAAAGTCGGCTTATAATAAATAAAATACCATGGAATTATGATAATAACCTTTTTTCTTTTAAAGTCGTCTTTCCCGTGCTCCTGATTTTGACATATGACTTTTTTAAAGAGAATTTTATCATTTTACAAGTCACTAGAAATATTCTTCACTGAATGAGCGTTACAGTTTATAAATTAAATTGTAAACTTGTGCTGGTCGTTACGACTACAGTTGAAAGGAAGGATAAAGCAATTTCCCATTAGTTGTTGAACTAAAACTATTTGTGAAGGTACTAAAGATTCCCACATTCAGAACTGGTCGGACGAAATGGGTAAACTTCTTAGAATTATTAAAATATATTAAACATAGTCTATGAAATGGTTCAGTGGCTCAAATATAGGAATGTTGATTGCGTGGATTGCGGGCTCAACAGATAGCAAAACCACAGTGTTTTCGAAGTTGGTATCAGGTTCTAACAAATTTCTGAGGAGATATGTTCCGAGGAAATGGGTGGATTAATCCTGGCTGTCTAATTTCATGTTTTTAAGATATTTTTATCTCGCAAAACCACTCTGTGAAACCAGCTTTCGCCGTCGGTTTTTCCGAACGGATACGACTTGAAGACCTTCAAGAAGAGAACGTATTTCCTTTCTAAATGATGTGACGATGCAGATGTTCATGGGCGGTGGTAGTCACTTTCCACCAGGTGGGTCACCTGCTCATTTAGCACCTTTAAAAAAATCATTAAGTTGCACTGCGTAGACTTTGCCCATAGTGACACATTTAAAGAACAGTAAAATTTTTCGGCAACGACCCTGGAGCACCAAAAGCTGTCTGATAATCCACATACATTTGGATTATTAATTAAACAGAGAAGGATAAACTAACATGAACTAATTTCACATTATATTAAACTAATACATAATTGTATCAGGTCACATAAATGACTTCATAAATCCTCTGGAGCCGTTCGCAAAATAACGACACTATAGACTGACGTAGTATCTTTATTATGAGTACCAAAAAGTTTTTAAATAATTAATACTGTTTTAGGTGGACGAATATACAGGTAAAATGATAGCCAACTGGGCTGCCTTTAGTTATAAGTACAACCCATAGACATAAGTGCTGAGAAATTTTACAAATGTACTATTTCTTTGTGCCTTTGTGCTTGTAGTTTTAAGGGAATCAACGTTATTACGTCTAAAATTAAAAATAGACACCCAGATGGCATGAAATAATAATTTTAATGGTAATTTAAAGAAAAAAACCTACTATCTACAACAATTAAAAAGGAAAAAGTAATTGCATTCGCTTAGCTAATTTAATTTTGACATATTAAAAGCACGCACATATGTGTAACTATGATATATAGTCACTTTTATAAATGAAAAACTTCATATATGTGCCAAAACAAAGTGGGTCGTTTGTCGATGTAGAATTTAAAAAATAAATATATGTTTCATCGATGAAAAACTAGATACCAAACTTTTGATTTGTCGGTATGAAGGCAATAAAAAATAGTAAAATTTATCTGGGAAAGTTATGATTTTAAAATCTTTATTATTCAATAGTTTGTCTTCTCTTGGTTTACCTATAACCAAATCAATTGCATTTTGTATCGCGTATATTTATCTACTAATTTACACTGGAAAAGGGTTGTAGATTAAACTCCAATAATCGTCTCCTTAAGTGTAAAGGAAAAACATGCCTTTTCCTAGATTTTTTTAATAAGAACGGTTCATTTAAAGAAAAAAATATTTTCAATGTTTTAATTGTTTGTGAAACTCGGGTGCACTAATTTTTTCTTAACTATAATAATCAAAATCACACTCAAAATATCTGGGGGCACGGCAGTGCTATAATTATAAGATAAAGGAAACTGTTGATACAATTACTAAATGTTGATTTATAACTACATAATAATTTCAATAGGACTTGGCTTCTATGAGATCTCAAAACTTTTTATGATGGAAAGACTGCAGCGAGAGGCTTGGCATTTTTTACATTTAATGTTTTTGGTGGGATTCTTTATTCAAGTAGCATATCCTATAAAAGTACTGACGAATGAACACGTTATATTCAAAATCCAAATTACCACCGATTCGGGAAGTAAATTCGGGCCAGAAGAACGAGCAAGTCACTCAGTATTTACTCTTTTCTACTACTTTAATAACGTAGTATATCAAGAAAGTATAAATACATTTACATACATATTTGTCACATAAAAGTCAATAAAAATTGAGTCCACACAGTGTTTATCATTAATATAATCTTGTATTGAGTATTATACCTTATTTATCAATGTGTTTTGGCATGAGCTTTAATTGATTTAATAGAGCAACTTAAAACTATTAATGTAACAAGAATGATTAGACACGATCGTCATGATTTTCGGTATAGAGCTACTTACTAACTACGTGTGCTAATACTGCCAAATACTGTTAAAAACTTCTACCTACTGAGATATTCGTGGTATAAAAACTTAATAGAAGTCCTCATTCTTTCAATACGACTTTTTAACACAGGATCATGGCATGTGCGTTATAATAGAAGTAGTAAAAAAGGTAGTAAATCTTTGTACATGTTCGTGTAGGTAGTACCGATTTAATTATACTACCGCTTAAGGTCACTGTAATATTGCTGTCCCGGTTTGACTGTGAATGAGCAAGTTTAATTGCAGTTCAAGAAAAGGATTGTTCGCTTCGGTGCTTTCCTAAAATAAATATAAAAAACAGTATAAAATTACTTCGGACGCTTTACGCTGGGAAAACTAAATAAAGTCGCCAACATGAAATGTCATTTCTGTTTTCTGACTCGTACGTAACGTTTTATGTGAATGACTTGCACAAAGATTTTCTTTTATCTCTCAAGCTGTGTTTACCTTGAATATAATTGCTTTAAGTAATGTAATTTGATACGCAAAATTGTTTCTATTTTCCTACAATTTTTATTATTACTATACATTATTATATAGGCACTATCAACTGTATATACTACCGGCAAATAGCAATCTAAACTAATATTATAAATGTAAAAGTAACTCTGTCGTCGTCTGTTTGTCTGTCGATCTTTCACGACTAAACCAATGAGCCGAATTCAATGAATTTTTTTATGAAGCAAATTTGACCTTCAAGGACGGTCATAGGCTACTTTTTTGCCTAACACGTGACAACCAACTTCTAAAACACGAGAGAAGCCTCAGGCAACAACCAGTATTTATATATTGTTGTTTTACGGTTTGAAGGGCAAGTGAGTCAGTGTAACTGACTTAGTTGCGCATTGGCGATTTAAGGAATGGTTATTATTTTTTACTGCGCCAATGCGCCTAACCTACCATCCAGTGGTCTATTTGTTTGCTCACACACCTATCTTATAAAAACGAATCTACCAAAGAAAATGATATATAAGTAATTCATGATACTGTTAAAAATCTTTAATCATAATTGACCAGGGAGTCGATTAACGTACATCTTATGGTCATATAAATACGAAGCTGTCCAAATATATTGTAGAACACGAAAGATGAAACAATGATACGGTGTTATTTATTTGACCTTGAGACTAAGTCGAGATGAAAATACAAAATAAAATACAGTAGACTACTAATAGACGTCTCGAGTAATTATACATAATACAGTCTTTGATTTAACTTTGACGAATACTATATTACACAGACTCTTTGTATTGTTTCAAACTATTTTTTTTAATGAGATTATGTGTGCTTGTTGTTTTTTTTATGGTATAGGTTGGCGAACGAGCAGATGGGCCACCTGATGGGTAAGTGGTCACCATCACCCATAGACAATGACGCTGTAAGAAATATTAACTATTCCTTACATCGTCACTGTGCCACCAACCATGGAAACTAAGATGTTATGTCCCTTGTGCATGTAGTTACACTGGCTCACTCACCCTTCAAAACAACAGTACCCAGTACTGTTGTGGTACTGGGTACTGTTGTTTGGCGGTAGAATAACTGATGAGTGGGCGGTACCTACCCAGACGGGCTTGCACAAAGCCCTACCACCAAGCCCTACCTATTTGTCTAACATAGTGTAAGACACTATGTAAGACAAATAGGTTTTTAAGATCACTTTTGAATATTATAATTGTATTAAATGTAACCTACCACTGATTTGGAATACTGAGAAGAAAATCAACAGTATCTAAAACTTACTTTATACTAATTTTAACATTTGTTCAATAATGTGTGTACAAGTGTTAAAATAATCAGCTATTCAAATTTGGATTATTAACGTAAATTAAATTAAAAAGACATGATTGAAAAATATAATGACAATTTTTTATTTTAACTGTACATTTTTCTTAATAAATATGTTTTATAAAATGATTAACAAATGTTAATCTTATGAAAAATATTCTTCAAACAAAAAATACTTTATACCTTATATTTGCAAATTCATTCGTATACAATGTAGCATGAAATAAAGTCAAAATAAAGTTCATCCATACTCTAATAAATAACTTTACGGGATTGAAAATGGTATATCCCTTAAATATAGTTAAATTCGATTTTCAACTTTTGTTTGTGAGAATATTATTTTATTCATTACGTAGATATTACAATTAAAACATTTCTTGTTCCAGGACATTAAATGGAACAAAGAAGACTAATATGCAGGAACAAGAACCAATTAATTGAGAAAATGGCCAACAAAGTACGGTTCATTTGCATAATTATCATCGGGCTACAGAATGTAGCGGCTAAGTGCGTAATTAAAACCAAAATCGATCGAATATCGTATAATCAAGACTTGGCACCCTATACAGATGCTAATAACGTAACCAAACGAAGCGTAGATGAAACAAAGGACGCCAATACAACCGTAAACAATGGAACGAGCGATATCGTTGAGGTAACTGAAAGCAATATGAATCATAGGAAATGCGAACTCCTCAACGTTACCGCTGATACACCACCTTACGAAACGAGACAGCTTCACTCGATATATCTGAATAATATGTACACCGGTGTGACAATGAATCTGATACATAATGACGTATCGATTGATAATTTGGAAGCGGATGGCGTAAGTCTATTCGATCTCGTCAAGAGTAACTGTGGTAGTGCCAAAATTTGCCCGAACGTCAGAGGAAATTGGACTGATACGAATACAATAACAATTGGATTTTTGAGTGCCTACGCATGGAGCCAGGTATGAATATACTTTATTTAATATATAGTTTATAATTCTATACACCTATATCTGTCACAATATAGTGAGTATTATCTATATTTATACATAAAATAAAATTGGAGTGTTTGTTTGTCATATTAAAATACCTAACCGTTTTTTTTCTGAATGCGTTGGTATGTATGTATACGGTACACATAACGAATTTTTTTTTTTACAATTTTTGTCTGTCTGTCTGTTTTTCTGTTGGTTCCAGCTAATCTTTGGAACGGTTGGACAGATTTTGATAGGACTTTCACTATCAGACAGATGCAATAATATATAACTAAGGCAACACTTTTTTTGTCAAATTTAAATTTTTGTCGTGCCTTAATTAAGCCTGAGATGCTCACTGCTTTTATTTTATGACCTTTCAAGAATAATAAATAGCTCTCGATAAAATATTTAAGAGAGTCCCCATCGGGAAACTCGTGGAGACGGTTTTATGATATTTAGGCAATAATATTTATATTTAAACATTAATGATAACTTGATTTTTAGAGCTGAGATGGCCAGGCAAGCACCACTATATATATATGTGCTTAATTTGTGTTTAAAATTCATCTCGTGCTCAGCGTTGAAGGCAAACATCGTGAGGAAACCTGCATGTGTCTAATTTCATTGAAATTCTGCCACATGTGCATTCCACCAACCCGCATTGGAGCAGCTTGGTGGAATATGTTCTAATCCCTCTCCTTAATGATATGAGAGAATGATGTAATGAGAGGAGGTCTTAACCCAGCAGTGAGAAATTTACAAGCTGTTACTTTACTTTACCCTTTTAAGGGTTATGCATATTGTGATTGTGGAATATGTTCCAAAACCTTCTCCTCAAAGGGAGAGGAGGCCTTAGCTCAGTAGTGGGAAATTTATACTGTTGTTGTTGTTGTTGTTATATTGTGAAATGAAATCAGTACCAAATCTATAAGTAATATGTGTGAAATTGTGTAAAAATATTGAGTTGCAAAAATTCAATTACGACGCGTAGTAGAATAAACTAACCAAAAAAAAGTAAAAGGATCTTGATAGGGGCTATCCTAAATATACAGAGTTAAATATGAAACGTCTTCTAAATTAAGTCGCACCCTCAGACTTCGTTTACCTGGCGCCGGAAATTCTATCTTATCAACTGTATATACTAGTGATCGCTCATTGATCAAAATTCGACCGTAATCCATTGCCAATAAAATATTAAATGCGTTGATTCGAAAGATACGTAGGAAAAATGAGGCGTAACTGGATGACCTTGACACTACTTCAATGAAAAGTGTCAAAAAATAATTTTCATTGATTTCATTTTTGAAATAACGTTAGTTATCATTGGTTACGTTGTCGTATATACGTACACTATGAATGTTTCATAATAAATATTATGTAGATGAACTTGTATGTGTAAAACGTATCGTAGTGAGTATAATGTTTTTTAAAATATTCCAGTTTTTTTATATGGAATAGCTTGGCGGACGAGCATATGGGCCACCTGATGGTAAGTGGTCACCATCACCCATAGAATGGCAATCATTTATGTGAGAAATATTAACTATTCCTTACATCGTCAATGCGCCACCAACCTTGGGAACTAAGATGCTATGTCCCTTGTGCTGGAGTTACACTGGCTCACTCACCCTTCAAATCGGAACACAACAATACTGCGTACTGTTATTTAGCGGTAGAATATCTGATAAGTGGGTGGTACCTCCCCAGGCGGGCTTGCACAAAGCCCTACCACTAAGAAATTTGTTCTACTGCATATTTTAATAAATGTATAATTTTCTGCACTCCTTATTACAAGTAAACTTTAATAGTACCAAATGTCATAGATAAAGATATACGTGCGGGACTTTTTGTTTAAAAAGGGGTACAAAGTTATTGTTTCACGAATAAATATATAGATACAAAGCATTTCATTACTAAATCCACATCCAAATGGCGTCGCGTAGTAATGGTAGTACTACGCCATCGTGAAGCTCGCAAATCATCCATTGAATAGGAAACCAGTGAGGCCGATTTAATCGGTCCTGTTTATTTTCGTACGATCGCTTAGCCTAACATCACTGAAATCTCTTATGCTTGATTTGTGTTTATAATTCAATTGGCTCTGCGTGACTCAGGTAAAATTCTGCCACATAATGTGTGTGTGTGTGTGTGTATTAGGGGAGTATAATGTAATAAGATTCAAACCTTCTTGTCGCTCTTAAATGATAAAGAGAGTGTTGGTGGTGAATATATATAGAGAAAAATGGTCCAGTGGTAATAGCGCGTACATCTTAACTAATGATTGTGGGTTCAAACCCATGCAACCACCACTGATTTGTCATGTGCTTAAATTGTATTCTGGATGGAATATGCTTCAAAACTTCTCCTCAAAGGGAGAGAGAGGGCCTTAGCCCAGTAGTGGGAAATTCACAGGCTGTTAATGTAATGTGATATGTATATATATCAGATACCGCGAAATATGATCAATTTACTAATTACAAAATTTAAAAGCTTAAGAGTTTAAATTAACATTTTTATTTTTATTCGTTGGAGCTCGGTATTTCGACATTATACGAATGTCTTGTTCGCGAGACTCTCTATCTTAATGTAATTAATAATGGTAAAAATTTAAAAGTTTTTAAGACTCTAAATTAATAAATAAATCTTATTATTCATTAAAATAATACTTAGAGAATTATTAATCAAAAAATACGCCTGGATCCAGGCTTAGATTCCATCACAGGACACTAATTATTATAAAAAAAACAGCACTGTCATTCTGTTTATTTGAAAAATTGTGAAGCTTAATTGAATTAAATTAATTTAATAAGATTCGATAAAAAATTGTAAATACGGTTATACTGTAATCTATGTCGCAAGATTAGTAAAACATATATGTATTATTTCGATAGTTCGTAATATTTCGCTTAGGTTAGCTTTTATTACTTAACTGAACTTCGATAGATTATAAACTACCGAAAAATTATGCGTTAAGCTGTAAGTAGTATAGTACGGTTCACAATCGTATTATATAGACAGATTATAATCTAACGGTATTAACAATTTTACGGTGACATATACATACATCTCGCCTACAAAGCTAGTACAGTTACCTTAATCACTACATAGTTTAAAACAAAGTCACTATCTCTGTCCCTATATAGGGATATAGGTATGCTTATATGTTTAAAATTACGCAACGGATTTTGATGAGGTTTATTTTTAATGGATAGAATAATTTGAGTGGAATGTTTTTGTATGTAATATGTGTAAATATAAATATACAAAAACAGAATACATATTCGACTTAGATGGAAAAATCAAGGGAAAAGTATGACACACACAATTTACGAGCCTTTTATTCGTAGCCTTGTAGTCGTTCGTACGAACGTCACCAATTACATCACAGAACACTCAAGTCACTGAACTGAAACAACGCTTTCTGTGTTAGAATCAAAGTATTAGGAATTACTTTATGATACAATATTCTAAAATCTACAACTTTTTACTTAAACTCTTTGAATCATATTACCTGAAATTGTTATTCTTACGTTATATAAAATTTCAAAGAAATGTTTTTTTGGTATAGAATTATATATGTTATTGTATAATTATATTAAAGCATCTGTATGTATACACGGTACATGTAGGTACCAAAATAACATTTTTTTATAATTTTAGTCTTTCTGTTTGTTTGTTTGTTCCGGCTGATATTATAAGGAGTAACTTAGGCTAAGTTTTTCTAAAATTATATATAAAATAAGATAACGCAGTATTTGGTGGCGTGCGGCGTGCGCAACCCTCGCATATGCCACTAATCCGATGTCAATTTGGCGCCTGTCACCAATAACTTAACATCACAAATTCCTAATAGAGAATTAATCAGTTACAGTAAAATTAAAGTTATTTTGTTTATTAATTATTGATGGATCACTCTTGATATTAATTAACAATGATTTTTTTATATGTAAAGTTAAACAATTATTGTAAAAAAAATACAGTAATGAATGATAAAGTTATAACAATTTTCCTGGTTTCAATGTATTCAGAAGATTTTTTTTTCAATGTTGCCAGTTTCAACAATCGTAGCGACAACATTTGCAAAATGAATAATAACTTTTTGTTAAATTTAAACTCGCATGAAGTAGTGGGCTCAGCTAGTATGCTATAAAAATGATATATTACATAAAGTTATTGATAGTTTGTTAGCGTCCATGAAGTGTGAATATAATGGTTGTCATGGTACAACAGTGTCATGGAGCGATATTCGGCGATATTATCTTGAGCTTATTTCCTCAATTCCGATATTATGTAATCGATATTATCGTAGTTGTTTATTTTATAACACAGTTTTCTGTTATTAATGTTAATAAATATATGATAAGTTGCTAAAAATATATGTACATATAAAACAGATTACGTAGGAAAACTAAGCATCCATTTTAGTAATCTTATATATGAATAGTGTAAGCCGATTTTTTTCCCAGCGATTGTGAGACGATAGCTGAACATGAAAAGTCGGTTATGATATCCTTTTAAAGAGAGCTAGTCGCAGATGTGCAGAATGAATATGCACAAATCTTGTTTTCAATTTACTAAATTGTTGCGATTTAACAAATACTTAATTTAGAGAGTGAGCCTGTGTAACTACAGGCACAAGGGACATAACATCTCAGTTCCCAAGGTTGGTGGCACATTGATGATGTAAAGAATATTTATTATTTCTTACAGCGTCATTGTCTATGGGTGATGGTGACCAATTACCATCAGGTGGCCCATACGTTTGTCCGCCAACCAATACCATAAAAAAACAGAAAGCGGGAAATTTTTTTTATCATATTGGCGCTAATTTTCCTAATAAAATCTTTAATGAGTACAATGAATGTATAATAATTAAGTTACGCGGGAGACCCACTAGTACTTACATATATTATTTATATATCCCCTTGATTGATTATGACGGCCATTATATCGACATATTATTTCACGGAAACACAATTTTATTCCTCACTCTCATAATCCAATGGAACGGCCAATCTGACACGGTAGGAAATAGATTGGTCGCCAGCTTTACTTGCTTTCCTCGGTACGAGAGTGTAAACACTGCCAATTTTTAGATTCCAGAGCGCCAATTCTTCAAACAAATTGTTAATTTGTCGCAAACGAATCGAAAGGTCGTCGATCGAACATTTTTCCTATTCCACTAACACGATGATTCAGTTGCGGTTGAATCGTATCATAATCGATACAGTAGATAATTAATTGAGTCTTATTTCTTTGAAAAATATTCGGAGTTTCATCGGATATATGTATGTTAGTATATACCCCCAATTAGTTACAGAAGATTCACGACCGAAAAAATATAAATTTTTTATTGCTTACCAATATACCAGGCAGTAAATAATAGTCAAAGTCATTAGTTCTTAAAACGGATAAATTAATTTCAGCAAAATTAGACATCGTAACAACGATAAGAACCATATGAATTTAAAAGGAATACTTTTTTTATATCACAAAAGAAGGTTTGATAAGTTTTCTCGAATCAACTTTCGGTAAACAAGTCGTGAAATTTACACCAGCCCGAGGCTGTTTGTTCGGTGTTACCCTTACGAATATTTGAATATAGAAAAATGCAATTGTGCCTGTCAATCTCGAGACGATTTTCAATTAACTTTATTTACGTTGACTTATGAGTGGAGTTTGTTCAATGGTTAGAACACGTTGATTTCAAGCGAGGAACGTGGATTCAATTTTTTTTATCTGTTCGATTTTTTCTCTTTAGTTACATATCGATAAAAATCGTGAGAAAAAATCGTGAAAAAATTCAGCCACACGTGTATGCACTAACTCAGTTTAGTGCTATGTAGTCGAATCAGCTCCGATCTTTTTACCTAATCCTTTTTTCGGACATGAATATACGTAAAATGTAATTTTTTGGACTTTTGCCCACGAATAAAAAATAATTATAACTGTAAATATATGTAAATTTACAGTAAGTTGTTTTCGTCTTATATTTTTTTAACTTCTTCATTGAATAAAAAAAAGTAAGAAAAAGAAATAAATCACAAAGAAACGCTCCTTTAACGAAATTATTCGAATATTGCTTGTAACCTATCTATCACAAGATTTATTTCTGTCGACATCAACATTGTATTAAACAGTACCAAGGGAAATTATAGCTTATTCATGAAATCTATTTGCACAAATATAATTGCTAAGTTAAATAATAGATGGGTTTAGAAGGTTATTAAATCGTGCTAACGTTTTGTATTATTAAATAACTTCAGTATAATAATAAATCAATGTAAACAAATTCTACTAAAAGTTTAAAACAGTTTTTACAAATATTTGAACAAATATAATATTATTACCGTCCTGTGGATTATGCAGGGCGTGTAATATTTCTACAGTATTTTTCGAGGTTTTTCATCGTGATTTACACGAAAAATATTGTCCTCTATCCTATTTAATCAGTGTGGGAAGAGAGCTACTGGAGATATCTAACCTGTTAAATTCCGAACCGGCAGTAGATTTTTAACTATCAATAAGCAAGTGTAAATACTTGTATTTTGAATAAAGATTTTTGACTTCGACATTGATTTAACCTTAGACCTGTGACTCTAGCCTACAAACAGGGGAGTAAGATCTGCACGGGGCACACTTGTCTCGAACAAACCAAGCAAGAAAAGGAGGCCTCCGTGCAACAGTTTTGTAAAGCAACCTTTGAACCGAAACTTTTAAAAGTAAATACGTGCTTTTAATAAGAAATCCTTGATAAACTTCTACAAATTGATTATTAGAGTAAAGATATTGAATGTATATTTTGTATGGTCTCATGCGAGCCACGAACTCCTCCGATACAAGCCCTTGTTTTAATTTGCACTTGTAAACGTTTTGTGCGGAAATATTTTAATGAATTATTAATTAATTATCACGTAATGTATGGCTGTCGTTGCTGTAATCATTCAGGATACTTATCATTATCATCTTTATATTATATTGGCAGTCTTTACAGATATTTGACAGATCTTTTGTAGAGAAAATATTCTTCTCATAAAAATCATGTTTTTTTTTGTTTCATTTCATGTTGTTTTTGTTAACTTTATGTATAATAACTGTTATTTATTTATTTATCCATTAAATATTTATGTTCAAAGGTTAATGAAAAACGATATACATAATAAAATCCCTATACGATTTATTTGTTCATCGATGTTGATAATCATTGATTTACTATGACTAGAACTTGGAGTCGGGGCTTTGTACCAGCCGTCTGGGTATATGCCACCCACTCATGGAATATTATTTCGCACAAAATGACTCAGTATTGTTGAGTAAGTTTGGGTAAGTAAGGCAACATAAGGGACGTAACATCGTAATTCCCAAGATTGTTGGGGTAAAGGTTATGTAATGAACTGTTAATATTTCTTACAGCGCCAATGCCTAAAAGGCGGGTAAAAAATATATACATTAGCTTGGCCTTAACTATATAAAATTAAAAATAGTCACTGTATAAATCATAATGCTGTAAAAGAGTGATGTCGCGTTCATATCCTCCAAAAATATTTAGTAAACAAATCGATTTAACACAAAATTACTGTTGTTAGTTATTGTTTTCAAGACCCCCTCCCCCTTTATCGAAATTTTACCGTATGTCCAAACTCAAACTTAAATTCAAATTCCTTTAGTTAATCGACATAACACAATATTAAAAGAAACCTATATGGGTCGAATGAAGTCGCATTTTAGCAAGCAAAGGGAGAGAAGGGGGTCCATCAGTCTCTCAGTTTTGGAATTTTCATTTTTTTTACTGTATTTACATTATCTGTTAATGTTAGCAGCTCTTGGTCACGTTTTCCAATCGATTGAGATAAAATTCACCCAAAGCTTGTTTCTGATTGGAAGTTGACAAATTACAGTTCCAAAACTTTTACTAACATATTTGAATACTGAACGCTCATTGGTTGCTATGAAGTCATTAGCTGCCAATGACTAATGCTTATATACAGATTAAAGTTAAATAAATTAATCTGCTTTTTTTAAGCAAGGTGCGTAAAGAAGAAGCCTTTTTTATAATGGTGACAAGGAAAAGCTAAGTGCTGAAAAACATTTTAGATAATTCTAATTGATATGGTTGGTAATATCTTATTAGATTTTTTTATAAGTGTTTTTTTATATTTAACTTAAATATCAATGTACTAATGATAAATATTCAATAAGTTCATTAAGGTAAGTAAAATTTAGAGGCATTTAAGTGGTTGGCAAACCGAGTGCGAAAGAACTTTTTCATTTTAATCGATTATAAAGTAAAAAAATAAATTGCCTTATAGTTGTAGTTTAAGGTTTTCATTTTGACGTAACAATTATCTTACAGTGCAATAGCAAAAATAAACAGTTACAGCAGTTAAAGTAAAAAATAACGAATAAATCATGAGGATACATTGAATACATTAAATAATTTTCAAGTAATAATATTGGCAGCCAATGTATCCGTGCCTAAGAGTTGGAGATCACTTTTTTAAGTGATTTTTTAAATGTTTCATTGGCTTAAAGTAATATTAATTTCTAAAAAACGAAAATTCAACGAAAAAACCTAAAACGAAACATATCATAGGATTTGACACACCTAAAAAATCATTTGAATAACTTCCTCGTTTGACCCACTTTATACAAAGTCCAATGGCACGTGTCACGTCTTTAATTATTATCGTACATCATTGTAAACAATCTTCCGTCATTAAGGCTGAGTGATATAATTACAGACACAAGGAATGTAACATTAAAGATGCTAACGCTTTGTGTAACGAGATACATGTCTAGCAGTGTCTAAGGGCACTGATTCCTTCGTGGTAGAGCTTTGAGGAAGTCCGTCGTACGTTTTACTACTTCCAAAAGTATTACTCAGTATTGATGTGTTGCGGTTTGCTAATGTTGAGCTACAGACGCAATGAAAATAATCTTTGTTGAAATGGTTATCAATGGGCGAGTTGTTTACGTTGCGATTCTTATGTGTGTGCCTTTCATTAGGAAGTTTTATGTAAAGAATACTGAACGGCTCCAGTTGATACGGTTACAATGTGTTTTCGATTTGATATGTGTGCATACTCGAATACCTTTACAAATAAAAAATTAAAATGAATAATTTGTATTCCATATGTGAATCTATTCATCTATCTATTTCATCGAACAAAAATAAAAAAACATATCTTGTATATTATAAACATAAGTAAATATCCCGTAATTAATAAATTTAATAATAAAAATAAACATGTTAATTTAAAATCATATATGAATCTATTCACATTCACAAATTAAACTTTAAAGGCTGAACCCATTTCGACGGTTAAAAACGAGTTAAATTAAGTTGAATATATAACAATGAACTACTAAATGATTTATCAATACAAAAAATACTACATATAAACACCTCAACCCTTATTAAAAAAAATTGTTACATTGAATTTTCTTTATTGAAAAACTAGTTGAAACTGACTTTAACCGTCGGGATTAATAAACAAAGAGTAGTATACATATGTAGGTATGTATTATATTACGAACGTTTTATGTAAACCCTTGTATCCGGGCGAAGCTGGGACGGGTAGTATTACAATAATTATAACGAAGATAACTCTCTTATTCTGACAGCGTCTTTAACATTGTACTCTGAAATTTTACGTTAAGGAATTATTGTTGGCGTAACAAATTTCTTAGAATTCGCTTTCTATAGAATTAAAGACTGTACCAATTTAGTTTCGAAATGGCGTAAAATCACAGTTGATTTATGTTTCTATTGTTACTTGATAAATTAGTATTGTTGGGTTTTAGTAGCGATTGTGAACCTAGTGCATTAGTTATCGTATCCAATTCCAAGCCGAACATAAATTAGTTTTAACCATAGTTGTTTTAGGTAATTGTTTTTTGTTATTGGATAAAGATATTGATGGAACTAAAAAATAAGCAGGTTATCAAAAGTAATAGCTTGTTAATTTCCCACTGCTAAGTTAAAGCCTCCTCTGCTTTTGAGGATAAGGTTTGGAGTTTATTAAACCTCGTTGCTCCAACGCGGGTTGGTGGTTGTACACGTGGTTCATTAAAATGAGACACACGCAGGTTTCTCCATGTTTTCCTTAAACACCGAGCACTTAAAAACGTCAATATTCAGTGGCGTTTATCATTTGCACGCGTTCTATCTCATCATCTTGGCTCAGTAAGTTTTCAAATCAGTTGATTTTTTTTAGGTTTTTCAACCCTAAAATGGAATGAGTAAAATGGGACCCTATTATTAAGAATCCGCTGTCTATCCGTCATGAACCGTGATAGTTAGACACTTCAAATTTTTACAGATGATTTATATCCCAAAAAATATAATAAAATAAATATTCAAGTGAAACATACAATATACATGACTTTTATCGACATTTTTATAGGTACGGAACTCTTCGTGAGCGAGTCCGACTCGCACCTGGCAGGTTTTCTATGATTGTCTCCTCGGAATTCCGTCATTTAGAAACCGGAAATGGAAATTTCTTTCATTATTTGGGTAAACTTCCCGTTTGATCCATTTAAATTTAAAAAAATGTCATCCTAAGAGTGAACAAATACGTGATGAAAATTTTTATGAGCTCGAAATTTGTTTATGAAGAGTATTTATTATTTGAAGTTATTTTTTTGTTTATTTTTTAGATTATTAGTTTAATTCATTAGCCGTCTCGTTGATGTAGAGGCTTGATAAAAATTTAATGGAATGTCTGTTATATAATCTCGCACCTAAGAAAGTAGGTAAAGCTTGTGGTCCATATGAGAATTAATACAGACTAGCTATGTGTTTGAATAGCATATAACAAACTAGGCCGCTGAAGTCTGATGTTCAGTAATAATATAAGACATAAAGGCCAAAATACATGAAAGAAGAAAGTAAAAAGGTACTAGTTTGTTTATTATCTTAAGAAACCAAACTAAAGATAAATTTGTTACATAAATATATAGTTATGATCGTCTTTGTTTTAAATAGTCAGCAGTACTGAATGAATCGGTAATCAAAATAACCTTCTCTTCAAAGGGAGAAGAGGCCATAGCTCAGCAGTGGGAAATTTACAGGCTGTACATCTTGTATGTTGTATAATTAAAATATAATTTATGAAGTGCTTTTTTCCAACTTACAATTAACAATATTTATTTAAAAGATATAGCAATTTGCAAAAAATAACTAAATACACTGATTTGTCCAATTGTTTTGAATACGAAAATGGTGCCTATTGTTCAGTCCTCGACAGGAGTTATACCTCACACTCACACACACTCCAAAGCAGTTTGAAGTCGCTGAATATCCATAGATCAATCTACATACTTTTACAAAAAGCTGTAGTTTTAAATACTTAACCTGAGAATCCCTTGCTATGATGCATTTGGCTCAGGCCCGTACATGGTTGTATAAACTTTTTTGAAATAAGGAAGAGCATCAAAAACCTCATAATATTCATTGTTAATGATGAACATAATAAAAAATACGCCAAATGAAGATAAAATAAAGATAGTAAAACTTAACTTTCGATTAAATTGTTTTATAACAGCGAAGCGAATTTTCAAAATATGTGATTATGACAGTTTATTTCGTATTACGAGTACGTACTCGTGTGGCTACGTCGTAGTCTCTTTATGCCGCTGATCACGTAACGTAGTTTAAAGATTTTAAATATATAATTTTATTTATTTCAAAGTATTGGATATTCAAATAAGGTTCTGAAAGTCATCTTTATTTTCGAGGAATAAAATAAAAAATACGGTTAAAATTTCTAGTTAAATTCTTTATCCATAACAATTCGCAGAATTTCTTCTTCGTGAGTCTCAAGTTTCAGCTAGAAGTGCATTAGAATCAAACTCCAAGTCTCTGTTGACTTGTGATGTTCGTACTCGTCATTCTAATATTAGTTATTAATGGTATGGAAGAGCCGTCTGCCGTAACATCGTAACATCGTCTTGGGCAATTCCGGCAACGTAGGCTAATCTCAAAGGAGACCGGCTTTCGATGCAGGATTAAGAATTTATTTTAATATTTACGTGTAAAAATCATTTAATATTGATACTGAATATAGATTTTGTGTAATTTTGTGAGGGCTTTGTAAAAGCCCGTCTGAATAGGTACCACTTACTTGTCAGATATTCTACCACCAAACAGCAGTACTTATTATTGTATGCTGTACAGACACAAGGGAAATAACATCTTAGTTCTCAATCAAAGCGCATTGGTGATGTATGTAGAAGAATGTTAATTTTTTTATTCTTACAGCACCATTGTCTATTGGTACCATCATTAGCCCATTCGTTCACGCATGCGCATGTTTTATCTATTCCCTCACTCTCATAATTGACATCGGATTTGACGACAAATCCGACAGGACTGGAAAAGTTTACGTGCACGAATAGCTTTACGTGAATTCTTCAACTTATAGACTCCACGTCGTTATTGAGAAGTTTTAAAAGGAAAACCCGAACTAAGGCTTGTATCCAGCAACTCTGGGTCTGTAGTCTTTCATTTAGCTACAAAACCAACGAGGCAGTAAAATAAGCTGCCTTACCTCCTAGTAAGTAGTAATACCAGTAACTTACTGGTACAAGCTGGTACAAATGAATAGTCTTTATTTTGTAAATGAAGATTATTTTCAGTCTATTGGAATCTAATTATTATTTTGTTAATCGATAATTTATGAGAGAACTTGCGCTTTTGTATCTGGGTGTACAAAATGTTCACCTATCATTAGAAGTAGTAATACCACCAACTTACTGACGCAAGCAAACGATTTTGTAAACAAATATTATTTTCAGTCTATTGGAATTTAACGATTGTTTTGTTAATCGTTTATGGGAGAATTTAGGCTAGCTTAGGTTTTGTATCTGGGTATACAAAACTTTAACCTTATAAAAATATGCTCTGTACTCCGTACGCTTTCTTTCGCCGGTTCTTCTCAGGTCTGAGGTGTTAAATTCCGATCCGGTGGTAGATTTTTGACTATCAATAAGAAAGTATAATCACTTCTATAGTGAATAAAGATCTTTGACTTTGACTCGCTTTTTTGGTCGCCTATTTCTTTGTGAATGTTGATACTGCATACGTGCCAAAAATATATAATCATTAACGAAACTTTTCTTTTCTAAATATTTTTCTATACTAAGAAATTCTTTTTATAATCATTTATTTCACTGTTTTGACCTCTGCTGGACGTCCAATGACCGTTACATTTTTTTTCTAATAAAAGATATATTCGAAGTTTTGTTTTGATTGATGGGGTGGAGAATTCTTAGAAATTTATTAACGTATCACGTTGTTTATGATTATTATCTATCAATTTATCAAATTAAATTATTTACCAAATGGTAAATATAATGTTATTAAAAATTAATGAATGATCTACTTTGGGTGACTTTATAATTAATTTTAAATTATATGATCTTAGTAATTTGAAATGAGCCGAGGTTGTTTTACCGCTGGGATGGTACCAATTTTAGATACATATATAATTTGAAAAAACACCGAGGCGACGGAATTGCCAACAATACAATTTTAACCATGTATCATAAGCATACAACAACAACAACAGCTTGTAAATTTCCCACTGCTGGGTTAAGACGTCCTCTCCCTTTTAGGGAGATGTTCGGAACATTTCCACCACGCTGTTCCAATGCGGATTGGTGGAATACACATGTGGCAGAATTTTTTGAAAATTTCTTTAATTTAGAAACATACATGCAGTTTTTCTCACGATGTTTTCCTTCACCGCCGAGCACGAGATGAATTATAAACAAAAATTAAGCACATGAATATTCCACCGAATACCAACACCACTGTGCCTGCCTGGGTTAGAATCCGCGATCATCGGTCAAGATGCACGCGTTCTGACCATTGGGCCACCTCGGCTTGGCCTACCCTTTGTAAAATATACTTCATTGATAAAGTCCGCCTGAATGAAGGGTCAGTCCGCCTGGATGATGGGTACCATGCGTTTTTTAATGGATGGAATCCGCTATATGACTCATTTGGTCCAACGATCAAAGGTCCTTTACCAAATATGACCAAACCACTGATAATTTAGTTAAGCACTTTCGTTTACAAACATTGCGGTACAGGTGACGCAAGGCTTTGACGAAGGTTGCCAAATTCCAAAACAAAACTTTGATCGGTTTCCTTTTCGAGGTCTCGTTACGAACTATATGTAGGTCAAGTAGATCCATGGTTTTTAACGTATATCATGTATGTCTCATAGATAAATATCTTTATTTAATAAATAGATAAATGTACATAATAAACGAATCATCATAACATAGTATAAAACAAAGTCGCTTACAACTGTCTGTCCCTATGTTTGCTTAGATCTTTAAAATTACACAACGGATTTTGATGCAGGATTTTTTAATAGATATAGTGATTCGAGTGGATGGTTTTTGTATATAAAAGGTACCTGGAGAATATACTAAAGAAACAAGAAAAATTCTTTAGTATATTTATTATCAGTACTGCACCCCAGCGAAGCCGGGGCGGGCCGCTAGTATAATGTATAAAATTTAGGTGGTCATCAAATAATAATTGCTACCAAGAGAGGTCCCTATTGATTTGTATTTTTTTATGAAAATTGCTCAGTCGAAGTCGATAGATTAGTATAATTAATTAGTCAGGTATTTAATTATTCATAAAAATTTAATACTATTTTAGAAAATTTTATTTCTTAATACAGTTTGATAAGAGGCTTATTTCACGTTTAAGGAAGGATTTGATATTTCTTTTTTTATTAAAATAATTCAAAATGTTTCACAAAATATCGTTACTCTAAGGAAAATTATGATAAAAAATATAATTAATATTCATTTGGCTATGTTCCAAAAATTAAAGTTATATTTAATAAAGTTATGAAAAAGTTGTTTGAATTTAATTTCAAGTTCATTTTAATCTTAGGCTTAGCATATTGTCATTACCCTTGAAGTTTTCTTGAAACTTATAAATTGTTTGTAAATGTTATAGCTTAATCTGTTGTTTAAAGAAATCTGTTACTGGATGATATTATCAAAATCATAAATAAAATTTTAACAAAAAGAAAAACCGACTTCAAACAAAACACTATTTTAAAACAAATGAATATGCACGAAAAAGTAATAAAAATAATTGCGTATTCAACATATTTTTTAGAGTCTTCCTAAGTTAAATGAAATGAAAAATATTAGACTACTTAAAAGTCGATTAATGATTATATCATGTAGTTATAGTGATTGGTATATTTGGAGCCGGTGTCAGCCACGGTGCCCTTGCCCCAACAATCAAAAGAAAGAAGCGATACGAGCCCCTTGATTGATCCAGTATATTATTGTGTAAAAGGTAATTTGTAAAAAACATATTTGTTAAAGTATTCTCATATTGTTTTTTGATAGATATACTGTAGGGTTTTATTGGCTGACACCGACTCCAAATATAACAATAATTATAACTACATGATATAATCGTTAATCGACTTTTAAGTAGTCTAATATTTTTCATTTCATTTAACTTAGGAAGACTCTAAAAAATATGTTGAATACGCAATTATTTTTATTACTTTTTCGTGCATATTCATTTGTTTTAAAATAGTGTTTTGTTTGAAGTCGGTTTTTCTTTTTGTTAAAATTTTATTTATTTTTTGATTTTAAGTGAAGCTGATGTTGACTAACTATTTTTTTTTTAATATGGATAGATTAAACATTCCGTTTATATGAGTCAGAAACTACTTCGAGGACAATTTCAAAGGAAACTTGCGAATAAAGCAAAAATAGACTTTCGAAAATGCGGATTTAATACGTCATGCGGCATAAACTACAAGGATCCCTCGAAAGAGCTGTAATCGACCTCAGCAAAAAAACTTTGAAAAAGACCAACTATATTTCGTACATCATATGACATCACATCACATACACAAAATTTGATTAAAGATACTAAGAAATTCTGTCCCATATCGCACCCTAACTGCGAGCCGTATAGGAGTTCCATCACTACATAGTATAAAACAAAGTCGCTTTCTCTGTCGCTACATCTTTAAATCTACGCAACGGATTTTGATGCGGTTTTTTTTAAAAGATAGTGTGATTCAAGGGGAAGGTTTGTGTATATATAACATGAACAATATAGTAAAGAAACACTGATAATTTTAGAAGTTTGCGGTGTGATGTTGTATATAAACAAATTCTGTAGTATATTTAGTATCAGTATTGCACCCGTGCGAAGCCTGGCTGGGTAGCTAGTTGATTATAATATTCGACTATGATAATTACATAAACATAACCACATTACGGAAGGTGACTCAAATATTCAAATAACCTATAAATAAAATATTCGACCGAGTATCGCTAACGTGCTCCTCAGAATTGTTCCGTTCCCTTCCGTTCCGTTACTTTGTCATGGATCCTGTGCTCAGAACCTTACCAAACTTTCACCAAATTACCCTTGAAGTATATATTTTATAATAAAAAAAGAATTATCAAAATTGGTTAACGTGATTTTCAGTTATTCACCTATTTGTCGCGCATATACATAATGCAAATTTAAGACTTATGTCGTTTTCACATAGATACCATCATCGGAAAAAAAAATAAAAAAAATGGGACCCCACGGGAAGCACTACCTTTCAAACAAAAAAAAAATTATCAAAATCGGTCCACCCAGTGAAAAGTTATGAGGTAACAAACATAAAAAAAAAAAAAAAAAAAAAAAAAAAAAATACAGACGAATTGATAACCTCCTCCTTTTGGAAGTCGGTTGAAAATAAACTTTATTCAAGTGGGCTTTTGCAAGCACGTTTGAATCGTCATTCAACATTTAAGTGAAGCTACCACTGGTTTGGAAAGTAGACTCTACCGAGAAGAACCGGCAAGAAACTCAGTATTTACTCGTTTTTAACATTTAAAAAAATACAATCATATTAGTTAAATACAATTATATATGTATGTAATGTATCCTGCCTGGAAGTTAACAGGTATTAATTCCACGCTTTTTTATGATCTACAAAAGCTTGTTTCGAATAATATGCCTTTTTAACCGACTTCAAAAAAAGGAGGAGGTTCTCAATTCGTCGGGGCCTTTTTTTTTTTTTTTTTGTTATTTTTTATGTATGTTACCGAATTACTCGAAGATGGCTGGGCCGATTTTGACAATTATTTTTTTGTTTGAAAGGGCATGTTTTATAGGTGGTCCCATTGTCAGGAGATCAGGATCTGATGATGGGATCCTGGAGAAATCGAGGGAACTCCTCAAATTTTATAGGCACACCTAAAGTGATTTCGGTTTTATTCAAAGTGCCTTGGCCATATGCTCACGAAAAGTGACATTTGTTGAAGTGGAACTGATGATGAAGACCACAACTGGTAATCAGAACCTATTAGTAAGTAACTATTTTACGGGTTTAGTTCTATTTCTTTAAAATAGTCGCCAAGCAATTGATGTTAGTAAACATGCCTATGATGAAGTCTAGCTGATGGTGGATTACCAGGAGAATTCCTCAATGATTAACGGCATTGCATCGGGAAAAATGGTACTGTCTAATTGGCGATGAGCAGTTAACATTAGGCTATTGTAACTTAGGTAACGCTTAATTTGAGTTGCAGTCCACATCGTATTGAAACGGCGTTGAGTTATGTTTAGAGTCGAAAGCCGAAATGTACTGAATATAATAAAGTGAATGACAAACACTACCAATTGTAATTATAAATAACAAAACAACACTGAAAAGCATTAAATAAATTTTTATAAATAAAAAAAAACCGCCTTCAAAAATGAACTAAAAAGAAAAAAATAATCAGTTACATCCATATCCAATTTACGATTTTTTAATCACCTTTTGAAGTCGGTGCCAATAAAGTAAATAAATTCCTATATTGAAATAATTTCATTTCTATCGATAGTAAGGTTTGTCTAATGGTGTCATCTATACAATAAATAGATTTACTTTTTGTATGTATGTATTATGTACCTATGTTAGCAATGTTGGCACCGACTTTGAGAGGTGATTAAAAAAGCGTTAATTGGATATGGATGTAACTGATTATTTTTTTCTTTTTAGTTCATTTTTGAAGGCGGTTTTTTTTATTTATAAAAATTTATTTACCGATGTATTTTTTATAAACGATTTGAACTTACGAAACGGCAAAGTTAAAAATGCGGAATTTTACTATAGAAACGCATACCTTAGGATAATTAATATTTTATTTGATAGGGTTTCGTGCAAACCTGTCTGAGTAGATATTGTTTACTCATCGTATATTTAACCAAGAAACAATATTTAATTGTGTAAATACTAAGTATTGATGCCACAGGGACTTACTAGATAAAAATAAAACAATATTATTATTTGTAACACTGTCAATGTCGATAGGCAATAGTGTCCACTATATAATATACATAATTTTACGTATTCTAATCTACTTTTATAATCTATACTCTTATTGATGTTATTGTTGGTTGAAATATATTAGCACTACACGGGCCAATTAAAAATACATACTGGACAAGTCATGATCGCGTGGAATGTCAGTAAGGCAGAAAAAGTCCTATAATAAATACTTTCTACCCGGTTGAAATTAGACCAAGTTGGTAAATAAAGTAATATCACATCGTCCACAACAAATGCACAGATTCTATGAGAAATTGATATCAACGGAAAATTTGCCGTCGATTAATATTTATTTTTATTGTAAGAATTTGCATTTGTTCACAACTTATGCCAATGTACATACTGATTACAGACAGTAAAATTGAAACTCCTATATTCTGGTACAAATTATAAATAAATTAGAGTTAGATGCAAGAGTTTTATCAGTTTCCAAGTATGTGGTATCCTTATTACTTTCTCGTATTCATGTATGGAATGATTCATGCATTTAACAATAGTATTTATTATTCGCATTATTATATGAACATATATTGAGCATATCGTTTAGTCTTTTAGCTTGGCCTATTAAAATATAGCTCATCGAAAAACATTGATAAATAAAGCATGCCACTCAATAAATTATAATAATGATAAGAAGCGTAAACTTAGGATTTGTTTATTTCTTGCCAGGATTTATAAAATTTAATTGCATATTAGTAACTAGTGGATAAGCGTAACTACTAACTTTTTTAACGGTTCTTCCCGTTAGAATCAATTTTCCCAACCAGTGGCATCTTTTTTCAATTTGAAAAAAGATGCCTGAAGACGCCTGTGAAGAATATTGCGGATTGTCCAAATCTAATAAAAATGATGCTTATTGAAAAACTTTATATGTATAATAGAGTGTAAAAATATAATTTGCAATGTTTGGAAATAATAAACCAAAGTGATAAATGAATAATTGAAAATGTAAGTAGTCAACCTTCATAAATATTAAAAGAAATATGTCACAAAAAATATTGGCCAGTATATCTTTATTTATAAGGCAACACTTTTGTTCTTATTTTTATATAGACTTCTATTCTTGATTTTCAATTACGTCAGATGGCAAAAAATTGAGATTGTTTATCTTTAATAATCCTGCTATCAGAAAAGCCTAAATTTACAATATTATAACGATATACGAGTACACACACTTTAATAACGATATGGATAGATTTATAAATAACCTCTGGAAATTGTATTTTTTAAAAAATACTTTAAATCTATTTATGAGGCGTCTGAGTATTAAAAGCATCAGTGGCAAGATCAGGTCAGACGAAGAACATTTGTAAGCAATAGGTATGGCTTAGTGAATGTTTTGTGATACGCGTTCAAGATCATTGCCAGTCTATGATAATCATGATTGATTATTATTATTCAAGATATATCAGATAATATTTTCAAAATTCGAATAATGGAATTCTCTTTTTGAATCAACAAAGCAAAGAGCTGAGATGGCCCAGTAGTTAAGGTGTTCATCTTAAGCGATAATTGCGGGTTCAAATCTAGGCAAGAACTACTGAATTTTCATGTGCCTAATTTGTATTTATAATTCATCTCGAGCTCGGCGGTGAAGGAAAAGATCGTGAAGAAACTTGCGTGTGTTTAATTTCAACGAAACTCTGCCTCATGCGAATCCACTTACCCACATTGGGGCAGCGTGGTGTAATATGCTACCCAACAGTGGGAAATTTACAGGCTGTTGTTTTTGTAGTAAAATCAGAACTATATCGATATATTTTTTTTCGTTTTATAAAATAGGTATGAGGATGGGTCACTGGGCCTCCTAGTGGTAAGTGAGCACCACTACCCAAAACATTGATGCTGTAAGTAATAGCAACCATTTCTTACATCGCTAACGCGGCAATCTTTTAAGCTAAGAAGCTACATCCCTTGCGCTTAGATTCACTAGCTTAGTTTATTTCAAATCGGATGTAACAGTACTGAGTATTACTCTTTGGTGTCAGAATATGTGATAAGTGAGTCGTACCTACCCAAAAGGGTTTACACAAAGCCCTTCTATCGAGCACATAGACATTTCAACACTTTGTATGTTACGTCAAAAAAAAAACAATTAAGCACGTGACAATTATCTGGCACTTGTCCCAATTTAACATTCAATTGAGCTTCACGTGTTACCACTCACCTTTCAATTATAGTGATTTCAAAGCAGTATTAAATATTCCAATTAGTGTTCAGGTTTCAACCGCGAATAGTTTTGATACTTGTGTTTGAAAACTTTATGTATATAAATACATTTATTACGATTACGTTATATTTCTCAATATATATTACAAATTAATCTAGTCAGAATATAAACTTTGAAAAAGATATAAATGTCGGTAATTGCTTTTAAAATGGAATTAAATTATAAGCTATATTATCAATTGGTATGGATGCTGAATTTTTTCGACTGAAAAACCCAATAACACTTTTACCCGCCTGGGATATATCTATGCTGGGTTTGAATCCAGAACCTCGATATATGTGGACTTATATTAAGCAATTCAAATCAAATCAATTTTATTCAAGTAAACTTCACAAGGAAGCGTTTTTGAATCGTCGATATTTAAATACTACCACCGTTTTGGAAAGGAGCCTCCAGCGATAAGAAAATAGCATAGTTCTTCGACCAAAAAGGCACTATGGCAGTAGTACACTGACTGGTGTTGTGATACTACATCTATAAAAAATCTCAAAATATAAAAAGTATTTCCCTTGACCGAATATGTTAAAATCTTGGGTAGCTGAAACTCCATTCAAATTTAGGAGTAGTTTTGAAATTAAAATTTAATTATTGTATACTAGCTAAATCCGCGGCTTTACTTACACGAAATTTATAAAACTCGACACACCTTCAAATCCCATTTGATAACCACGGGGGTTAAATTGAAAGTAGTAGTATTGAGTAAAGTTAAAATATTGAGTAAGTGTATATGTATATACTTACTACTACAATTTAACTCAACAGAGTATACTCTGATCCCAATGTAAGTAGCTAAAGCACTTCTGTTGTGGAAAATCAGAAGTAATGACGGTACCACAAACACCCAGACCCAAGACAACATAGAAAACTAATGAACATTTTCTACATCGACTCGGCCGGGAATCGAACTCTGGATCTCGGAGTGGTGTACTCATGAAAACCAGTGTACACTCCACTCGATCACGAAGGTCGGGTTGTACTCGTCTTCACTACAAATTAACCACTTAGCAGTAACTATGTATAGACTACAGTTACCTCATACTATAATGTCATAATTAAAAATGCTCAAGCAATATTTAAATTAACTAAAATTAAATTATAATAATTTTCATATTCATTACTTTAGCTGAGATGGCCCAGTGGTTAGAACGCATCTTGCATGCATCTTAACCGATAACTGTGGGTTTAAGCCCAGGCAAGCACCACTATATATATGTGCTTAATTTGTGTTTATAATTCATTTCGTGCTCGTCGGTGACGGAAAACATCGTGAGGAAACCTGCATGTGTCTAATTTCATCGAAATTCTGTCACATGTGCATTCCACCAACCTGCATTGGAACAGCGTGGTGCAATATGTTCCAAACCCTCTGCTTAATGGAAGAGGAGGCCTTATCCCAGCAGTGGGAATTTTACAGGCTGTTGCTTTACTTTACTTAATTACTTTGGAAGTAATTTATACCACTTTATTGAGTAAACTTCCATAACATTTGTACTCCACTTTTCACCCTCATAAGAGATAATTTCTTTCATAGAATTAGACATTAAATATCAACCCATGTTCTTGGGATCTATATTTTCATTTTATTCATTATAGCATTTCATTAACTTATAATTATGAACACACTGATTGTATAATAATCTCATGAATACAAGCGTTTTATTCTTTGAATTTATCAACGAAGGCAAGAACGCTTGCTGGGAACATGTTGTGAAGCCGTATACATTGCCCTACAAAATAATTGATTCCATTATTTTCAAACATCGACAAACATATTATAAATAAAATTTAATATAATGAATACCGATAAACTATTATTTAAACTATAAAGATTCGAATAACTTGTTTAAACAACGATCCTATGTAAACAAATTAAAAACTAAACTTCGTGTCATTTTACAAATCTACGAGTTTAATCAATAACAGGCTCACGGAGGCTTTGACACCAAGATACGTTGACATTGTAAATAAAGTTGACCTCACGAAAGGTCAAATCTGTCTTCAAGGTTTGAGGGCTACACTTAATTGAAATAGGCCTGATCAACCGACATTGACCTCTACGGAGTGAACTATCAAGACATGTACCGAATTTAATCGGAGCGTAGTCCTATAAAAATAAATCTCCTAAATCCTTTATTAATTTTATTCGATTTCTCTATTTAATTTGTGAATTCAAGTTTGCTGAAGTTTTTTCATGAAAAAATAAATATTAAATGTTTTATTACAAATATTCTATTTATTTTGCTTGGTGGCTCTTCCATCGTATATTTTACAGTCAAGCGGCTTAACTTAGTTATGTTGTGTTCCGGTTTGAATTCTGAGTGACCTACATGTATTACGGACATAAAATCTTAGTTGCCAAGGCCGGTATTATATAAAACAAAGTGTTGTTACACACTACTTATAACAAAAGAACAGATGAACGGATTTGCTTAGAACCAGAAGACGGACATAGAATACTTTTTATCCCGTTACCGCGTGTCCGTGAAGTGAGTATAAAACGTGGTGAAATAAAAACGCATCTGACATGGAATTATAAAATCACAGTTAGACATTCTGTAGTATATTTTGCACTCGTGAGAAGCCGGGTCGGGTTTATAGTATACTATAAAAAAGAGCGATCGCTTTCAGGTTACTTACCCACTTGGGTAGAACTAATAGTTTAGTAATGGTTATTAATCAAATTCCAGTCCTTCTGTGTACAAACACAAAGCCTCTTGTAACTTACGTACCTTATTTCTATTTTTTTTATTCTATTATGATTAAAAATATTCTATTGCTGGTCTAAGACCTCTGCCTTTGGTGGAGGTTTGGTGTCATTTCATCATACACTAATGGAACAAATTACATCCGACTCATGGTGTTTCCTAACGATATTTTCCTTTAGCGTGATAAGGATATGAAACAAAAATAAAGCACATGAAAGTTGAAATTAATAATTTTATAATATCATCGAAATAAAAAATTCAACTCCCTAGGTTAAGCGATCTTTCGGAATGCAAGTCAAGACCTAATTTTTAAAAATGGTGATCGTTGCACTGGGAGTCCCGGCCGACGTGAAACAAAAATAATATTTGTTCAAAGAATTTATTATTTCAGTAAATTCGTAAATTAATTTGTAGAAATATAAAATTCAGAAATCGAGTTTTATTAATAAAATAAATTAAAGTTCTTTTTTATTATTGTAATATATACTAGAATACGAACAAAGTACATAAAGTGCAGAGAGTCCTTTGTATCTTTTTCTTATAATTCACAAACATTTATTTTATAGTAAAATTTTGTTGCAGACGGTACTCGGCGCGTTGCCTCTTGCTGTGGCGGCTATAAATCGTGAACCAACGTTGCTACCTGGTTTGAAACTAAGATTTGTAACAGCTGACATCGGTCGACCGAGGCCTTTGTTACCAATGGACAAGGATAGCCTTTCTTTAAGGTAAGATTCGTCATCGTCTACTACTAGAATTCAGATGCGGGTTAATGGTCCCGCATCTAATAATAAATTCAAATTAGAAATGTTAAATTTGATAGATTTTCAATGACAATATTCAAATTTGGAATGTTCAATTTAAATATATAAAAATAAATACACAAATACATAAAAATAGGTAGACATTCGTTGTTCTTTCACAAAAACATATATATGAGTACGAATTTCCTGTGCGAAATTGTTTTGTGTAGATAGTTTTCGCGGAGAAAATTGTTTCAGACAGATGGACATCCATCCATTGACAGGATCAAATACGAGACAGATTCTATTAGGGTTTTGTATTTTCAACTAGAATTATAAAATTTTGAATTCAAAGTAAAATTTCGTAGCGCATTGAAAAAATATCCGAACGCGTAAATTATTATGTATATTTATTTAAAGCAATATTTTTGGTGTAAAGACTACGGATCCACGGATAAATTATTTGGAACAGTTGAGAATAATATGACTGGAATTGAAAGTTTTCGTACAAAAGAAATGACACTATAAATTTCCCTCAAATAATACATTTATTTAGTTTTATATTCCATACATAACTTTAAGATACAAAACCAAGACAAAAAAAAAACAAGAAAAATGATCCAATTAATAGGTTTACCAAAACGAAGTTTTGAAGAATATTAACGGTTTAGACATTCTCCTATAGTACTTTCAAAAATATATGGTAAGTAGTGAACACCACAGACATTGGCGCTATTAGAAATATTTATCTTGTCTTTTCATACCAATCTGCCACCAAGCTTCAGCTATTCTTCCACAAAACAACAATACTTATTACCGTTATGTTCTAATTCGAAGGTTAGTGAGCTAGTGCCAGCCAGTGTGTGGTACATTTGCTCGATCGCCTATCATGTAAAAATGTATCACATAGTGACTATAGATACGTTATTTAATCGAATATTTTAATTTTAATTTAATTGTGTTATGTTATCATTTATAAACATACCTTTTGATATAATTTATTTGCCAAACAATTATTAATAATAATTATAAAAGCCCACTAAGAATTTAATTTTAATTTCATTATGCTTTACACATTCCGATGTTATCATTCATAAATAAGTTGGGTATTATTTTTGCAGTAATTATTATTAATAAAACTCCATATGCACTTGATTTTATAATCTGAATTTAAGATATTTATACAGATAATTAAAACAATAGGCTCATAAAATATTAATTAAAAAATACATGTATAAAATTTATATTTATTTCGTATCGTTGAAATAATCAACTTCTTTACTTTTAAAGAAAGAAAGAAAGTATTCTTTCTTTCTTTTAGAACACTTTTTATATATGTTTTTGTAAATAAGTACTAAATAATAATCATATGAAAGTTATAAAATGAAAACCAAAGCGAAGGAGACTTGAATAGTAGAAACCACAGTACAGAAAAAGCAATAGGGAGATTCAATAAACTTTTATATCATACTCTATGACATAGTTTGTATGATTCAACCATGCTTTGTTCAACTATATGAGACTCTTGTTATTGTAATCTGTTTTCAAGGTCAATGTGCTTATGAACGATTTTAAAAACTTTTAATTTTACCGTTATTTGAAATATATTATTTATATCATTTCGTCGTTCAGCTATCAAGACACTTTTTCTCAGCATCAGGTAGTAGTAATGTCAAATACAGAGTTAATTAAAACCGTTATGACAGCGTATTTTTTCACTCGCAAGTATACAGTCATAAAATTTGTTAGCAATTTCATGTATCAAAACTAAAATGAGAAATAAGAATCGGAAAATCTGAAGCTGTACCACAACAAAAATTAATACTCGATACCAAGTTTGAATGGAACCCATAGTGAACAAATCTATATCGTACTTTTTGTAAAATATTGTAATATTTTGAAATATTCAAAGTCAAGAACTAAGATGGCCCAATGTTTAGAGCGGGTTCAAACCCAGGTGAGTTTCGTATGCTTAAATTGTGTTATAATTCATATCGAGCTTGGCGGAGAAGGACAACATTGTGAGGAAACCTGCAAGTATCTAATATCAACGAGATTCTGCCACATGTAAGTCCATCAAACTGTATTGGAGCAGCGTGGTGGATTAAAGCTTCTAACCTTCTCCTCAAAGAGAGAGAAAGCCCTACCCCAGCGTTGGGAATTTTACAGGCTGTTACTATTATATTATGTACTAATTGTCGCCCGCGGCTTCGCTTGCGTTTTAGGATGTTCGTTGTCATGTCTCAGGCAAAAAAATTGCCTATGTACTCTTTGGAGTTCAAGTTTGTTTTATACCAAATTTTATAAATTTAAGTTCAGTCGTTAGGTTGTCAAAGAGCGACCGAGTTACTTTCACATTCATAATATAAATATAGTTTAAAAATCAAAGCTATCAAAGTTTATCCGTTGCTTCAATACTTACCAAGAAAACTGCTATGTATTATGCAAATGTATGCTATGCTGATTGACTGAGCTCAATAAAAACAGCTCAATAAGCTTGAGCGTCTGGCGAATGAATATTACCGTGAAACTGAAAACGAACCGGATGGCAGTTATATTCGATTCGGATCATATTTTCGATTCGCTTGTTTGCCTTCCATTATATTTACGAATTTCGTTCAAAAATCAATTCATTCATTCGTTCGTTAATCAGTTGACCATTAAAACATTTATAGTTTATATCTTCTTTAGTAAACTTTGTGAGAGAAAAGAAAAGATGGCTAATTAGTTATAAAAACAACCAATTATATAAAGCAACTATTTATAAATAATAGTATACTGTATTAACATAAGAATTAATAAAAAACATTAAATGCTTAAATATATACAAATATGAACTAAAACTAGTTACTGTATAAATCTTGACCGCGTGGAATGATGGCAAGAATGCTAGCAGCATTTCCCTGTTAAATCGCAATTCCGATCCTCTGGGCAAAAAACGAACCAGCCCTCCTGTCACCAGTAGAGGCAATGAGGCGAGGTGTTATACTTTTGATGATGCTTTTTGCACCAGTGCTATTTGTTAGTCACATATGAAAACATTTACAATTTAAATTTCTGTTAATAAAATAACATGACTAAAGTTATGAAGTTGTCTATTTTTGGTTTAACGAGCAACTTTATCGTACAGTTTTATTGTCGCATTGAGCGTGCGTTTTAAAATTCACTTTCATTATTTTTTAAAACGCCACAAGAAGTATAACTTTAAAAGAAAAATATAAACTTTTATTGTACTGAGTATATGTTCAGAATTATATAATAATAACTATGCAGAAAACTAACCTTATGGTTAACTTACACGCTACGTTAAATGTTTTACTTATTAAAAAACTACAATTAAGTTTATAAATAAAACGAACCATAACACTGACCACATGACAACTCTACATACAAGCACCAACTTATCATATATTTTACCGCCAAAGATAATTACGTTCATACCGGTGTGTTCCGGTTGTAAGGTGTTAGTAACTACAGGTACAAAAGACACCTCTATTTTCCAACTTTGGCGTATTGTTGATATAAGATATGATTAATCTTGAAGTACCAACGTATAGACAGCAATGGCTGCTTACCAGGACCATTTGCTAAACCTCCTATCTATATGACGTAAGAAAATAATGTTTACTTGGTGGTAGGGCTTTGTGCAAGCCCGTCTGGGTAGGTACCACCCACTTATCATTTATTCTTCCGCCAAATAACAGTACTCAGTATTGTTATGTTCCGGTTTGAAGGGTGACTGAGCCAGTGTAACTACAGGCACAAGGAACATAGCATCTTAGTTCCCAAGGATGGTGGCGCATTGACGATGTAAGGAATAGTTAATATTTCTTACAGCTTCATTGTCTATGGGTGATGGTGACCACTTACCATCAGGTGGCCCATATGCTCGTCCTCCAACATATACCATAAAAAAATCTATGTAATACGTTCAGTGTGGTAATTCATTTTTTTTAGTAATAGTGTAGTTAAAGTGTTTGATCAATGTGAAGTGTCAAAGATATCAAAGATGAATATGTATGAAGAGATCATATATCAACATTTATATTATTTTTATTATTTTAATTAAAAAAAGAAACCTACACGTAAATATACTGGTTTAATAAACTACGTTTAAAACGAAATGCCACAATATATATAAAAAGAGCAATTTCATTCCGTAGTATATTTTATTTCCATGCTACAAAAAATAAACTTTAAATGTTGTGGTTTTAAAACTGCTACATAAAATGTCATTAAGAAAATGAATTACACAGCAAATCGCTGAATTAATTAACATAAAAATTGGAATTTATTACGCTTGTAATGAACAGATTTGGAGCGTTGGATCACGCTTTTGCAATGAAGGTCAGTATGTGCAAATATATATATATATAGGTTACCTTGGGATGTTTTCGTCATTGTGGGTCACGAATCTATACATATAAGTAAATTGGAGTGTCTGTTTGTAATATTAAAATGGCGCTTTTTTACTTAGTGCGTATGTATATAATATAAATACGGTATATAGCAAAATAACATTTTTTACAATTTCTGTCTGACTGTCTGTCTGTCTGTTCGTTCCGGCTAATCTCTTGAACGGCTGGACCGGTTTTGACGGGAGTTTCACTGGCAGATAAATGATATAATAAGGAGTAACTTAAGCTACAATAATATTTTTTGTTAAATTCATACGCATACAAGCTCGCGGGCACTGCTAGTTAATTATAAAATCGAATATCAATGGTGCTTGTCGGGTTTGAGCCCACTTAGGTTAATCAATGAATTATTTTGGCTTGTGTTCATAAAATGAAATCATACCACTGCCATATTCAATAAAATCAAAACCAAAAATTTTTATTCAAGTAGGCTCATAAAAGTACTTTTGAATCGACATGTTACTATGTTGAATTTAATTTAAAGCTACCACCGGCAGTGGCGTAAATAGGGCGGTGCCACCGGTGCCCAGGCACATGGCGTAGACTCTTGGGGGCGCAAGAATAGACAGACTGGGTAGAAGTATTGTTTTTTCGTTTTGCTCTTGTTAAGGATTCTGCTGAGCCCCTAGTACTCGATTCCAATACAAATGCTAGTATCATTAAAAACATACATCATCAGCGCTCATTTTTTTGGCAGCGCACGATCGTATTTGTGTTCAGTGTTTATCGTTAATGGGCAACGCATTTGCAGTAGTGAACCTGCGTTTAAGTTTTAGTGAGACAGTAAAATAGGAAATGGGTCTGCTTAAATAGGGCGCTTATAGAAGCTCGAACAGGGCGCAGAAAACAGGCTTTTTACGGCACTGACCACCGGTACAATAACCAGCAGTACTTACTCTTTTATTATATTCAAAATACAAAGTTATGTTATTCAAATACAATTATATATGTACATAATCTTGTCAATAAGTACGCTTTTTTATCATCTTATAATCTTGCGTTAATAATATGATTTTTTATTAATCTATTTTTTATAACAATTCAATAATATATATTTTAACTTATAAAGTAAAATAGATCTATAAATCTGTTAATCTATTAATTTATTTGAAATAATCGTGTAAATATATATACTTAGAGCTATATAAATAATATTTGATTTGATTTTCCATAACACAAAAGTTTAGCTACTTACATTGGGATCAGAGTAATGTTTGTGATGTTTTCTCATATTTATTTATTTATATTTAGAACATGAGAGTTAATATAGTTTCGTAAAATGATGATCCAAAAGTGCTTATAACCTTCTTAAATAAACCATTACTTGATTTTATCTTATAATAAAATGAAACCGCAATTTAAACGTTTTCTGTACCCATCGTGAATATCAATTTGAGTTTGAAAAATATTTCACGCTTTGAATGCGATCTATTGATTTTATTTTTCTCAGACTGCGAATTAACTACTTATATCATCAAATATTTGTTTTTGACATTTAATTAGTTGTATTATCAAAGAGTTTTCCAAAATTAAAAGTAAAGATCATTCATTCGGAGCGTCTAGAGTAAATCTTAAAGTCAAAAATTATACCGTGCATTGTCTCGGGATTCGGTATTATATTTATTAAAGAAAAATGTTGTCCAATTTTTAGTATAATATGCCAAATTTTTGTACAACATGTTTTAATAGTAAATATCTAATTGGTTTTTATAGTAAAGAATTAATTTCTTACTGCAGTTCTAGAATCCACAGCACACAATAAAACCATTACATGTTTTTGAGATGTTTTACCGAATGTACTTTTTTAAATTAAAAAAAATCGACGAGTAAAAGACCTTAATTATATCATAGGATATACCACTACTATTTGTGGATGTTACCAAAATGTGTAACATATTATTATATCCATGTAAAGTGACAGCTGTCAGTCAGTCCAAAATCCAATGAAACACTAATTAAAATCAAATTAAGCTGGATTTAATCTGACCAGACATTGGTCGGTAGTCGATCTAGCAATAGGCGACCAATGGGCGTTCAGATTACATCCCAATCACTTAATTTTACTTTAATCAGAGTTGCAGAAATTGAGATTAAATAATATAAATATTATGTTATTGTATCTCTACATATAATTATATTGGAGTGTCTGTTTGTAACATTAAAATAACCGATTTTACTCTACTTTTACCAAATGAATATAAATGGGTATGATACGTACCTATACCAAAAAACTTTTTTTTTTTCAATTTTTGTCTGTCTGATTGTATATTCCGGCTAATCTCCGGAATGGTTTGACTTAATTTAACGGAACTTTCATTAGCAGAAAGCTGATGTAATAAGGACTAACTTAGGCTACAACAACAACATTTGTTAAATTCAAACGCGCAAGAAGTCGCAGGCAGAGCTTGATAGATTTATGTAGAAAAAAGCAAACAAAATGTAACGATGTCAAAGGATTTTATTATCGTACTGACTTATTCTAGACCATTCTAGTTTACAAGTAAACTCGTTTGACACACAAACGAAAAAGGAACAAAAATCTATATAGCCAGTAAAACATTATTAAAGACCTATTTATTCATAAGTCATTTTGTAAGACCTTATGACATCGTTTATATTAGACAGATCTAATAGAGCTTGTATAACATATTATTGAATATTATATGTAATACAAGTTTACGTTCGCTTCCGGTTTCAAACCAGCAATCTTCAGTCAAATTTAAAAATGTTATCGGTTGCTCTACGGGTGTCACGTTTTATTTGAGCTTTTACGAATGAATTTTCAGATTTATGTATTTCAATAGAATTCTCAGCTATCTGTCATGATACGGATTATTGTTTCCCGGAAAATGATCAATGAACTGATTTAACAACAACGAATTTACGTGAAATCGCGTTATAAATCCAATCGAATATGTTTTGAATTCTGACGCTGAAAATGTCTATTACAGAGTTATGACGCAAATGCGTGACCTTGGCGTGGTGGCGTTCTTCGGACCTGATGGCACGTGTCACACGGAGGCTAAACTTGCTGCTGCTTGGAATCTGCCTCTCATTTCGCATGTAAGTACTCACTTATTCCTATTAAATATTTCATTTTTAACCTTATTGTTTACGTCAGAAGGGTTTCATTGGAAAACTAAAATGACATGTTATTTTATTTATAAATGTTCTTCCATAAAGTTGGTCCCAATTATTGATATGGAATGAAATAAAAATACAATATAAATATTCTTTGTATGAAATGTATTCAAAAATAATAGAGAAATTGTAGGCAAGAGTTATCGCTAAGACAGAAAACTCTTCCAGGTTCTTTACGAAACACAGACGTCAAATACAACTTTTTAAACTCTCTACTAATCTGTTATCACAGTGATGATACCAAATCAAATCAAATCAAAAAAAAATATATATCATAACTAGCAGCATAATACTTCATAAACAACCTTTAAGCAGCCTATAATTTCCCACTGCTGGGCTAAAGGCCTCCTCTGCCTTTGAGGAGAAGGTTTGGTACATATCCACCACGCTGTTCCCGCTGGAATACACATGTGGCAAAATTTCTATGAAATTTTTCACGTGCAGGTTTCCTCACGATGTTTTCCTTCAACGCTGAGCACGAGATGAATTATAAAGACAAATTAAGCACATGAAACAGCGGTGCTTGCCTGGGTTTGAACCCGCAATCATCGGTTAAGATGCACGCGTTCTAACCCCTTGGCCATCTCGACTCATATACTTCATAAAACTAATTTATTTACTGCAACATTTATCAATCTGCAACAAATATTTGATAACAACAGTTTCATGCTCTTTCTATTATTGTTGTAATGGACTTTACTTCACTTCCACTTCACTTCCAATCAGGCACTTCATAATGCATCCGTAGAAGCTACAAGACCATCAATCGATTATAATTATAACGATAATTTGAACGGTTCATTTAGTAGTAAGCCGCATATTATGGTTAGGCGCTCCACGTAACACGGAATGTATCTCTACGTATCTAAACGAGCTGACCACCAAAACCATAATGCCGGTAAATTGATTCAATCTCTCTTATTAGTAACCAGAGAAGTGAAATGCGACAACGTGCTACTCTAAAATGATATACAACACAACACAACAATAATTCAGGAAATAAATATAAGTCCATGGAAAATAAATCATATATATTAGTTGGTCTACGTAATAACTCTATTGTGGTAGAGCACAGTGCGTTTCGTAATGAAAAGGGGGTTATCTTTTTTGTTGTTTGCAAACAATACAATACATGTTAGTATTTTTGTATTAAATAATGCAAGTAGCAGAAGAAAGATGACAATTTCGATACTATTATTTCTTGTAGATTACACAATATTGGTTGTATTTTATTCATATATGTTTTTGATTAAAGATTATTTTTAGTTTAGAAAGGCAGACGAAAAAATAATTGGTTTCCCGAGCTTTTTATATACACGATACAGAATTTAAGCTACCTTCTAACAAAATTACCTTATTTTCTCATTCACTTATCCGTCGTAGTATGATACCGCCAAATAGCAATACCTTGTTGTTGTAATTTCAGGGACAGAAGGGACTTAATCTTAGTTTCGAAAATTGGCAGTGCATTGGCAATATTAGGAATGGTTAATATTTTTAATGCCAATATGCCAAGGCCAATCAACTTTACTTTCTTTTTTTATCAAAGTATATCTCAATAAATTATATTTTAAACTATGGTATCTATTTTTAATATACTTTCGTATAAAATTAGCCATTGCATACCTCCCACACACATGTATTAAAAATACATTTAAGGAGAAACTAGAATATTGTGAAAGATTTAATCAGAATCGCTGAAGTTGTGAAGCGTTTCGAACATAACAAATGCATTAGGGCAATTAGTCTACATAAAATTATAGTTATAGGTGAATTTATAGTCTAAACATTTGATAACTTAAACAATTTCCAAATGGCCTAACACAAGAGTTTTCAAAAATAAATTTAGTTTCAACGCTTGGACTTTAGACCGTTTGGAAAAAAAATACTTTTCAGTAACCGCTGTTATAGTACGTTTTTCTTTAAATATAAAAGTAAATAATTTACGTTTCTTTTTTCCATTATAAATTTGTAAAATATTTTTAAAGCCTGCTTTTAAGAAGTCGATGTTTTTTTTTTCTTTTTTAAATAAAATAAACCTACTTTCACTTAAACATATTTTATATGAACAGTACTTTGTAAAAATATAAAGTGTGACTTTATTTATATATGAAAACGCAAAGGGAATGGTAATATAACTTTATTACAAAATGCTCTTTCAAATAACGTTGTAGCGTCAAGATTAATAAAAAAATATCATTCGTTACGTGACTTCGGACTTAAATATTTAAGTTCGGATACTCATGAGATAACATTTTCATAAAGTAGAGAATAAAAAGAATTTAATTATTGCCCTCGAATGTTAGGAATATTACACTGAAGGGAAAGCACAAAATAAACGACATCTTCTCGCTAGGATCGCGGTAGCTGTTAATTTAAATTGATTCCCAAACGCTTTATTGTGAAGTTCACTTGAATCAAATACATTTGATTTGATAGATATAAACAAAAAAATATATTTAAAAACAAGATTTAATTTGATTCTTGTCATCAAATTGTATGAGTTTATATATTAATCTAAGAAAAAAATACGTTAAGTCGTAGCTAATTTGTTTGTATTCAACTGGGTTAAATTTCTGGTTTAAAATATAAAAAAACTGTATATATTTAGGAAACTAACAAACCTTAATTATTGAATCACGATTTAAAGATGTATTTAAAAATCATTTCAGTATATTTAATGGTCCAGATGAGACGAAGTTTGTCGTATTAAATGAAAATGTTCTAAATTTTTTGATAATCTTCCAGAATTTATAGATGATAAAAAAGCGTGGAGTTAATAACTGTTGACTTCTAAGCAGGGTATATTAATTGAAATAATTGAATTAACTAACATGACTTTGTATTTTTTAAATGTTGAAAAGGAGTAACTACTGAGTTTCTTGCCGGTTCTTCTCGGTAGAATCTACTTTCCGAACTGGTGCTTCACTTAATTATAAAATGACGATACAAAAGTGCTTGCCTACTTGAATAAAGTTTATTTTGATTTTTGGATCTTAAAGAATTAAATTCTAAAAAAAAATTGGTTTTTCATTGTTATTTTGAGAAAAAAATTGAAATTTTACTATCGATGGTAGGGCAATCCCCTCTGACTAGACTGCCTAGGATTGTATATTATCTTGTGAAGCAGCAATACTTTAATGAAAAATTGTTGTATTCTCACCTAGTTTGAATGACGAATGAGTCGACATATAGGCATAAGGGACATAACATATTAGCACCCAAGGTTAGTTAAGCATTAGCAATGAGCGGTGGTGACTATTTACCATACGGTCCCTTTGCTCATTCGCCAACTAGAGCTTCAGTAGTGTTTTTTTAAAACTAATAATGAAAAGACATTCTTTAATTTTTTTTATTTATTAAAATTGTTTTTTAACAAAAGTCAGAATGGGTAAGAAAGCAATTCGACTATTAACTAATAGATATACATTGACATATATAGATTGACGCCATCGTTAATAACTATTACTATTTGTTCTTTATGATTCCATCTGTATTTTTACGTAGTTTATATTCCAAGGACATTTAATTATATATTACAATTTTTATGACTCAATTTATTCATTTTATTGCGATTGGTTCAGTAATTTAGTCTTGGTGAGATAACGAACAGACAATTCCCTTCGCATTTATTATTACTGTTTCCAAGGAGTATAACTATTGACTGTTTCTAAGGCTTGTGTCTATGAACAAACTATTATTTTTTATTTTTTTTCATCAACGTTAAAAAATATACAGGGTTACAGGTTAAGTCGACCGAAATCCTTTAAGAGAGGATAGATTCCATCATTCCTAACCGATTTGACTATGGAACCCCATATCCTAAACCTAACCCTTCTCAAGTTATTGGCATTTGAATTTATTTTATAAAAATGACAGATTTTTTGACGACTGCCCCTTTATTTTTGTTTTGTGTCCCAATTTTGTATTCTTTTTGCTATTTTTGAGTAGAAGATTAGTTGCTTTATTATTTTAAGCTACAAAACTGCCAGTAACTATACCAAATGAGTCGTAGTAGACAGTCAATTGTTAAAAAAAATAATTACATTTAAAAAATATATTTTTTATTTCTAAGATATCTTTAGAAAAGTCTATGACAGATGTACTGCAGATATGCTAAAAAATATCTACGGCTCTTCAGCTTTCCGATAAGGTATAATAACATAGGGTATTATTAGAATCCTTGGAAAAAATCTTTAAACAAAGACGCCCGAGTAACAAACGTTAAGCCGCTCGCAGCGCCTGTTGTCCTGCAATGAGTGCGAGCGGGACATTTTTCAATGTAAATAGGTACGAGAGGCATAGGTAAAAACTATTTTGTTGTTATTGTGTGTGCTTTTTGGTAATTCCTTAATTCCTTATTCAGTCTGCTTACGCGATTCGTCCGTGGTAGATGCGATACATAGTGCTCTTGGTTTTTTACTCGATTTGGCTTGTTTTCTGGACTGTTTCTCCCTATTCTTGACTGTGCTTGTTAACTGGACCTTGATTTGTATTTCTGATTTGGAACTGTTGAAAATGACGACCTTTAGAAATGAAGAATATGCTGATATTCTGATTTGTTATGGGTACTGCAACTGTGTATCTTCACGAGCACGTGAAGAATACATAGTACGTTATCCTGGCCGCCGTATACCGGATATTAGTGTCTTTGACGGAGTTTATCGGCAAATTAGAGAGACTGGCTCTGTTTCAAGATGACGAAGAGACGTAGGCAGACCACGAATTCATGACGACGACGAAGAGCAAGATAATGAGATAATTCGACGATTTCGACAGGATCCCACTACGTCAACTAATGTTGTTGCTCGAGGACTTGGACTCTCACAGTGGAAAATGTGGTTTACAGTGCATACTGCTTGTCTCTACCCCTACCACTTCACGCCAGTACATATCATCGAAGAAGGAGATCCTGCGAGGAGACTAGCCTTCTGTAGATTTATGCTCAACGCAGATTTAGAAGATCCGTTGTTATTTAGAAGAATCTTGTGGACTGATGAGTCAAAATTCGACCAAGACGGGATAACTAATTATCATAACACACAAGTTAACAAACGTCACGAATAGGAAGAAACAGTCCAGAAAACAAGCCAAATCGAGTAAAAAACCAAGAGCACTATGTATCGCATCTACCACGGACGAATCGCGTAAGCAGACTGAATAAGGAATTAAGGAATTACCAAAAAGCACACACAATAACAACAAAATAGTTTTTACTTATGCCTCTCGTTTCATTTTCATTGAAAAATGTCCCGCTCGCACTCATTGCAGGACAACAGGCGCTGCGAGCGGCTTAACGTTTGTTACTCGGGCGTCTTTGTTTAAAGATTTTTTCCAAGGATTCTAATAATACCCTATGTTATTATACCTTATCGGAAAGCTGAAGAGCCGTAGATATTTTTTAGCATATCTGCAGTACATCTGTCATAGACTTTTTTAAAGATATCTTAGAAATAAAAAATATATTTTTTAAATGTAATTATTTTTTTTAACAATTGACTGTCTACTACGACTCATTTGGTATAGCTACTGGCAGTTTTGTAGCTTAAAATAATAAAGCAACTAATCTTCTACTCAAAAATAGCAAAAAGAATACAAAATTGGGACACAAAACAAAAATAAAGGAGCAGTCGTCAAAAAATCTGTCATTTTTATAAAATAAATTCAAATGCCAATAACTTGAGAAGGGTTAGGTTTAGGATATGGGGTTCCATAGTCAAATCGGTTAGGAATGATGGAATCTATCCTCTCTTAAAGGATTTCGGTCGACTTAACCTGTAACCCTGTATATTGGCAATAAATATCTATAAGAATTATTTTATAAGATGTACAACAGAAAAATGTAAATAATTTTAAAGTAATGCGAATCAACTCAAGTTCATTGAATAGTACCGTCCTTACTTGGTGAACTGATGACGGTAGGCTTAAAAACAAAATAGAGCATTGCAGACAATAATACGCAGTTTTATTTTATATGGAATCGCTCGCGGAACGTTAGTTTTTTATAATTTAAGAAATATGATAATATTTATATTAAAATAATAATACATATACAAAGTACATAAAATATTAATAGCGTCCATAAGGGAGAAGATAAGCGATGGCTGGGAGACATCGCTAGCGTTTGTGGTGCGACTGGATCTTACACCCAAGGTGCGTCAGTAAATTTGATCTCAAAGAAATGATGACTTCATTTTTAGAATATTTTTGATGAATTATAATTTTACAAGAAGAATTGAGATGGCCCAGTGGTTAGAACGCGTGCCTCTTAACCAATGTTTGGGGGTTCAAAACCAGGCGAACAATGCTGAATTTTCATGTGCTTCATTTGTGTTTATAATTTATCTCGTGCTCGGAGGTAAAGGAAAACATGGTGAGGATACTTGCATGTGTCTAATGTCATAGACATTCTGCCACATGTATTTCACCAACCCGCATTGAAACAGCGTGGTGGAATATGTTCCAAACTTTCTCCTCATAAAAATTTTAACAAAAAGAAAAACCGACTTCAAACAAAACACTATTTTAAAACAAATGAATATGCACGAAAAAGTAATAAAAATAATTGCGTATTCAACATATTTTTTAGAGTCTTCCTAAGTTAAATGAAATGAAAAATATTAGACTACTTAAAAGTCGATTAACGATTATATCATGTAGTTATAGTTATTGGTATATTTGGAGCCGGTGTCAGCCACGGTGCCCTTGCCCCAACAATCAAAAGAAAGAAGCGATACGAGCCCCTTGATTGATCCAGTATATTATTGTATAAAAGGTAATTTGTAAAAAACATATTTGTTAAAGTATTCTCGTATTGTTTTTTGATAGATATACTGTAGGGTTTTATTGGCTGACCCCGACTCCAAATATAACAATAATTATAATTACATGATATAATCGTTAATCGACTTTTAAGTAGTCTAATATTTTTCATTTCATTTTACTTAGGAAGACTCTAAAAAATATGTTGAATACGCAATTATTTTTATTACTTTTTCGTGCATATTCATTTGTTTTAAAATAGTGTTTTGTTTGAAGTCGGTTTTTCTTTTTGTTAAAATTTTTATTTATTTTTTGATTTTAAGTGAAGCTGATGTTGACTTACTATTTTTTTTAATATGGATAGATTAAGCGTTCCTTTTATATGAGTCAGAAACTACTTCGAGGGCAATTTCAAAGGAAACTTGCGAATAAAGCAAAAATAGACTTTCGAAAATGCGGATTTAATACGTTACGCGGCGTAAACTACAAGGATCCCTCGAAAGAGCTGTAATCGAACTCAGCAAAAAAACTTTGAAAAAGACCAACTATATATCGGACATCATATGACATCACATCACATACACAAAATTTGATTAAAGATAGTAAGAAATTCTGCCCCATATCGCACCCTAACTGCGAGCCGTATAGGAGTTCCATCACTACATAGTATAAAACAAAGTCGCTTTCTCTGTCCCTATATCTTTAAATCTACGCAACGGATTTTGATGCGGTTTTTTTTAAAAGATAGTGTGATTCAAGGGGAAGGTTTGTGTATATAATACATGAACAATATAGTTAAGAAACACTGATAATTTTGGAAGTTTGCGATGTGATGTCGTAAATAAACAAATTCTGTAGTATATTTAGTATCAGTATTGCACCCGTGCGAAGCCGGGGTGGGTAGCTAGTTGATTATAATATTCGACCATGATAATTACATAAACATAACCACATTACGGAAGGTGACTCAAATATCCAAATAACCTATAAATAAAAGATTCGACTGAGTATCGCTAACGTGCTCCTCAGAATTGTTCCGTTCCCTTCCGTTCCGTTACTTTGTCATGGATCCTGTGCTCAGAACCTTACCAAACTTTCACCAAATTACCCTTAAAGTATATATTTTATAATAAATAAAGAATTATCAAAATTGGTTAACGTGATTTTCAGTTATTCACCTATTTGTCGCGCATATACATAATGCAAATTTAAGACTTATGTCGTTTTCATATGGATACCATCATCGGAAAAAAATAAAAAAAAATGGGACCCCACGGGAAGCACTACCTTTCAAACAAAAAAAAAATTATCAAAATCGGTCCACCCAGTGAAAAGTTATGAGGTAACAAACATAAAAAAAAAAAAATACAGACGAATTGATAACCTCCTCCTTTTGGAAGTCGGTTGAAAAGGAAAGGAGACCAGCGGTGGGAAATTTACAGGCTGTTGATGATGATGAAATATTCAATACAAAATAAATAGCACAAAAACGCAAGAATAATACATAAAAATCAAAAGGGTACAAAAGCCTTATTGCTAAAACAGTAAACTCTTTCAGACGACCTTCAGATAGACATATCTAATATAATAAAAATAATTTATGCGGCTGGAAGGTGTGCGGATTTTACATAAAGGCAGTCAAATCTTTATTCAAAATGTAACATACTGTCTTGTTGATCAGATTCGACAGGAGCTTGAAAAAAGGCGATTCGACATCAAATGCAGTTGAGTTTCCCTTTGAGATATCACTGCTATTGAAAAATGAAGCTCGATTGCAATATTGTTAATATATAATAATTATCTACACATATAATAAAATCGTAGTGTCTCTTTGTAATATTAAAATAGCCCTTTTTACTTACTGCATATACACGGTACATATACCAAAACAACATTTTTTACAATTTTGTCACTCTGTTTGTTTGTTCCGAGTAATATCTGGAACGGCTGGACCGATTTTGACTTTCACTGGCAGATAACTGATGTAATAAGGAGTATCTGGGGCTACAATATTTTCTTTTTTATTAAATTCAAACGCGTTCAAGGTCGCGAGCAGAGTTCGTTATTCATATACATCTATACTTATAATAAATCTGTAGGGAAGTCAATTCTGTACATTAAATATTTTTACAAAATAACTATCAGGGGGTGATCAGGGGTCGATACTGATGGCAAAAATGCAATCAGTAAAATTTTTGTCTGTCTGTCTGTCTGTCCATATAACCGTTATAGAAACAAAAACTACTCGACGGATTTTAACGAAACTTGGTACAATTATTTTTCATACTCCTGAGCTGGTCATAGTATACTTTTCATCACGCTAAAGTCCATAGGAGCAGAGCACTGAAGGGAAATGTCTGAAAAACGGGAAAGTTACCCCATATTTTGAGTGTTTAGCCTTAATGGTTAAAGCTACACAGAAATCATGTATTACGGAGATGTTCTCCTTAAAATTATACAAAAAATATCCCCTGACAGCCTACGTCTATCTTTTATGGTTGACTCACAATAACACGTGTCACTCCCAATAGCTTAGTAGTTCGAAGCTTTCTGATTATATTTGTCTATTCCTACGTTTATAACACTCTCAATTATCCCAAATTACAAAAGTTAACAGTATTAACTATTCCATAAAAAAATCATAGAAATCGGTATAGAAACACCAAAGTTATACATAAAATACTCTAATAATAAAGCTATCGCACGTGAGTACTAAATCTATACTATTATATAAATCTCTAGAGTCTGTCTGTACACTTATTTTTGTCGTAATTCGTCATGTGTTCTTTGACTGACTTAATTTTTACCATTATTGAAATATTTGTGTGTCTTTATAAAAATTGGCATACAGGAAAATCATGTACTTGCGCAAAACATAGGCTATCTATACATACAAAAGTATATATAGATAGCCAAAAGGATGTGTTTGCATGTGTGTCATCGATAAACTCAGAAACTATTTGATCGATCATTATGAAAATCTATTGTTTTATGGAGAAAGTAATTATTTCATCCGTATCATTAAAAATAACCAACAGATGGCCCTTACGTGTATCACGATACACTTATATTCCGATCAACCGATAATTATAAATTATGAAATAAAAAATGAAAATTTATTAAAAAAGCATAACAACTAACTTAATTTTCGTCATATGCCAATAAACATAAAATAATCACAACAATAATAATTGTCATTTTAAAATGAGATAATTTTTATAAATTACAAATATGGGAAGAAGTGATTAGCTGTTTTGATTATAAGAAAGTAAACAATAATCACAATTGGTAAGTATACTCATAACTCCAATAACAATTAATCTTTAGTATAAAATGTAAAAGTAAGACACATAACCAAAAAAAAACAACTTATTTATAGAAATAGAAACCACCATGTCATTGAAGAAACAAAAGATCGGAATATCAAAAATATATGCGTAGCGTCATCCAAAAGAACTACGAAAACAACACACCAACAAGAAATACGTTTAGAAACAAATAGAATCTGAATTTCTACTCTAAGAGCTGCCAAAACAGTTAGTCAACGAAATGATCAAGTTCCAGATCTGCGAATAAGCATTTTTATCAAGAGATACTGATAAACCTGACAAGCCCAATTACTGGATGATGAATGATTAAAAACGACTAAGTCAATAACTAGAACCAATCTCAATAAATCAGCCTTCAATTACCTTTTCAATAACCTATATATAAGGTTATGATAACAAGATGAATCCCGATGTGATCATTGGTTCAATGAATATAGTATGCCCATATTGTCACACTAAATAAACTGCTGGTATATGCTACTCTACTGGTAAAATGTATTTACCACAACTGGTTGAACCACCAGAACCTCTTCTTACCTACGTTACGGGAACTATTAAGGAGTCTAAATATTTCCTTCAGTATATTAGAAATTACAATTCATGCTTTTAAATGACATCATTTGGAGCAACAAATATTGTACAATACAATAATTTCGCGTCTACGTTTAAAGTGTATCATATGATTGGTTCACTTCTTTCAGTATCTAAATAAAATCCCCAATTTCTGGACATTTATTTCACGGACAACGTAGAAAAAGATTGATCTTTGATGCATGTTCAGTACCACAACTAATCGAGAAATCATCGCTAAATTTAGGATTATGCCTAAAACTGCTCTAGATAGTGAAACAACAAATGATTCAAAGTAATTATCAATGCAGATAGAACGCAGAGCATAAAAGGCGTATTAAAGCTTCCGTAGCTCCTGAAGTCACAGCTGTAATTGTAGGTACAGAAATTACAAAACGAGGTATTGTTATCACTAAGCGACACAATAACAATCAAGGTGTCGCTGAAAAATATCAATCGTATGACAATTATTAACATTATCCAATTATGATTATGCGAGCAGAAAATGGATATCATCTCGGACTGTATCAAAATAATCTTACGACTGGCTCTGTGACATCGAAGAGTTTGATTTTTATGCGTATCGTATAATTAGAGATAATCAATCTATTCATATTCTGAAGTTTCGTCAACTGTTTTAACAATTCATTGTTGACATGTACGCTATGGTCGAGAACGAAGGATTAAGCTACATTCGATGCAACCAATCGAAACTTCGAGCCAAAGAGTACATTTATTTACGAGATACATACAGATGACAAGGTTGTAAATGTTATATCATCGATATTTGATAGAACCGGATAACAGAGGACGTTTTTGGTGTGATACAAACTTTTCTAGACTATAGAAATTTAATTAAAATTTTTATCGTACCAACTTTACATCGAGATTACACCATCAAAAACATTCTCATAAATCCTATCTGTTTCCGGATTCGAAAAAAAAAAAGATATGATCTTGATAAATAAGTTTATGGGTGTTATGACCAATCTGCAGCCTATCGAGAACATCATTGACGAATATTAAATGAAATAATTTTAAGTATGTGATTAGATCTCGCATATTTCTTGATTATTTGTACATTGTATCAGTAATTAATTACAAAATGAAAAACTAAAAAAAATATTTTTCTACGACTAATGCCCAGCGAAGCGGGCGGGTATAGTGATCAATATAATATATACGGCATGTACTGTAATACTACTCACATAGTAAACTAAACCTGGTGAGAAGATTTAATTTTTTTCACAATTTTTACACGTATTGTCTATTGGTCCCTACGTTGTCTCTGCAGTCCATAGACATTAACAACTTTTCTATGAATCACAATTTAAGAATAGATGTTTGCATAATTTTATTTATTTGTATTAATATTATTTAAAGCGAATAATCTTTGTGATAAAGAAAATCTTTCATCAGCCTTAGATGTTTTAGATTTTTTTCTTTGATATAAAACCTTCGCAAGCGTTAGAAGTTATTTTTTTAAACATATTAGCAAGTGCCTGCAACGAACTGAATATGGCTGACAAATTTTAAAGCCTTTACTGTCGAGATCGTTGAATACGGGAACATTCATTCACGTCCGTGCCTAAGCTTCGTGTTCATCTTCTTGGTGATGAATTTTTGGGATTCCAATTTTGAATTTTTGTTCCTGTAGCATAAGGAACGGCCAATTTTCGAAATTTAAATTTAGATTTTTATGCACGATTTTGGGATTCCAATTTTGAATTATTGTTCCTTTAGTAGAAGGAACGGCCAATTTTCGAAGATTAAATTTCGATTTGTATTCACGGTTCAAAAGTCAAATCAAATCAAGCAAAGTAAATTTTATTCAAGATTTTGAATCATAATTTTAGAAGATTTGGATGTTACCACTGGTTCATAATTTAAGATTCCACCGATAACCGTTATTTTGGTGGTACGGCTCAGTACGAGATTGTTAGGTTGGTTAAGTATAAGGTTGGTACTACCACAACGGGTTTTGTACCGGAAATCAGTTTTTGTCTTAGTGGTATTCCGGTTTGAGGACCTCTTATAAGCATTGTTACGAATGTTCAGATTTAGATTATTAAATTATTATTAATAACAAATAAATAATTAAACGTTACGAGGCGTTGTGTCTGCATACACAAACAAACACACTTAAACAGTCAATATAATACGAACAACACCTAACTCACACATATCCAAAAATTTACAAAATTATGCTCCAAGCTACACAAAATTTGATACCCCATTAAAAGTACTCAGTATATTAATTGCCATATTATAAAAGGTACTCTAAGTGTCAGTTCAATGTTTAAGGACCGTAATTTTTGAAAATTTATCAAAAATTTTCCGTTCCTCGTTTAAACGTGACCAGGGAATTAACAATAAATAGCTATAAATTATAATTTGTAAGAAATATTAACTATTCCTTACATCGTCATTGTGCCCCACTCTTGGGAACTAAGTGTCCCTTGTGCCTGTAGTTACACTGGTTCACTCACCCTTCAAACCGAAACACAACAATACTGAGTACTGTTATTTGGCGGTAGAATAATTTTTCTGAAATATTACATATGATACTTATAATGTATGTTATTTCAGAATCAATATCACCCTTATATAAAATATTGTTAGATTTCTTCCAGCTGCTTTTCCATTAAATAACAAATTTCCAGGTAACCCCTGGAAAATGCGTACGTCGAACCTGATTCTCTTTCGTTGTTTGTGAAGTTACGTAAATCTCGTAAGATAAAGTGCTTCATGGGAATTTGATTTTAGTACAATGTTTACTTAGTTTAGTTTGCCAATTTATTTATATTTACAGAAAATTATTTTCGGCATTTCGTTTCTGAAGAAAATTAATATATAATTTTTTTTAGAGAATTTATTTATAAGATTCGTAATTCCTTTTGTAAATATAATAAACTATCAGTTACTTGATCATAGACTATGAAATACCGATACGCTCAGTAGATTTAAAGGGATTGATACACAAAGAAAATGAAACATTATGTATTTAAGATAATAAATATTTTTCTATTTTTAACAAAAATCTTTTGAATCCGTCTAAAATATCAAAGACTAGACTATAGACTAAAAAATAGGCTATTATTTTATTCCCTTACTTTCGTAATCCGATGGAGCGATGGTCTTAAACAAAAGGATTCCCTTTTGTATTATCATAAACATTTTATATGCTATTCAAGGCATGGCATTCCTAGACTGTAAGCAAATTATTGCTTACAACAGACTTATTAAGAATAGATCTCGCTATTTGGGCTCTAACACCAGTAAAGCCTGGTGTTTATTGGGATTTTCTGTAAAAAGACTGCAGACTTTGAAGAACGCCTATTTTTGACATCTCCTATACTGCCCTCCTAACTAAGATGACCGTAACTAACATTTTTATGAAAAATGAGTTAATAATTGATTCGGAATCAGCGTCTTGAGATCTACAATCTCTTCTTAGTGATGTTTTTGATAAAACTTACACAAACCGAGATAATGTTTATCATAAGCGCCGTAATTACATATTTTTATGTTTGTTCCTAAATTTAAAGACCGTAAGATCGCCTACGTTCGCTATGCTTAAAATGTTTCAATGAGCTTGATCATTCGTTAAAAATGTTTACCAAATATAAACGCCGTATGATGATATACCGCTGATATCTTAACTATGTTCATTAATTGTGTAAGGCTAATACTAAACATAAAAACAGTAACAAACAATTTACCGTCCTTTTGCCTAGTAATGGTAATAATAATCGGACTTATTTACTACTGAAAACTAGGTTATTGGATCTTACCGTTTTCAAATGTATGGTGCGATAACCTATTTGAAATCTTTTCTTCATAATTTTACTACATATAACAACCGGAAACGCGGTTATACGTCTGTTATATTTTGTATTAATATTATGGGTTTTAAGACGCGAGGGGATGAGTTACATATCCGCTTAGCGGTCGGTGCATCGTCAGAATTCGTGGGTTGTGCGTGCATTATTTGAATGTGTGAGGCACGAGAAAACATAAGTTAATGTTTCTTATCTAGATTAGCTTAGTTCTATGGATATTCAGAAGATATTTTTATTGTATTATTTTGTTGCATTTTGAAGGTAAATGCTTAATATGATTGTATTTTAGTTCGCAAGAAAGGTAAATCTAGTCAAATTTGATTTGTTTGTGATAGTGTAAGTAGTGTAATAATAAGACTATAAGTATTTTAATGTAAGTATTGTATAAAATCCTTTATGTTTTGGTGTTATGCACATTATTAACATTCGTTTCAAATGTTTTACTGTTATAAAAATATTGTATTTTTGTTGCCGTCAAATGGCGTCCCAAGACCGATATGACCAATATTTTATCGACTCAGCTTAATGTTATCTTATTTCTTACATAAAGACACAGGAAAAATAAAAAAAATGAATGTAGAAAATATTTCCACATTATGCTAACCTGATTTTAAAAACAATGTGGAACAAATAACATAAAATATTCACTTACATAATAAAGGGGCCCTTATTTATTTTACAAAAAACATTTAAGAAAACATAATATAAAAAAATATTTAGGCGTTGAGGAAGGAAGCAACGACAAGGTCAAAAAAACCGAGGATGTGGAGATGAGATGAGATGATGAGGAGAATCCCATGATATTCAAAACAAAGATCATGGGACTAAAAAAGAGGAAATACGAAACCAAGAGAAAGACACTAGAATTAGAAAGCACAGAATAAAATCGTAATACTAAAAGTTAAAAGACAAATACAGATATAAAGGACCAAGATAGAGAAAAAAAAGACGCCAAAAATATGAGACTAACATCACCTTTAAAACTTAAATTTATGTTTTATATTTATGTTTAGTCATAAATCCTTATAAAGAAAACTTTTTAAAGTTTTTTTAATTTATTTTTGAATATTTTTTCTACTACTGATTGGTAATTAAAAGTAAAGTTACCGCTTATATGACTAGTAAATATTTAGGAATGTTTATTTGTTAAACACCGTAACAGCAATTCCTAGATATAAGAACCGTAACCCCGCCACATACGGCACATAAGGTTAGGAATTGAACATTATAAAATTAAAATTAACTACACATAAAAATTATTTGCTAATTAAAAAATAAACAAATGATTATATCTAAAAATAATTAATACTAATTTAAAGGGGAGGGTCATTACTATCCAATTCAATAAAAAAATATTGTATTTTTCTTAAAATATAGTAGTGACACCAAATTTTCGGTAAAAAACTTTAAGCGCCATTATCTCAAAATCATGTTTTGTGCAGTTACGGTTGTCTCAATTAGGACGGCAGTATATGTTCCTTGACCCTGGTACCGATACTTCTCTTTGTTTGACCTATGTAAGATAAACAGTCATTGAACATGCTCTGGATAAACCTAACCATTTTATCCAATTTGATAAACCACAGATCCTCGCTAGAGAACACAGATTAATTCCTAGAATGATACGCGAGGCTATTGAATTTCATAAACATCCGAACTTCAATAGAGAAGATGGTTGGAGACTTTCTAACACCTGGGATCCACTTATTAAAAATTTAAAATCCCAAATCCAACAGACTGCAAGACCTAAAGATACAGTTAGTGCCTTCTGCGTACAACCGGAACGTTACTCAAGATATCAATTGAGAAATCGTTGGCGGTAGTTGTTAATAATATTTCCTTTGTTCTTCAAATAGACTAATGTCATCTTAGTCTACCCGTGACCACGAACACTGCAAAGTGCTCGAAACATCGGGATGTTTAAAAAATAATTAATATACGCGATTCAAATCCGTTATAATTAGTTTTATTTAAATGTGTAATAATCGCGAAATTTAAGACAACAATATTTCATATTTTAGTCCCGAGAATTCGAGAGAGCCAGTCTATGTTCATTCTGATCGAATACATAAATATATTAATGTGATAATATAAAATACTAGGAAAAGTACTGACAATCACAATTACTTATTTCAAAAAATTACGTTAATAAACAATCTCCTTTTTGAAATTATATGTATCTATATTGTAACGCTTGAGGGTGTAAATGTAAACGCCATCCTGTTTAATGGTTTTCATCGGACGTAATTGGTCTTTTGTCAAACATCGGTTCTGTTTTAAACATTGAATAAATCAATTTAATTGCAGGCGAAAGGGATATAATATCTTCATTAAAATTTTACTACCTGCAGCGTCGATATATTTAGGAAATGGTGATTACCTGATTAATGGTGATTATGAACCAGCATCTATATCCAATCCAATTTCCAATATATCCAATATCCAATCCAATTTCCAATATCCAATTTGGGTAGTGGTGATCACTAACTATCAGGTGGCATTGTCAGTATGCCTCTAAGTCTGATCTAAAAATACTGTTTTACTGTACAGCAGAGCATGAGTAGAGCCAAGAGAACTCCAATAAAGCATGTAATTGACATGTGCCTGGATCTGAATATCCGATCTTCCTCTAAAATCCAAAAGTTCATTCCACGTGTCGCTAAATGAATGATTACTAAGAAATAAATCAAGGACTTACTAGTAATCCTTGTAACTCGTCGTAATCCTTAATGTCATTAGAAAAGATTATTTGGTGCCATGAATTATTTATAGAAGGAAAGTCTCAAATAAATATATATACTACACAGGGGAGACATTTGAGTGGGTGAGATTACAGGATTTTAGTGTTTGATGACATTAGATGCCTATTTTAGGGAGGCGTTCTCACTGTTAACTAGAACATTTCAATTAGTAAGGCCTTAAGATGTTTATTGTTTGGAGAACACGTCGCTTATTAAATTAATTTTAAATTATTCGACATCGTTGAATCGAAGCAGATTTTTGTTATAAAGTGAAAAATTTTTTTTATAAATTTGTTTGTTTTTATTTGTTAAAAATGTTTTGTTAAATTGGCTGTTTTAATAATACAGAACAGAATTTCTGATAGTACTTTATGTAAGGTCCTTCTGGATAGGTACTACCTGCTTACCATATAAATAAATAAAAAAATTATATTCTAACACCAAGTGGCAGTATTCAGTGCTGTTTTTTTTCTGGATTGGGGTACGTGAGCCAGTGTTATTATAGACAAAATCGAATAATATGTAATTTAATTTCTTAAGTCGATGGCGTTATGATGATGTAAGGATTGTCTTATAGTTCTTGCAGTTTCAAAATCTATGCCCGCTGATTATCACTAAACATGGCATATAAGCGATATGAAACAGTGTTTACAGTTTTTCTATAAAGTACACTAATATTCTTCTTAAATTCAGAATTAACTTTTTACAAGGAAGATTTGGTCCGTGTTGTACAAATGTGTACCAACTTACAGAATTACAAATATGTTAAAATTAAAAGAGAAACCCATTTTTAAAGTGATAGTAATCTGATTAATTATCATTACCTCGTTGCTTTGGCTTAAGATAAGAACACAGATCCCGAGGCTTTAGTGTCAAACACCAGTTCGTAATAAAAATAATTTGATAAAAAATCCCAGTAAAAGTCCGAAGTCTGGGTGTCACAAGTGTGTACACTACCGTACCACGGACAAGTATAGTCGTCTGCGCCTAAACTGTTCCCGGTCGTGCCGGATCTGCCGTCCCATCGGATTATCAGAACGAGGGAATAAAGAGTGCTCCCGTATTTGTCTCCAATTTGATCTATCTCGTAGGGCTCAGCCAGCGTTTGCAATGTAAGCGTAAAATGTGTTTATTTACGACATCACGTTAGAAACTTCTGAAATGACGGCCTCCATGGTCGAGCGGTGTGTACACCGGTTTTCATGGGTACGCCACTCTGAGGTCCCGGGTTCGATTCCCGGCCGAGTCAATGTAGATTACCATTAGTTTTCTGTGTTGTCTTGGGTTTGGGTGTATGTGGTACCGTCGTTACTTCTGATTTCCATAACACGAGTGCTTCAGCTACTTACATTGGGATCAGAGTAATGTATGTGATGTTGTCTCATATTTATTATTATTATTATTATTTAAAATGATCAATGTTTCTTTTCTATAATGTCCATGTCTGATATACAAAAGCCTTCCTCAAAATCGAATCACTTTATTTATCAACAAAAAAGCGCATCAAAATTGGTTGCGTAATTTAAACGATCTAGACATAGGAGCAGACAGTGGTAAGCGACTTTGTTTTTTACTATGTATTTAATTAAAATTTTTTTGTGGATCGGTACATTTCTCCACAAGACGGTTCAGTTGAAATCTGAGGCTTATTCTGTTTCACGGTCACTTCCTGTATAGCACTCATTTAATTTAATATCTTATTTTCCGTTTACCGTCTCTCTAATACTGCCTACTTGAAAAATTAATCAAGATACAGCGCTTCCTTTATATTTTGTTTTTAATTTAATCCTGAACGAATCGTGATGTTGTAGTAAAACTGTGCTTACTTTAAATACAATTAATTTTAAGTACATTGATTCGAATTTTTTTTATAAAACGTGTGTCATGATATCAGAAAAACTTAAATAAATTTGTCATACAAATATTGTTTTATTGCTATTTGTGTTATATTTCATGTTGAAAAAGAGTAACTACTGAGTTTCTTGCCTGTTTTTCTTAGTAGAATCTACTTTCCGAACCGGTGGAAGTATCAATTAATATAATTGTTAAATGTCGGTTCAAAAGTGCTTGTAAAAGCCTACTTTAATAAAGAATATTTTGAGTTTATTCATATTGAAAAGATAATGGACATTTAAGAGTACTTGGATTAGAATTATAAGTTTATTGCTTTTTTGTGCCGTAAAATGTGAGTATGCAATATATGCAATATGAGTCTGCATTAGGAGACGTAAACTCTAGACGACATCTGCATTGTCTCCAAAGTCAGATTCCGATGAACTGAATGTTATTCCAGTCTATACATAAGTGGATCAGCTCTTCTATGGATCGCTATTTTTAGGTTATTTTCCAGAATCTCTTATATATCTTATGAGACCCGAGATGACCTAGTGGTTAGAGCGCTTGCATCTTAACCGATGATTGCGGATTCAAACCTAGGCAAGCACTTCTTAATTTTCATGTGCCAAATTTGGGTTTATAATTCACCAACCCGGATTGGGGTAGCGTGGTGGAATTTACCCCTAACCTTATCTTAAAAGGGAGATGCCTTAGCCCAGCAGTGGAAATTTACAGGCTGTTACATATTACTCTATATTTTATCAAATATATATCAATATATCTAGATTTATGTTTGAGTACATAATCATTTTGTCATGGTTTATAATTATATAATGTTTTTATACTTAAAACCATTGCACAATGCGAGCTAGCTATTAGCTAACAATCACAACAATAGAGCTAAATTCATCGTTAATATGATACCAAATAACACTACATATAAAATGATTTACATAAAATGACAAATTTAAATAATTATTTTATTAAATTTGTAAATTTAATAATTAATTGTTACAGTCTTCCATTTACAAATGGCGTGTATATTTGTTATTTACCGTAACATTAATTCCGGTTGGTTGAGTTGACAGATTAATTTTGTTCAACATTTAGTAAAATACCGATATTACGTCATTATATTTATTGTTTTGTGTAAAAATTTATTGAATGAGACTATAAGATTGTGTCGTTCTATTTTTAAACTGTGGTAGCATAATATTCGACTAAGTTATTAGGTTAATTAATTATAGGTGATCTTAGAAGCGAATCTCATCGGTATCAAATTCGGTGTTCATAATACCTATATTAAACCATTGACGAAACACATTTACGAGAAATTACATTTAGCATTAATAGATTACACATTTTTTTACTTAAAACGTTTAAAAAAGTGTATGTTTTAAAAGTATATTGTGTTAAAGTGTACAGTTTCTCATTCTATGTATGACGTATGTGTATGAATATATATTTATAGTTGCTTGTTCATTGAAACATCATATTTTGTCTAATATAGTGTGTAGGCTCCAATACATGGCAGTTTCCAATTTTCGATGTAATTACATATTGCTCGATGTCGCCGAAATGATTATTTGGTACCTTTATTTAATATAAATGCAATCTATTTCGTAAACACATATTAATTTACGTCGAAACTGTAACAAATATATAAAAAAAAAAAACATTTTATCTTCAGTGCATCAGTAATCTTTAGTCAAAGTTACACTGGCTTAATGACCATTCAAAACGGGACACAATATTAGTTAGTATTGCTGTTTGGTTGAAGGATATCTGTGAATCAGTGGTATCTATCCACATTGCACAAACCTTCAATTAAATAATTAATCTTTAAGAGAATATAGAAACTCTCACACACTCACACTACTGAATATGTATGTGTGAATGTAACAGATAACGAAAAGTAATATGTATTTTAATTAGCAAAATCTTGTCAACAGAAATGCGCTGGTGCTCAAGGTCCTGAAATAGGAGGTCTGGGTGCAACTTTTGCTCGGACATTACCCCCGGCTCACAAAGTTAGCAAGTCTGTCATTGCGCTGCTGAAAGCCTACGGCTGGACCAAGTTCGCGATCATCGCTGGAGATGAACAAACAGCCGCTGAACAGCAGATGGATGCGATAAAGGTAACTATACTTTTCATCAGCAGGGATTTCTTCAAAGTGACCTAATTTCTTTAAGGATTTTAAGGTGACCTACAAAGTACCACTAAATTACAGTACAACAATAAGTAATAAATAATAAAATAAATAAATAGTATTGATGTATTTCGTTTTTCACTAGAAAAACAAGATTATTAAGATACAAACATACACGCATTTAAATTATGCTTGCACACAATATATGTAGTGAGCCTGGACACATATATTTATACGTTATATTTATCACGTAAAACTTAAATGTAAACATATAATTATAAACGTTGTTGATTTCAAATTAATTAATTAATTAAACTTGAACTCAAAGTTCTGCTCACTTCGTCAGGTTTTGTATTTTTTATGTAAGATCATCTCATCTTTGCATAACTTCATACTTTAAGGCTCTCGTTCACAACGCTAATATTTTATTACTAGATGTTCCTTTCGACTTCGTTAGAGTATTCATTCAAAGTTACCTCGAATTTCCGCGTCCTTGAAGTTGAAAGATCCAAAAATCCTTTCTTAGTTAGCGTCAACGTCGCCAAAGGAGCAATTACGACAAATTTCGAATCAATGCTTTTATGGTTCTTATGTTTTCGAAGATCTGATTCGTGATTGGTATTTCGTTGAGAGAAAGGAATGTAAATTTCTTCCTTTCATTTAATTTTAAGCAGCTACTGTTAAAATAAATATTTTTTGTTTCGACGAATCGTATGTTATAGCAATAACTTCACGCTATTACTTTACGTATATCATAATCATAAACGTTAATCGATCAGAAAAACGAGTTCATATACATATTACTTTAACGTAAACACACTAACTTGATTTCCTTAAAACTTTCGAGGATTTTTAGCAAAAGTACGTTATACATACTTTTTATTATTTCAACAGTATTATGTATTATTCGTAATTATTAGCTTGAAAAAAATTTTTAAGCAAAATTTATTTTAAAAAATCCAATTAAAAACTAATTGAAAACTAACTTTCCTCATTCTCCGTGTAAAAGTTTAATAGTCTGAATACGGCTGAATACGGGTTCATGGTAAAAAACTGCTCAAGTTAGAAAATACTTAAATTTCCTAAATTTAATTATACTTTTTGGTTAAACTTTACATTAGTGTATGGTCTATATTTTATTCTTAATTTCTTTTTTTCCATCTAAATTACTTAACTGTCCACTTAATGTGGAGGCATATGATACTTCAGATTTTTGGGGACCCGAGTTTATGTGATAAAATCCAAGAATCTAGCCAAAACATCAACCAATCAAAAGTCATTGCGTGTTTCTGCCAATTAATTTGAAGAAATGGCTTATAAGCCATAAGACCGCCTTTTGCTTGGCCAATTTTGTTTGAAAGAAAATATATTTTGTGTCTTTATGTATATTTGGTGTGCAATAAAGAGTTAAATATAAATATAACTTCTCCATATCAGCTCACTTTTTAGAAGTTGACAGTGTTAAAACTATCATGCCTCGGAAAGCACTTAAGACGTTTGGCCTGGTTCAGAAATGTCTCGCTATCTTAACTACTTATTCCCAACGAGGAAGTCGAAAGTGAACTGATGTGAGAACATCTTTAATATGTCCTTGTATTGACTGTGGTTTACATATATCTGTTTCACACATATAACAAATAATCCACAATTTTTCCGGATTGGTTGAAATTTCCTCTTTAATGTCACAATATAAATGGGCTATACCCATAATATTCCTATTCAGTAAAATGTTTATATGTAAAAGAGATATTTCAAATCGGACACGCTGATTCCCTTGATTAATTCAGACCACGCGTAGCCTTCGACGAAAATCAAGCAAGAATAATAAAATTACTGAATAATACGCCACAAAATCAAAAGATTATCTTGTAAACGTTTATTTTTGCAACTTATATTTTTATTTTATTCAGTTTTCAATCATGACTGTTTTATACGTTTTATTAGAGTTGCACCTGTTATCGGCGCAAGTTGACTGTCAGTCAAAATAAATGAATTTGGGGACCGCAAAATGACGGGATTCGTCAAAACAATGCCAGTCAAATATATCATCCATTATCATACTTCCAAACTGTAGTCATCGATCTTATAAAAAATATCTATAAAATGAAGTGTTTATCTATAATTTGAAAACAACTACCATCTTAAGTTACTATCAGAAGCTTCACAAATTAATGATGCTCCAAAAAATCTTCAAAATGGGAAAAAATAACAAATGTTAGGTAATGTTACTCTATGATTTCCCTGCGTTAAAAATAGGTAATGCTACTCTCTATACAATTCAAGATATAGTTATACAAAATCTTTATTGTATAAAAATCTTTTGTTTTGAAGTTTCAACAACTGAAAGTAAACGTATAATAGTATAATGAAATTATATATTAATATAATTCGGAAAAATCCGTGCCATTTGTGAACGAAAACATGAAGTTCGAAAACAAAAGCGTATGAAGAGAATTCGGTATCATTTAAATTCTCGACGAATTTTTGCAGATTTTGCATTTTAAAATAGAAATTTCACATCAATAAATATAATCTTTATTAACGTACTACGTGCGGATTTTTTGCGTAGGAATATAAGCTCATGACTCAAAAGAGCTCCCATTAATAGACTTGCCGCTTATAGATGCAATCTGTACGCTGATCTCTGTGTAACGTGGAACTTATTGAAAATTCACATTTTGAAACGAATATTCTCGTTTCAAATTCACTCATATCACGACAATAGTCTAAATTTAATGCGAGCTAAATAATTTAATCTACTAAAAACTTCTCTGAAATTAGTTGCCAGTTTTAATGTATTGGTATAGTTTTATCTGTATCGTTGGAGTAGTTTATCAATTAGGATAACGAGCTAAATATTCTCATATATTAGTATGGATAATACTGTAACACTTTTTACAATTATGACAGTAGTCTTCCAAGCGTGATATGTGATGATCAGATGGCACCTAAACTAAGAGATCCATATGTCACTTTTACTAATAAACATTATTATGTCTAAAACAAACTATTAACTAGATTTATCAAGGATAAATGTGTGATGAAGGATGTCCAGTGAACGCACACTAGTTAATGCTTGTCGTGCGATTATCAAATACCAATTACAATTGAGCACGCTTATACAGTTGTTCGAACGGCATCACATCATAATAAAATCTTAATTAGAAGAGCTAAAAGTAAGTTAAACTTGTTTTTTTTTTTGATGGTATAATCTAAACTATTAAGTTATAAATTCATAAAAACGACGAAACGCTATGAAATAAAGTGCCTTTGTGCCCTTTACTTCGCTTGTAAAGCCGGGCGCACATTAACCTTTTTCTTTGTATTAATGAAGGTGCTACTTTAGTGAAAAGGGAGCTGTCAATTAATATGTCTGGTCTATTAATACATTTTGTTAACATTGAAATTAATTGATCAACAAATGTGAGGCAAATTAAATTGTTATATTGATCATACCAGTTGTCTTCGCGTATTTTACGAGAAATTGGCACATAAATCCCAATCCCAATTTACTTAGGGTCGGTGCAGCATATCTTCTTCTTCCATATCTGATCTCACCTCACAATACCTGTTGACTTCCACGCAGGATCTATTAATTTAAATAATTGTATTTAACCAAGATGACTTTGTATTTTTAAATGTTAAAAAAGAGTAACTACTGAGTTTCTTGCCAGTTCTTCTCGGTAGAATCTACTTTCCGAACCGATGGTAGCTTCACTTAATTGTAAAATGACGATTCAAAAGTGCTTGTAAAAGCCTACTTGAATAAAGTTTATTTTGATTTGATTTGATTTGATTTGAACATTCTTTCCAGCCATATCATCCTTCGCACAATCCATCCATCGTTTCATTGGTCGTCCCCTACCTTTATATCCAACCACATCTTAAAGTCAAGACCTTCCTCATAATGTACCTCATTCCTCCTCATGACAAGCCCATACCATGATAGCTGCCTTCCCCATAACTTCTCGGCTAACGGTGTCACTTTCAAATTTCCTCTTATGTACTCATAATATTTTCTTGGTGGTAGGGCTTTGTGCAAGCCCGTCTGGGTAGGTACCTCCCACTCATCAATTATTCTACCGCCAAATAACAGTACTCAGTATTGTTGTGTTCCGGTTTGAAGGGTAAATGAGCCAGTGTAACTACAGGCACAAGGGACGTAACAGTTTAGTTCCCAAGGTTGGTGGCACATTGACGATGTAAGGAATAGTTAATATTTCTTACAGCGTCATTGTCTATGGGTATTGGTGACCACTTACCATCAGGTGGCCCATATGCTCGCCCGCCAACCTAAGCCATAAAACAAAAACAAAAACACTCATTCTTTACTCTATCCATCCGTGTATCACCACACATTCCTCTCAATAATCTCATCTCCGCTAAATGCAGTTTAGCGGTTAGCAGTCTTTCATTTATCCTTTTTGTGGCCGAACACTCTGATCTATATAGAACAGCCATAGGACCATAGTCTTATAAAATTTTTCCTTAAGTTGAAGATCTTAAGATATTTAAGACATTGGCACATAAATCTCACAACCAAAATCCTAAAAATAAACTAAAATGAAATATCAATGTTATCTCAGTTGAAATATCAACGTTATTTACTAAATATTATGTTTTCAGAAAATAAACTTTAATGGAATTTTTTCTTTCCATATCAAAATATTTAAATGTAAATAAAAGGCTTTGAGGCAGTTTTATCTGCCTAAAGTATCAGCTGTCTTATTGACGGCAAAGACAATAGTCATTAAATTAGATAATTTATACGGATTTTATTATTCTAAAAAAAGAACTTCAGCTAATTTTGGAAATGTTTCTGAAACAGATGAACATAAATACGTATAATATTAGTATTTGCCAGCGTTTTCAGACCAAATGTCATCCAATTCGCTCTGTGATTCAGCCGTGAAAACATAATAAGCAAACAGACAGAGTTACTTTCGTTAATATTCGATTATTAAGATAGGCTCACATATATAAAGTATAGAATCAATTTCTGGAGTTCTATTTTCATTTGTTAAAACTATAAAAAACATTATTATTATGAGAAAATGTGATACTCATAGCATTGGTACAAGGAACAAACACAAACTTACTACTAACTCTTTTGTGGGGCAATGTATACGGTTTTACAACAGGATCCCAGAAAGCGTTCAAAATGCCTATGTTGCCAAATTAAAAAAAAAATATTAAGGAAATCATGTGTGCAAAAGGTTATTATACAATTAATGAGTTTATGATCGATAGCACACCTTGGGAATGAAACGATCGCCTCCTGGCTAACATAAAAAAACCCGCTGAGTTTCTTTCGCCGGTTCTTCTCAGATCAGGGTACTTTCTTTTCCGAACCGGCGGTACTGTTTCAATTGACTATCAATAAGAAAGTGTAATACTTCTTTATTGAATAAAGCAATTTGAGTTTGAGTTTGATTAAACACAAATTCATTACAAATCTTATGAACCGAATATAATAATAGCTTCTATACCGGGGAAACTAATAAGAAGAGCTTCTGTTCTGTACAAAAACCACGCAGTCATAGATAACTTCCATAACTATTCATCATCATCATCATTCAATTATTTCAGCTTCACAACAGCTACGTCATGGTACACTCCAACAAATCACCATTGACTTTACCACCAAACAGAAAACAGTTTGCATTCAGTTACTCACTCACAATTGTTAGTAACTAATTGCAAGAACTAAAAACATTACCAATTATATGGTAGTGCAATGACGGTTACGAATTGATATATATCACACACAGTTCACCAATCACAATGTATTTAGGCGAAGATAAGTTAATTATTTCGTCCCTTTCTTTGCCTTTTTTATAATTAAATAAATATTTCATCGTTTCAGGAGTTATCAGAGAGCAACGGACTTACAATAACAGCTGAGCACCGCTTTGCTGATTACATACCTCGTCATATTTCACGTATGGAGCGCATAGTCGACCAGACGTACGACAAAACCAGAGGTGAGATAAGAACAGAAATTTTATTTTTGTTATATGATTAAACACGCAAATAGTCTAGAGACTCTGGGGCAACAAATGAATAAATGCCCTGAGGCAACAAAACAATGAAGGCCTCTAATTATTTTCCAAATAAATGGAACAATATTCGGTCCGCTGTTTATATAATTTATTGCGAAAAAATAAAATTATTCAAATATATATATATATATATATATATATATATATATATATATATATATATATATATATATATATATGACTCTTCGTATTCCTTATATATATAAATGTTAAATTAAATATAGTAGTAAAATAAAAATATCTACACATATGCACAACTGAGATTGCCCAGTGGTTAGAACGCCTACATCTTAACGATGATTTCGGGTTCAGGCTAACACCACTATATATATATTATGTGCCTAATTTGTTTTTATAATTCATTTCGGGCTCGGCGGTGAAGCGAAGAATCGTGAGAAAACCTGCATGTGTGTAATTTCATCGAAATTTTGGCACATGTGCATTCCACTCCATGTGGTGGAATGTGTTCCTAACCTTCTCCTAGAAGAGGTGACCTCAGCCCAGTAGTGGGAAATTTACAGGCTGGTTACTGTATGCACAACTTTAAAAGTGTATTTCTTCGTGGGAGTTGTAATGTTTTTGTTTTAGAAATCTCTATTATCTCTATGCCTCCCTACATTTAGCCTTGTATACAGTTAACATAAAAACTCTTACAAAGGTAGACAGAACGAAGGCCTCGGGAGAGATGCATACAAGAATTAATTTATTAAATAAATTAAACGGTCAGTACAGGGAAGTGCCTCTGGCAGACGTTTAATTATTTACTCATCTATTTTGCTATCTACTGAGTAGGGTTCTTCCAAGAAACTGAATATAAAAAAATGTATACTGTATATGACGCTTATCGTTTTCTTAAATCGCGCTATCAAGTACACTCATAAAATAATCCTTGGCTAGCCAGGGGATTTGATAAATTAATAACGGAGTGAAATAGATATTATAGATTATATAGATTCCACTGAGAATAATTAGCAATTACCAGTTTCATTAAAATTAGCTGTAATTATAAGGTTATTATTAATCGTATATAAGGCTAATTACTCACTTTATTTCAAAGCTTTTTGTCCATGAGACTGAAATGTTTTAACCTTACCCCATAGCAATCTAACTGTTACCTTTGACCCTCGAGTCTATACTATTGTCACCGTTTCATTCGAATACATCTATAATATTTTGAATAAACATTACTAAACTTTACATGGTGCAAGCCCGTCTGGGTAGGTACCACCCATACATCAGTTATTCTAGCGCCACATAACAGTACTCAGTATTGTTGTGTTCCCATTCGAAGGGTGAGTAAGCCAGTGTAACTAAAGGTACAAGGGACATAACATCTTAGTTCCCAAGGTTGGTGGCACATTGACGATGTAAGGAATAGTTAATATTTATTACAGCGTCATTGTCTATGGGTGATGGTGACCACTTACCATCAGGTTGCCTATATGCTCGTCCGCCAACATATACCATAAAAATGACGTAATTGGACATCTGATAGTAAGAATTTACCAACGTCCATATGTAGATACTATATTACCAATGTGAGAAGTATTCCTTATGTCGCCAATTGACCACCGACCTTGGTTATTTAGATGGTATGTCCTTTATTCCTGTAGTTAAGCTGGTTTACTCATAGTTAAAACCAGAATTAAGAATGGCTATTTGGCGATACGCTAATCAAATGGTGTTTAAATTTGGTGGTAAGTCTTTTTAAAGTGGATGTTAAGCTTCCAGCTACCACACTTTTCACAGAAAACAAGATTTGTTTAATTAAAATTTCAATCGCAACTTGGGACTTTTTATAGCGATATTATACAAAGATATGCGAGGAGATAATCGTCCGCCTTGTAAATTAATTGCCTCCAGGGATTTTTTACTATATATAAAAAATGCGAATAACAGCTTCATTAAAAATAAATCTTGCATATATTATTTTAATTGCTATTTTTATTCTTCTGTATTTTCTGATTATTTCTCTTTCGAAAAACAATATAACGGTTTTATTTTAAAAACATAAAGTTTATAGTGGAGAGAATATGTGCATCTCAACAGAAGATTGTTTAATAGAGGGATAAATGAGTATAAATGAGTTTTCAGTTGATTTATCGCCTAAAAAAGATCCGGTAGTGCGAAACCATTTTATTATACAACCTATACTATAAAAAAATGCTAGCAATATTTTGTTGTAAGCATATTTTAAAGCAACTGTAAGTTAACCCACGATAAAAATATCCCGAAGCGAGTTTTGATCTCCAAGATTATAAATAGAATGTGTACCTCATAACTAACAAACCGCTTACAGCAGCCTGTAAATTCCCACTACTGGGCTAAAGGCCTCCTCTCCCTTTGAGGAGAAGGTTTGAAACATATTCCACCACGCTGTTCCAATGCGGGTTGGTGGATACACATGTGGCAGAATTTCTATGAAATTTGTCACATGCAGGTTTCCTCGCGATGTTTTCCTTCACCGCTGAGCACGAGATGAATTATAAAGACAAATTAAGCACATGAATCAGCGGTGCTTGCCTGGGCTTGAACACGCAATCATCGGTTAAGATGCACGCGTTCTAACCGCTGGGCCATCTCGACTCATAACTAACAAAAGTTCACCCATAATATGTCAGTCGTAAGGTAGAAATGCAAGTGACGTATTCTATTATTATTCGTGTTTCTAAACCAACTTACTCTTGCTCAGCTTTGGAAACATACTATATCTTTGGACAAAGCAAAAGTTTGCTTTGCGTTGCCAAACCTTTAGGAACTAGTCGCAGTTTGCGTTGCAACAACTAAAGTTAATCTGTTACAGCTTTGCATACAAACGTTGATTAGGTATTTAATTAAAAACTAAATGAAAGAAGACACCATTACTTCTCATAATACGCTCCCCTTAAATAACAATTATAGAGGCCTTTATTGAATAACTAACATAAAGCACATACAAATAATAATAAATAACTTAAATTAAATGTGATCACCTCGTTATGAGTTTTAGTTTTCGAGAAATCCGTGGACAAACATACATACAGTTACGAAATTAATCACACGTACTTGGGAGCCTAAATAGATCATCGTAGTCAAATATTATTCAATTGTAACAAAGTTAAATACATACATGTCGAATTGAGGACCTTCTTTTTTATTGAAGTGGTTTAAAAAAAATTAAGATATTGGTAAGTCTTCTATGTTTACACAAATATTTTTTATTTTACTTTATTAGGAAACAAATAGTACAAGTCATTCTTAAAGCTTTAACATAATAAAATATTTTTTTTTAAAAAAAATAACACCGACTTTAAAGTGATAACTAAAAAGTAATAAAATAATTTGATTTAAACACGTATTATTGAAGTCGGACGATTTTGAGTGAAAAACAAAATGTAGAAATATTTACATACGTTCGGCCGATTTCAATAATACGTGTTTAAATCAAATTATTTTATTACTTTTTAAAAAATAGGTGTTATTTTTTTTTAAAAATATTTTATTTTACTCTTTTCGTGTTATTTTCTCAAAATAGAAATTAAAAGTCCGTGTGTAACAAATGGTTATTTGTTGATTTTTTCAAATAGCGCTGAACCTATTTCAATAAAACTTATAACTGGAGCATGATATACCAAACAATAACATAACAAAAGAAATGTTTAGTGAACCTGTACTTCTCTTATTAAAAGCTACGAAAAGGAGTATAAATCCATATATTAATGTTCAAAGAACTATTGCCTAACTCCTAATAATTGAGGACTTACACCTTCCATCATCAGCTCAGCAGTATAATATTATGATTGCCAGAAGCAAATGCCAATATAACTTCAGAAAATATGTAAAGCACGGTACATATGCCTATAAAATATGAGGGTTCCCTTCGATTTCTCCAGGATCACATCATCAGAACCTGTTCTAATTAATATGGGACCAACCTTTCATATAACAAAAGAATTTTTAAAATCGGTCCACGCGTCTTCGAGAAATCGGGGAACTACATAAAAAAAAAGATTCCAACGAATTGATAACCTCCTCCTCTTTTGAAGTCGGTTAAAAATTAGCACATATACCAGTAAAGTTTCCATTTATTAAAACTTAAAACATAATAAGAGCACAACAAATTTATTATAATATCTAATATGTAATAAGGAAAAAAAAGGAATTATAATAGTTAAAATGAATTAAAATTGTATTTCATGGCCTCGTGTAATATTTGCTAGAATGCCATCAGCATTATCCTGTTAAATCGCAATTCTGATCGCCTGTGCGAACAATGAAACATCCGTAATAAGGTTGTCGCACATTTTCTCTGAGGTCCTTGTGTCTCAACTGCAAACGGACACGACACGATCTAAAAATATGCTTTTATAACTTGATCTACTGATTGAAGTGAAATGTCATCTTAAAATATAAAATGTATTATCATATTACGAATATAAAATTTTTCACTGAACATCTATGTCACTAGAAATATTAAGCCATTACAGAAGCTAATTAGTAATGGAAGTAATTTTTCCAGTACATAACACGTTGACATTTTTGCCCGGATTTATGATCTAAATATATTATAACCCAGATAACTGATTCCACGCACTAACTATTATATAAATAATAGAAAATATTTATTTCCAACGTTCTACAAATGTAATACTAACACAAATGTATCATCAATCTCAAATAACTTTATAAAATTTCCTGAAATTGTATAAATATGTGTAATTGACTGAAATTGTATAAAATTGGCACTAAATTATTTTTTCTTCTGGAGATATGTATGATGAATACTGATAACCTCTTCTTTGTTCCGGAACATTGGGTGGCTTTGGTAGCTTGGTGGTTAAGGCCTCATCTCCCTTTTAGGAGAAGGTTTGAAGTATATTCCACCACGTTACTCTTGTTACACATGTGGCAAAATTTATTTGAAATTAGACACATCATATCACGATGTTTTCCTTTACCGCTGAGCACGAGAGGAATTATAACCACAAATTAAGCACATATAAATTCAGTGGTGCTTGCCTTGGTTTGAACCCGCAATCATCGCAATTTCGGCATTTTATAACTTTACTAGGATATTATATATCTTCGTAAACTAATAACAAATATGACTCTGCATAACACTTGTGGAATTTTGTTGATGCTAAATTTGTTTTTGATTGCTCGCAATATAGCGGAATATGATGTATTGAGGTAGTTGAATCTGTCAGGGTCGTTCCTTTAATAAAATATTAGGGCCTGGGTGACTATGATCATTGTCGGATAGAAAAGCATGTTTGGGTAGATTTAAGGATTAATTGGGCAAGTTTTGCAACGACAGTGACTTGATCATCAGTGACTTGTTACAAAACTAAATATTTTGTTTGATATTATGATTCGGAAGAACACATATAATATCATATGGCATAGTACTTGGGGGTAACTCTGCAGATATTGTATCTGTTTTTATTTACCAAAAGAGAGCAGTCCGGTCTATTTATAATCAGACATTTTTAACTCTGCCGTTTTATAAATCTAAATTGTTTTAAAAATACATTTGTAAAGAAGACATATTACTAATAAAAAAAAATATACAGACGATAAAAAAAAGTGGAATTAATACTTATAGATTTCCAGGCAGGATATTTTACATGCATAATAATTGTAATTAACATGACTGTTTTTTTAAATGTTGAAAAAGTGTTTCCTACCTACCTACCTACCTACCTACCTACTGAGTTTCTTGACGGTTCTTCTCCGTAGAATCTACTTATCGAACCGGTTGTAGCTTCACTTAATATAGTTGTTAAATGACGATTTATAAGTACTTGTAAAAGTATTTTGATTTTGACATACGTTATTGAATATTTGTTTGCAAGAAATAGAAAGCATACTATAATTGTTTAATTGTATACCGTATTTATTTATTTTTAAATGATACGGGAATAAGTAGTCTTTATAAAGTACCGGGACAATCATGGATGCCCTTGAACACGCAACTGGCAAAGTGATTTCCAGCAAACATTATAAATCCCTTCATTACATTCCGTCAGAATTATTTTTGTCTCATGATATTACATTTTATAGTGCAATAACATGGCTTTTGTCTCTCAGAATCTTTTATAACTATTTAAATTGAAATTTATAGAGGATTCACAGTGTTTGTATATAAAATTAATAATTCAACACTGGAGGCGTATTTTGCCAATTTTCTTTGGCTTTAATGGTATAAAAATCCTAGAGAAGCCTTTGTCCACGTGAACGATAAAATCAATATTGTTTTAATTTAAAATGTTGATTCGTAACTTATGATCACTTTTCCAACAAGGTTTTATTATTTCATGATGAAGTTATTCATTAATTTTAAGGGCTGCCGCTAATCAAAAATAATGCAAAATGTTGTCTTAAATTTTCGAGATTATTACACATTGAAATAAAACTAGTTATAACGGATTTGAATCGCGTATATTAATTATAGTTATAACTAGTTTTATTTCAATAATGCAAAACTTATGTCATTTTACTATCATACTTTTTGTAACTAACAATTAAAGAACCGAATTTAAAAAAATGACAATTTCGATAATACTCCACTTTTTCAGGATTTTCTACCTATAAGTATTTCTATTAAAGAATCTGCCTAGAAAATAATATATAAATATAAATAATAAGTCCGTTCCAATCTAAGAGTAGATGTAAAAATCCCTACTTTTTCATATTTTGTGACTTGCTAGTTGCTAATAACTCTGCTATATGTGTCACTACAAAACAGTTCTAAATTAATATATTTCTATTTATCATACAATATTATTCCACTGCTAACACCGACTTTAATATTATGGTCAAAGTACCTATTAGCAAATTCACTTTCATCCAACGCGAATATTTTACGTGTCATTAGGTTGGAATATAACGCGTTAAAATATACTGTTTCTAGCATTTCTTGAGTACAAATGTTTATGACATACATAACTTTATACCATATAAACACAATTAGTCATAAATCATATTAAAAATATTATTAGATATTTTACTTCAAATTAAGTTATTTGAAGCTTAATTGTTTTATAATTACTATGATGTTTTTCTTTACATTTTGTTCCGGTCTTAAAGGTCTTAAAAGTTGAAAATGAATTAACAAAAAAAATTTTTTTGCAAACCTGATTGAGTAGGTACTTAATTATAAGTGAGTGCATTTATACCCGCGAAACGACAATGCCATGTATTATAAGAATCTTTATCACGCATGCGGCTAAGATTTCACCGAACTTTATTTTGAACTTAATTAAGACACAACTGCGGTCGCTTCTTGTGTACACGACTGTACAAATTTATTTTCTATGAAAGTGTTATCTCAAAGGCACCGGCTCTAGTCACTTGAAAATAATTTTGTATTGTGTTTCATGAAATTATTGAAATGTAACTTTTAAAGCCTGTTAGCTTCAATGAAATATTTAATTAATAGATAAGGTTAAATTTATTCTACCTATACAAATACAAATAATTTTTATCTCATATTTTGTGAAAGTAAATATGTCAATTGTTCATAAGTACGTTTTAAGTTAAATTGATTTTAAAATGTGACTAAAAGGAAGATTCACGAATGTGACTTAAATAAAAGAATAAAAATTTACAAATAAATGAATTCTTTGTTAATAATCAGAGTTGATTTTATATGAATAAAAAGATAGCCTCCGAAATGCGCGCCATCTTTTGGTATAAGTTTTATGTATACAGATTTACTGCTTTTTTTCTGTTCGAAAAAAAAACATATTTTCATTAATTAATATACTTAAATAATCGCGTTTGATTTGTTTACATAACAAATAAAGAATTGCAAAAGTTTTAGTGTTTGTAAAAATGTTAGTACAAATGTCCTATCAGATCTTAGTGATCACCATCGCCCCTAAAAAATATTACTGCCGATTTTCTAGATTTGATTTTTTTTTGTTTTTTGAATTTGACGGATGAGCCAGTCTAACCAAAGGCACGAGGGATATCAATTTTAGTTTCTATGACATGATTGGCACATTGGAATAGTTAAAATGTCTTTCTTACATGACCAAAATATACCATAAAGTAAAGTAACAGCCTTTAAATTTCCCACAACAGGGTTTGGAACATATCCCACCACGCTGTTCCAATGCGGGTTGGTGGAATGCACATGTCGCAGAATTTCAATGAAATTAGACACATGCACTTGCCACCACTTGCTTCATAATCAGCTCCAAAGAGCTGAGATGGCCCAGTGATTATAACACGTGCATCTTAACCGATGATTGCGGGTTCAAACCCAGGCAAGCACCACTATAAAATATTCTAGGTATATACCTACAAATGGAATAAAACAGTTAAATTACAATCTATTATGACCGCATGTAAAGGTGGAAAGTGCGCTATCAGCATTTAGTTTGTAATATTATGTGGCGATCATTAATCAAGAGTTAAGCCATCTAATAAAGCAAACAACCCGACATAATTACTGTATGAACGAGGGTAATTTCACTATTATGTTTGTCCAATACTATCGGACTTTAATCATAAAACATTACATAACTAAAATATGGAAGCTAATATATATTTTCCACTTCATTACATAAATTAGTAATTGAATAATTCGTTCCAAAAAACGAAAATCGTACTTTAGTAATGTGGCATTTATAGTAATGACGGTATTCGCATTATGTAGCGGTCCGTGCCGGCTTCGCACAGGTGAACATAAGCTTTTTTTTTTAATATTTTCAAACTTGAAAATATTTTAATTACTTATAGTAATTTTCAAATAGAACGACATTTTTAACAAATGTCGTTCTATTTCTTATTTTCACGAAAACCTAAATAAATTATGTACCTAAGCCTTGCCTGTGAATCTCTCTGACGACCTCCGTGGTCGAGTGGTATGTACACCGGTTGTCATGGGTACGCCACTCCGAGGGTTCGATTCCCGGCCGAGTCAATGTAGATTATCATTAGTTTTCTATGTTGTCTTGGATCTGGGTGTTTGTGGTACCGTCGTTACTTCTGATTTTCCATAACACAAGTGCTTTAGCTACTTACATTGTAATCAGAGTAATGTATGTGATGTTGTCTCATATTTATTATTAACATGTTGTCTCTCTGTCTATTAGTGAAAACCGCACGAGAATCCGTTCAGTAGTTTTGGACTTATTCAAAAACATACAGACAGATTTGGCCGGGCGTTTTTTTACAATATATAGTGATAGTGATGATAATATGGACTGACGATTGATCAGAAGGAATAATATCCTGTGCCACTGTAACTTACTGTCTATTGGAAAAAAAAAGTTTAGGGAATAATGAATCCTCCCACGTTGTGTCCAATATTCTTATTGATGGATAAAAAGTTGAATTATCTTAAGTATAATTTGGATTGACGGTTGACCAGAAAGAATTATATACTGCTTCAGCTTAATGACAATTAGAAAAAAAATTAAGGAAATGAAGCCTCCCACGTTGTGTCCAATATTCAATTCAATTCAATTCTTAGTTTAATGGCTTGTAGTTGTGCCGGCAGGGCACAGATTATTTCGCCAATGTCACGTAGGATGGAGAAGACACGAATGAGATTGATCGGTACGGTTGAGACACTAAACTCAATTGAATTTTAAAGTCAAGAATAGTAGTATTAATTTCCTTGTTAATCCTTAACCTAGAACAACACAAACATTAAGAGTTAATAATAAGATAATTAAAAAAAAAAATAGTTGTTAGTATTCTAAACTATATATGTAATAAAATATGAAAAATTGGACTATTCACAACTTAATTTTATTTAATTTGATATATTTACATAAGATTGAACAAAATGGACTAAACACAAACGTCAACAAACATTCAACATTTATAGGGCGAGGGACTTTAGGAGGGAGGATGTCATAAATGGGACGAAGAAGTTTAGGGCAAAGGAACAGGATATGGGTTGCAGAGCCTTCGTCTAGGCCACATTCACACAGCGAGTGATCACGAACTCTGATTTTTGCTAGATGAGTGGGTGTGCATGAATGGCCGAGGCGTAACCGACAGATGGTGGAGGTGACCCAACGGTCAGCGTGCCTGTGAGATGAAAACCAAGGTCGCCTCGGAATTTCAGGTTGTAACGCCGAATAATATTTACCCTTGACCAATTTTGATGAAACCCAAAAAGAATTCCAGGATTTAATCATTTCAGCTTTGGCAAGAGAAAGCAAATCCTGAGATGTGTTGGCAAAATGCTCAGATGTACCAGATTGGATAGCAATCTTAGCATATGAGTCTGCCATCTCATTACCAGATATAGCTGAATGGCTAGGAATCCAGACCAGCAGGACTTGTAGCCCTTGTTGATGACAGGACAACAGGGCCTCTCTGATCTTAAAAACGATTGAAAGTCTTGATCTGCTACGAAAAGGATTCTCTTTAATGGCTAACAGACAGCTTAGTGAGTCACATAAAATAATTGTTTGCTGAATATTGTGTGACAGGGCATACTTTACGGCTTCCAGTAAAGCGATGGCCTCACCGGAGAATACAGAGGTTTCGGGGGGACATTTAAATAATAGTGCTATTTTAAATTTAGGAATCCAACAAGCTGCACCAACGCAGCCGGTCGGCGAGAGCTTAGAGGCATCAGTATATATAGGGAGATGATTAGGCCAATTTTGATGAAAAATTGTTTGAAATTGGATATTAGCATCAGGGGAACCTTTTACGAGTCCAAGATTTGTTATTACCGGAGGATTATAAATAAGTGCTTTAAAGGAGGTGGAAAAAAGAGGATTAGAGGGAAAAGTGGTAAGTGGATGGGGGAGTTTGGTATACTTGAGGAAACTGTTTAATAGGAATGGGGATGCCGGATTATCTGGGTTACAAAGGTGGGATAGTTTGTTTAATCTAATCAGTAGAGGATGGGAGGGTAGCTGTAACAATCTGATGATAAAGCGGTCACAAAGATATTGCCTCCTTATCTGTAGAGGAGGGTCAACACACTCAACCTGCAGAGCATTAGTAGGGGTGGATTTCATCGCACCCAATATAATACGGAGACATTTATATTGTATTTTATTTAATTTTTCTGAAGCTGATTTATTAAAAGGATCTAGAACGAACAGTCCATAGTCCAAATGACTACGAACTATTGCGTTATAGATCAATTTTAATGTATAAGGGTGAGCTCCCCACCAGACTCCAGACACTGCTCTAAGGGCATTAATAGATTTTTCACATTTCTTGGCTATGTAATCGGAGTGAGAAATTCCGTTCAGTTTGTAATCGAGAATTATACCAAGAAATTTTGTTTTGTCTACAAAGTTAATGCATTGACCCTCATAAAACAGATCAAAGGCAGGAATACGTCTTTTTTTCGTAAAAATCACTGCTTGACTTTTGGCTATCGACAGCGACAAGCCATGGTCACAGAGCCATTGGGATAGGTAATGCAAAGCAGAGTTTAATCGAAATGATAAATTTTCAACGGAACTTGATCTATGATATAAAACTATGTCATCAGCATACTGGAGGATATTACAAAAGTTGTTAACAGACAAATCGAGGTCATGAGTGTATATGCTATAAAGCAGAGGACTGAGTACAGAGCCTTGAGGAAGACCTTTCCAGACGAATCTGGGGGGAAGTGAGAGATGTTGGTGTCTTACCGTTATTGATCTGCAAGTTAACAGATTACATATGAAATGAACTATCCTCGGAGGAATACTCAGCTGTTGCATTTTCTGCCTGAGTAACGGAAGAAGGACATTATCATATGCAGAAGATATATCAAGAAAGATTCCCACAAGGTACTCTCCTTTAGCGAAGGCAATTCGAATGTCTGTTGTAAGTATGCTTAGACTATCAATAGTGCTCGACCCCTTCCGAAAGCCAAATTGAGAGGGAGCAAGTATGTTTCTGCTTTCCATTAACCATTCCAGGCGATTCTTCAAGAGATGTTCAGTGATCTTTGCCAAAGTAGATGATAAAGCTATAGGTCTATAAGAATTGAAATCGGAAGGGTTCTTACCCGGTTTAAGAATGGGAATAACAATTTGTGACTTCCAAGATTGCGGGATGATTCCTTTGATAAAAACCGAGTTTATAATATTTAAAAAACAATGTTTAGCTTTATCATTCAATTTGGAAATAAAAGAGTAAGGAACGCCATCTTCCCCAGGTGTCGAATCGGATAAACCATTTAATGCACATTGAAGTTCGGAAAAAGAGAAGGGGGCATCCATTTCATCCAAAGTAGATGCTGGCGTAGAAATTAGAAAACTGTCCTCATATGGGACAAAAGGGGGGGCAAGCTTATCAGCAAAATTGTTAAGCCACTCAGAAGGAGTATTTGAGGTAGGGTTGTCAGAGTTAAGGCAACGGCGGAATTTTTTAAGTTGGGACCAGACTGCAGAGGAAGAGGAACGAGGGCTCAGGGATTCACAAAATTGAATCCAACTGACTTTTTTCTTTTTAGAAATCAGTCGTTTTAATTTGGCGTCGATTCTCTGATACTTGTAAAAATTATCCATAGACATACACATAGTGTATGTTTCTTCAGCCTCTAGTCTCTGTTCAGTTAATCGTTTGCATTCCTCATCCCACCAGGGGGTGGAAAGCAAATGATTTTTTGAGATGTGTTTTTTGGGAAAATGGAGATCAGCTGCAGTTAAAATACCATTAACGAAAAGGTCGTAGCAAAGGATTACATTTCGATAGTCTTGCGACGCAAAGAGGGAGTCAATCATGTCGTCAACAGATTCAGCATATGCAGACCAATTAACATGTTTTAATTTATATTTTAATAAAGGATTTGGGTTGGAGTATGGGATGGATCGGTTATTTAAAGAAAGGAGGATAGGGAAGTGGTCACTACCAAAAGAGGATGATAGGACATTCCAGGATAATTGAGAAGCATGGGCAGGAGAGGTTAGGGATAGGTCAACAACGGATTTAGGGTTTTGGTTGGGGTATACTCTACGTGTTGGTGAGCCATTATTGAGGATGCAGAGGTTTGCATCATCAAATATGTCCATCAACAAGAGAGCAAACGAATCAGAAAAATGTGAACCCCAGGAGGTATGGTGGGCATTAAAATCACCCATGACAAGGATAGGATGAGGGAGACTAGAGAAGATGGCGGATAAATCGGGAATTAAAGCGGGATTAGGGTGAGGGATATACAGGGAGAGAAAAGAGATGTTGAGGGCTCTGACAGCAACAGCATTAATATGCTGGCTGGACAGGGATAGAGGGATTTGGGAAAAGGGAAGGGAGTGCCGGATAAAAATGGCACTCCCGGCATAACCATCACTCCTGTCATCTCTCAAACAGGAGAAGCCCGGTACCCGAAATCGGGATCCAGGGATCAACCAAGTTTCAGAGATGGCAATAATGACAGGTTTATGGAGATTAATTAGAGAGAGGAGTTCATGTTTTTTAGGCCGGACGCTCTTGCAGTTCCATTGAAGGAAGCTGATTGGGGCCATTTTTAAGGATTGAGAATAGTTGACCTAAGTCTTGAGCAACGTTGGACGGTAAGGGGATATCATTACAGGTTGAAATAATGCTTAGAAGAATCTTCGTTAACATTTCCAAGAAGTTGGGATTGTTATTTACGGGGAGAGAAGTATTTTGGTTGAGAGCACAACCATTGGGAGTAGTAGAGGGACAATTGCTAACAATGGATTGGTGAGCCTGTTTATCGTATCCTTTTCCAAGCGGTGATCTTGGGCGAGGAGTACTTAAAACAGTCTTACGATAGGATCTGATAGGTGAAGGGATAGATTTGTTTGGGATAGTTGGAGAATATATAGGAGGGGTGAACATCTCTTTTGCAATCTCTGCATAGGATCTACGAACAGGAGGGAACCGTGAGGATGCTTCTATATATGACACATTGTCTTGGGACATAACAATTTTTATGGATTGTTGGCGTGAAAATTCAGGACAGTCCTTATCCGTAGTAAAATGAACACCTGAGCAATGTAAGCAAGTGGCGTTATCCTTACTTACATCACAAGACTCACCTGTGTGGGATTTGGAGCACTTAAAACATCTAGGTTGTGATCGGCACTGAGTTTTTATGTGTCCATAACGGCAGCAGTTCAGGCATTGGATCGTAGGAAGTTTATACATTTCTACAGGTAGGGAAGTATGATAGGAAAACACTTTATTGGGAAGCATTTGCCCCCTAAATGTGATAACCACAGATTGGGTTGGGACCCATGTGATAACACCATCAGTAAAAGTTTTCCTGTTAAGGCGTCTGATTTTTAAAACTTCACCACATCCAGAGGGAAGTTCGAGTGATGATGCTAATTCATCCATTGTCCAGTCCACGGGAATACCCTTAATCAAACCCATTCTAGTAATATTGAAAGTCGGTACAATAGCTTTGTATTTACACATTTCAATAACAGGGTTTGCTAGAAAGGAGTTTGCTGCCTTGCTTGTTGAAAACTCAACAGATATTTTATTGCGTCCTACATTTTTAAGACCATCGTTAATAATACCACTAATTTTGTGAGTATGTAGAAATTGCCCAAATTTGATAGCCCGTATAGTAGTTCCTGAAGCAGGATCAGAGACTTCCCGGGACACATGAACAATGAAAGGGCCTTTGTCACTGTCTAAATAACTTTTAGGGCCTTCAGAGTAGGAAGGATGGGTATAAATCGTTTGGATGGAGGGAGTTGCGGTTGTGGGATGAATTACCGTTTTCTTTGTGTTGGAGTCGGAATTAATCGAATCATTAGTACTTTGTCGTTTACGAGAAGGTATAGAAGGAGAAGAACAATTGTCGGGAACTAAATCTACTGAGCCACCTGGATCAGGGGGTTCGGGAGGAGTATCAACCTCCTTTATAAAACTTAAAAACTACAGAATATTAAAATACAGCAAATACTCACAATATGTATAAATGTTAGTAACACCACTAACCCAAATATCAACTAATAGTACTATTAACAGTAAAATACACTACAAAACTAAACGTAAACACTCAAAATCTCTTAACACGTGTGTTAACCAACACTAACGCAAGCGAAAAAAAAACATTGTCTTATTACTAACGATTAACGAATGTTAATATCGTGTCCAATATTCTTAGCTAATTGCCGCGTTTTTTTCAAGTAGGCGGCAAAGAGGCCCTTTGTTGTTTCACGATTTACCTCACCCTTCGAACCGGATACACCAATCTTAACTATTGCCTGTAAAAAATGTGATGAGTGTTATTATAGTAATAATGAATATATTAAGAAATTTTGTTATTTTTTAAAAAGGCAGAAGATACTGGCTGTTTAAAATAGTTACGTATAAAAATAGTTTTTATTATTATGTCATAAAAAAGTTTGTGTTGTATGTCAATTTCCCTTTTGAATTATATTTCAAATGGAATTACTAGATTTTTCGTGCTGATTTTTGTTTTTCTACAATTGATTCACCTATGAATGTTGTATGCAGTAAATAAAACGAGTTTTTAAAAAGAGCATGGAATCTTTAATTTATACACATAGTGTGAACAGAAAAATAGTGCAGTGTTGAACATTATGGTGCCGAAACCCGGGAAGAAATTCAGACTTGATGAAGATTGGACTTAAAACATCGTGCATTCAGTGAAAAACGGAACCTACGTTAAAATAAAGTGCGGTAAAAGACTAGAAGAATCTGTGCAATTGTGGGACTTAGAAAAATAGATTGTGTTCAACTGAGACTACGGATTTTAAAAAATGTGTTATTGATATTAATATAAAGACTAAATTATGTATTTTCGAGATTTCAAAATATAAATTAGTTGATATTGACAGTTCAGAAAATCAAATTATAAAATGGAGTCTACGATTTTAAAACAAGAAGATCAACTAGAAAATTTACAAAAAGCTTTTCGAAATTATAAAAAATCACCAAAAGAAAGGATTACACGGGCGTTCATAGAAACGAAGCTTGAACATATAGAAAAATTATATACAATATTTTTTGATCAACATGCGGAAATAATATCGAAAGTGACAGTCGCCGAAAAAATTAAATTATATTATTTTAGAAATGAAATCTTTGATAAATATGACGAAGTTTATTTTGAATTTAAGGTAAAGTTAAAAGAAGATCTCGAGCAAATAACATCATCGATGTCAAGGAAAAATTCTTCAAATCAGTCGACGAACTTGTATGAAGTACGATTTCCGCAGATCAATTTGCCAACATTTTCAGGAGATTATGATGAATGGCAATCTTTCTATGATCTCTTCGTTTCGCTCATCCATGAAAATGGAAATTTAAGTGGAGTGCAAAAGCTGCATTATCTAAAGAGCAGTCTTTCGGGGGAACCTGCAAACCTTCTTAAAAATTTATCTACTACAGAAATTAATTATGGTGAAGCATGGAAAATATTGATAAAGCGATACAAAATTTTTTATATAATACTAATGAGATTATGAAGAAGCTGTTTTATCAAAGAAATGTAATCACTGATTCGGCGGTTAATTTGAAACAACTCTTGGATACCACTACGGCGTGCCTGAAATCGCTTAACAACTTAGGTGTAAACACTGAGAATTGGGACTTATTCATTAATTATTTAGTTGTGTCCAAGTTAGATCAAGAATCTCGCAAACAATGGGAAGTGCATGTTAGTCAAATTGAATCAGACGCCTTACCGATGTGGAAAGATTTATCAAAATTTCTAGAAACTCGCTTTAGAACATTAGAGATGATATATCCATCAAAACAAATAATCAAGCAGAAATCATTTCAATCTACTTATGAGAGAAATGGAGATATTTCACGTACAAATACCTGCACTATGTGTTTCGGATCACACATACTACACCATTGCGAGCAATTTGCAAATAAATCTCCTGAAGAAAGAATTGAGTTTGTGCAAGAAAATAGATTGTGTTTTAATTGTTTGGGACATAATCATACAGTTAAGTTTTGTCGCCAATCAACCTGTTGTCGACGTTGTGGAAAACGTCATCACTTTTTGTTGCACATTGAACGAAAACAAGACTCAATCCTATCCTTGGCCACAGCAGTGGTCAAAATCAAAAACAAAACAGGCTATTGTCAATTTGCACGTGCTCTTATAGATCAAGGTTCTGAGGCATCATTTATCAACGAAGCTACTGTTCAAGCTCTGGGTCTTGAACGGAAATCAGTTAATGGCCTTATAACAGGAGTGGGAGACGGGGAGACACATACAAAGAGTTCGGTTTCATTTATATTAGAGTCGAGATATCATTCGTTTACAATGCCAGTTGAAGCATTCGTCTTGAGTACATTGACTTCGTTCTTACCAAATAATAGAACTTTAATCACGGACTGGCCAGAAATGGAGAATTTATTACTGGCAGATCCGCAATTTGGAGAGCCAAACAGAGTTGATCTTATTTTAGGTGTTGACATCCTTAGCGAAATCATCTTAGAGGGTCTTAAGAAACATCCATCGAAGTGTGGCCTTATTGCACAGAACACGCAATTAGGTTGGATCTTATCAGGACGTATCGGTAAGACTAATACATCAAATAGAATTATCAATCTCCACCTACAATTGGAAGAGGATCAGCTCTTAAACAAATTTTGGGAGATAGAAAGACGACCAGAGAATGTAGTTAAGAAAATGACAAGAGATGAGAAAATTTGTAAAGAGTTTTTTGAAAAAACAACAACAAGAGATAAAGAAGGACGGTACATAGGAAGGTTACCATTTAATGAAGAAGATCCACAGTGTTTTAAAGGTGAAACAAAAAAAATTGCTCTTAGAAGATTTAAACTACTCGAAAGAAAACTAATTAAAAATCCAGACTTATATGATGATTATAAAAAGGTGATAGAAGACTACATAATTCAACATCATATGATTAAGGTTTCGGATTCAGAGATGAACTCTAGAGTATTTTATCTTCCACTTCACGCTGTGATAAGAGAAGATAAAGAAACTACCAAGGTTCGATGTGTTTTTGACGCTTCTTGTAAAGGATCTAACAACGTTTCATTGAATAACTGCTTTATCATAGGACCTAAGCTTCAACAAGATCTTAGACATATTTTAATGAGATGGAGACTTCATCCATACTGTGTTGTGGCTGATATTGTGCAAATGTACAGGCAGATTCGCGTACATGGTGATGATTCAGATTGTCTGAGAATTTTGTGGATATTTGATCCAAACAAGCCCATAGAAACCTATAAACATGTAAGACTCCCATTTGGTACCTCATGCGCCCCATATTTAGCTGTAAAATGTCTACAACAACTCACAAAAGATGAAAAGTCCTAGTACTCAATAGCAGCCAAGATTTTTATATGGATGACTTACTAACAGGTGGTGATGACGAAAATGAGATTATTGAGATTTACGATCAAATGAACAAATTGATGAAGGCTGGAGGCTTTTGTCTACAAAATTGGTGCACAAATAGCGAGAATTTACTTAATCACATCAAAGCAGATAAAATAAGATCAAATCAAGCTGTAATTTTTAAAGAAAATAATTGGATTAAAGTTTTAGGTATATGTTGGAATAAGAATACAGATAATTTTGAATACTTGCATCATGTACCTGAAGCAGATATGCCCATAACGAAAAGAAATGTATTATCGGATATCGCAAGATTATACGATCCATTGGGATGGATTGCGCCTGTCATTATTACAGCCAAGATTTACATGCAGAAGTTGTGGAAGTCTGGCTTAGCTTGGGATGATAATCTTACACCAGACTTGTTGAAAGAGTGGTTAGCGTTTCGATGTGATTTGGTTAACGTAAAAAGCATAATTATTCCAAGATGGTTGCAAGTAAAACGTGGCTATTACGTAGAACTTCACTCATTTGCAGATGCTTCGCAAGCTGCCTATGCTGCTGCAGTTTACATGAAAAGTAAGGATGTAAAAGGGAATATTAGAGTCCATCTAATCACGGCAAAAACTAGAGTTGCTCCAGTGGAGAAGGAAATATCCATCCCACGTCTTGAACTATGTGCAGCTCTTCTTGCAGCCCAATTAATTTTTGAAGTGTCGCAAGTTCTAAACATTCCAAAGGAACGATTACGAGCCTGGTCTGACTCTACCACAGTATTAGCATGGATAACCGGTGAACCAAGCCGTTGGACGACGTCCGTCAGTAATAGAGTGTCAGAAATATTGACTATTCTGAATAGAGATCAATGGAATCATGTCAATTCGAAGGAGAATCCTGCTGACTGTGCATCAAGAGATATTCGAGCCGAAAATTTGAAGGATCTCAATTTGCGGTGGTTTGGCCCATCATGGCTCAAAGAGATAAATGAGTACGAAACATATAAATCCAGTGATTTTATAACAAACGAGGAACAAAGATCCATTAAGAATATGAGCGCAGTGGTTCAAATAAAGGAAGAGGAATTTCTGTGGACAAAATTTTCGAATTTACAGAGACTACGAGTGTTATCTTACTGTCGAAGAGTTCTGCTTTAGAAAATACCAAATAAGATAAGATTTCTACCAGAAAACATTACACCAGAAGAGAGGAACATAGTTTTACAAATTTGTATAAAAGACACCCAAAATTTTCATTTTAAGGATGATATTAATATGCTAAAGAATAATGGATATGTATCAAAATCTAGCAAATTACAAATTATAATGTCAAAGGGTATGCCCTTTGTCCTATTCTTGATGTAAATGGTGTCTTAAGAGTTGGTGGTCGCATTGAACATTCTCAAGCAAGTTTTGATACGAAACATTCTATTATTTTACCTGATACTAGTCACCTCACAAAATTAATCATACAAGATGCTCATTTAAAACTCTTGCATGGTGGACCGCTAGCAATGCTGAATTATTTAAGGTCAAAGTTCTGGATATTAAGAGCAAGAGATAATGTTAAAAAATGTTACAGAAATTGTATTACGTGCCTCAGGTATTCACAACAAAAATCTCATCCATTTATGGGTCAACTACCATCAGTGAGACTGAAACCTGAGAGAGCATTTAAGTCTACGGGAGTAGATTTTACTGGCTTCATAAAATTGAGATTCGCGTCAGGTCGTGGTTCAAAATCTTATAAGGGCTATATATGTGCTTTTATATGTATGGTTACCCGCGCTGTCCACTTAGAAGCAGTTTCCAACCTGTCTACTGAAGGGTTCATAGCAGCCTTTCGAAGATTCGTGTCCTATTGTAAGGATCTGTACAGCGATAATGGTACCAATTTTGTAGGTGCTGATAAAGAATTGAGAGAGATGTTTAATAAGGCTCTTTCTGACTTTTCTAAGGAAATAGAAACGTTGCTAGCAAATGAAGGAACTACGTGGCACTATATACCACCTCAAGCACCAAATTTTGGAGGGATTTGGGAGGCTTGTGTTCGCTCTACAAAGTATCATCTCAAAAGAGTTATAGGTGACACTACTCTAACGTATGAAGAGCTTTCTACGTTACTAACGCAGATAGAGGCATGTTTGAAATCACGACCGTTGTGTCCATTGAGTGATAATTCAGATGACGTATTGCCACTAACTCGGGTCATTTCCTTATTGGAGAACCATTAATAACAATTCCAGATGAAGATTACTCCAAAGGCAATATTACAGGTCTACAGCGATGGAAACTTGTACAAAAAATGTTAAATGATTTTTGGAAGAGATGGTCAGCTGAAAATCTGATTACACTAAATCAACGGTATAAGTGGTCATCGAAGGGAGCTGAACCAGAGATTGGTGATATAGTAATTATCAGAGACGAAAATTTACCAACCGCCAAGTGGCTACTTGGAAAAGTTGAGAAAAAGCACACGGGGAAGGATAACATCACTCGTGTTGTTACAGTTATAAATAAAATTTTAACAAAAAGAAAAACCGATTTCAAACAAAACACTATTTTAAAATATATGAATATGCACGAAAAAGTAATAAAAATAATTGCGTATTCAACATATTTTTTAGAGTCTTCCAAAGTTAAATGAAATGAAAAATATTAGACTACTTAAAAGTCGATTAACGATTATATCATGTAGTTATAGTTATTGGTATATTTGGAGCCGGTGTCAGCCACGGTGCCCTTGCCCCAACAATCAAAAGAAAGAAGCGATACGAGCCCCTTGATTGATCCAGTATATTATTGTGTAAAAGGTAATTTGTAAAAAACATATTTGTCAAAGTATTCTCGTATTGTTTTTTGATAGATATACTGTAGGGTTTTATTGGCTGACACCGACTCCAAATATAACAATAATTATAACTACATGATATAATCGTTAATCGACTTTTAAGTAGTCTAATATTTTTCATTTCATTTAACTTAGGAAGACTAAAAAATATGTTGAATACGCAATTATTTTTATTACTTTTTCGTGCATATTCATTTGTTTTAAAATAGTGTTTTGTTTGAAGTCGGTTTTTCTTTTTGTTAAAATTTTATTTATTTTTTGATTTTAAGTGAAGCTGATGTTGACTAACTAATTTTTTTTAATATGGATAGATTAAACGTTCCCTTTATATGAGTCAGAAACTACTTCGAGGACAATTTCAAAGGAAACTTGCGAATAAAGCAAAAATAGACTTTCGAAAATGCGGATTTAATACGTCACGCGGCGTAAACTACAAGGATCCCTCGAAAGAGCTGTAATCGAACTCAGCAAAAAAACTTTGAAAAAGACCAACTATATTTTGTACATCATATGACATCACATCACATACACAAAATTTGATTAAAGATAGTAAGAAATTCTGCCCCATATCGCACCCTAACTGCGAGCCGTATAGGAGTTCCATCACTACATAGTATAAAACAAAGTCGCTTTCTCTGTCCCTATATCTTTAAATCTACGCAACGGATTTTGATGCGGTTTTTTTTTAAAGATAGTGTGATTCAAGGGGAAGGTTTGTGTATATAAAACATGAACAATATAGTAAAGAAACACTGATAATTTTAGAAGTTTGCGATGTGATGTCGTATATAAACAAATTCTGTAGTATATTTAGTATCAGTATTGCACCCGTGCGAAGCCGGGGTGGGTAGCTAGTTGATTATAATATTCGACTATGATAATTACATAAACATAACCACATTACGGAAGGTGACTCAAATATCCAAATAACCTATAAATAAAAGATTCGACCGAGTATCGCTAACGTGCTCCTCAGAATTGTTCCGTTCCCTTCCGTTCCGTTACTTTGTCATGGATCCTGTGCTCAGAACCTTACCAAACTTTCACCAAATTACCCTTGAAGTACATATTTTATAATAAAAAAAGAATTATCAAAATTGGTTAACGTGATTTTCAGTTATTCACCTATTTGTCGCGCATATACATAATGCAAATTTAAGACTTATGTCGTTTTCACATGGATACTATCATCGGAAAAAAAATAAAAAAAATGGGACCCCACGGGAAGCACTACCTTTCAAACAAAAAAAAAATTATCAAAATCGGTCCACCCAGTGAAAAGTTATGAGGTAACAAACATAAAAAAAAAAAAAAAAAAAAAATACAGACGAATTGATAACCTCCTCCTTTTGGAAGTCGGTTGAAAACCAAGAGCGGTCTATTCAAAAGAGCGTGTAACAAACTTTGTTTTTTACCCATGAGTGAGTCTGTCAATGATAATTAATTTTAGTTTTCTTATTGTGATTCAGAGTGTTAATATAAATTTATTTACTATAATTGTTGTTATACTAGTTTAGTTTTACTGTGTCATGGTGGGCGGTCTTTATATTGTTTAACTTAATTTTATTTTGTGAGTAATTTAAAAGAACAAGTTCTTGGTGGGCGGAATGTTTAAAATAGTTATGTATAAAAATAGTTTTTATTATTATGTCATAAAAAAATTTGTGTAATATGTCAATTTCCCTTTTGAATTATATTTTAAATGGAATTACTAGATTTTTCGTGCTGATTTTTGTTTTTCTACAATTGATTCACCTATGAATGTTGTATGCAGTAAATAAAATGAGTTTTTAAAAAGAGCATGGAATCTTTAATTTATACACATAGTGTGAACAGAAAAATAGTGCAGTGATGAACACTGGCTATAGGCATATTTAACTATCTCAAAAAAGATGAAATTGTAATATATTATCTTTTGCAGTTTATCAATTATATATATACAGTTTAGCAATTTATCATTCGATTTAAGAACCTAAACTGATATTTGTGAGAGACCCAGGCAAGTAGCGATACTTACATTTGCATCGTCATATAATTTGTTTTTAAATTAATTATTAATCTCATGGTTCATTGCAAATTAGACATCAGAACACTCTTTAATCCTCAGACCAGGTTGTAATCCATGCCCACAACCGGAAAGACCTTTGTCCATACCCAGAAAGATAATAATAGGCTGTTTCTGGTATATTAAGTTAAATTATGTATTTAAATGCAAAGTGAATTGCGATAAAACCTTCCCGTACTTCATTCAAAACTGTCATTGTATTGAATTGATGTGCGCTAAGCCTATGTCTTGGCCGCGTGTACATCGTCCATTAACGTCTCCCGTGAGTTATAGAGGCAGTGATGGATCCTGTTTCCTTTAAGTTAAAGTTGTATTGTGTTGATGCACATTTTATATAATAGTATCAATTTTGCATTAATAATCTATCGATATAATAATTACACAGAACTAAACAAAGTCACTTACGGCTGTCTGTTACTATGTATGCTTAGATCTTTAAAATTACTCAATAGATTTTAATACGATTTTTTAAGAGCCGAGATGGCCCAGTGGTTAGAACACGTACATCTTAATCGATGTTTTCGGGTTCAAACCCCGGCAAGCACCACTATATATATATATATATATATATATATATATATATATATATATAAGGTATATATATATGTGCTTAATTTGTGTTTATAATTTATCTCGTGTATGGCGGGGAAGGAAAACATCGCGAGGAAACCTGCATGTGTTTAATTTCATTGAAATTCTGCCACATGTGCATTGAACCACACCGCATTGGTTGCAACAGCGTGTTGGAATATGTTCCAAACCCTCTCCTTAAAGGGAGAGGAGGCTATTAGCCCAGCAGTGGGAAATTTACAGGCTGTTACTTTACTCTTGTTTCTACTAGTATGATAAATAAAGAAAAAAAAGAGCCTCAGTTATTAACAGTCGGCTACGGTTGGAGTTCTTCATCTTTCTTCAAAGACGTAGCCCAGATTGGATGTTTTTTTTTAAAATGTTGTACATTACTTATTGTTATTTATTTATAATCAATTTTACCAAACATATTATCAACATACATGGATTTTAAATACGTTTAGTATTTAACAAGATCAATGACTTTACTGTTATTACAAACTCGATCCGTAAATTTGATCAAAGACGGAATTCGTCTTCAGGAATAGCTGAAATTCAACAGCTATCGACGATTTCGCTTGCAGAATAGATCAAATTGCAAATGACATATGTTTTCGATTCGTCACGTGATCGAGTTATTGACGATTGCAAATAACATCGTCAGTCTCGTATGTTTCAGCGATTAACCTCTGTGACATTGTTTCGTCCAATTGGTAAAGGTTTATTTGCGATAACAGCATAAGTATTAAATCACTCCAACAGTTGTTAAATGACTTTAGTCTAATCACTTCTTGTATCAGCGACTGTAATCGCGTAAATAATTATTTGATTACTTAGTGTCTCAGAAACAATATTACAAAAAATATGTAAAACAATCTTTAAGTACATTAGGGGCTTGTAAAAATACCAATTATTATATGTATAGATAAATACGTAAGGCCAAAAAGAATGACAATCTGATTAAGAGTATGAGTGACCAAAGTCCAAAAGCACGGACACATTCGCATACCGTAGCGAAATTATGTCTCGTTCCTTCTTAGACAATTCTGTATAGCTTTATTCTTGTCAGAGTAATGCCTGCAAAAGTATTTATATGAAAGTTTAATAGTTGTAACTGCAAAGCGAACTTAAGTGCTACTAAAGTTGCCGATCGTTTGATTAGTATCTTATGGACAGATAGTATGATTTTTTATTGTACAACCCACTCGGATTACACAGCAACAATGGCAAAAATGTTCTGAGTGTCTGGTGATATTGGCTAGTTACATTGCCTCAGATCTCAATTATCTCGGTTCAAACCTATGTTCGTTTGATAAAAATATTGGTATTCCTATCTCGGTAACAGCCCAGAATCTATAATTTGAAAGTTTGTATACTCTATACACAGCACGTAAGCGCGTTGATTCTGTGTCTGAACTTTCTTTGTCTGTGTCTCCATCGAGACCGCGCTGACTGAAACCAGGATGATGTCATCGCAATAAATAGTTAAAATGACGACTAGATCTCACATTTATGCCCTTTTATTCCAGATAATTCATCACAGAGACATTGTGTTATGAATTATAAAGTGTGATTAATTAGTTCTCATAGCTGCGTTACAAGGATACCTGAGGGAACTTGCGCTCAATTTCTTTTTAATAGCCGATGATTACGAAAAGTTTTTTATTGAATGTTTAATAACTTCAGATGCGATCTCTTGCAAATCATCCTGATTTTCCAATAATACTATAGAATTAAGGCAGTGACTGTCATATTTAAAAATGCAAAGAAAATAAAATTATAAAAGTTTATAATTTTTATTTAACTTTCTTCGAAATATTCAGTGCCGGACTAAGAACTTTATTGCGAATAAGTTATGAATCTTATTCCACAATGTTTTGCCAATACGGATTGATGGCCACATATAATATATTCATATATTGTAATAAATTCATCGGACTTGACATACACATATATATGATGTTTCATATTGTAGTGACACAAAACTATTTCTTATAACTTAAACTTAATGCAAAAACTCATATCTTTGCGTAAGCGAACGTGTCTCTTATATTTGTAGTCTTGAAGAAGCAATTCAACTCATCACTACATAGTATAAAACAAAGTCGTTTTCTCTGTCCCTACACCCTATGTATGCTTAAATCTTTTAAACTACGAAACGGATTTTGATGCTGTGTTTTTAATAGATAGAGTAATTCGAGAGTAAGGTTTTAGTATATAATACATGGACAATATTGTAAAGAATCACTGATAATTCTAGTTTCTATTGTGTTGAAGTAAATAAACAAATTCTGTAGTACATTTGGTATCAGCTTTGCAACCGAGCGAAGCCGTGTCAGGTTGCTAGTAAATAATAATGTTATAAAAAATGTGTGAAAACCAAAGTGTCAACAGTCTGTAAAAGGTAAAGGCCTAGTAATATTTAAAAAAAAAACAACATCAACAGCCTATAAATTTCCCACAGCTGAGCTAAGGCCTCCTCTTCCATTAAGGAGAAGTTTTGGAACATATTCTACCACACTGTTCCAGTTCAAGTTATAAACTCACTTTCCTTTTGCTGTTCCAATGCGGGTGGAATACACATGTGCCAGAATTTCTATGAAATTTGACATATGCAGGTTTCCTCACGATGTTATCCTTGACCGCCGAGCTCGAGATGAATTATAAACACAAATTAAGCACATATATATGTATAGTGGTACTTGCCTGAGTTTGAACCAGAAATCATCGGTAAAGTTGCACGCGTTCTAAACACTGGGACATCTCAGCTCCAAATGTCCAAAAATACAATGTAATGCATGATATTCATGGAAACATCCCGAAAGTTTAAAGGCGATGTAATTAGTGTGTTTCATGCATAAGAGGATATGCGAGATTTTCCACATAACATGTCAATTGCTATTCTGCCACAAGACAGGAGTTATAGTGCTACTCCCGATTCATAGAATATTCAATTGGATCAAAGTGTGGTGAATTAATCTAAAAAGATCGATAGGCTTTTAACGAACAGAAATGGTAAAAGATATTTACGAGACAAGCAATAAAAAGAAATTTTAAACTACTATTTGAATATTAAATTAAACAAACAACAACAACAGCCTGTAAATTTCCAACTGCTGGCCTAAGGCCTCATCTCCCTTTGAGGAGAAGTAACAACCAGTAAATTTCCGACTGCTGGGATAAGGCCTCCTCTTCCATTACGGATAAGGTTTGGAACATATTCTACCACGCTGTTCCAGTTCCTGTTATAAGCTCACTTTCCTTTTGCAAAATTGCGTATTTTTGGTAAAAGTAAAGTTATTGTTTCTCATATTTATATGAGACTAATACGCACTAATATGGACGACCTCCGTGTTCGAGTAGTGTGTACACCGGTTTTCATGGGTGCGCCACTCCGAGGTCCCGGGTTCGATTCCCGGTCAAGTCGATGTAGAAAATTCATAAGTTTTCTATGTTATCTTGGGTCTGGGTATTTGTGGTACCGTCATTACTTCTGATTTTCCATAACACAAGTACTTTAGCTACTTATATTGGGATCAGATAATGTATGTGATGTTGTCCCATATTTATTTGTTTAATATAGACACGACATTAAAAATATCGTTTAATAATAAATTATAAAACTTTAGTCTATAATATATCTTTTTGATACACTAATCACGCCATATCAGGAAAGCCGGATTTTGTTATTGAATAAGTAAAGTATATTTTACGTTACCATTTCTATTTAAAACTTTTAGTTGGACAATTTTACTCTAACGCACTGTCTGCGTAAAATAGAATTTAACAAAGTGTTTCTTAAAGTATTGTCCAAAGAAAAGGATTAAGTCCTGTCGAGGTTCCTTCGACTTTCGCAACTCTTAAATATTATAAAGTATCTTAAGAGATATTTACTGTGTCCACAATTACTCTTTTACTGTCTTGCATTTCAACCCAACCTGAACGAAGCTTATTATTTTTAAAAGAAAACTCGATCACTTATATATTTTTTATTAACTATATTCCATGAAATAGTCATAAATAGGATTCCTGATAAACTTTAAATTTTTAGAGAAAGATTAATTATAATACTACCCGTATCGCAAAAATACGGAGAATTTTGAACAAGATTATAAATCATTAAATTTCCCATAGGATACGTTTTATAAAATCGGTCGTTCTGATGACTTTCAACGCACAGCCATCGTTACTCAATAAAGAATTTGATAGTTGGAACATATTTTTAAAATTTGGAGCGTTTTTCGTTTATAATGAACTTGTAAAATCTCCTTAAGCAAGGAGTGACTTTTTATAATTTTTTTCTGTTTCTGAAGTCGTATAGTAGCTGTATTTTCTGGCAACTTTTGTATTTTAAAAAAAATAATAAAAAAAGTCAGTTGTTTGCTCACCCAACTGACTGATCAACTGATCTGTCTGACAACTGATGCATTACGATTTTATTTTATCTTTACGCATCGAAAACGAACTTGTCTGCAGTGAAACTACTGCACGACGCAAAATATATAGAAACCTAGTTGACAACCTCCATAGTCGAGTAGTGTGTAAACTAGTTTTCATGGGTACGTCACTCCGAGGTCCCGGGTTCGATTCTCAGCCGAGTCGATGTAGATAGAGATTAGATTTCTATGTTGTCTTGGCTCTGGGTGTTTGTGGTACCGTCATTACTTCCGATTTTCCATAACACAAGTGCTTTAGCTACTTACATTGGGATCAGAGTAATGTATTTGATGTTGTCAAAAATTAAAAAAAAATATTGTCAAAGACTTCATTTATGTACATAATTTACTCTGATAATTACCACAAAAGGGCGTTAATTTTTAACTTGCCTATAAAATATGGCAAAGTTAAAAATTAACGCTAATTTTATAATTAATTTCCAGCCAATTTGGCCCGCCGCCTAGGTGAGCCATAAAAACGTAAACTTTTCTTTTTTCTGCCTCGACTTTGTGGAAATAAGGAACGTTAGCTTCAAATGCTAGGAAGGAATTCGCTAATGCTTGAAAATCTTGAACAGATGCATCATCATTACATAGTATAAAACAAAGTCGCTTTTTCTGTCCTTATATCCCTATGTATTCTTAAATCTTTAAAACTATGCAAAGGATTTTGATGCTGTGTTTTTAATCAAAATCAAAATCAAAATAAACTTTATTCAAGTAGGCTTTTATAAGCACTTTTGAATCGTCATTTTACAATTAAGTGAAGCTACCACCGGTTCGAAAAGTAGATTCTACCGAGAAGAACCGGTAAGAAACTCAATAGTTACTCTTTTTTAACATTTAAAAAATACAACGTCATGTTAATTAAATACAATTATTTCAATTAATGTATCCTGCTTGGAAGTCAACAGGTATTAACTCCACGCTTTTTTATCATATATAAAATCTTGTATCGAATAATATGCTTTTTCTACCAATGTATTTTTTACAAACGATTTGAATTTACTAAACGGCAAAGTTAAAAATTTCTGCGGAATTTTATTATAGAAAATAGATAGAGTGATTCGAGAAGAAGGTTTTTATATATAATAGGTACATGGACGTTTCTATTGTGATGTCATATCATTGCGCCCGTGTGAAGCCGGGGCGGGTCGCTAGTTTTAACATATTATTCTCCACACGTACAAAAAACAGCGTTTTTGCCACGAATGCTAGCCATGGACTTAAACTATGACTCCGTGCCTGTAATTAAAACGTTCCACGTGTACTTTCCACGTTGCTGTACAGAATTCTTGATACTTATTGCATCAATAGGTTTCTCGTTTTAATTTAGTTGAGCTATTTTCACTATGTGATCTCGAACCTCATTTCTACATGTACCTGTGGGAATTAAACTAATAAACGTATAAATGCACAGTGCACTTGCTTATCTCTTCGATCTATTAAAATAATATAGAACAATACTGACAGCAATACTTGGAGTTGTGTTCAGGTTTGGATTATAAAATGTCAGTTCCAAGTTTGATAGCGTATTAGTCGTGTGAGGAATATGTCTTATAGCGCCAATTTCTGTGGGTGTTGGTACCAATTTGCCAACATTTGTCGTTTCACCTACGCTGATTGGAGTTCCTTAAAGGTTGAAATGTAGCTTAATTTAGATTAACCAGAGTTACCGCTGTTACTTGCGTTAGCATGAGACTGAAAGGGAAGTATGTCTGTCCGTATGTCAAAGAACCAATGAATATTGATGCAAACCATTCATATAGTAGAGGCAGCGGGTGTAGGATGTTATTCAGGCAAGTGAAATGACGTCCTGAGGAATGTCAGAATCAGAAAACTGAGAAATTCAGTCGGGTCTTGACGTACTTGAGAGAAACTTACGCTAGAAGTGAATTGTGATTGAATTCCCTAAGGTAGATTCATTGAGAAACTGTATTAACGCAAACCGATCACTCACAATTCAAATACCGTACAACGATCCCCAATGATAGTTGTTTTGTTATCGGGTATTAAATATAGCAAGCCTTACAATATTCGCATTGTTGACCATGCGACACATATGTAAGTTATCGTTTCTTAAATGGGCATTAAAAAGTTATCGACAGTAAACAATTTATTTTTAGCACATTTATATAGTTACATATATTATAGTTAAAAATATAAAACATTAAAATGTTACATAGTATTGATAAATATTCGTATAAATATTAATTAATATTTGATACTAGTTGTCGCCCGCAGCTTGACTCGCGTTTTAGGGGGTTGGTTGTCATGCATTAGACAAGAAACGCAGCCTACATATGTCAAGTTTGCTTCACACCCAAACTTCATCAAATTCGTTTCATTGGTTTGGTCGTGAAAGATCGACAGATAGACGAGAGTTACTTTTACATACATTACTACTTGGTGGTAGGGCTTTGTCTAAGCCCGTCTGGGTAGGTACCGGTTAGGTTATTCTACCGCCAAATAACAGTACTCAGTATTGTTATGTTCCGGTTTGAAGGGTGAGTGAGCCAGTGTAACTACAGGCACAAGGGACGTAACATCTTAGTTCCCAAGGTTGGTGGCACTTTGACGATGTAAGGAATAGTTAATATTTCTTACAGCGTCATTGTCTATGGGTGATGGTGACCACTTACCATCAGGTGGCCCATATGCTCGTCCGCCAATATATACCAATATATATATATATATATATATAGATTAAGAATCGCCTCGTATATCATGTTTGAGCCGACGTATTAATATTTTCAAGACATTTGTATAGACGTGAGAAAAGGCGTAAACATACGGCAAGTTAGATTAGCATTGTGCAATGAGATGGATCACTTTGATAAATCTTGATCGAATTATAACATGTGTTCATACCATACTAACTACTTATGAGCTTAGATGGCCCAATGGTTAGAACGCTTGCATCTTAACCGATGATTGCGGGTTCAAATCCAGGCAAGCACCACTATATATACTTGCTTAATTTGTGTTTATAATTCGTCTCGTGCTCGGCGGTAAAGAAAAACATCTCGAGGAAACCTGCATGTGTCTAATTTCATCGAAATTCTACCACATGTGCATTCCACCAACCCGCAGTGGAACACCGTGGTGGAATATGTTCCAAACCCTCTCTTTAATGGGAGAGGAGGCCTTAACCTAGCAGTGGGAAATTTACAAGCTGTTACTTACTTTACTACTTTAACTACTTGTCACAACTTCAGAAACAAATAAAAATTATAAAAAGTTACTCCTTGCTTAAGGAGATTTTACGAGTTCATTATAAACGAAAAATGTTCCAAATTTTAAAAATATGTTTAAACTATCAAATTCCATATTGAGTAACGATGGCTGTGCGTTGAAAGTCAATCAGGACAACCTATTTTATAAAACGTATCCTATGGGAAATTTATTGATTTATAATCTTGTTCGAAATTCGCCGTATTTTTGAGATAGTATCAGAATTAATCTTTCTCTAAAAATTTAAAGTTTATCAGGAATCCTATTTATGACTATTTCATGGAATGTAGATAATAAAAAAAATGAGAGAGAGTTTTCTTTTAAAAATAATAAGCTTCGTTCTGGTTGGGTTGAAATGCAAGACAGTGAAAGAGCAATTGTGGACACAATAAATATCTCTTAAGATACTTTATAATATTTAAGAGTTACGGAAGTCGAGGGAACCTCAGCAGGACTTAATCCTTTTCTTTGGACAATACTTTAAGAAACACTTTGTTAAATTCTATTTTACGCAGACAGTGCTTTAGAGTAAAATTGTCCATTTCTATTTAAAACTAAAAGTTTTAAATAGAAATTGTAACATAAAATATACTTTAGTTATTCAATAATAAAATCTGGCTTTACTTATATAGGATGACTAGTGGATCAAAAAGATTATACTAAAGTTTTATAAATTATTATTAAACGATGTTTATTTATGCCGTGTCTATATATAAATACGAGAAGCAATAACTTTATTTCTACCAAAAATAAGCAATTTGGCAAAAGGAATGTAGTGAGCTTATAACAGGAACTGGAACAGCGTGGTGGAATATGTTCCACACCTTCTCCTTAATGGAAGAGGAGGCCTTAGCCCAGCAAACGGAAATTTACTGGCTGTTACTTCTCCACAAAGGGAGATGAGGCCTTAGGCCAGCAGTGGGAAATTTACAGGCTGTTGTTGTTGTTTGTTTAATTTAATTTTTAAATAGCAGTTCAAAATTTATTTTTCTCGCTTGTGTCGATAATTTATTTTAACATCTCTGGTCGTTAAAAGCCTCTCAATATTTTTAGACGATTTATTCACCACACTGATCCAATTGAATATTCTATGAATCGAGAATAGCACTATAACTCCTGTCTTGTGGCAGAATAGCAATTGACATGTTATGTGGAAAATCGCGCATATCCTCTTATGCATGAAACAAACTAATTACGTCGCCTTTAAACTTTTGGCATGTTTCCATGAATTTCATACATAACATTGTATTTTTGGATATTTGGAGCTGATATATCCCAGTGGTTAGAACGCGTGGATCTTAACCGATGATTTCTGGTTCAAACTCAGAGGGAAGTACCACTATATATATATGTGCTTAATTTGGGTTTATAATTCATCTCATGCTCGGCGGTGAAGGAAAACATCGTGAGGAAACTTGTCTGTGTCTGCTGTGAAATTCTGCCACACGTGCATTCCACCAACCCGCATTAGAACAGCGTGGTTCCACCACGCTGTTCTAATGCGGGTTGTTGTATGTTCCAAAGCCTTTCCTTATTAGGAGAGGAGGCCTTAGCCCAGCAGTGGGAAATTTACGGGCTGTTACTTTACTTACTTTTATTTTTGGAAAATTTGACTCCATCAATGGGTGAACTAAAAAACCTATATCCTAACCTATATCCTTTACGTATCCTATCATCCTTAACTAGAAATAGATAGTTTTATATTTATAATGTGAGAATAGATTGTTATTAGTTAATTAAGTTTATCAAACTCAGATGTTCGCTTAAGAGGCTGGCAGTTCTTAGGATCGTAGTCCACGCGATAAATAGTTTCGTATATTTAAAAATAGAAACACAGTGTAAATAGTTTCAGAAGACGAGTTCTCATCAACGATACTAGCTCAGTACTTAAAAGCATTAGTAAACAGACTATTTATTATGCGAAGTAAAATAAATAAATCTTTGAAAAACTTCATAAACTTCCCCTATGCTTCGTTGAACTTACTTATTAAATATGTGCAAACATAATAATGTAACCGTCTTGTATGTATTTGGTACAACTCCATTAATCACTTTTAAAACTATGAAACCCACTCTTTTAATGGTAAAAGAGTGTATTTGTTAAGAAATTCCTTGGAAGTGCGTAAAAGTCGTTGTTGTTGCGCCTGATCTCTTTCCCTTTGTATCGGATATCTTGTTACCATTGAATTATAAGAGTGAAGAAACGGGTAGTGCACTTCTGTACTATATATCTGTGTTCACTCAGTAATAGGTCAGGAAATACATTTCATTGCTTACAATTATCAATTAGTATCGATTTTCCTAACACTCGAATATTTCTTTATTACCGCTGATTTTGATCGTTTGAATGGAATTTGAGTGTTGATTTATTTCGAAATAAGTTACAATAGACTCAAAGATAAAACAGATAGAAAGCACTCATGGCGATATTTAAACTTTTAAATATAAAATGATGGAATTTTAGATTAACAACCAAAAAGTTATTAATACAACTCAATGGTAGTTAATTATACTTAATGAAATAAGAGATACAATTTAAAATATAAGAATTTAGTTATTATTCTGATTTTAATTCATAGAATTGAATTTTATTTATTCATTCTTAGCTTTTACAATCTTAGTCAACATGATTCGTCAAAATCAACGAAAGTATGTCCCTTAATTGTAAATGCGTTACACAGTCAAATTTATTTTTAATCTCATTTGGTTTCAAACATATTTCTAATTTCTCTAAAGCAATCTTAATATATATCGATTACAAAATTACCGCTGCTCTCATTGGTCCCTGCCTTCCTGTTACATACTTCCGTTCTATTACACAAAGTCACATTCACAGATTCCAAGAAAGCAACAGGTACTATAGTAGACATATAACAAAATGTAAGTCACTCGTGAAGAATGTAGAAAATGATTTATAATAAAAAATCCTTCGCAAACTAGCATCCAACAATGAAAATAACGTCGATTGTATGTTATCGTATAATAAAACATTTCCCTGAAGTTCTACAATGCACTACTTTCAAGACGTTCCAACTTATAAGAGTACGAACAAATAGGCCATGTCCTAGATCTCGGGTAATGACATCGAATACACATTATGTTACCAATAGATTCATGATTTACACTTATGTCTTGTATTAACTTGGTGGTAGGGCTTTGTGCAAGCCCGCCTGGGTAGGTACCACCCACTCATCAGATATTCTACCGCTAAACAACAGTACGCAGCATTGTTGTGTTCCGGTTTGAAGGGTGAGTGAGCCACTGTAACTACAGGCACAAGGGACATAGCATCTTAGTTCCCAAGGTTGGTTTGGTAGGCGCATTGACGATGTAAAGAATAGTTAATATTTCTTACAGCGTCATTGTATATGTGATTTTGTATAGGTGATGGTGACCACTTACCATCAGGTAGCCCATACGCTCGTACGCCAACCTATCCCATAAAAAAATGTCCTTACGATACAATGATATAGCATCGTCTCGTATTACACAAGTCTTTCAAATAAAGCTTACCGAGATGATTTTAATTTTTGAAACGATCTATTCGCAAGTACGAGTATGTTGATAAAATAGTACATTTATTGAAAAAGGTTAGTTACATAAGTCTTGTGATATGTATCAGGCCATGTAGGATATAAAAATTGTGCTTTAATCTAGTTCTGAAGAAATATCATATATGTTTACACTACACAAGGATGGAGAGAGTGTGTACTTTACATATCCTGATACGGTGGTATTTTACTTCTAACTTGTTACGTTACAAATTCAATGGTTCTTGATAATATTACAACTAGCTAGTAAAGATACTTATAAACTAAATATGAAATGTCAATTGAAATGTTGTCCGCCGTTTAGCCGCTTTGTCCATAGAATTATTCTTTTCCTACAATAGAATATAATCTGTGTCTGCTAAATAAAAAAAGGCAAATAAGACTTAACATTAAACATCAATTTTTATTATTACTCTAGGACAAATAAACTGATCTACAATTATCTTGCGATTTCCTTTAACCTGAATAATGTAATATGATTGGTCACTTGCCTTCTGTACCAAAAAAGGTTATTCAGGTAATGGTATTTCGTAACAAATAGTATATTTAATAAGCATGTGTACAAAAATGGAATATCAATCAATAAATGTTCCACTAATTTGCTAAACATAAAAAAAAAAAACATTAAACAAAAATCTACGTGGAAAATGTCCTAAAATAGTTATTGCCAAAACGTGTGATAGCAAAAAATTGTTTTCTATTTTTAACGCTCAATTATACGCTCGTGTTTTTTAAATTATTTTGCATTGAATTCCATCAATGTTGCACACGTATTGGTTAACAGCTGGTATTAATGAACGAGCTCGTTCATTATCTAATAAAGTGTAGTACAATGGTGGTTAAAGTCAAATTTATGTATTAATGAATAGCGTATATTGCCAAAGTTTAAACGTATTAACGTGCTTTAAGTGTTCATTTACAAACAAATACCACCAAAACCAATAATTATATGTTAAATACTATGCACAAAGGTTGTCTACAAAAATCTATAACTTTTATAATACCACCATCGCATATTTTCCTGACGATCATATTTTTAACTATACATGTAATAAAAATAAAATGAAGTGTTTATTAGTAATAGAAACAGAACAAGAACAGCTTTTTACTAAATCCGTATGTACTTATACCAAAATAATATATTTTTTCAGTTTTTGTCCATCCGTCGTTCTATTTGTTACATCTCATATCTGGGACAGCTGACCTATTTAACGAAACTGATAAATATTTGCTGAAATAAGATGTAACTTAGGTTACAACAATAATTTTTTTGATGAGTTCAAACGCGTACGAAGTCACCGGCACAGCTAATATAAATATACCAGTTATTAATATAAAGTATATGTTACCATATGGCTTATTCTGGTGTACCACAAGGTTCTCATCTGGGCCCTGTACTAATTCTGTAATAAAATATATAACAACATTCAATACAGTAGGGAATCATTTTTTTCAGTTGACCTAAATTGTATAGTCATGCGATGTCATGCGATTTTGTACTGGAAAACCATCCTAACTATATAAAACAATGGTTCCACGAGAACAATATAATCTAGAATGTTAATAAATGTCTAATACAAATGTTTACTAAAAACCGAAACTTTGTACGAACTACTGAGAATTAAAACATTATCTGAAGAACACGAAATTCGCCTTGAAATTTAAGAGTAGTTTTAGACAAATAAAAAAAGAATTTGCACAGATAAACTATTATTAGGAAATGCCTGATTTAATGAAATATTATGTCGTAGTTTTAAAAATATTCAAATCAAATCAAAATATTCTTTATTCAAGTGGGCTTTTACAAGCACTTTTGAATCGTCATTTAAAAATTAAGTGAAGCTACCACCGGTTCGGAAAGTAGATTCTACCGAGAAGAACCGGCAAGAAACTCAGAAGTTACTCTTTTTCAACATTTAAAAAATGTTGAAAAAGATGTCAGTTTATTAATGATTTATTCTATTTGATTGACATTACTTTGTAGATTCAACGTTGAATAAGATTAAGCTCCTTCTTGTTTCTTGTCGATAGAATCTACAATTAGATCTGTATAATAACTGTTAAAATGATTTTAATTTATTAAGTCAGGTTTCTATCTTGATATATTTTGATATGGTATACTTCTCACTTGTTCTGTTAAATATGTGCTGTCGTCCGTATTACACATAAACAGATTTCTTTCTACATTCATTAATTTGAATATGTTTCATTATTAATGCATTCTTTACATTATAGAACATGTAGCAAGCCAAACAATACCTTGCAAATATATTATATTAAATTATATACATATATGATGATTATGTTTCTTATATTAATGAATATGATTATTTTAAAAACAGCCTATGTCTGTCTGAAACTTTGATTTTAGTTCCTTTTGCGAAATTCTTTATAATAAATTCGTTATAATATACGTATATATATTTTTTAAAACGGAGCTCGATTTAAAATCTCGTTGAATAACTTCTCATACTGTTTCGCTTCACGGTAGATTGATATTGTAGTGTTATTTATTTTAAGCCCAAAATATTTATAGCTTTATTTCGTATAAAGAACTATGTCAAAGTAAATTCTGTATTAAAAATCTCGAAAATATTTCACTATAACTGTATTATATTGTTATGTATATGAGTATACTTATTATCGATAAAATTTTTGTATTAAGATACGTTCATAAAAGTATTTTAATCGTCACGTTTCAGTAAAATAAATTGAATGTTTCCACCGTTTCGATTGTAGGCTTTACGGAGAAGATACTCAGTAATTACTTTTTATTACTATTTTAAATAATTATGCTATGGACCAATTCACGCCCAAAGAAGCACCCTTCTACGTTAAAGTGTTCAAAATTGAATTTAAATAATACACTAAGAAATAAAATTAATTGCTTATTTTACTTACAAATTAGCTCATAACTGAAAAAGTTCTGATTTAATATAAAAAATAAATCGAATAGATTACCATCTTCTTTTTTTGAAGTCGGTTGTCAAAACATTCGATACAAATCACACATAAAATCACACAGGCATTAGGAATTAAGATGATGTCCTTCGTGACTTGTAATTATTGGCAAAACACCCTACAAATTAGAATTCCGGTGTTGGATGGTACAATAATTGATAAGTACATACATGGCGCCTACCCAGCAGAGCTTGAACAGACCCTCAGTGCCTTGCATAATTGTGCATGTTATTCTTTTTATCATTTTAATTAAAGAATGGTAATATATGCCTACTCATTCTTTCTTAAAACTCAGATTTAGAGTGATTTCATTCGCCCAATTAATTTAAATAAAAAAGTAAATTAACTATTCAAACTACTAGTTTTAATTCATATTTGTATATATTTAAGGGCTTATTGTTAACTAGCTGTACCCGCCCGCTTCGCTGGGCATTAGTCGCAGAAAAAAAAAGACATGCGAGATCTAATCAAATTCTAAAAAAAAAAATTATTTAATATTCGTCATCTATTTCATCTTTTTCAATGATGTTCTCTATAGGCTGCAGATTGGTCATAACACCCATAAACTTATACGATGTTATATATGTAGGTACGATAAAATTTTTAATTAAATTTCTATAGTTTGTAAAAGTTTGCATGAAACCAACACGTCCTCCTTTATCCGGTTCTTTCGAATATCGATGTTATTACATCTATAACCTTGTCAATACTTGCGAACGTACGTCAAAGCATCCTGAGCATATTCGTGCATATGTCTTGGACTTCCACTGTACGAAGATCTTTGTCTAATATCAGCAGCTACTTTTTGCAGCCAGAGTTTTGATTGGTTGAATCGAATGTAGTTTAATCGTTCGTTCTCGACCATAGCGTACATGTCAACAATGGATAACATGAACAGAATATTTTGATACAGTCCGAGATTGGGTAATCGTAATAATTGTCATACGATTGATGTGTTTCAGCGAAACCTTGATTGTTTTTGTGTCGCTTGGTGATAACAATACCTCGTTTTGTAATTTCTGTACCGACCACTACAGCTGTGACTTCAGGAGCTACGGCAGCATTAAAACGCCTTTCATGCTCTGCATTCAATGGCGTTCTATCTGCATTGATAGTGACTTTGAATCATTTGTTGTTTCACCTTCTAAAGCACCTAGTTTCACTTTTTAAAACTGTTATAATCATGAACTAAACATTTATTTTAGTCCTAATTTTAGCGATGATTTCTCGATTAGTTATGGTAATGAACATACATCGAAGATCAATCTTTTTCTAGCATGGAATAAATGTCCAGAAACTGGAGATTTTATTTAGATACTGGAAGAAGTGAATCAATTATATGATACACTTTAAACGTAGACGGCAAATTATTGTATTGTACAATATTTGTTGCTCGAAATGATGTCATTTCAAAGCAAGAATTGTAATTTCTAATGTGCTTAAGGAAATATTCAGACTCCTCAGTAGTTCCCGTAACGTACATAAGAAGAGGTTCTGGTGCTTCAACCAGTTGTAGTAAATACATTTTGCCAGTGGAGTAGCCCTATATCAGCAGTTTATTTTAAACATCATAGCGTGACAATATGGGCATACTATATTCAATGAACCAATGATCACATCGGGATTTATTGAGATTGGTTCTAGTTCTTGACTTAGTCTATTTTAATCATTGATCATCCAGTCGTTGGGCTCTCTCGTCAGGTTTTTCAGTATCTCTTGATGAAGATGCTTGTTCGAAGATCTGGAACTTGATCATTACGTTGACTAACTGTTTTGGCAACTCTCAAGGTAAAATTCGGATTCTATTTGTTTCTAAACGTATGTCTTGTTGGTGTGTTGTTTTCGTAGCTCTTTTTGATAACGCTGCGCATATATTGCTGATGTTCCGATTTTTTTTTCTTCATTGACATGGTGGTTTCTATTTATATAAATTATTTGATTCAATGATGATCAACGATTTTCATATTTCTTTAATATTTTATACTTATCGGTTGATCGTCATAGAAATGCATCATAATACTCGTAAGGGCCATCTGTTGGTCATTTTTAATGATATGGATGAAATAATCACTTTGTCCGTGAAATAATACTTATACGTACTAATTTTCATGACAATCGGTTGAACGGTATAGATATATATTTATATCGCAGTGCTACCTGGTTGCGAGTTACATCAATGGGGATAGCATAATCTCTTTATTAATTTAATATTAATGATCGATCAAATAGTTTCATTATCTACATCCACTTTTGTATATAGATAGCCTATCATTTGCGCATGCACATGTTCTTCCTGTATACCAATTTTTATAAAGATCGGTGCATCTGTTCTCGAGTTATAGCAGAACATACAGATAGACAAATTGTCAAAAATGGTAAAAATTATGTCAGTCAATCATAAAAAGAATACTTATGACGAATTAAGATAAAAATAAGTGTTCAGACAGACTCTAGAGATTTATATAGTAGTATAGATTAAGTATTCACATGCGATAGCTTTATTATTAGCGTATTTCATGTACAAATTTGGTGTTTTTATACCGATTTCTATGCTTCTTTTTTATAGAATAGTTAATACTGTTAACTTTTTAATTTGGTATAATTGAGAGAGTAATATATATATATATAAACGGAATAGACAAATATAATCAGAAAGCTTCGAACTACTAAGCGGGAGTGACACGTGTTATTGTGAGTCAACCATAAAAGATTCTATGTAGCTTTAACCATTAAGGTTGTACACGCGATGGAAGCTTAAATATGGAGTAACTTCGCCCGTTTTTCCGACATTTCCCTTCACTGCTCTGCTCCTATTGACTGTAGCGTGATGAAAAGTATACTATAACCAGCTCAGGAGTATGAAAAATAATTGTACCAAGTTTCGTTAAAATCCGTCGAGTAGTTTTTGTTTCTATAACGGTTATATGGACAGACAGACAGACAGACAAAAATTTTACTGATTGCATTTTTGCCATCAGTATCGACCCCTGATCACCCCCTGATAGTTATTTTGGAAAAATATTTCATGTACAGAACTGACCTCCCTACAGATTTATTATAAGTATAGATAATACTTATTTATATAAAGATATTTCAACGTCGTATTGGGCATTTTCGGATTTTCTGTAATATGTGCACATTTCAGTACAATTTCAAGTGGCGTGTTACGAGCTGTAAATATGGCATTAACCGAAATATAGGTACATATAATCATACAATAAAACCGGCCAAGAGCGTGTCAGACACGCACATGAAAGGGTTTCGTAGCCATAAGATGGGCCGACCGCTTGACACAAAAAAAGAAAAATAATAATTTTTCTTTTTTTGTATCTATAATCTATAATTTTAAAAACCAATTTTTGGATTATCAGTGTACATCTCTCCACCAATTTTCGTGGCAATCGATGCAGAAACGGCGGAGAACGAGCCATGACAGACAGACGGACAGACATGACGAAACTATAGTTCTTAGTAGACTACGGAACCCTAAAAACTCGAATCTAAAGACAGTATTTTAATTTGTTCATCAAAATAAATTCTAAGAATATTTTTATTCTCCAGTGTACGTGTTCCTCGGCGAGCACATCGCGCTAGTGGACTTCGTAAACGTCTTACAAAGGCGAGGGTTGCTGGCCGCCGGAGAGTATGCTGTGGTCGCAGTGGATGATGAAATATATGATCCTAATGACGCAGCCATCACACATGCTGGTATGTGCTTTAATTATTTATTTAAGAAGCATGATTTGACGACCTCCGTGGTCGAGTGGTGTGTACACCGGTTTTCATGGGTCCGCCACTCTGAGGTCCTGGGTTCGATTCCCAGCCGAGTCAATGTAGATTATCATTTGTTTTCTATGTTGTCTTGGGTCTGAGTGTTTGTGGTACCGTCGTTACTTCTGATTTTCCATAACACAAGTGCTTTAGCTACTTACATTGGGATCAGAGTAATAATGTATGTGATGTTGTTTCATATTTATTTATTTATTTATGATCTGTGCGACTTTTAAATATATAATGTGCATGTCGAAGATTCCAATTAACCGATCAATCATGGCGTTCTACAAGTTGATATTATTAATTCAGTCCGTACGCACGTCTGGCACTGGCGCTGTACCAAGACCAGTTAATTCAACAAAGGAACATACACTGACGTATACACTATTAAATCTTTATATTTCCATCAATCGGCTCTGTAAGCTCTGTAACTGGTAACCTGTAAAACGTTAATCATGTTGTGTTATTACTATTCTAATGAATGAGGTTGTATACGCGTGTAAATTCATCATAAGTATTTTGAATTGAAATTATACTATAATCACTTGTATACAGCTTACACTGTATACAGCTTACACATTTTAAATAGGTAAATTTTACGAAAAAAGCTTATCATAACAGTTTATAGTTATGTATATCAATTATAATATATTTGATGTTATACTCGTTTATATAATTTTGAATTAAACGTTTATTGTATTAAAATCAATCGAATTTCAATTTGTATTCTACAACGTAGCATTACGTAGAAGCTCGTAGCATTTCGTAGTAGAACGTAGCTGTATTGTTACATCATTAGAATTGTTTTCTAAAAAATATAAACTGTATTATTCCATTATATCGAAAAAGATGACATAGATAATAGTAGTTTTATAACAATAATAAATTATTTATTTATTTAATAAATTTATTCATAAAAAATTAGTAGTTAGAACAAAAAGCCGACTTAATATTTGAACGAATCTGTGTCAGTAATACTTTACGAAAAACAATAAGACATTTCCATTTAGTGCTCCAATTTGTAAGAAAAACAATCATCATAATTTTTTGAATAGGCTAGCAAATTGGGTCACCTGATGGTAAGTGATCACCACGCTTAGACTTGGACGGATACAGCATCAACTATGGCAACCAAGATTTTATCTAAGCTATAATTTCCTATAGTTATCCATCATTTAAACTGGTATATATCTTAATATTGCTGTATAACGGTAGAATTAAATTTCTTAGTTACGGCGAAATGAAGTAACACAGATAAAAAAATTAACAAAAACTTAAACATCAGAAAATATTCTCGCAGTCGATGTTTAAAATAAATATGTACTGCCATTTTGAGTATTTAAATTATCGTCATCGTCCGTTCAAACGTGTTTATGTTAATCAAACATCCAACATATAATTATTCCATTTAATAGCTTTTTCATGTTTACATATGTATATACATATATGAATATGTGAATATACATATATCATACTTATTTAATAGGTATAGGTATTAAGCTTCATTCCATTTTGTAAAGTCAAGCCTAGGATAATTAAAATATCATTTATGAATATGAACTCCGATCGGGTTCATACTAGTTCTAGAATTTGTAGATATTAATTTATAAGCAAAAATAACTTATTAAACAAAATATGTAAGAAAAATATATAAGACTTAGTAAGTTAAAATTTAGTTTTTTTTAGTTTTATGTATATATAGATTAATTAAGTATTATGCAAAGAATATCTCTTTCTCTGACAGCTTTGTCATTACTATTACATATCATAAAATATATATCCAGTGGCTAGAACGTGTACACCGTACATCTTAACCGATAATTGCTGATTCAAACCCACGCAAATACAATTGAATTTTTATGTCCTTAATTTGAGTTTGTACTTCAAGTCGCGTTTAGTAGTGAAGAAAAAAAGTAGGACATTCTACCACATGTGAATCGTTGGGTACAACGAGACATTGAAGAATTGTGGTGGAATATGCTCCTAACCTCCTCCTTCAAAGAACAGAAGTCCTTAGCTCAGCTGTGAGAAATGTACAGGCTGCTCATTTTGTAATGGCTAAGAAGCGTATTTTTTAACAAATAATTTTATGTTTTCAGACATTAAAGAACTAAAATGAAGGACTAAAATAATGTTGTATTCAAAATCAAAATATAAAATCTATATATAGATCATTAGGGTTCACTTCGATTTCTTTAATATTTATCAATATGTCCAATATACCGTAAATTTTAAATCAACGCGTATATCTTACGTTAATTAATCAATAATGATATTAAAACTTGTTTAACCCTTCGGGTGCCTGGTGGGTCTGACAGACCCGTCACTTCAAAAAATCAACGATAACTTTTAAATTTTTTGAGCAAACCCGCTGCACTCCTGAGTAGCTTCGCGATACAAACTAACGGCTATTTTGACTACTCTTCCGCTGTCCGCAATGTACACCCATCCGAACAACACGCATCTTGTGTGCGCTCGGGTCTCAGGGACCCAACCAGGCACGCGGCGTAACTTTTAATCTTAAAGCTATTATTTTTGTTTTGGCTCTTTAATTTATATTGGGTGGTAAATTATTTGTGGAAAAAATATGAATACAGTTATAATGGCTGGGCGATTAATAAATGATGAAATTCGCCAAGCTTTAGAGAAGAAATTTTAAAGAAAATGAAGATGAGGATGTAATTTTTAATGAATGTGAATGTGAGTCAGACCCATAATTCTGATGATGACAAGGAAGAAGTAAAAGTCTATAACGAACCAAATATCAGTGATATCATATACACAACCAAATGAAAGTGATTTATATGTCCCAGCCATTATGTAATTTTGGTCACAGATCAATATATAAAGGTCTTGATTATTATTTCTGGATTCTCAACACTACTGGCATAAAACCAAAAGTTAGTAATATGTTAAACAATTCTGATACAATTACAACTAGAAGGAACTTTATAAAAAATGGGCATGGTATTGACTGCTCCAAATCAGACTAAACGACGTAATAGTTGAAAGAAACAAAATCTTACAAATACTTTACGTAAGAGAATCAGCTCTCATTTAGGGGAACCCTCAGAGCCACCACCCAAAAGACATGATGCTGGTAGAAAAATGTATTGATATGTATGTCCTAGCCAAAAAGATCTCAAGTCTAAATACATCAGTGTCTCTTGCACAAGTCATATTTGCTTGGAACACGCAATTTTCGTTTGCGAAAATTGTCACATAAATACTGGTTAGTTATAAGCAATACCTTTGTTGCTTTTAGATAAAAATATAATAGTTTGTAAGTTGATTAATTAGTGCCTTAAATTAATGTGAAGTCTGATTGTTGATCACAATTAAAAAGTTTAATATTGTTGATTTAAACATAAGTGTTTATTTTTATTACGTAAAATTAGAGTCTTTTTAATTTTTTTATTGTGACTTTGTTGAAGAACTTTAGTTTCATTTTATTTTTAATTCATATAACTAAACAGCTCTAAAATAAACATAAACAAATTATTTGGCGTTCTGACAAATGAAATAAGTAAAAATCAAGCATTTTGTTACCGGGTCCCACAGACCCACCAGGCACGCCATGTAAGTTTTACCCACCAGGCACCCGAAGGGTTAAATTGCATCAAAGCGATCTAACAACTAACTTGTATTACAAAGTAATATATAACCCAGTACAAAATCAAAAACAGTACAATAAAACCAAATAAATTAAAATTGCCAATCGTTAATAGAAATTTAAAATATGTCACTTTTATATTTATATACATAAGTCTCCGGTTAATTAATTTTTTGCTGAGAGCCAATGTTTAAATATGGAACAATGGTTGCTAGAACCACGTAACCAACTCCAAAATGAAGCGGCTGGTTTTCACTAAAAGCGCTACGTTAAAAAGGTACGCTGGCTTGAATAAATATGTCGGATGCGTACAATTTACGTCGAGAAAATGCGTAACTTAAAGTGCCTCTATTCAAAATCGAAATAAAATGCATTTAATTTAAGTAAACTTTGCAATAAAGTACCACCGTTTCGGAAAACAGCCTCCAGCGAGAAGAAATGTCAAGAAACTCGCATAGTTTCTGTTTTAAAATAAACAGATTTACAATTCTGTTGTTCCCAATTATGGTCTACTCAATCCTGTTAAGAAAAAATTGCTTAAAACAGGTGTCAATCTCAAAAAAGATTTGTTATTATTATTATTTCCTTAATTAAATGAGAGTTCTTACTCTAGGTAACTAGGTATAACAATATATATATAGGTAAACTAGGTAACTAGGTATAATTTCGTACGAAACCGGAACAGACTTGCATTAGTAGTGTAGCTTGCGAATAGAGTGAGTTTATTATGTTCGATTTATAATTGGCAGGTTTGTGCCCGAAGCTCTCTACAATGTAACCTCTCTCTAACCTCAATTATGAGCATGTTCCGGTTGTAAGTAATACTTATTTGTGAATAATGTTTGTACGTATGCTCTGTATACGTAACCTATTGTAATACATATTTTCTTATTTACGTTGGTTTCCGTAGAGTAAAGATATGATGTACCTGACTTTGAGTTGTATGAGGTGTGGATTCGTGAATGTTTTGATATCAAAACAATCGTGCTGAAAATATATTAAGAAAGGACTTTACTTAATTATCCGCTTATTCCAAAAAAATAAGGAATATGTTCCAAGCCCTCTCCTTAATGGAAGAGGAGGCCTTATCCCAGCGGTGGGAAATTTACAGGCTGTTACTTTGCGTTTTTTTTTAGTTGGTCACTCAAATATATATAAGAACTTATTTTATCGTATGTTTCGTCATGTAAAATTTTTGCCCCGATCGTTACGAAACTAACATGTATAGCCACCAAATCGTATTTGAGCAACGTGGGCGAAAATGTTTAAAAACTAATTCTCAAAAGAGTAAGGTCCTAAGCGCTGCATTGTAAAGTCATTATCCACTTTACAGCTTATGTCTCGCTTTGAAGTTTAAATCTCATGGCTAACTCACAAATTAACAGTGTACCACATAGTTTATATTCCTTGACAATGAAAATTTACGGATGATCACGTACAATAAGGTTACTAATATACGTGGACGACAAGATATGTGTGGACGACCTCCGTGGTCGAGTAGTGTGTACACCGGTTTTCATAGGTACGCCACTCCGAGGTCCCGGGTTCGATTCCCGGCCGAGTCGATGTAGAAAATTCATTAGTTTTATATGTTGTCTTGAGTCTGGGTGTTTGTGGTACCGTCGTTAATTCTGATTTTCCATAACACAATTGCTTTAGCTACTAACATTGGGATTAGAGTAATGTATGTGATGTTGTCCCGTATTTATGTACTATAGAGTTATTATTATTATTATGTGCCATAAAACAATAACATATATATTAAAAAATACAAATTAAGTACATATACAGCATACAGGCGAAGTTATAACACAATATATTACTATGCTTGTACCGAAGCAACTTCGCTTAGCTTATCAACGTTTATCAAACTTCATGATAACATTTCGAAAGTTCAAACTAACTTTAAATCAAACAAAATCGCTCCAAGTTCAAGGTGAATCAATTTGTTGAAGCTTTAAGTCGAAATTTACATTAGAAGAAAGTCTAGGTAATTATGTTCGCTGTTATAGAATAATTAAAACAAAATCATACAGAGAGTTCATGGAATAAAATCAGAAGTCAAACATTATTTATCCACTAATGCTTTTGAGCATTAATGAGGATGGATCCATCGTTTCTTTGGTCATCCCCTTCCTCTAAGGAAGGGGATGACTGAGACTGAGATTGATAAATATTAAAGAAATCGAAGTGAACCCTAATGATCTATATATAGACTTTATATTTTGATTTTGAATACAACATTATTTTAGTCCTTCATTTTAGTTCTTTAATGTCTGAAAACATAAAATTATTTGTTAAAAAATACGCTTCTTAGCCATTACAAAATGAGCAGCCTGTACATTTCTCACAGCTGAGCTTGGAAGGGGATGGATTGTATGAAAGAAGATATGGTTAGAAAGAATGTTACTTGTGAGATGATATCAGAAAGAGAAGTATGGAAGATATGCTGTGCTGACCCCAAGTAAAATGGGGATATGGGCTGGAAGATGTTGATTCCTATTATGTTTATTATTATTGTATATTGTATATGATATAATTATAAAAAAAAGTAAATATATCCCGCTAAGTTTCTTTCGCCGGTTCTTCAGATCTGGGTAAATTCCGAGCCGTAGGTAGATTTTTGACAGTCAATAAGTAAATGTAATCACTTCTATATTGAATAAAAATTTTTGACGTTTTATTAAGTTCCGAAGGGTGAGTGAACCACTATGTTATAGGGATATTAAAATTTTTAATTTCATTTTAGTATTGCCGTTTACTATGGATCTACAAGTCATTGAATGGAAAGAATATATTTTATTGTTATTTAATGAACCAAAAATTTTAGCCTATTATTTTATTAAAAACTTAAGCCATGTAGAATTCCATTATTTCCATCGGAAATATTGTTCTGAACCCCACAAAATTTTATAAATATTACACTTTTTTGAAAAGTCAGCGATTTTTTATCCAAAAGTTTTTAGCACAGTTTTCTTACTTGTTAATAGATTCATTGACTTCAATTTATATATTTCCGATATCCTCAAAAGCTGATAGACATTTTTCGCCTTGTACAGCTACTCTGTGGAACGAAATTTCGCTGTCAATTTCTTTCCATCGACATGACTTCAAAATAATGAATGAAAATTTTAAAGAAACGAGCTTATTCCTTTCTAAAAAAATGGCAACGCATGTAGAAGCCCTACGGCTTTTATGTGGGAGATATTAGTTACTTTGCATGAAGTTAAATACCTGCCTGTTTGCTCTGTATTCAATAAATTAAAATAATATTATTTTATGTCACCAATCACAAAATATGAAACAATGTAAAAATAAAACTTAAAATATTATATTTACTTGTTGCAATTTGTAGATATCCAATATTCAGTAAGTTCTAGTAAATCCGACCAATCAATAGCCAATTACTTGTTACCTTGATGTTTGGAATCGCAGTTCTTAAAATCAGAAATTTTAATACAAAATAATAAATTAATACTCTTATGTATATATTATATTTGCAAACAATATAAAATAATAATAAATTTATAAAAAAAAAACATAAATTGAGCGTATAATAAGATGACCTTCAAACAGGATAAATAATATGTGGAGTACATACAAATTCCGGTATATTACTGTATTGAATTAAATGATTTTGTTAAGTATTATTTATGCCAACATTATTCTAATATAAAGACATAATTCCTTATTCATATTTTCGTTAATCACAATACTATATTTCAAAAATGTATGTATATTTATGTATATTTAAGCCCTGTCTATTACTGAGACACTGGAGTCCGAACTCAATTTAACAAAATATTACTAGTTTAATCTTGATATTATTGCAATATAATTGTTTCGTTGTCATTAATGTGAATATTGAATTAAAAAAAAAAAAACAAAAGAAGATTACAGAACATTCATTTTTACTTCTTCTTATTACTTTTTCTTTTTGAATTAATATATGACAAAATAATTTCTTATTTATTTATTTTGTCTCAGACATAGTCTATATTTTAATTTTAGTATTACATAACCAACCTTATAACTAATGTTTATAAAAAGAAATAATAATTGTAATACTAAGTACTGAAAACCGCAGGGAGGTATGGAAGAGCAAGGAGTTACACGGACGCTTCTATCGAATCCATCTTCTTCTTCTATCTTCTATCGGACGAAATTCTGTGGTCAACATCCTGCTTCATCATGATATCACCTGTATTCTAATGAGAACTTGTAAAAAAAATTGTTTCAAGATTGCCCCAAATACTAACAATGAAAGTCATTTACGATCTAAACGTGAGTGCGTTGTAATTTCTCATTATTTGGCAAACAATGAGCCAAGCCAGCATAACGAGATAGCGTATTACATACTTTAAAATGAATATAATGATGTAATACTATATCATGACCCGCATTGCGTCAGATTTTGTCTAATAAATTATAAAATATTTCACAATTTTCAGCTCATAATTATTCTCTGATTTCATGTTTCAAGATTTCACTAAAACTTGAAATACGGTTTTGAGAAATTCGTCGATGAAAATCACGTTCGTTCGAACGTTAAGTGCAGTTTCTAAAGACGTTTCGGAAATTTTACTCTTTTCTGAATTTCACACTATACGCGTACAGACGGTGAGCTTACGTGATCAAAATAAATATGTCACTTTTGCGATCAATAAATTTGTATATAAATTTTTTCTATTTACTATTAATAATAATACATTATTTATTTGTTTAAGTAACTATATATTTCTAAATTTTTGTATATCAGTTTTAGTACAATATATACATATAAATATAACATTGAGTATTATTCACTAAAACTGCTGTACCATTCCATTAAGTAAAGAAATACAAAAACAGAACAATGATTAATATTTATGTATTCAAGTCTGCTGGCGATCAGGCTAAAGATGTCGTTGCTGCTGCCACTGACTCTGCGTACTAACGCAGTCAGAGTTGTAGATTTTATGCATGATATGGATTGGCATGAGATAAAAAAATCGAAATCCCTGCAAACATTCCTGACGCATTCCAGGATCGTGGCAATCCTATCAGCACCGTGAACGTATTGTTGTATTGCATTTGAAAGGAGTTGCAGGCTCCACGATTAAAAGGATATTTCCTTTTATATATTATATTATTTTATATATTTTATTTTATAGTATGATCTAAACAAAGTCGTTTTATCTCTAAGCCATTATACAAATATGAGCTATCAAAGTAGCCCAAGTCATCGTACTATTTCTATGACTATGACTTATAATTAATAATAAAATATATAAAAATCATCATCATTATAATAGTATAAATGTTAAAATAGATATTATTATTCTATCTAAAGGTCGAGAGAGAGTCATAAACAATAAACACAAAGAAAAGATAAAATAATTTTATTATATAAATTAAACAGCCGTATTCAAAGAGCCTGTTTACCGATATGAGATTTTACGCAACGAATGTGAAATATTTGGTAGGAATTAATACTTCTGTATATGTCAGCGAGCTGATATCAGCATCCTCTTTGCTTAACATGGATTGTAAAATGACGATTCAAAAGTGCTTGTTAAAGGATACTTGAATAAAATATATTTTAATTTTGCTATTTCTGCTCTTAGTTACTTGATTGTTTTTCTGTGTTGATTAATTCTCAAATTTCATTCAAATTTTACTTGGTGGTAGGGCTTTATTTAAATAAAAAAACCGCCTTCAAAAATGAACTAAAAAGAAAAAAATAATCAGTTACATCCATATCCAATTAACGATTTTTTAATCACCTCTCAAAGTCGGTGCCAACATTGCTAATATAGGTACATAATACATACATACAAAAACGAAATCTATTTATTGTATAGATGACACCATTAGACAAACCTTACTATCGATACAAATTAAATTATTTAAATATAGGAATTTATTTACTTTGTTGGCACCGACTTCAAAAGGTGATTAAAAAATCGTAAATTGGATATGGATGTAACTGATTATTTTTTTCTTTTTAGTTCATTTTTGAAGGCGTTTTTTTTTATTTATAAAAAAATATTTAATGCTTTTCAGTGTTGTTTTGTTATTTATAATTACAATTGGTAGTGTTTGTCATTCACTTTATTATACTCAGTACATTTCGGCTTTCGACTCTAAACATAACTCAACGCCGTTTCAATACGATGTGGACTGCAACTCAAATTAAGCGTTACCTAAGTTATAATAGCCTAATGTTAACTGCTCATCGCCAATTAGACAATACCATTTTTCCCGATGCAATGCCGTTAATCATTGAGGAATTCTCCTGGTAATCCACCATCAGCTAGACTTCATCATAGGCATGTTTACTAACATCAATTTCTTGACGACTATCTTAAAGAAATAGAACTAAACCCGTAAAATAGTTACTTACTAATAGGTTCTGATTACCAGTTGTGGTCTTCATCATCAGTTCCACTTCATCAAATGTCACTTTTCGTGAGCATATGACCAAGGCACTTTGAATAAAACCGAAATCACTATAAGTGTGCCTATAAAATTTGAGGAGTTCCCTCGATTTCTCCAGGATCCCATGATCAGATCCTGATCTCCTGACAATGGGACCACCTGTAAAACATGCCCTTTCAAACAAAAAAAGAATTGTCAAAATCGGCCCAGCCATCTTCGAGTAATTCGGTAACATACATAAAAAAAAAAAAAGGCCCCGACGAATTGAGAACCTCCTCCTTTTTTTGAAGTCGGTTAAAAAATGTTATTTAGTATATGTACCTTCTAAACATACATATGCATTTAATAAAAAGTGGCTTTTTTAATGTTACAAACAAACACTCCAATTTGATAAACTCTAGTGAAAAAAAAATACATTTAAAATTAAAAACAGATTTAATCATTTATCAAAACACGCTTTTTAGCAGTGACTACTTACTATGCTGTTACTTCAATCCGTATAATATTGTATTAAAAACAATATTTTACTATAACAATACTATATGTATATATATTATTAAGAACTGCTTCGTAAGAACTCTTTTCGAATCTATCTCCTGAAATGCTGAAATAAGACTTACAGTAGAGCTCTAATAGCAATTGGATTTTCTCTCGCGGGCTAGACCGTTCATTGTGACGCCGCTATGACCTAATTAATAATGTTTACTAAAATTTAAATTTATGGCTATGAAAATACTACTAAGCTGTATTGTATGATTTAGTAAGATTATAATATCGTTTAAATATATTAAAATAAGAGTCTTAATTTTAAATAACGCTATTTGCAAAAATCTTTTGTTAGAATTTTTATTTTGTTTTTCACAGGAGGATGAACTGTAGCGCAACAAGATACTAAACCGCCAACAATTTAGAGTTCAGATATACAGAAGGAATTGGCAAAATCTGATTATTTATTTTTTCAAATTTAAAATACAAATAGTTCAACCATCAAGGCAAGAGCCTTATCTTAAATCGACTATTTCTGTTACTCTATAGATTTATTTGTTGGTACCACAAAGTATCTATAATTAGTGCATATCTATGTGGGTAGATGTCGCTCACTCATAATCTCACAACAGACCTAATATTTCAGTTCCCATAGTGGGTGACCATTGTTTATCTAAAAAATGACTTAAATGTCAATGAACCATGGCCTATTTTTCCGTTCACCCACCAATACAATAAATAAACACTAGTACATCTCTCGATCTACTAGGTTTTGTTTATCGAGACTACGCGATTCAAAAGGTTTTTAGTATTCATATCGAAACATAGGTTTCGATATGAATACTTTTGGCAGGTTTTGTTTTGATTATTTGATTTAATTTCATTGTAAACTGGTGACAGCGACTAGCGCGTTTCGTATGTTTATTTTTTATACAGCATAGCACCGTACCGTAGTCCGTAGGACCATTCTCTAACCGGCCAGTAACTTTTTTCGCTCTCTCAAATTAATTATATGTTAGATCGCAACAATTAAATAAATTCTAATCAAGAATCATCTTCATTTTTCTGCATATCTACAGCTCGAGTTCTTCAAAACGAGACCATCAGCAATTTTTATAACAATCGTCTAATAATAAGTGGGACAAAAAGCGGTATACGCTACGCTAATAATATATAAGATTTGCAACCAATCAACCCTTACTTGATCTTCCACAAAGAGCTAAGTTCTATTGCATGTCAACATTTTAACATTCACAGTGTTACAATTAAATTCGATGATTAAAGTAATAAGAGCTAAATCAACATTGCTTAACTAAAAACCGTCCGTTTCGGATTTACAGCTTTAGCAACTGGGTCAGTATCCATGACAATAAAAATATCAGGATGTAGGTCAGGCAACGCACTATCGATGGATTTAGGACGAATATTTTTTTATGTGTGTCCAGTTGTATAAAATATAGTGCATATATAATCTACAGCTATAATGCTACAAAAAGCATTTGATTTCAATACTGTTAAAAGTAGTTATGTTTAATTTAATTTTGAGAAACAGACTTGACATCCGCAGGGGCGACACGACGATGATAGTGAGCGTGTGCGCCGGCATCCTGACGGGCTCGTGGACCAACTACCAGTTGGGCAACATGTCGGCCAGCCCGCTGTCGCCGCCGTACGCGGTGGAGTGGCCGAGCGTGGATATGTGGGGTTTCTGCGGCGGGCAATTTGCCATCCAAAGATTTTCTGGTCTTGCCTGGCTTCGAACCCGTAGTTATAGTTGCAAGATGCACGATATTGTTCTATTAACTAACTTCAATTTTTTCAAGAAATATAAATTTAAATAAACGGGATGCCGTATACTTCCTATTTTGTTAAAAAATATTCATATATAAGCCGTCATTAAATGACGGGGGTTCTGAGGTAAAACTCTTCATCTTATTTAGAAGTCGGTTTAAAATTGATTAATATAAATTTTTAATACACTCATACATAAAAATTTTAACAAAAAGAAAAACCGACTTCAAACAAAACACTATTTTAAAACAAATGAATATGCACGAAAAAGTAATAAAAATAATTGCGTATTCAATATATTTTTTAGAGTCTTCCTAAGTTAAATGAAATGAAAAATATTAGACTACTTAAAAGTCGATTAACGATTATATCATGTAGTTATAGTTATTGGTATATTTGGAGCCGGTGTCAGCCACGGTGCCCTTGTCCCAACAATCAAAAGAAAGAAGCGATACGAGCCCCTTGATTGATCCAGTATATGGTATGTAAAAGGTAATTTGTAAAAAACATATTTGTTAAAGTATTCTCGTATTGTTTTTTTATAGATATACTGTAGGGTTTTATTGGCTGACACCGACTCCAAATATAACAATAATTATAATTACATGATATAATCGTTAATCGACTTTTAAGTAGTCTAATATTTTTCATTTCATTTAACTTAGGAAGACTCTAAAAAATATATTGAATACGCAATTATTTTTATTACTTTTTCGTGCATATTCATTTGTTTTAAAATAGTGTTTTGTTTGAAGTCGGTTTTTCTTTTTGTTAAAATTTTTATTTATTTTTTGATTTTAAGTGAAACTGATGTTGACTAACTAATTTTTTTTTAATATAGATAGATTAAGCGTTCTTTTTATATGAGTCAGAAACTACTTCGAGGAGAATTTCATAGGAAACTTGCGAATAAAGCAAAAATAGACTTTCGAGAATGCGGATTTAATACGTCACGCGGCGTAAACTACAAGGATCTCTCGAAAGAGCTGTAATCGAACTCAGCAAAAAAACTTTGAAAAAGACCAACTATATTTCGTACATCATATGACATCACATCACATACACAAAATTTGATTATAGATAGTAAGAAATTCTGCCCCATATCGCACCCTAACTGCGAGCCGTATAGGAGTTCCATCACTACATAGTATAAAACAAAGTCGCTTTCTCTGTCCCTATATCTTTAAATCTACGCAACGGATTTTGATGCGGTTTTTTTTAAAAGATAGTGTGATTCAAGGGGAAGGTTTGTGTATATAATACATGAACAATATAGTAAAGAAACACTGATAATTTTAGAAGTTTGCGATGTGATGTCGTAAATACACAAATTCTGTAGTATATTTAGTATCAGTATTGCACCCGTGCGAAGCCGGGGTGGGTAGCTAGTTGATTATAATATTCGACTATGATAATTACATAAACATAACCACATTACGGAAGGTGACTCAAATATCCAAATAACCTATAAATAAAAGATTCGACTGAGTATCGCTAACGTGCTCCTCAGAATTGTTCCGTTCCCTTCCGTTCCGTTACTTTGTCATGGATCCTGTGATCAGAACCTTACCAAACTTTCACCAAATTACCCTTGAAGTATATATTTTATAATAAAAAAAGAATTATCAAAATTGGTTAACGTGATTTTCAGTTATTCACCGATTTGTCGCGCATATACATAATGCAAATTTAAGACTTATGTCGTTTTCATATAGATACCATCATCGGAAAAAAAATTAAAAAAAATGGGACCCCACGGGAAGCACTACCTTTCAAACAAAAAAAATTATCAAAATCGGTCTACCCAGTGAAAAGTTATGAGGTAACAAACATAAAAAAAAAAAAAAAAAAAAAAATACAGACGAATTGATAACCTCCTCCTTTTGGAAGTCGGTTGAAAAGTATAATTAACATTCATCCACTAGTTATTTATTAATAATGAAATAAAGTAAAAAAAACTCATTTCTTGTAAAAAAAATCACCAGAAGTTTCTTGTCTGTCAGAGGGTCTTGATAAAAATTTTGCTGTTTAAAATGACACAACAGCTTAAGCCTTACAAAATACCATTGCAGACGCTTCTGTTTATTCGATCTCGGAAAAATTGCTGGAAATCTGCACTATTACATTTTTTAAACTTTTTTTATACTTTTACAGGAATAAATTATTATTATAATTACAAAAGTGGATCGTGGAAATACTTATTAATTTATTATAGAGGTATAAATGTATTTATTTATATTTTAAGAAACTAGTGACCCGCCCGGGGTAACTTGCAGCACTCAGGAATAAAGCAAATTTTAGATTTTTTTTTCATTATTTCATTAATTTTAGATATGACATACAAAACAAAAAAATGTTACCTATTTATAATATAATGATAGAAAAAATCCGATATCCTAAGTCGAAAACTCATCGTCGATCATCATCATCATCCTCCTGCCCTTTAACCATTTTTTTTTTGAAAACTCGTGCAATTAAATATGGTTAAGGCTTTCAGGGGTAATTATGGGCTTACTTTTTGTTACGGGCAGTCTAATTTCTAACGAACATCAAAATGCTTATTTATTACGAGGTATTTTGACTTGCTTCCCTAATAATATTTAAAACCCTTTTTTATCGAAAATTATTCCACATGTGTATGACCTTGTTACAGCTTTAGTAAAAACAGATAATGTCACGAAAAGTAAATCCTATGTGGATATCCCAGTCACGTCCCTTCTTACAAATTACTAACATATTTGGATTCGTTTTGTATCCCCTTGCGTAATATTTTCATGTTTTGAACCTTCAAGGATTTAGTTCATCTAGCATTATGCTTTGTGGTTTACAAGCAAAACCCAATCCCAACTTTATCACCGTACTACTTATTTCACGTTCCATAAAAATGAAAGAGCTAATTAAGAAAGCCTGCTTAATATCTTATTAGTCTTCTATGACGTTATGAATTTAAAATTCATTATTTAAATAGGAAACAGGAACATGTCAATGATGTAATAAGTTCAACCAACTTCTTTAGATATGCAGATTTTATAAAGAAAACGATTTAAAAAATTTGTGACATAAAATTGTACTAAAAACAAAAATTTTGAATTTAATAGAATTAATTAACAACGGAGAGAAATTTAACTAAGCATGTATCTTTATCGCATACTAATTCTTCGGATATCGTTCATTTAATTCCAAAAGTCTTGTCAACCAATGCATTAAGTAATTAAGGTAAAAATAACCTAAACAAAGGATAAAGCCTTTTTAAATCAAGTAACTAGTTAACGATACTTAGTATACATGTCTGTGATCCGTGTTGACTGTTGTAGATCTTATGAATCATATCATAATAAAGTTATATACAATTCCCAACATTTATTAACATAAGAATTAATAACATTAAATGCTTAAATATATAAATATTGAACGTTGCATCGCAATTCCGATCCTTTGGGCAAAAAACGAACCAGCCCTCCTGTCACCAGTATAGGCAATACTGGTGACAGGAGGGTGGTGGTTATACTTTTGATGAAGCTATTTGCACCACTACTCCAAGGGCCAAGCGTTTCGGGAGTTTAATTATACTTAAAATAAATAGGATTGTACAAGTATGATGCTTATTAATCCGTATAAATATTTTTGTCATCTTGAGTGTAATAACATCTCTCCAAGAATTGAGAATGCCTTTAATGCCTAGTTATTTTTTGTCTTTTTTACATGTTATTTATTTGTGTTATGTTTATTACAATGAGTTTGGTTTTTATATGGAATCACGTATGTATTTATAAGATAAGAAGCAAAGTACTTTAAATAAATTATGTTGGATACTTCAATAATAAATAGGGTATTTCAGGAAAATGCTACACGGAATCATTTCATAAATATTTATTCAAATTCGTACAAAAATGACGAAGTAAAGTTTTGTACGTAAAAAGTATCTGATACGATAAACATACAACTTTAACGTTGTTACGGTCTTCGGAATTCTAGGTTTTTGTTCTCTAAATTTATGTGCCTTTATAATGAGTTTATGGATTTCAGTGAATCCCAGTGAACTGGTAGTCATTTCCTGGATCAACGTTTACCGGAAATTGTTCTCTTGTAATGGATATCAGTTCGTAGAATATAAATCGCTGATGACAACAATGAGTGATTAATTTACATAACATTATCAACCTTAACCTCTCCAATTAGCAAATTAAATGTAGTTTATCTATATTCTTCATCGCTTTTGTCGTCATTTTTCGGTGATTGGCACATGAAATTACAAACGTTGTAGCATTTCATCGGATTATAATAGGCGATCTTCATGATGGAGTATTGAATAATATAAATAAACACCAGTTTTTATGAGTACGCCACTCCGAGGTCCCAAGTCGATGTTCAAAAAGTTCAATAATTTTCTATGTTTTTGGGTGTTTGTGGTACCGTCGTTAATTCTGATTTTCCATAATACAAGTGCTTTAGCTACTAACATTGGGATCAGAGTTATGTAGGTGATCAGAGTTATTCGATACAAGATTTTGTAGATGATAAAAAAGCGTGGAATTAATACCTGTTGACTTCCAGGCAGGATATATTAATTTAAAAAATTGTATTAACTAACATGACTGTACTTTTTTTTATATGTTTAAAAAGAGTAACTACTGAGTTTCTTGCCGGTTCTTCTTGGATCTACTTTCCGAACCGGTGGTAGCTTCACTTAATTGTTATATGACGACTCAAAAGTGCTTGAAGAAGCCCACTTGAATAAAGTATATTTTGATTTTTGATTTTGATGTTGTCCAATGTTTAAAAAAAAATGTGCGCTAATATTTTAGCATATATAAAAAAATAAATCTTTTCCACAGATCATCTCATCCAGAACAGCAGTAGTGACGTTTTGGCGTTCCGAGCTGTCCTAAAACTAACACCTTCGCATCCAACCAACCCTTATTATCCGTAAGTAACTAAACATACAGGAACTTAGTGAGTTATAGCCTTAATATTCCATGTTTAATCCTAGAGAAACGCTTTAGAGTTTAATTTGAGACAATAATTACATAACGTATTATTTCCTACGGTTAGCAAAATATAGATAATGCAAAGTCAGCTTAATTTAAATTGGGTTCGTAATAATTTAGTTGTTGCTTAATAAATTGTGAATAAGCATATTTTAATTATAGTCATTTGATTTACTCTATTTGATATGATATGAGTAGCATATTACACTTCCAAAACTAAAAATCACGTATTAACTATACTAACTTGATTTGTTTTTAGTATCTCGAAATTCGAATACACTTTTACAGAATTATCAAAATGTTGTATAACCGTGAATCGGTCATCATCATTTCACGAGTGAAGTACGATATTGATTCTTAAAGAACACCAACTCTTTGAATATACATAGACCCATACACCCATAAATTATTATTAATTAGTTAAACAATCTTGTCTTTTTTTTTCATGAAAAATAAATGTTGTGTGAAAGAGATGAAACGGTATCTAAATAAACAGATGATATTTTTTATGAATAAGGCTTTTTTATTTACAAATACTTTATATTAAAATTAATATCTCACAAATAGTCATTTGAAATTTTTGTTTTTACAAACCTTATTTTTATGTTTTCTTATATTAATAAGTAAAAGGTTCTCACGGATATGAAATTAAAAAAAATGCCAATAAATTAAAAAAAAAAACATTCTGAAAACTTAACAGCGTTTTGTTGGCAGTTTATTGTGATTGCGTTATGTTTTTGAAATTCCAGTTCCAATAATATTTATTTAAATAAAAATATTTGCATGAACGTATGAACTATATGTATATGTCGCAGAATCGCAAAGATAGTCATATAAACGATCACTATTGTCGTCCGATGTGTTAATTTGACTAATTCAGTCAGTGCGCACGTCTGGCGTTGGAGCTGTTCCAAGACCAAGAGACCAAGAGCATCATTCAAAAAAGGAATATACACTGACGATTTTTTAACCAGTATCATCTCTCAACTGACAACCTATAAAACTTAATCACGTTGTGTGTTATTGTTATTCTTATATATGAGGTCGTATACGTGCAAATTCATAATCTCCAACATATACAGGGTTATTGGTAACTCGACTTATATGCGCTAGGAGGTTATAGGGGTGACTATTTGCAATCATTTTAACCCCCATATGCTCCATCCAAAAGTGAACCATTTTTGAGTTTTTTAGTATTCAAAATTCAAAGTTTATTCAAAATTTGTCAAAATGCAACTTCAAAAGTGTATTTTAAAAAAGTTTCAATAATTTTTTTTCTTTTGTTTTATAAAAACGATTAAACACTGGATTTTTGTCAGTATTTAAATAATAATTATCGGTACAAATTTAAAAATGCGAGACGGAAAACGAATTTATTTCAATATATTTTTGGATTTTTTTTCTCAAAAATGCCTCAATAACTAAAAAAATCTTTATGTAACTTGGCCTGCAGATTATTCTAAAAACATAACTGTTTTCTTAGCTTTCCAAAAATGTATAAAAAGAAGGAAATTATTTGAAATCAATCGAAATAAAATCACCAGAAAGGTGATTCATATTCGAAGATGAACGAATTCGTACTAAAGGTCGCTCTTTAAAATTCTCACAAAATTAACTAAAAATAAAAACAAATGAAAAAAAACTTACTTACTAAACTGACATACTCATTACAAATTTAAAATAAAATTTAGAAACAGAAACAGTTCAATTGCTTTGAAATAAATTCCTACTTTTCAACCGACTTCAAAAAGGAGGAGGTTATCAATTCGTCTGTATTTTTTTTTCCGATGATGGTATCCCTATGAAAACGACATAAGTCTTAAATTTGCATTATGTATATGCGCGACAAATAGGTGAATAACTGAAAATCACGTTAACCAATTTTGATAATTCTTTTTTTATTATAAAATATATACTTCAAGGGTAATTTGGTGAAAGTTTGGTACGGTTCTGAGAACAGGATCCATGACAAAGTAACGGAACGGAAGAGAACGGAACAATTCTGAGGAGCACGTTAGCGATACTCAGTCGAATCTTTTATTTATAGGTTATTTGGATATTTGAGTCACCTTCCGTAATGTGGTTATGTTTATGTAATTATCATAGTCGAATATTATAATCAACTAGCTACCCACCCCGGCTTCGCACGGGTGCAATACTGATACTAAATATACTACAGAATTTGTTTATATACGACATCACATCGCAAACTTCTAAAATTATCAGTGGTTCTTTACTATATTGTTCATGTATTATATACACAAACCTTCCCCTTGAATCACACTATCTTTTAAAAAAAACTGCATCAAAATCCGTTGCGTAGATTTAAATATATAGGGATTAAAAAATCGTAAATTGGATATGGATGTAACTGATTATTTTTTTCTTTTTAGTTCATTTTTGAAGGCGGTTTTTTTTTATTTATAAAAATTTATAAAACAAATGAATATGCACGAAAAAGTAATAAAAATAATTGTGTATTCAACATATGTTTTAGAGTCTTCCTAAGTTAAATGAAATGAAAAATGTTAGACTACTCTAAAGTCGATTAACGATTATATCATGTAGTTATAATTATTGTTATATTTGGAGCCGGTGTCAGCCAATAAAACCCTACAGTATATCTATCAAAAACCAATACGAGAATACTTTAACAAATATGTTTTTTACAAATTACCTTTTACACAATAATATACTGGATCAATCAAGGGGCTCGTATCGCTTCTTTCTTTTGATTGTTGGGGCAAGGGCACCGTGGCTAACACCGGCTCCAAATATACCAATAACTATAACTACATTATATAATCGTTAATCGACTTTTAAGTAGTCTAACATTTTTCATTTCATTTAACTTAGGAAGACTCTAAAAAATATGTTGAATACGCAATTATTTTTATTACTTTTTCGTGCATATTCATTTGTTTTAAAATAGTGTTTTGTTTGAAGTCGGTTTTTCTTTTTGTTAAAATTTTTATTTATAATACATTTTTGGAAAGCCTAGAAGACGGGCATGTTTTTAAAATAATCTGCAGACCAAGTTCTATACTGATTTTTTTTGTTATTAAGGCAGTTTTGAGCAAAAAGAATTAAAAAAATATTGAAATAATTTCGTTTTTAGGCTCGCATTTTTAAATTTACACAGATAATTATTATTTAAACATTGACAAATATTCAATATTTAATCGTTTTTATAAAACAGAAGTTTTTAGAAAAAAGTTAAAAACGTGATAACTCAAAAATGTTTAATTTTTGCACTATGCATGTGGGGGTTAAAATTATTGAAAATAGTCACCCTTATCACCCCCTAGCGGATATACGTCGAGTTACCAAAAACGCTGTATATGTATATATATGTAAAAAAAGTTTTTTCTATTCGTATTAAACGTCTGACTTTGCATTATCCAAAGGACCCTCTGCCAAATGATCCGACGACTATCGGCGGCGCCTCCGTTCTGCGTGCCAAATTATCACAAGATCTTCGAAGATACATCTGTAAGTATACATAATATGTATATGAATAAATCAATGCTCAACAATTAAGCTCTAATACAGGGGCTTCCCTTTTACTAAATTCTTATAATACTTCGTCGTTCATTAAGACAGCTTAACTTTTACAGCTTCTGCATTTTTACTTTGATTTATTTCTTGTAACATTTTTCTTTAAGATTTAATCTTATCGAATGCTTTTGCATCTTTGATGACGACATCCGTGGTCGCGTGGTTTATACACCGATTTTCATGGATACGCCACTCCGAGGCTCCGGGTTCGATTCCCGGTCGATTCGATGTAGATAGTTTTCTATGTTATCTAGGGTCTGAGTGTTTGTGGTACCGTCGCTACTTCCGATTTTCCATAACACAAGTGATTTAGCTACTTACATTGGGATCAGAGTAATTAATGTGATGTTGTCTCATATTTATATTTGAGCATCCACATCATTATATTTTTAAGTCATTAAAATTGTTATATAGGTATGTTATTCTATAAGACTGCACAGCAACGTCTGATATAATTTGCCTCAAATAATAAAACAAAAGGCAGATGGAGCGCGTGGAAGATTAAAGTGGGGCAACAAAAGCGAATGATAATGTCGGCGAAACGATACGTCTTTTTGTTACTACGGCAAAAGTATCACTTTCCTTAGTAAATATTGTCGTACTAATAAAACGGCGTATAGTTTCGCACTACCGGATATTTTGTACGGCGATAAATCAACTGAAAACTCATTTATACTCATTTATTCTCCTCGTAAACAATCTTCTGTTGAGATGCACATGTTCTCTCCACATATGTTTTTAAAATAAAAGAGTTTTATTGTTTTTCGAAAGAGAAGTATTCAGAAAATACAGAAGAATAAAAATAGCACATAAAATAATGTATGCAAGATTTATTTTTAATTAACGCTGTTATTCACATTTTTTTATATACGATAAAAAATCCCTGGAGGCAATTAATTTACAAGGCGGACGATTATCTCCTCGCATATCTTTGTATAATATCGCTATAAAAAGTCCCAAGTTACGATTGAAATTTTAATTAAACATATCTTGCTTTCTGTGAAAAGTGTGGTAGCCGAAAGCTTAAAATCCACTTTAGTAAGACCTACCACCAAATTGAAAGCTCATCTGGTCAGCGTATCGCCAAACAGCCATTCTTAGTATTGTTGTTTTCTGGAACTACAGGAATAAAGGACATACCATCTAAATAACCAAGGTCGGTGGTCAATTGGCGCCATAAGGAATATTTCTTACATTGGTAATACATCTACATACGGGCGTTGGTTCTTACCATCAGATGTCCAATTACTTATGTCATTATTTATATATTTGAAGAAATTTAAAATTTGGAATATGAAGCAAAAGTTTCAATAAGGTTTTATTATCCATTTCATATCCATTCATAATCACAGTCAATTATAATGTATATGGGCCAATTCTAAATTCCTAAATATAAAAGCTTTAACACTCCCCCGATTCTATTTCGATCCAACGACGGTTCCTCACAAAAATAAAAGTCAGCTTAAGCGAATCTGAGCACCAATTACTTATTTATACTGCTTATTATACGGCTACAGTTATATTCTGATTCCAATTCAACCGAACCTCAGATCGTAATGTTACTAGAATAGGAAAAGTCTGAACGATTATGTGCGATACGGACAATTGGTTAGTAGTCAACGCCAATTCCATTTATACGCCAACTAGTAATAATATTTTATAGTATACTTATAGTTTAAAAAAAATGTTTATATTTGTTTATACAATATAAAGCAATGTATATGTGTATTAAATTCTTGTAGCATTCTGAATTTCAAATAAACAATAAATATATTCATTTGCCTATAATTTTGCTCCATTCTCAATAGTCGCTATTTTATTATTGCTCCGGAGTACAACTCGCGTCACGCTACGTCACGTTACGTCACATGTACATTTTTTATGGCGCTCATATGGGCAACCCGATGATAAAGGGTCACTGCTGCCCGTAGACTTTACTTCTATGATCACAAAATGTGGATTAAGGTTACAATCCGAATAAACGATTTTAAAAGAGTAAAATGCTATTTAAGTTTTTTAGTATGTCTAATTCATCTAATTATGAATCTGATACCGTGATTTGTCTTCTTTGTATATGTCACCGAATGTTTTTTTATGGTATTTACTTAATATTCGAAACAATACGTACTCCTTTTGTTAATAACCGAATTTTCACATATAATAATTTATAGTAGTTACTGTCGATGGCCACCTGATGGAAAGTGGTCACCATCGCCCATAGACAATGACGCTGTCAGAAATATTAAATGATTACAAACACCGTTAGATTACAATCTATCTCGCGAGGTTGTGAACTGTTTTTCATAACTGTAATATATATTTATAAATTATAACCTAATTAAAAAAAAACATTGTACCCACGAACCACCAACGAAGGTCTGTGAAAATAAAAAAATAACAATAAAAAAAATAAAATATCGTCTCTGTACATAATGATATTTCAACTGTGATGAACGATTCTATATATATAATTCAATAAATTCCATAATGTCTTGAATAAACTTGAATATATAATAATTGCAAAAAGACATAACTACTTATGCTTAGAATGAAAGGTTATGAAACTTAACAAGTCATGACAGACATGACACTTACCTGTAAACCCTAGACATAATAATATACGACCTCAAAAGACATCCTTTTTTCTTGACAATTGACAGATGACATGGCATTTGAAATAGGTTCTGTCGTGAGATATGATATACTAGATGTCAGGCTTCGTACAGGTGAAAAATACTTTTTTTTTCAAACTAAATCTGTAGCCTGGATGCGATTCCACTATGCCCGATATAAATATATACACACAATAAAAATTATAACCGTAAAAAACTTATTGGACATTTTTTGTGACACAACCTGGACGATGTAAAGATAACACAAGTTTATATATATACAATACAAATATATTTCGCTATAGGTATGTACGCAAGGAGTCTGTACTCTATTAATACTAAGGCTTTCAAATCAAATCAAATCAATTTTATTTAATGAAACTTCACAATGAAGCGTTTTTTAATCGTCAATAATTAACTACTACCACCGTTTCGGAAAGCAGCTTCTAGCGAGAAGAAACGGCAGGATACTCGCATAGTTGCTCTTTTTAAATAAACAGATTTACAATGCTAAATATATATAAATGTGCAATTTACAGTAATTAGTGTCCTGTGATGGAACCCGAGCCTAACTCCAGGCGTTTCTCTCTAAAAAGTACTCTTTTAATGAATTATATGATTTATTTATTAATTTAGTCTTAATAATTTAATAATTAATTCTTTGGTCACACAGCAGAAGGGGTAGAGGTCAGCGCGTTATGTTCTACGAGTATTCATATTAGCGCGACGGCACTGGATGAGTTCTTGTGTATTAAGGCGTAGGATATTGGAGACATTTTTGAGTGAAATTGATTCGATTTTGTCGATAACAGTTAAATGTTTAGCTAGTAACTTCGTATGGTGTTCTTGTTACCCTTTACGTATGCATCATAAAATTGCACACTGATATTATTTTTCGCAACCGGCCAAAAGATTAATAACTTTAAAAAATAATTACGTTAAAAAAAATTGAGGTATATAGTATTTTACATGTAATGGAAACCTTCCTTTAAAAAAATAAACAATTTAAAGTTTTAAAATGGAAGGCTCATCTGAATTTGTTATTTTTGGTCATTTTTTCTACCTATCATGAGATTTTTTTAAACTTATAATTTATAATGTCTTTTTTAATTTATAATATAATAGTACGACACAACTGAGATGTAGCATCGGCAAATTCAATAAGACCGATTACTCCCGATTTATGCAAACAATATAAATAGCTCCCTATCGCGCCATTCGACGCTATTCGTCGCTATAGATTCTCGCGTCAGTTCAACACGAAATCAAATCAAAATCAAAATAAACTTTATTCAAGTGGGCTCTTACAAGCACTTTTGAATCGTCATTTAACAATTAAGTGAAGCTTCCACCGGTTCGGAAAGTAAATAAAAAACCGAGGGTCTGCGCCTTGGATAAACAGTGATATCCGGAATGCCATGGCAAAAAGGGATCGTGCATTTCGTAAATTTAAGTCTGACCGTACAGAACTTAACTGGTCTGTCTATAAGGCTGCTAGAAATAGGTGTAACCAGATGTGCAGAACTTATAAACGCCGATACATCTCTGATAAAATTTGTAACTCGTCTCCTTCAGACACATTAAAATTTCTGAAGTCTATTGGCATCGGCAAAAATTCCAACTCTTCCAACAATATTTCTATTGACATTAATAGTCTTAATCGCCACTTCCAGTCTCCTCCTGTTTACGATGACAATATTAAACTCGATACTCTTTCAAAGATTCATTGCCTGCCAATATGTAAGGACACTTCATTTTCTTTCACCCTGGTGAGTGATGCTGACGTTCGGAAACGTATTATGGCAATTAAATCTAAAGCAATTGGATGTGATGAGATAGGTCGCACGATGATTTTACACATTTTAGAAACATTATTACCTTTAATAACCCACATCATTAATTTTTCCTTACGCACTGGTACTTTTCCCGAACTGTGGCGAAAAGCCCTAGTTCTACCACTAGCTAAGATTCCAAATCCCTCTACGCCTTCCCATTATCGTCCTATTTCCATCCTTCCTTTTCTCTCGAAAATTTTGGAATCCATTGTCCACTTTCAATTATCTGAATATCTGTTGTCCTGCGACCTATTAAATCCACTTCAGTCTGGTTTTCGCCATTGCCATAGCACTACTACTGCACTAATTAAAGTTACCGAGGATATTAGAGAGGGTATGGAAAACAAGACTGTGACGATTCTCATACTCATCGATTTTAGTAACGCGTTTAATGCTGTCGATCATGACTTATTACTCTCTCTTATATCTCGCATAAACATCTCAGACATCGCTCTCCAGTGGTTTTCTTCTTATCTTCGGGGACGCAAGCAAGCAACTTGTGTTGGAACCGATAGATCGGACTGGTGCGATGTTGCTGCTGGTGTTCCTCAAGGCGGTATTCTTTCTCCACTACTATTTTCATTATTTATTAACCCTATTTCCTCAATTCTTTCATGCCAGTACCATCTTTATGCCGACGACTTGCAGCTTTATAAACAGTGCAGCGTAGACCACCTGGTTGACACTATTTCCGCCCTTAATAACGATCTCTCTCGTATTGCCTCTTGGTCAAAAAATTATGGAATTAGTGTTAACCCATCAAAATGCCAAGCTATTATTATTGGGAGCCCTAGGCAGTTAGCTTTAATTCAAAGCCTACCACCCTTACCTGATTTACTATTTAATAACACTGTTATACCTATTTCATCTAAGGTTAAAGATTTGGGTGTTTTAATCGATAACTCGTTGAAATGGTCTGACCAAGTTAATGAGGTTTCGCGCAAGTTTTATGCCACGCTACACTCCATCATGCGCTTTAAAAACTTTTTGCCTATTAAATCAAAAATCCAACTGGCAAATTGTCTGTTGTTACCAATTATAGATTATGGTGATGCATGTTACCCCGATCTTAATGTAACACTTTTAAGTAAACTCGAAAGATTGCATAACACCTGCATACGATTTATATATGGCCTCCGTAAATTTGAGCACATTTCTTCATATCGGTTAATGCTTAATTGGCTACCTATTAAAGATCGTAGGCATTTAAGAATACTATGTATTCTACACTCTCTTGTTTATAATCCACTTGCTCCTTCTTATCTTAAGTCCAAATTTAATTTTCTTTCCGATACTCATGTTAGGCATCTTCGTTCTTCTCATAACCTTCTTCTTTCTATTCCTCCTCACACATCTGGTTTTGTATCTAATTCTTTCACTGTTAACGCTATACGACTTTGGAATGAATTACCAGTCGTCATCAGAGAAACGTCCTCTAAAGATCTGTTCAAAAGTAGGGTAAAACAATTTCTCTTAAAGAAATATAAGTCTTAGCTTTTATCGCCTTTCTTAGTTTCGTTCCCTTTTATTTTATTTAAGCTGTTATTATTACACTGTACTTTTAGTATTATTGTTAACCTTTTGTTACTTTATCATTAGTATATTATTAACTGTATGTTATAGGTATATATTTATAATATATATATTTATGTAAGTGTATGTATGTTTATATATATATGTGTATATATATGTATGTAATGTAATTCAATATAAGGATGGCTTTATGCATCTACTGTACGCTCTTTCTTGCATGTGCTAAGGTTGGCTGGTAGATAAGGCTATATAGCTTTAAGCCCGCCTTTTGCTCAATTTATTTTTTGTTAAATAGTTGTGCAATAAAGTTTAAATAAATAAATAAATAAATTCTACCGAGAAGAACTGGCAAGAAACTCAGTACTTTACTTACTCACTCTTTTTCAACATTTAAAAAAATACAGTCATATTAGTTAATACAATTATTTAAATTAATATATCCTGCCTGTAAATCGACTAATCAAATTGACGAATATATTAGGTCATATGATATTATAAGTTATTACGTTTGTGTAAAGATCATATTCACATAAGAAATAAATATTGATAATTTGGGAGAGCATACTTAATTTGCTTGTGATCGGTTTTACGGAACCTGCTGACTCTACATCTAAGTTGTGTCGTACCTTGTTTTTACTTATTGATATATTAGGTTGGAGAAAAAGTCTTTTCGCATATAGTATGCATGAACTTGTAATAAAATCTCTTTGGCTATACCATTTGTATCTGGCTGGTTTTGGTATCATTAAAAAGTTTTAATTTTAAAGAAGGCACTTCCAAATTCAAATTAGGAATTTCTGTGATTTTCATTTGTTTTTGTTGTTGTTAAAATGAGTGAATCTAAAGAAGAAATTCGATACATTTTAAAATTTGACTATAAAAAAGGTAAAAATGCAACTCAAGCCGCGAAAAAAATTTGTGATGTTTATGGATCTAATGCAGTATCTGTGAGAGTAGCGCAAGTTTGGTTTAAGCGTTTTCAAGCCGAAAATTTTGATATCAAAGATGCATCTCGCTCTGGTCGCCCTGTTACGGACAAAATTGATGCCATTTTTGAAAAAGTGGAGCAAGATCGGCATATTAGTAGTTACGATGTAGCTTAAGAACTGGCAATTGACCACAAAACGGTTTTGACTCATTTGAATAAAGCTGGGTACACAAAAAAGCTCGATATATGGGTGCCTCATGAACTCACTGAAAGAAACCTAATGAACCGTGTACTCATTTGTGATTCTTTATTACGACGTAATGAAACCGAACCATTTTTGAAGAAGCTGATAAATGGTGATGAAAAGTGGATCACATACGACAAGAACGTGCGAAAAAGATCGTGGTCAAAGGCCGGCCAAGCTTCACAGACTGTGGCAAAACCCGGATTAACTCGCAACAAGGTAATGCTGTGTGTATGGTGGGATTGGAAGGGCATCATTCAGTATGAGCTGTTACCGCCCGGCAGGACCATCGATTGAAGAACTGTATTGCGAACAATTGATGAGATTGAAGCAAGAAATTGAGAGAAAGCGGCCAGAATTGATCAACAGAAGGGGTGTGGTTTTTCACCATGACAACGCTAGATCTCACACATCTTTAGCCACTCAACAAAAATTACGAGAGTTTGGCTGGGAGGTATTAATGCATCCGCCGTATAGTCCTGACCTTGCACCTTCAGATTTTCATCTGTTTCGGTCTCTGCAGAATTCCTTAGGCAGTGTCAGGTTAACATCACGAGAGGACTGCCAAAACCACTTGTCGCAGTTTTTCGATCAGAAGCCCCAAAATTTTTACAGCAATGGGATCATGTCACTACCAACAAGATGGCAAAAAGTTATGGAACAAAATGGCACCTACATACTTTAGTCAAATGTAAATAAACTATAAAAAAAACTTTTTGAATTTTCATATAAAATACGAAGAAACTTTTTCCCCAACCTATTACATAAGTGTATTTACGGAACACAATGTACAAATCCCAAATGTTGGAAATGAGAACTACTGATTTTCTTGCTGGTTTTTCTCGGCAACAGCTATATACAAGTATAGTACTTTCGGAATTTGTGTTAGCAATACATTGAATTTAATTCCATACTGCTTGTCTCATACAAGAATACGTACTATACATGAATACGTTGCCATTACTTCGCAGAATGTGATTCTTGTTAGCGATACCATTGATTAAAATAATTCTCGAGACATTACTTTTTCAAAAGCAACGATTCCTTACTGAGAATATGATTAAACAAAAATCCGAAGATACAGTTTTACATTAAATTCAGTTCGAAAGTTGGATGTGGATTTATTTGAATCTATTATTAGTACTATACATACACTTAAAAAAAGCTGTAGAGCATAAAATAATACTACAGTTAAAATTATATTTGCATAAAAAATTATTATTTCTAAATAAAAATGACGTGTACGTGAAATTGGTTTAAACACCGTTTGCGCAAAATAGAAAGCATGTTTACTGAAAATAATTTCTATTTCGGAAATATATCAGTAATTATTTTTGAAATCGCACGAATAAATGCCTTTATTTAACATATAAACCGGCCAAACGTATTTCACTGCTCTCACGAGTACCATAAAGGCAGTTGAGTGTATCTTTTAACGCTTTGCCTAATAAGAATAAGCGTATGTATCCACTGAATATACGAATCCATTAAACGATAAAATAAATTCGTAGTTTTTTTTGTAAGTCTTTCACTTAATAGAATAAAAAAATAAAATGGTAAGTGGGTCTGTTACGAATTTACGTGTTAAATATTCAGACGATCCTCATTTCAATACGCGTTGCCAAGGGTACAAAATAGAACTTAGGGTACCTTCAACTGTGGGTAAAGCCGAGGGCGGAAGCGAATACATGCTTGCTAAAAACTGTTTTATTTTGCACGTACTTGAGTCTATTATTCGGATATTATATTAATGCAATATTTTGAATTCTTAAAGATTACTGATGAGATACAATTATATACTTAGAGAAAATATATCTGTATATGTATCTATCGTATACATTATCTATATGTATACCAATCGATACCTTTTACATTCTTCGAATAGTTTTTGAAGCTGTTCAACACTTAACGTTGATCCAAGCAGGATATATTAATTTAAATTATTGTATAACTAACATGACTTTAAATTTTTTTACGATTACGATACGACGATTCAAAAGTGTTTGTAAAAGCCTACATGAATAAAGTTTATTTTGATTTTGATTGGTATAGACTAGGTTTTATACCTATGAAGGAATAAGTATCAATAAACTTTTTGATTCCATTCTATTTGTCAATAGATCTGTTATATTATTAACTACAAATAGTTATTGATAAAATGTCTTTGATGGGTATATCTCCCTTGCAAACTTGGGTGGGATTTCATCGAGTCGACCGCTTAACAATAAAATTTTGCGAATGGCGGTCCCCATATATTGTACAGGTTTGTATTATATTATATGTATGTATATTAACTTGTATTCATATCACATAACTATTTACTTAATATTCAAAACAATACTTACTCCTTTTGTTAATAACCAAATTTTCACATATAATAATTTAATCACTGTCGCCGCTTTTCTGTTTAAGATATTATTCAAAATGGCGCGAAACATTCTAGTAATTTATTGGTCAAAAATCATCAAATATAGTTATAAAGAAGAGAGACAGATATATCTTCTGACATAAATAAGAAAGAGTAGAGGGAATTTTTTTGTGTTGCAAGTGAAAAAATTAAACTTTTTGTATAATATATTAACAAAGGAAGTTTTTATAAGTACTTTTGAATTGTCATTTTACAAACTTTATTAAGTGAAGCTACCATCGGTTCGAAATGCATATCCTTCAGAGAATCGGCAAGAAAGTCAATAGTTACTCTTTATCAACATTTAAAAATACATAGTTAAAGATTTAACAACAACCATTGATAATCAAGACGCAATTTTGCTATCGAATCCATTATTAATATCAGCAGTAAGATTATCTAAATAAATCATAAAACTTTCATCATCTTTTATCACTTGTGTAATGTTGACAACTGACTTTCAATGATATACTAAATTCGATATATCTTATAATTACTACTATCAACGTTACATACCACATTCTGACAATTAACAATCGTGTTCTGCGGTGAGATTCGAGTTTCTTGTTACAGAATATCCCTACAGAGACTATTTAGGATCTCGACCAATTAGAGCATGTCAATTCAATGTTAAAGTTGTTTATTTGTCTTGACATAACCTTTGATTGAAGTGATACTGCCTTTATAGGACACAGTTTATATTCAGTGATTTGTTACTTATCTGACTCAAATTAGTTTTAGTAGTGTAGGTCACTAATTTGAATATAAAACCTCATTACTTGTTATATTGTCTGATGCTCGTTATAGATCTAAAGAAGATATGATTTGATTTGAATTACGATTAAATGGGGAAATACTGCTAGCATACTTGCCACTATTCATCTAAACTAATATTATAAATGTGAAAGTACGTCTGTATGTATGTTTGTCGCTCTTTCACTACCAAACTAATGAACCGAATTTGATGAAATTTTAACTCCGAGGAAGGACATTGGCTAACACATGAAATACAACCCTTTAAAACGCAAGCGAAGCCGCAGGCAATAACTAGTTGTTTATACGGCAATTTGAACTACTAGTTCTTTTATTCTTTTATGTATTCGTTAAGGTTTTAATGTAAATAAATGTTACAACAACAACAACAGTCTGTAAATTCCCACTGCTGGGCTAAAGGCCTCCTCTCCATTTGAAGAGAAGGTTTGGAATATATTCCACCACGCTGTTCCAATGCGAGTTGGAATACACATGTGGCAGAATTTCTATGAAATTTGTCACATGCAGGTTTCCTCGCGATGTTTTCCTTCACCGCTAAGCACGAGATGAATTATAAAGACAAATTAAGCACATGAATCAGGGGTGCTTGCCTAGCTTTGAACCCGAAATCATCGGTTAAGATGCACGCGTTCTAACCACTGGGCTATCTCGCCTCTCAATTCAAATAAATGTTAGGGATATATTTATTTTTATGAACATGCTTTATCAATCTCTAAGTACAGCAGTATTACGACTATAAATTTGCGGATAACAGCGGTTTTTTTTATGATATAGGTAGGCGGACAGCCCACTCTATGATAAGTGATCGCCATCGCTCACAGATATAGGCGCCGTGAAAAGTTTTAACAATTCCTTAAAATACTAATGCGCTACCAATCTTGGGGACTAAGATATCATGCCCCTTATATCTGTAGTTACAAAGTTATACTCTTTTCAACCGACTTTAAAAAAGAGGAGGTTATCAATTCGTTTGTATTTTAATATGTTTGTTACCTCATAACTTTTTACTGGGTGAACCTATTCTAATATATTTTTTTGTCTGAAAACTAGTGCTTCCCATGCAGTCCCTAGTAACGAACGTAAGCTCATAAAAATTTGATCAAAGACAGTAGTCCACATATCGCACCCTCACTTTGAGCCGTTTAGTAGTTCCATTAATTACCATATTCATATCTATGAGAATTACTTGAACATAGTCACGTTACGGAAGGTGACTCAAATACCCAGATAACCTATATAAAATCGGCCGAGTATCGCTAACGTGCTCCTCAGAATTGAAGAGTTCCGTTACTTTGGATCATATTATCATAATCTATCCAAACATTCAGCGAACAACCCTTGAAGAAACCTTTCTAATAAAAAAAAGACTCATCAAAATTTGTCGGCGTGATTTTAAGTTACTCATTCATTTATTGCACTCATGCATAATGCAAATTTGAAACTTATATGGTTTTGATATCATTAGAACTGGATCAAATTAAATTTGGACCACATGGGAAGCTCTACCTTTAAAACAAAAAAAAAATTCTAAATCGGTTCACACAATGAAAAGTTATGAGGTAACAAACATAAAATAAAAAAAAAAACAAAGAAACAAAATACATACGAATTGATAACCTCCTCCTTTTTGAAGTCGGTTAAAAATATGAATATTAACAGTATAAAATAAATATAATTTAACATGTCGTGTAAAAAAACGATATATGACATATTTTATCGAAGTTTAAAATTCAACATACTTCGATTACGGTTACATGAAGATTATCTTTTTTTATTAATGTTTTTAATAACGACATACAACGTACGGTTGGGTGGCGTGAAAAATATATGAAGATTTAGTATCTCGAGAATGATTCGTTTTAAATTTCCATATAACAAGTTTCACAAGGTCAAAATATTTTCAGAACAAAAATAGTGTTTGTTAAAAGATGAACTGCAGTGTCCAGTACAAACGAGCAAGGTTATAGGCTCATCAAAACTGACTAACAAGCTAAGTGATAACACTGTGTTTTTTATACGTGAAGTGAAGGACAGTACTAGCTATGAAATATTTTTATTTAAAATACGTAGGTTATAAATTTCATTAATTTTACTTTGTGGTAGGACTTTGTGCTAGTCGTAACGGCTCTCACCGTGGACCGTATGGGAATGCTGGGCTTGAGGGTCTCCATAACCAAAACGGAGGCCCTCCTATTCCACGGTCCATTTATACCCCCACGAGGGGCGAGTATCACCGTCCAGGGTCGGCGGAGGTCGGGCGGATCAGGGCTCTAGTCCAGCAAACCCTGATCGCCCGATGGCAGGAGGTCCAGGTCCTCCTCCTACTCACCCACGGCGGGCCTGGCGACAGTGGAGGCGATCCGTCCCCACTTGAGTCGCTGGGTCGCGAGGAAGAAGGGCACGCTCACCTTCAGGATGACACAGGTACTTACCGGACACGGATGCTTCGGTAAGTACCTGCACGGAATAGCGCGGCGGGAGGTGTCACCCTCCTGCCACGAGTGTGGTGCGCCAGTCGACATGGCCCACCACACCCTGAGTGCGTGCCGCGTGGGGGCCCTAGAGGCACTCCTTGGCAGCGTCTATGGACGGAGACCTCTCGCTGTTGAGCATCGTCAATGAAATGCTCGGCAGCGAGACGTGTTGGTCGGAGATGCGCTCCTTCTGCGAAAACGTGATGTCGCAGAAGGAAGCCACGGAGCGGGAGCGGGAAGAGGATGCCGCTGCAGACCCGCTCCATCGTAGACGACCGAGGAGGAGGAAAAGGCGTTCCGCGCACCTTCTTCCCCCACCTCAATAGGCGCCGCAGGGACCAGGGAGGGTCTCACTACCCCGAGAATCCCCCCTAGGTGTTGGAGGCCCGCACAGGCGGGCCAACCGACAGGGCGCCACGGTAGCATGCGTAAGAGATCCCGTGGCGTCCGCCGAGAGACGGTAAAGGTATCGCTGGTTTTTTAATGGGTAAACCCGGTGGACCTGGGCGCACTCGACGTCCAGGAAACCGGGGAGTCCCACACATCCCCCCACTTTCCATCACGTGGGGGAAGCGCGTGAAGCGTTTTTCCAGCGAAAAAAAAAGGACTTTGTGCAAGACTGTGTGGATATACATCACCATATATTGTACCCCCAAGAACCAATATTAGGTATAATTGTGTTCTGTTGAAGGGTGAGTAAGAGTGTAATAACATGTATAAGGGATGTATAGACAACAATAAAAACTAAGTCCTTTCTTTTATGCCTTTAATATAATCTTGTAATATGCAAATCAAATCAAAATTAACTTTATTCAAGTAGGCTTTTACAAGCACTTTTGAATCGTCATTTTACAATTAAGTGAAGCTACCACCGGCTCGAAAAGTTTAAGAAAATACAAAGTCGAGTTAGTTAAATGCAATTATTTAAATTAATATATCCTGCTTAGAAGACAACAGGTATTAACTCCACGCTTTTTTATCATCTATAAAATCTTATATCGAATAATAAGCCTTTTTTACCAATGTATTTTTTATAAACGATTTGAATTTACGAAACGGCAAAATTAAAAATGTCTGCGGAGTTTTATTATAGACCTATATTTAAATATCTAGCTAATCGTATCTATACATAAGTGACGTTGTCAGTTTTAAGTTTTGTGAAGTATCCTAGTTTATCCTAATTGTGTTTCACTTAGTTTTTCCGTGTCAATTTTTCATATATTTGTTTATTTGATAATTTTATTTGTGTTATATAAACGAATGTAATGCCGTCGCCTCTCTTTATATTTATTGATTTTTAACCGACTTCAAAAAAAGGAGGAGGTTCTCAATTCGTCGGGGCCTTTTTTTTTATGTATGTTACCGAATTACTCGAAGATGGCTGGGCCGATTTTGACAATTCTTTTTTTGTTTGAAAGAGCATGTTTTACAAGTAGTCCCATTGTCAGGAGATCAGGATCTGATGATGGGATCCTGGATAAATCGAGGGAACTCCTCAAATTTTATAGGCACACCTATAGTGATTTCGGTTTTATTCAAAGTGCCTTGGTCATATGCTCACGAAAAGTGACATTTGATGAAGTAGAACTGATGATGAAGACCACAACTGGTAATCAGAACCTATTAGTAAGTAACTATTTTACGGGTTTAGTTCTATTTCTTTAAGATAGTCGTCAAGCAAATGATGTTAGTAAACATGCCTATGATGAAGTCTAGCTGATGGTGGACTACCAGGAGAACTCCTCAATGATTAACGGCATTGCATCGGGAAAAATGGTATTGTCTAATTGGCGATGAGCAGTTAACATTAGGCTATTGTAACTTAGGTAACGCTTAATTTGAGTTGCAGTCCACATCGTATTGAAACGGCGTTGAGTTATGTTTAGAGTCGAAAGCCGAAATGTACTTACTGAGTATAATAAAGTGAATGACAAACACTACCAATTGTAATTATAAATAACAAAACAACACTGAAAAGCAGTAAATAAATTTTTATAAATAAAAAAAAACCGCCTTCAAAAATGAACTAAAAAGAAAAAAATAATCAGTTACATCCATATCCAATTTACGATTTTTTAATCACCTTTTGAAGTCGGTGCCAACAAAGTAAATAAATTCCTATATTGAAATCATTTAATTTGTATCGATAGTAAGGTTTGTCTAATGGTGTCACCTATACAATAAATAGATTTATAGTCCATTCCAATGACAAAAGGAGACATTCAAAACATACCGTATTTTTCAATATCACAAGTGTTTTGTTGATAATTCCACTATAAGATTAACTACAAACAGTTCTTGATTAATATATCTTCATTTGTAATACAACAATATTTCACTAAACTACATAGATCCATAATGTTGTCTTAAATTTTCGCGATTATTACACATTTAAATAAAACTAATTATAACGGATGAATCGCGTATATTAATTATTTTTAAACATCCCGACGTTTCGAGCACTTTGCAGTGTTCGTGGTCACGGGTAGACTAAGATGACATTTGTCTATTTGAAGAACAAAGGAAATATTATTAACAACTACCGCCAACGATTTCTCAATTGATGTCTTGAGTAACGTTCCGGTTGCACGCAGAAGGCACTAACTGTATCTTTAGGTCTTGCAGTCTGTTGGATTTGGGATTTTAAATTTTTAATAAGTGGATCCCAGGTGTTAGAAAGTCTCCAACCATCTTCTCTATTGAAGTTCGGATGTTTTTGAATTTCAATAGCCTCGCGTATCATTCTAGGAATGAATCTGTGTTCTCTAGCGAGGATCTGTGGTTTATCAAATCGGATAAAATGGTTAGGTTTATCCAGAGCATGTTCACAGACTGCAGACTTAGAAGAACGCCTATTTTTGACATCTCCTATATGTTCCTTGACCCTGGTACCGATGCTTCTCTTTGTTTGGCCTATGTAAGATAAACCACACTCACATTCGAGTTTATATACTCCTGCAGTTTGTAAAGGGATATTACTCTTGATAGGTCTCAAGAACTGGCTCACTTTCTTATGAGGCTTGTAAATGGTTTTAATCGAAGCTCGCTTCAAGATGTTGCCAATCCTGTCTGTAACTCCTTTCACATATGGTAGAAATGCAGGTTGTCGCTCAACTGTGGGTGGCTTGATACGGCTTCTGCGATGCTGGCGAGGCACGGGCAGCTTGTTCTGGTGGAGTGCAAGCTTGACCTGACGTAGCTCGTCCTCTAGGTGTTCAGCATCGCAGAGATGGTGGGCTCTCTGAAACAAAGATTTGCCAACGGTAGCTAACTGACTAGGGTGGTGGTGCGAGTCACCATTGAGGTATTTGTTGGTGTGTGTGGGTTTCCTATAAACTGTGTGACTTAATGTATTATCAGGATTCTTGATAATAAGGATGTCAAGGAAAGCTAAAGAATTATTTGCCTCTAATTCCATAGTAAATTGAATGTTCTTATTTATAGAATTAAGATGTACTAAAAATGCAGATGTCAGATCACTAGGTAATATTGTGAAAGTGTCATCTACGTACCGTTTATAAAACCTAGGTGTTATTGGTCCGGAGCGAAGAGCCCTCTCCTCCAGGTCTTCCATGAATAAATCGGCGACCACGGGGGATACTGGAGAACCCATGGCTACCCCGTCAACTTGTACATAGAATTCATCATTCCGACGGGGTAGCCATGGGTTCTCCAGTATCCCCCGTGGTCGCCGATTTATTCATGGAAGACCTGGAGGAGAGGGCTCTTCGCTCTGGACCAATAACACCTAGGTTTTATAAACGGTACGTAGATGACACTTTCACAATATTACCTAGTGATCTGACATCTGCATTTTTAGTACATCTTAATTCTATAAATAAGAACATTCAATTTACTATGGAATTAGAGGCAAATAATTCTTTAGCTTTCCTTGACATCCTTATTATCAAGAATCCTGATAATACATTAAGTCACACAGTTTATAGGAAACCCACACACACCAACAAATACCTCAATGGTGACTCGCACCACCACCCTAGTCAGTTAGCTACCGTTGGCAAATCTTTGTTTCAGAGAGCCCACCATCTCTGCGATGCTGAACACCTAGAGGACGAGCTACGTCAGGTCAAGCTTGCACTCCACCAGAACAAGCTGCCCGTGCCTCGCCAGCATCGCAGAAGCCGTATCAAGCCACCCACAGTTGAGCGACAACCTGCATTTCTACCATATGTGAAAGGAGTTACAGACAGGATTGGCAACATCTTGAAGCGAGCTTCGATTAAAACCATTTACAAGCCTCATAAGAAAGTGAGCCAGTTCTTGAGACCTATCAAGAGTAATATCCCTTTACAAACTGCAGGAGTATATAAACTCGAATGTGAGTGTGGTTTATCTTACATAGGCCAAACAAAGAGAAGCATCGGTACCAGGGTCAAGGAACATATAGGAGATGTCAAAAATAGGCGTTCTTCTAAGTCTGCAGTCTGTGAACATGCTCTGGATAAACCTAACCATTTTATCCGATTTGATAAACCACAGATCCTCGCTAGAGAACACAGATTCATTCCTAGAATGATACGCGAGGCTATTGAAATTCAAAAACATCCGAACTTCAATAGAGAAGATGGTTGGAGACTTTCTAACACCTGGGATCCACTTATTAAAAATTTAAAATCCCAAATCCAACAGACTGCAAGACCTAAAGATACAGTTAGTGCCTTCTGCGTGCAACCGGAACGTTACTCAAGACATCAATTGAGAAATCGTTGGCGGTAGTTGTTAATAATATTTCCTTTGTTCTTCAAATAGACAAATGTCATCTTAGTCTACCCGTGACCACGAACACTGCAAAGTGCTCGAAACGTCGGGATGTTTAAAAATAATTAATATACGCGATTCATCCGTTATAATTAGTTTTATTTATACATAGATCCACTTTAATTTCACTTCCAAAGTAACGAAAACAGTTTTGTCGACATTCAAGACGCCATTTCTCGATGACGAACATTAAAAATAGAGGCCTCAACTAGGCATGTTCGCTAAACGAATGTAGACGAATGAATTTATACAGATAAAAAATATATTATTTTAGTTTTAAAATTCATTATAGATATATTTTTTTAAATATATTTATTTAATTGGTTGTAATATATAATATGAATTATTTAACAGAAACGTAAAAAGTTACCTAACGATAGATAAAAAAGTTATTTTTATACAGTAAGGTTTTTACATAAAAATAATATTTTTGCCAAAAATGTTAAAAGAATTATTTTACTTAAAAATAATCTCTTATCTCGAAATGTAGATCAGTTTTGTGCATAGCAATTTTATAGTTTTGAAAATAATACAATGTTAAGACATTCGTCTCTCATCTTTCGTATCATGTGCACGGATGCATATTCGGAATTCTCTGAAGTTTTTTATTACGACCTGACTTTGTTTAAACGGAAAATTACTTTTAAAATAAAAAAAAATATATCGTTCTTTAGCATTAATTACCCATTCATTCAATTATTTTGACCTCACTAGTCGAACGCAAATGACATATCAATTCAAGGTCAAAGTTGTTTATTTACCTTTTCTCCTCTTCCCATTGGAATAGACTATAGGTTTGTATGTATGTATTATGTATTATGTACCTATATTAGCAATTTTGGCACCGACTTTGAGAGGTGATTAAAAAATCGTAAATTGGATATGGATGTAACTGATTATTTTTTTCTTTTTGGTTCATTTTTGAAGGCGGTTTTTTTTTATTTATAAAAATTTTACTTATTAAACTTTATTTCGCCAATAGGATACTTTAAAAAAATACGCGCATTGAAAATCGACAGCAATGCGGTACATCAATGTCTTTACTATATATACCTACATATATGTATACTAAATCTGGTATCAGTTTTTGACCTGGAAAATTAAACTCCGTTGTCGTCCAAAAACTTTGGTAGACAATGATGAATCTAATGAAACTTAAACCAGTATAATATTATTTAAAAATATATCAAACTTATATCATTAACATTATACAAACAGCATATGAGAGTCGACAGCATGAGTTTGTTTAATGCAAGCAATAAGACTTACTCATGACATCTGCACAATATTTAGAGAAAACTTGTGCCCTGTAACCAAAGGATATCATTAAGTAGAACAGATATGCTCTATTTAATTACTTTTCTTAGTTGTGACGTCAACATTTGTACGAAGAAACGCTATTGGAGCATAATTTCAACAGTTTTATTCACCGTCGCTTTTAGTTGTATTATATTAGTATATTTACTTTATATTAACCGTAAATAGACCGTCTAAAATAATTACCTTATTCTTGCACATACAAAATATATAATTCTAGCCAATTTTATATAAACATACTTTGTAAAACAAATACTAGGGTTAATTAAATAGAAGCGGATCAAAAATTAATTTCATACGATTGTCTTTGTAACTTAGAAAATGTAGATTATATTTAGCACATATTCTGTCTACAATTTAGAATATTTATATTGTGTAGCATGGTATATATATGTGTGTGTGTGTGTGTGTGTGCTTAATTTGTGTTTTAATTCATCTCGTGCTCGACGGTGAAGGGAAACATCGTGAGGAAACCTGCATGTGACTAATTTCATCGAAATTCTGCCACATGTGCATTTCACCAACCCGCTTTGGAACAGCGTGGTGGAATATGTTCCAAACCCTCTCCTTACTGGAAGAGGAGGCCTTATCTCAGCATAAGGAAATTTGCAGGCTTTTACTTTATAACCCAGTGTCTAAAATACCCAAAATAAGCAAAATGTTTGGATCTTGTTGAGGTTCTTGCAGAGGTGGGGTCCATAATATCCTTGCATGACTATGTTTGCTGTAACATCATACGGTATTGAATAGGATATTTTTTTTTGTACATAATTGACACTAGACACATGATATTATATTAAATTATAATGTTAATAATTATGTCGGAATATGATTACAGGTCTTTTAGTTAAAAATAATCTAAGTAGGTTCCAAATAAATTTTATTCAAACTTATTCAAGTAGGCTTTTACAAGCACTTTTGAATCGTCATTTAACAATTAAGTGAAGCTACCACCGGTTCGCAAAGTAGATTCAACCGAGAAGGACTGGCAAAGAAAATGAGTAGTTACTCTTTTTCAACATTTAAAAAAATTAAGTCATATCAGTAAAACACAATTATATGTGTGTGTAATGTATCATGTTTGCCTGCCTGGAAGTCAACAGGTATTAATTTCACGCTATTTATATATACATTCGATTATTTTTTAAAAAATATATTTATAAAGCAAAGGCAAATTGTTATTAGAATTTATCTTTTTTATTAAAATTATAAAACTAACCAAAGCCCTTTACATAACTGAAAATTTTGCTAAGCGGACTACACGTAAAGCAAATGTGATGCAGAGTCGAGATGGCCCAGTGGTTAGAACGCGTGCATCTTGATCGATGATTGCGGGTTCAAACCCAGGCAAGCACCTCTCATTCATGTGCTTAATTTGTCTTTATAATCATCTCGTGCTCAGCGGTGAAGGAAAACATCGTGAGGAAACCTTCATGTGACAAATTTCATAGAAATTCTACCACATGTGTATTCCACCAACCCGCATTGGAAGAGCGTGGTGGAATATGTTCCAAACCTTCACCTCAAAGAGGAGGCCTTTAGCCCAGCAGTGGGAATTTACAGGCTGTTGTTGTTGTTATTGTTGACTGCACGTAATATATTTAGGTTCTTTTTTAATCTGAATTAATTTATTCAAGTTTTCACATAGGTTCTCAGAGCGTGTGAACAAAAACCACCTTTACTGTTACATTTCATTAAGAAGAATATTGTAGTTATAGAAACCGAGGTCTTTAATTAAAATTTTCTTCGAAGCATACTGAAATTCTTACATATGAAACGTTTGTAATAAAGATCTTTCTATGCTAAGTATTTCCAGACTATACATTAAAAGAAATACTTTAGACTCAACACTCTTTATTAAATCTCTAATCACGAAAACGCGGAGCACAGATACAAAAAAGCATCTATAAGGAAATAAAAGAATTAAATGAGACCAAAAAATTAATTTGGATTACATCATGAAAAATAAAGCTTGTGATGTTTCTTCTATGTGTGCAGTAGACACACACACACACGAAGAAGCAATGAAGTAAGTAGGTATATATGTATATGCTACATGTATATGTAAATGAGGGGTTAGAGAGCGTTATGCTGTTAAAGCACCACTCGATCCCGCGAAAAAACACCTATTTCTCATGTTTGGACATCAAGCGACCGCATTGACTCGTGATCTTAAGAAGTAGCAATCAACATTACAACTAGTATCTTTTTTTATGGTATTGGTTGGCGGACGAGCATATGGCCCCCTCATGGTAAGTCGTAGTAAGGTCACCATCACCCATAGACAATGACGCTGTAAGAAATATTAACTATTCTTTACATCGTCAATGTGCCACCAACCTTGGGAACTAAGATGTTATGTCCCTTGTGCCTGTAATTACACTGGCTCACTCATCCTTCAAACCGGAACACAACAATGCTGAGTACTGTTATGTGACGGAAGAATAACTAATAAGTGGGTGGTAAATACCCAGACGGGCTAGCACAAAGCCCTATCTTTACAAACACAATTGTTGGCGGTTTTATAGTTCTGGACACATCTTTTTTAACATCTTCAGGATGTGATTGTTTTAGGGTTCTTGTAAGTGAGGTTATATAATCCACCATATCTTTAAAATTCCTGAACGTATTTGGATTTAATGGAATACATTTGGGATAAGATTCTTTAATCATCCCGAAAGATACTCGAAATAAATTAGTAACATTAATGATAGGACCACTTGCTGAATTTATTATTTTCATTTTTAAGACGTACAACCGTTTTTTTATAAATACCTTTATCTTTTGTGCTTGAGTTCATATCCATCTCAATACAAATCGAATGGAGGTAACAACACTAAAATATATGCTTTTACTAAAAATAAGGGTATTTTTTATTTAAAGAAAAGTAATCAGAATTATTAAAAAAAAATCATAGACTAGAAATATATGGAAAATTATTTTTTCAAACTAATATTGTATATGAGGCAGATAAAGACATCCTTATCACGTCATTCAAATGTTAAACTAGTTTTATCATTTTATGACAGTCACTCGCTCTTACTTCAGTTGAATGGAAAACGATTGACCTTGAAGTGAATAGAATCGAATGTTATAATTTATTTTAGCCATTTCATGTGAACGAGTAACACGTGTGGTCGATATTTGCCGATATTCGAGGCCATTATTGTTACGTATTATTCTGATATGGCGTATTGAATAACCTAGACGTTTTTTGTTACAATCAATTTTTTTGTGATTTATCGGCTACGAATAATATTTCCAATTTTTTAAATTAAATTTATAAATGGATGATCTTCACTCCTACTATTAAAGAACTGATTTGTCAGCCTTTTGTATTGACGACCTCCATGGTCGAGTCGTGTGTACACCGGTTTTCATGGGTACGCCACTCTGAGGTCCCGGGTTCGATTCCCGGCCGAGTCGATGTAGATTACCATTAGTTTTCTATGTTGTCTTGGGTCTGGGTGTTTGTGGTACCGTCGTTACTTCTGATTTCCATAACACAAGTGCTTCAGCTACTTACATTGGGATCAGAGTAATGTATGTGATGTTGTCTCATATATATTTATTTATATTTTGTTAACGGATATCGTACAATGTCAATAAAAAATTATTGTATATAACGGAGAAGCATGCCCGAGCCCGTTTTTAAAAAACATGACGTCAGCGTAGCTGACGTCACCAGTGTCAGAGTTTCGATCTTTAACCGTCTTCGGTGGTATGAAATAAAACTCAGGAAATAATCTTCTCTGATTAATTCCAATATGAGACGGTCCGATCGCTCCGACGGCTCGACCAAGCCTGTCGCTACCGACGGGCGCTTGATCTTTTATAACAAAAATAGGTGGGTAAACTTATTCACTCAACATAACAGCTGTTTACAAACACTGAAATATTTCAGACTAATTTAACATTTCAAAATTCACTATAAATTATTAATTCAACAATGAAACAGTTTTAAATTATTAAAATAATCATTTTTAAATTCGCGGTTTCCCGCCGACATATATAATAAATTAAAACATTTTCTAAAATGCGCTGCATTTACTGGTTTAAATTCTATGAATGTAAGTTTACTATTTTTTTTAATTAGGCATTGCAGAATAAGTCAAATAGTCTAATTGTTTATTAATATCAGTACATACACGTATTTTATTTTATGTATTATTATAATTTTAAATTATATTACAATTTATCACCCGTTACATATTGTATTAATTTATAAATGTTCTAATTAGGTAAGTCTAAGATTGTTCTACTCTATCTCCATAATCTAGACACACGGTAGCGTGTCAAAGCCAAGTATTGTTATTTTACTCGAGTTTCTCCTTCCTTCAGAAATACCTAATGCGATATGGCCGTTTTGCTCTCTTAGCCTAAAACAGATAAAATACAATTGTATACAGATATATGATTGTATTATATCTGTAATATGTTTATATATTAATTTTAAATACATAAATAATCACTCAAATTTCACAAAAACTCAAATCAGACGAGTAAATAGATGTGTTCTTTGTCTTCTTAAAGTTTTCAATAAAAATATGTCATTCGGATATACCGGTAGAATCTTACTATATTACATATAAAATAAATAATTTTATACGAGTAATAAAAGCGTATACGTTATAGACCATTTCCTGATTGTATTAAATTGTTATCTTTATGGTCCGTATAAGCGGAAATGTCTCCGGACAAGTAGGACTATCAGCTGATTTTTTATAAACGTCTCATTAGAAAATATATGACACGTATCAAGCAAACCGAAAACATCGTGACAAAAATCGGTCCATCCTGTAGTTATGAGGTAACAAACATAAAAAAATACAGACGAATTGATAACCTCCTCTTTTTTGAAGTCGTTTGAAAACCTGCATGTGACTAATTTCAACTAAATTCTGTCACAATGTCTTGTCGTGAATTTCTGTCAAAGATACACCAATCCGCATTGGGTCAGCGTGGTGGAATACTGCAATCCTTCTCCTCAAAGGGAGAGGAGGTCTTAGCCCAGCCGTGGGAAATTTACAGGCTGTTGATGTGATGTCATATGGGATGTGACTAATTCTTCGATCTTCGATCTATAATATTCAAATTATTGTTCGTTACATGGAGTAGGGAACGATTTTGTCCATGGGAGACATGAGCAAAGAGCAATAAAGATCTGTTTATGAGATTATCTGCCCCTGATTATGAGATATTTACAAGCTGTTACTTTAACTTTATTGTACGTCCTTCATATATAAACAGTGAATTCAATTAATTGCAAAAACCTTTTACCTGAATAATTAATCGTATAATTTTACGTACACAAAATACGCGTAAATATATTTAAAATTTCTCGTTAATATGACATCAAGTTGATTTTCAGTGTAATTAAGGCTTATGACAAAATAATCTGCTGATATACAGAGTAAGAGCCGGGAAAATCCATGGATGTAAGGTAATAACTGAACTAAATATTGATTATAAACCCAAGCAAGCATTACTGGCACAAGGAAGATACCAAGTTAGCTCTCAATTTCGGTGGGGCAATGACGATTTTAAGAATGGTTGATCTTTCATAATGTGCTAATTATAAAATATATCAGGTGGCCCATTCTGCAGCCAACCTACCTAATAAATTAAATGATTATAATGGGACATTTATACGTGAGTGAGAGTATACAACGTGTTATGTTTAATTTTCTTGCACTGGGTCTAAGCTGTATAGATACTCGAGGAGTCTATATAGAATATTCAAGAACAACAAATATTAGGGCACTATTCATAGGTAGACTCGTGGCCATTTATAAGAATTGGTAATAATGATCATCGTGTCCTCCTGACCTGTCGGGTCCTGGCGGTCATTGTTAAAGAAAAATACCCAAAAAAGTTATTCCAATACTTTGACACGATAATGGGACAGCGCTCAGATATGACAACAAAAGTTTGTAGGTGGAAACGAGTTCCAAATGATTTTCGAGGCATTTATACGACGAGAGTGTTAACATTCATATTATTTATTATTTTTTTAATAAATCACATTAATTACTATTTATTACACGACCCGGGATTTGTAATATTGACCTTGGGATCAACAGCTAACGACGTAAAGTTAATTATTGTGGACTCATTCTAATTCACGATATTTTCATTTATTATACTCGTGTTGTACTCACTGCTAGCCATTTATCCGCCTCTAACAAGTCACTTAGAGTACATACGCCATTTTTCTTTAGCACACTTCAAAATTATTTTTATTTGACTGTAGCTAGTATCGAATTTAATATTCGAAGAAATTTTTTATGAGATAAATATTTCAAATTTGACGTGATTTTTAATTTCTAAAAAAACATTGTTTGTAGTTATCTCAAATTAAATAAAAATCCTTTCTAATATTACACTTATTTATAGATTGACAAATTAAAGCTACGACTTGCTCGGGAAAGAAATACCTAAGAAGAATTGGAGAAAGTAACTTTTTACGTAATAAATTCAATGTATAAAAGCCTACAAGAACATGGCATTCACGCCTGTTACGTCAGTAATTGAAATTTAGAGTTAGTGAAACTGCGAAATGCCTCGTTTTTTGTAATTATATTAAAAACCAAAACATTCTCCCATACATCTCTGATTAAGTTTAATTTATATTGTTTTCATATTTTTCAAGTCTAGACACGCGGTAGCGTGTTAGCCAAGTTCAGGTAACAGAACTGGCGAGTAGCACAGTGTATAATTTTACTCGAACCATTTGGAGCCACAAGGGGTCAAACACCTTCACAACTCAAAAACTGTTTCTCATAATCGTGTCAAATTTGGCATATATAATAAAACTTGCGAGATACGTATGTGCTCCAAATTTTATAAACATATCTCAAACGGCTATTTAGATATTAATGTCCAAAAACCGTCATTTTTATCACCTATAGATCAAAACTATTTCCCACTTCCAGGTGACCCAGAAAGTTCAAATTTGGCATACAGGTAAATAATTAGGCAAATATAAAGGGAAAAATCTGAAACACGTAAATTTTTATCATTTAGTTATAATGTAAGAACTTTTAATTAAAACTTGTGTCTTAACGTGAATATATAACGAGTTGAATACCACCCTTATTTTGTTTATGTAAATAATTCCATTTTAGCGCTTATTTATTACGTTACTAACTGGGATCTTGTATTGATTTATTGTTTCCATTATTAGCAAACATCAATGGTGTAAAATCATTATACTTATAAAAATAATAATAATAATAAGCATTTCTCATTTCTCGTTCATTTCATCGTATATGAGGACTAGCCAAGTCAGACCTTAGTCTACAATACATTATTCTAAGTTATAACGAGAAATGTTATTTTATGTAGTATTAAATGAATTTCAGGAAGGATAATGGAACTTGGCACCCATTTAAATCTCACTTCTTTTGTCGTTGAAGTCAACAACCAAGGTATATTTCATAACACTGAACTTGGCTCTCATTTTACATTTATGTTTTTGATGGGATTACATACTACAAAAATGTCCTTGATAGTATAGAATTGTGAAAATTCTCAATGTCTGAAGCAATTTCAAACCTAATTTTGTCTGTCAATTGTCGAGAAAGAACGACGTCTTTTTATATTATTTTAAAAGAACGTGTCATAGTCTGTCTGTCTTCAGTGCGATCACTTTAATTTCTAAGAATTCGCAATACTGTTCATTTTCAAAAAAATTTATTATTGACGTGTCTTCTAGATATAATAATATTCTAATTATTCAGTTCAGCATAAAAAGCATTTTTCTTCATAACACGAAATCGCTACCTTCAAAACACTCTCACGAAATCATAAAAGCTTCGGCTTCGCTGAAAATTATGCGACTAGATAAAGTGGCCGAAACCGAAGCCACTAGCCGAAAAATCACATTTGTTTGTAATATATATAGAAGTTCGACTTTATTTATTTTCTTTTTGTTTATATTTCCTTAAGACAAAATGCCGATAATGACAAGACAACATGTGGAGTTAGATCTATTTGAGCATCGTACTCTGATTTGCTCACTAAAAAACCACAATGTTTCTATTCTAAATTTTTTTTATGGAATAGGTTGGCGGACGAGCATATGAGCCACCTGATGGGAAGTGGTCACCATCACCCATAGACAATGACGCTGTAAGAAATATTAACTATTCCTTACATCGTCAATGCGCCACCAACCTTGGGAACTAAGATGCTATGTCCCTTGTGCCTGTAGTTACGCTGGCTCACTCAGCCTTCAAACTGGAACACAAAAATACTGCGTACTGTTATTTCGCTGTAGAATATCTTCCTTTTTATATTAGATATCCCCATATCACATTTTATATGTAACTTTGAATGATATTTTTTTCTTATATAGAGCATTTTATTATCTTTAAAGTAACACGATAATTCTCGGATGACTTTTTACACATAGTCAATTTTATTTTCACGATTTTTTCAATGATTGTATTGCAAATATCGGGGGTACTCAACAAAATGTATGGTATTTTCTATAATGAATTATGGGTTTGCTAATAGCAAACCCATTTTTACCAACCAATTTTTATGTCGTTTTCCCTTGTATGTTTAGTATACGAATATATAAATAGACTAACAAATAGTCAAATGTAGACAAGACTTTGGATTAACTTTTTTGATTAATTTTTGTTTATTTAGGTTCCTATCGAAGCGGCACATCTATACGACGCTGTGATCCTGTGGGCACGCGCCGCTTCTGCTGCCATGCGCAACGGCCTCCCGCCGACAGATGGCGCTACACTCATGAAACTTCTCAGACCGACCACGTACACATCACTTCAAGGATTTGATGTAAGTGGTTATGATATGAAATTACTTGCAGTAAAAAATTATGAGATAATAAATGAATTAAACAATAATGAGATGGCGTAGTGGTTAGAACGCGTACATCTTAACCGATGGTTGCTGGTTCAAACCCAAGCACAACCGAAATTCTGTTTGATTAATTTGTTTTTGTAAATTTTTACGTGCTAAAGAAGAACATTCTATATAAACCCGATTCAAAGGTCAAATCGATACGAACCTTTATTGTTCTAGTTTATTTTAGAAGACAATTTAGAAACGCCAGAAAGAAACTACGATATACTAGCTTTCAAATGTGCTATCTTTAAAAAAAATAGATTCTGATTATTCATATGTATTTGAAACATTATTTGAGCCCATAACACATTAAAGTAAAAAAGAAAAGTAATAACATAATAATGGTCACGTGTTACTTAACATAGATCTAGTGATAAATTTTCAACTAAGTATGAAGTAATTTAATTCAAGTAAATATATATGTATATATATATATATATATATATATATATATATATATATATATATATATATATATATATATATATATATATACAGTATCTATTTATTTTTCAAATCTCAATTTACTGCACACATATTCTTCAATCATATGAAAATACACACGTTCTAATCGTATAAAAAGGCGTGGACCCCAGAATGAAACAAAAAAATGAAATACTTACTTTTTACAAATCCGTTTGGTGAGAATTATTGGAAATAAGTTTGCAAGCCTGACATCAAAACGTTAAATCATAATGAGCATAATTATAGTCAATATTAAATGAGTCAGACCAATTTACCTATTATCCAAATCATGTGTATATTTCACTTTACGCTTATGTATGGACGCTTGCTTGCAAAATACAAGCATAAATATTTTCGTTAAGGCTCTTCATAGTACTGTATTAATAATTAATACTCTATCTAATACAAGTTACGGATCTATTCTAAATGAAGTTTGGGAAATAACAATCTTAATAGTATTCGAAATCTTATTAAAAAAAAATTACCTAATTATTTTATAATATATAATAGTTAAGCGAACATGTGCTTAGCCCAGCTGTTGGACATTGATCGCAACCACTTATAAGCTATGACACCAATACGCCACCAATCTAGAGGCTAAAATGTTATGTACATTTTTAAAATTTTAAGAAAGACTTCAGGTTTGGAAACGATTTTAAATGCTTTCCAGGGTACGGGAGACTACACATATCAAACTTCAGATTCCGAGCTGATAAATTTTTCGAGAGAATATAACTCACTAGCTTCTTATGCTTATCGATCCAAACCGGTTGGTCCGTTTTGAACCTAGAATCTGTGGATCCCCTAAAACAATAAGACAATCACTTGCTTGTATTGGAATTATTGTCTACAGTAACTTATAATCGTCATATCACTGACTAAGCAGTATAGCGTCTTCACTAATTAATCAATAGTTTAAATAATTTCATAAAGTGGTAACCTTTGAAAACAATACTAGCATTGATAATGCAGCTGAGCTCAACAAACGATTTCTCTGCTACGTAATATGCTTTTCAAGAAGTTGAAATGAGCCCGGCGCCAGTCTGGCGGGCTTAGCTGTGACCTGGTACAGTATTCCAGTTAAAGTTCTTATCCTATACGAGTATAAATAGGATCTAAAGATCTATACCTACATTTATTACTGTTATTGTTACTTAATGGGGGTCTATTCAATGAAACGATAGGATCATTACCAAATTTCAAGGCAATAACTTTAATAGTTTTTTTTTGGCTCAAGACATCTATACGTAAACGCGACATCAGAGTCGCCGAGGCTGTACTCTCTCTAAACAAGCGCGGACCAGGACCCGATGGATTGTAGTAACAAGAATTACGCATATACTGCTACATATTTTTATTATATTTTATTTAGTATAGATTATGTGTATATTATTTTAAAATATAAAAAAAATGTCAGTGTAGGCCACGTCTCCCAAGAAGACGAATGAAATCCATCGAAGATCTGGTGATGTTTAGTATAAAATATAAAAGTAAATAGATAAATAGAAAAAAACTTTAATAGTTTACGCTCGGCAATGATGAGTCAGTCAATCAGACAGGATTACATGCTAATTAATACTTGGTCGGTATTAGATTAGGTAACCCAGACGAGTTTGCACAAAGACTATCAGTAACTACCAAGTATCTTAACGCCTAACAACAATATTTTGTATTGTCGTGTTACGATTAGGAAATAATATTTATGTATAGTATTAATAAAATATAAGAGCTAAGATGGCCCAGTGGTTAGAACAGGTTAATTTCACAATGGCCCAGTGGTTAGAACAGGTTAATTTCATCGAAATTCTGCCACATGTGCATTCCACCAACTCGCGTTGGAACAGCGTGGTTGAATATGTTCCAAACCCTCTCCTTAATGGACGAGGAGACCTTATCCCAGCAGTGGGAAATTTACGGGCTAAAAGCCGTATTGACATGATCATTTTTAATCTAAGTACTAACACTTCAAGATAGGGAGCAGTGTAAGTTTCATTAAAACAGGTCTAGTATTTTGATAGAAATATTTTTTTATATTTAGTTTACTAGCTGTTTTTATTAATTTTCAAGGCGGTTTAATTCTTTGTAAATTATTTATCTACTAAAATAGTATATAATCTTATAGTGAGTAAAAGGCCTTATTTATTATATTAAGGCTGGGGAAATTTAGTGTGCTGTAAAACATAACACACATTTTTGGCAAGTTTCAATAAACTTTGAAAGCTTTCAATATATTTTATGGGCGTTACTCAGAAGGTGTTAAGTTTAGATTATAATAAAGCAAAATTTAGATGAAGCTCGAAACATTAAAGTTAACCAACAAAAGGGAATACGGGGAATGAGAACGGGGAACGGTGCTGTTGGTTTTTCAGAAAGAATTCCAGCACACACAGTACCGAGTGTATAGTTCAATAAAATAAAATGAAAAAAAAAAACTATAAATAAATATAGAGTAGCAAGCCAACTTCATTAGTTAGTCAGTCAGTCAGTCATTCAGGATATGTTATTTTATAAGTATAGATAAACATATATTTGTTATAGATATATATATATATATATATAACTGTCGATAAGTTATTTAAATCTGACGATTTCACGTGACTATTATTACTACAAAATATACATTGCTTCATCCGAAAACCGACATCAAATTATATTGTAGAATTGCCAACATTTCCCCGAAAACCTTATTATACGACTGAGTAATGTGGCGAAATAATTAGGTAGGCGTTAGTATTAACTTTATGAGTACAATACTAGGAGTTCCCCGCGATCCCATCTGTGTCAAATCTTTTGGGCAATAGAAATTGGGAATTTTCTTACTGGGCACATTTCAGCACATTTTTTTTAATACAAATTAAAAAATTGTGGTGGCATCATAATGGACATCAAATCTACCAATCGCACTATCGAGTATCTTAACATACTTTATTTACACCTATAAACAAGTATCGCCTTGAATGTTATCTATGTCAAATACTAGTTGCTACTCGTGGTTTCGCTCATGTTTTAAGGGGTTGGTTGTCATATATTAGACAAAACATGTAGCCTATGTCCTTCCTTGAAGTTCAAGTTTGCTTCACACCAAATTCTATCAAATTCGGTTCATTGGTTTAGTTTTAAAAGAGTGACAGACAAACAGAGTTACTTTCACATTTATAATATTAATACAGATTAAATTTAAGTGTTTACTGTATGTCAATGATGTAACCTTTACAATAAACAAAATAAATAAATATTCATTTTCCTTTGTTTGTCTCTGTTATCTCTAACTAATAGTCTAATTTATTTATTTCTATTCGACTTATTTTTTTCTTGTGTAGGTACTGTAGAGTATAAACAATATCGTTAGATTTTTTTTATAATAATTTAGTTTCTTTTTGTATGAATATGTATAATATTTTTAAACGAAAATTGTCGATACCGTCCATAGATATTCACGCTGAAAGAAGTTATAACTATTCCTTGATCTCCAATACGAAACGAACCTTGGGAACTAAGTTATTATTATACCTAACTGTACCTGCAGTTTGACTGGCTTACTCACCCTTCTAATCGTAACATAATAATACTCATAAAGTTAATACTAACGCCTACCTAATTATTTCGCCACATTACTCAGTGGTATAATAAGGTTTTCGGGGAAATGTTGGCAATTCTACAATATAATTTGATGTCGGTTTTCGGATGAAGCAATGTATATTTTGTAGTAATAATAGTCACGTGAAATCGTCAGATTTAAATAACTTATCGACAGTTATATATATATATATATATATATATATATATATATGTATAACAGATATATGTTTATCTATACTTATAAAATAACATATCCTGAATGACTGACTGACTGACTAACTAATGAAGTTGGCTTGCTACTCTATATTTATTTATAGTTTTTTTTTTCATTTTATTTTATTGAACTATACACTCGGTACTGTGTGTGCTGGAATTCTTTCTGAAAAACCAACAGCACCGTTCCCCGTTCTCATTCCCCGTATTCCCTTTTGTTGGTTCACTTTAATGTTTCGAGCTTCATCTAAATTTTGCTTTATTATAATCTAAACTTAACACCCTCCGAGTAACGCCCATAAAACATATTGAAAGCTTTCAAAGTTTATTGAAACTTGCCAAAAATGTGTTTTATGTTTAACAGCACACTAAATTTCCCCAGCCTTAATATAATAAATAAGGCCTATTACTCACTATAAGATTATAATATATTAGTAGATAAATAATTTACAAAGAATTAAACCGCCTTGAAAATTAATAAAAACAGCTAGTAAACTAAATATAAAAAAATATTTCTATCAAAATACTAGACCTGTTTTAATGAAACTTACACTGCTCCCTATCTTGAAGTGTTAGTACTTAGATTAAAAATGATCATGTCAATACGGCTTTTAGTTTTCAAGAAATATGTGAACAAACATACAAATATTCAATTACGATATTAAGCACTCGTGCTTGGAAGTCAAAGTCGGATCATCATATTCAAATTAATATAATTAAATTCTAACAATGTTACATATCGAAATGATAAACTTTTTTAGAAATCGGTTAATGAAGAAAGGAGTTTAGGTTTTGATTTCATAAATTTTAATAGTATAGCCTAAAAGAAAAGTAAATTGATTCTTAATTTTATATTTATTATTATTAAAACTAGTTCGTTAAAAAAAAAACAAAAAAGAATAGAATCTGAAATAATAATCTGTGTTGTTTGAATCTTGCTCAGGTGAATATGGACAGCGCTGGTGATGCAGAAGGAAACTTCTCAGTTATAGGAGTTGTAGAAGATTCTAACGCTCCGAGTGGATGGAGTGCTCAGCCTGTCGCCGCGTTTCGATACACCAACTCTACTGATTTGCTTCCTGTGAGTAACATAATTAAAAGCAATTCATCTATTTTCAAACTGATCATCAGTGCTATTTTTTCACAATTCACTTCATATTTGTAATCTCACTTGTGAAATTTTGCAAACAGAATAACTGTTTTAAGCTGTTTTGATGAGTGTAGACTTTTTTAAATTAAATTATGAAAGTCTAATGTTGTCTTAAATTTTCGCGATTACTCATTGAAATAAAACTAGTTATAATAAATAAAACTAGTTATAACTAGTTATATCGAGTAATTAATATAGGCGATTATGAAAGTCTTTCATCACGCCTCATATCACTTTGTGACATTTCACGATCGTGTTCTTTGGCAAAATTCATGTTTGTTGTAACAAAATATCTCAACAAATATTATTCATTTGCGTTCATAGTTAAATCATTTCGACCAATATTTCGATGTAATTGTATTTGCCTTGGGCAAGTATGATGTTGGGCAGTATGAAGATGGCTCGGTGGTTAGAAAGCGTGCATCTTGACCGATGTTTGCGGGTTCAAACCCAGGCAAAGACAACTGAATATTAATGTGCTGAATTTGTGTTTATAATTCATTTCGTGCTCGGCGGTGAAGGAAAACATCATGAGAAATCCTGCATGTGTCTAATTTTATAGAAATTCTGCTACACGTGTATTCCACCAACCAGTATCGGAACCGCGTGGTGGAATATGTTACAAACCTTCTCCTCATAATGGAAAGAAGTCCTTAGCCCAGCAATGGGAAATTACAGGCTGTTGTTGTTGCTGTACTGGATATTTAGGGATAACATTTTGAAAGGCTAAATATGTCAAAAAAATCTTCTATAAACATGAATTCAAGTAACACGCAGAATAAGTGACGTTATTCGCGAACCCTCTTCAGATCACAAGAAAGCCGCTTCCGAACCTCTACAGCCTTTTATATTTAGTTTGATGGCGAGCCTCTCTCTAAATAGTGTCCAATGAATAATCGTATCGGGCCATGAGGCTTCAATCTGAATGTCAAATCTAATATAACGTATTCCCCGAAAATTTAATAATTTCATTAAAATTCTATACAGGAATAGTTACTATGAAATCGTCAATAATAAATCATAATTGAACGAGCAAATATTGGATAACTGTGGGTTGTAATTGCTAGTTTGAAGTTTTGAAATAGATACTAAACATTTATTTGAAGATAAATTATATCTACCCTCTAATTTTCCTCTAAATATTACTTTGGTGTCGATAGATATCAGACTACAAATTTCGAATTACTTACCCTAAGCCATAACACTAAAATGAATTTGTTTTTTTTTTATATAAATTATTATTTATATCACACTTTATTATAACTGGGGAAAAAATGACTGAGGTTAAGTTGCAATATATTAAAAAACATTTTTAAAACCTTATTTATTTAAGAAGGCATTACGAGGTAAATATATAATTAAGTATTATAATAAAAATTATTAAACTAATAATACTATATATGGTTTAGATTTATTGAGTAACAAATGTAATAATATGTGATTTAGAGAATTTTAAATCTTCATGGAGAATTCCTTTCTTATTTTTGGCACCATAATTCACAAAGTTAAAACAGCCTTATATTAAAAAGTGGAGAAAGAACGTCTCAAAATCATATGTTATATTTAACGTATTTTTCCATGTTCTACCTTCAAACAATATTTGTTGTTAATGTGTTCCAGTTTGTAGTATCAGTCAGATCAGCGATCCTATCTGAGTTGGTTGCGCTTGTAAGGAATGGTTAATATCTCTTACAGTTCTGATTTCTATGACCGATAGTGAACCCTTATCAGGTGGTCTATTTCGTAGACCGCCGATCTATATTAAATAAAATAGAAATAAATAAATAATTTGAAAGTGCAGCGATTCATCACAAACTTGGTACACATATTAAATCTCCGTATCTTAAACTTCAAATGACTGCAACCATAGATAGTGGCGCTCCAAGGAAGATTGATACTCGTAGTCGAGTCGTCGAGTAAGCCAGTTATACTTTTGTCAACAATATTTTAGAGACACAGTCAAGAATTATTTAAATCACACCAACTCTAGTATAATCTTCATTTACCGATGGAAACCTAATGCTTCATGCCTTGTTGGCTATTCAAAAGTGCTTGAATTATTTATTATATAGCGTTCTTCCATTTATTATAATCGTGCTTAAATATTAACCTATATATATAACAAGAAAAGCTGTCTTTTTTTACTTTGAATTTTAGTGGAGCAAGGTTTTCGCGTCAATTATTTTTCGATGCCCGATAAACGGAATTTTATTATATTTTTAAATATCTTTTTTTTATGTCCTTTAAGGTAAACGTAAATATTTTCATAAAATTGAGTATTCATATCGAATTTCATATTATATTAAGAGTTTGTGTAATAAGTAATGTAATAAGTACTGATTAAACAAACTATTTTCCAAATAAAATAAATTTAGTAGGTATTTGGAACATCTTTTACATAGTATTGTTATAGTAGGAACTAAATAAACTCTATTATTTTTTTTCTCAAACGGTATACGAAATCAAATCAACTATGACGAAACAATTGTTCTCGTTTTCAGAGTCACATCATACGAATCAAATCGATTTATTAACGAAGACCCAAACATTATTATCTTAATGCATTCGTTGGAAAAAAAAAAAAAAAAAACAAAGGCATGACCAAAGCAGTCCCGCTTTTTATCTTATAAAGAAAATTTTCTTTTTTGTCCGGTTTCAAAGTGCCATGATATACAGTCAAAAGTTGATAACTTATGCCTTTTCATATTTGCACCTTATACATTAGCAATTAGTTATAATTGTGCGGTTATACTAAATTGGGGTCTAATTGGATTATTGCCTTCATTAATTAGCTGTTAGTAGGTGTCACAATGTTAAGATCCTTTGTGCTATCTGGTATTAAGTCACCTGTCATAATAGATGATGCAAAGTGTCTTCTCCTTGGTTTTGTGGCATGATTATAAGTGGTCACCACTATTCATATCATCATACGAGACCAATGCGCCACCATCCCTGGGAACTGAGATGTATCACTCAATCTTCAAAGTGGAACAAGACAAAATTAATTCTAACTCAAACTGAATTTCCTTTATTAAATATAGAAGTATTACACTTACGTATTGATAGTCAAATGAAACACTACCACCGGTTTCTGAAAAGGAAACACCCTGACCTGGGAAGAACCGGCGAAAGAAACTCAGCAGGTCTTTTTTTTGTTAAACTATTGATATACATATATTGAATATCAATAGATTATTGTTAGTAATATGATTACAATTGTATTATTGTTTAGCGGTGGGATTTATGGTAAGTGGTTTACATACGTGCACAAAATCCTAACCCGAAGTATTATTAGTAAAACTCGCTTTGATTGCAAATCCTAATAAATATGAGTATAGTAAATGTTTTACTTGTAAAGTAAGTAAGTCGAGTAAGTAAATCACTTAAGCTATTGTGATATTTTCGTTAAAAAAAATTATCATACAACATATTTCATAATTTGTTCTGATTTCTAATTAATTATCTTATTTATAATAACACTAGTGGCTAATTTCAGACTTTTAGTAAAGTTTATAAAAGTATTACCATATTGGTAATCCGCCATTACAATATGTCTACAAGCAGCTATACGCATTTGAATAAAACAAAATAGTTATATTATGACAGTGAAAGTCCCATCAAAATTGGTCCCGCCGATCCAGAGATCACCCGGGTCTAACAGACTGACAGACAAAAGTTCTAAATAATTTGGTATGTATGTACCTTGTATACATACATATTCATTTAGTAAGAAGCGGTTATTTTAATATAAGAAACAAACAAACACTCCAATTTTATTATATGTATAGAAATCAATAGGCAGAAATAGTGATGAGTCTTAAATATAAAAATAGATATTTCTTTTGTGCCTATCTTAAAATTTCATTGATATTGTTCTGTCGACCGTACCGATCTCCTTTGTGTCTCCTCCATCCTACGTGACATTGTCGAAATGATCGGCACCCTGTTCGCAGAACTAAAAGCCTTCAATAAAAATATTTGGGTACATGTTAAGATTAATAGACTCTATTTGGTCAATGAAAGTTTCACGGCGATCTGTTTGTTTGTACAGCAAAATAACATATTATAGAAGTATAATTAAATGTATCTACCATTGTTCTATTTCATGTAGAAGCATGTAGAAAGCTATCAGTATTTCTTTAATATTATGTCAGTATTTTTCACTTTTGCATATAAGCATGTATGGAAAATTCGATCATTTCGCCAAAAAATTAATCAGTCTTTGATACCAGTATTAATAATAAGTGTTGCTCATCATCATTCAGTATTCATACGATAGTCTTACGTTGATTAAAATCTTTAATGACAATTATTAATTTCGCAGGAATTTGTTGGAGGTTCAACCATTGCGTGGATCGGAGGAAAGCCGCCTGTTGCAGAACCGGCTTGCGGATTTGACGGGAGGAAGTGCTCATTGCCCCATGACCCCGTAGTGCTGTCAGCAGCGGCTGCTGTCGCTGCTGCTGCGATACTGGCTGCAGCACTGCTGGTCCGCCATTACAGATACGAACAAAAGCTAGCTTCGGTGCTATGGCGAATAGAAGCAAAGGATTTGACATTCATAACGACTTGTAATAAGGTAATCATTTTAATTATTATGCTGCCAAATTGTGTTGAATAAATTTAATATTCTTTCTTGTAAGTACAATAAGCATCGTATGTATATCAACAGTGTTTGTTATTTCGTCAGATATCAATAGATCAAAGGTCAACGTCCTTTAAATATCATCGGAAATTTAATATCGAGAATATGTCCTATATCGGCTCGTAGCTTATAACGCTAGAGAAATACTGACCTACATTATTTATGATATGGATATAATATTATCTTACAGTATGAATAACAGCTGTTAGCAAACCATTTGTTTAGTGTACCTGATGTCTCATTTTATAATCATGTAGTAACATAATCGTGACTAGATTATATTGCCGTACATCCCGAGGTCTATAGTTCAAACCCTAGGTTAAACCAATTAAAAACATTGAGCTATTCTGGCAAGAATTTCCGTGTTAACTCAAAGTTTGGAAGTTTAAAGTCAAACTGGTTCCGGAGTTTGGGCGTTCTATTGTAGTTAACGTAAACAAAGCTTTATTTTTTAGATTAATCCCAAACTTCAAATATACCAATTATTATATAACCATACATTCGCTGGCGCCCGTGACTCCATTCGCAAGACTTTAAGGCTTCAAATGTAGGAGTACTTATTCACCCAACTTTATAATTCCGCCATATTGGATTTAGAGTGACGTCACTTTATTTTGTAAGTTGTTCTCAGCGAGCACTTTCATTTGATACCCATATTATATCAGTATACAATAATGACTATTCCACCATCTTTGATTGTCCGCCATGTTAGATTTAGTGTCAAAATCAGGCTCAAGATTCCAACCAAACAAAAATATTTACACACATTACAAGGTAAAAAAAATGGTTTTAAAAATTGTTTTGTCTCGAGCCAAAAATGTTTTCTCTTTTTAATATTAGGATAGAAAAATTTTGTACGAAATATTGTTGTTTTGAGGCTCTCCTACGCAGTAAAGTACTAATGAATTGCTCGTTGGAACGTGAAACGTTGTTTGCGTAAAGATGGTTTATGGAACGGCGAGTGATATAGCCTAATATTTTTCGAGACAAATTCAGATACTGCGTCATATATCTGTTCTAGTCAAAAATTACAGTTTATGGTAAAGGTTTTGTGATAATAATCACACATGACCAACAATATTTGGGACCAATTCCAATCGCAGAAGGAGATAAACAGACCTGATTTACATATCCCATGCGATTTGCTACTTCCGCCCGTTTGAATTTCACAAAACGTTATTATTCAGTTCACAGATTTTAATATAACTTATTAATTCTGTATTAGGGTTTAGTGATATTAGGTCGTTGGTCAGAGGTACCCTACGTTAGGGCAAAGTCACCTTTAATGTAACTTTTTTTACTATTCTATATATATACCTGTACTTTATTATCTATATATTCAAAATTATCTAAGTAGCCTTATAACGTAAGCTATCGGTCAGTAAAAGTTCCATCAAAATCGGTCCAGATATTAGCCGGAACAAACAGACAGCCAGAAAAACATTGTAAAAATATGTTATTTTGATATATGTGCCATGTACACACAGAGATGCATTTAGTAAAAAGCGGTAATTTCAATATAACAACAGACGCTCCAATTTTATTATATGTATAGACCTATATAATTTTATTTATACTTCACAAGTTTTGATAAGACCGTTATGATGTCGACCAATCACATTGCGTAAATTCAAGGTCACAGTTGTTTATTTTTAATTTTACTCCTTCTGCGATATGAAAAGTGTTGTTGTATTCTGGTGAAGATTGAATAGCTAAGTGTACCAACATATACCAAGGGATGAACCGTCATGATTACCAATATAAGTGGTGGTCATTATTCTTTACAGCCCAAGTCTAATCCAGGCCGCATACATATTTTAAATTAGACAAAAACATTTTATCCATCGCTCTGGAATAACGACTTCGTCCTAGACGTTTAAATGTATACCAAGACATTTTCCCTGAAGTTATTCGTCATAAAATGAACATACCACTCATATATGTCCTACACAAAACAATTTCCTATTATTTAACTCGGCTTTTCTTGAAAATATCCAGCGCTATTTGAAAAATATGTTTCGTAATTTCACGTCAGATTGAAAATAAATTTGTCTTTGCCACAAATACAAGGAGTATTTGTTTCAAAGTAATTGCAAGGAGTTATTTATTTCAAAACGTGATTAGAATCTTTAAATTACATTCTTGGAATATTGTGAGTATTATCTAACTAATGATGAATTATATAATCCATTTTCTTTAGGATTCCGTGCCGCAAGAAGTTGACAAGAAACGAGCTCATACGACGATAGCAACGTATCGCGGTAACATCGTCGCCGTCAAACGCCTCAAGAAGAAAAACATAGACGTCACGCGAGCAATTAAGAAGGAACTCAAACAAGTAAGACTAAACATCATTATCATAACTAGTCTGTTCCTATGTATGCTTAGATCTTTAAAATTTAGAAAGATTTTGATGCGGTTATTTTTAATAGGTAGAGTGTTTCGAGAGGAAGGTTCTTGTATATAATACATGGATAATATAGTGAAAAAACACTGATAATTTTAGAAGTTCACAATGTGATGTCGTAAACAAACAAATGCTGTAGTGTATTTAATGTCAGTATTGCACCCGTTCTGACTTAGCTGGTCACTAAAGACGATATTGATATTGTCGATCACGTAATGCACGCGGGAAGATACCCCGTTGTGGATATATTTGGGAGAAGCCATCGTCTACGTCAAAATCTAAAAAAAAACATCTATACTTTCATATTTATTATTAGTTAAATCGTCTTCAATTTTATCTGATATCGACGGTAACTTGAAATCAGATTAAATTCGTAGTATTGTTTATTGTGAGCATTAACATCACATGTTTAGATTGGTTTATATACAGCGTGTTCATTAAATAGTATGAAAGGTAAGCGTGTCATCTTATTTATACTTACAATGACTTCATCCCAATCATACTTAAACGATAAAATATATAAATTTCAAAAACTAAATTTATCTGTCATAACGGCTTGTAGTGTTAGGCCTACTTTAAATCTGTTATCCATCTATAATACAAGGATATTTTAACATTTAAACTGCTACGGTAAAAATATTATAGCATTTACAAAATATACTAATAATTTCGTGCAGGTCTACAATAGACCCGATGAAAACTTATCTACTTCAGTCGATAATACATATGTATATCCGCAAGATTATTTTAATCGATATATTAGTTTTATTTCTTATTTGTGCCAAGAGGGCACAGATTATTTCATCAATGTGACGTTCAAGTATTCCTAAATTCAATGTATTATAATCTAATACATTATTATACCATTAAATTAAATGACATGACAGTTCAACGTGCGCCTTTTTAACGATTAAGGGTGCGTTCAGAAATGTGAATAGAAAACACTTATGGATATTGTAAGATATTGGATGATCACGTTTATAAAAAAAAATGCTTTTATTTTTATTTATTTCACCCGAGCATAGTTTTCAAAATCAAAAAATACTTTATTTAAGGAGTAGAGTAGGCTTTTACAAGCAGTATTGAATGGTCATTTAACAACTATATTAAGTAAAGGTTTTCAGCTTCTGGATAGAATAAAATAAAAAATAAAGTTTACCATTTAATCTCAACAACTTGTATAATACTATGTAAGAATATAGTAATTTAAGAATAGACTGCAAAATACATACAAATTACAGATAAAAAATAGAGCATATTTGTTAATGCACGCCAGTAATTTAACTTACGCCGAGAAGTTTAAGGGTCTTCGTGAGTTAACAGATCTGTGAGAGAAATAGATGATGCAATTATTTTTGCCCGCACGTGCGATGAAATTTTGCGTAGCTGAGTTTATGTAGTCCTCGGTTATGGTAAACATGATCAACAGTTAATAAACTAGTTGTTTCCTGCGGCTTCTCTTCCGTTTTAAGGGTTTGATTGTCATGTGTTAGGAAAAAAAGTAAAATAAGTATTCTATGTCCTTTCTTGGTCTTCATGTTTGCTACATACCAAATTTCATCAAATTCGCTTTATTGGTTTGGTCGTGAAAGACCAACAGACAGACAGACAGACAGAGTTACTTTCACATTTATAATATTATTATACATTATAAGTATATACTTTATTGCATGGTGCAGGTAAGCCAATTGGCCACCTGATGAGGTCACTATCGCCCACAAATGTACTGTAAGAAATATTAATCACATTTAATTGGCTCACTCACTGAAGTGGAACACAACAAAACTAATTATTGCTATTCGTAGGACATCTGATGAGTGGGTAGTAACTAAAGCCCTGCCATTGGGTAAAAAGTCCTCGGCAAAATTGTAGTATTTGTTTATATTTCTTGAGAAAACTTCAATTTTTCTTCGACTTAGTGGGGGTTAATAGCTAGTCCTTTTAGAATGTTTTTATTGATACAAGCTCTTGTCTGAAGCGAGGAAAATTTTTCCGATATTGAGAAAAAATCCTAGAGAGCTATTGCTGATGTATAAAATATGATGTTAATGGATAAACAAATAAAATAGATTCCAAGGTTTAAGTAGTATTTGTAGGGAATGAAACTACAACAGAAGTTGGAATTATGTTTATAAATCATGATAATAGAATAACTTTATCGGATAGTACACTTCTTCGTTAACCAAATGTGGGCAAAAATGCCAGTGATTGTGATTAGTCATCACTACCCAGAAATATTTCACATGGACAATGTGAACTTAAAAATCTTGGGAACTGAGATGAAATGGGAAATTATGTCTCTTGCGCTTGTAGTTACACAGACTACATACTTTAATCTCTTATCTACTCAGAGAGTTTGGCCAAAGCCTTACCTATCCGATTCCTGGACATGAGCCACTCCTGTTAGGTTACTTGAAACTTTTCCATCACGCAGCTCCACTGCGGTTGGTGGATATATTTGAATAACACTTTGATTTGATATTTTTTTTTAACGTGTTGATACTGATGAAACAAATGCTTAGTATTTAAGGACACTAAATAAATGAACTGAGTCGTACATACGATGTACGACGGGAGACATAAAGAGAGAAAGAGACTTTTCGTAAAAACTGCATATTTTGTAATATTTCTTATAAATATTGTATCAAGATTTATTAAAAATTCATTATTTCGTAGTAAAAACAAAAACAACTCTCAAAAGGTTCGTAACAGAATATATTAAAACAAAAATCCTGTTTGCAACTTCAAACGCGCCGCCCTCTAAGGTAATTTACATTTGGACCTACGACGCCTTAAGCTAATATTATTATATGTGACTTTAGAAACAAATACTTTTTTTTTAATAAATTAAAATGTTATTTTGAGTCGAAGTGTTGTTCTGCAAGAAATCGCCTTTTTTCTCTCTTAATGATAATCAAGTATACACACAGACACAGACACACACACACACACAGACACACACACACACACACACACACACAAACACACCCCAAACACACACGCACACTGTGTTACCCTCCTCTTATCCTTGGGTGCCTTCAAACGAAGCGCGATGAGGCATCTTGCGGGCCAGCATGGCGAGGGCGACTAATGCAGCTCATTCTTACTGACTGTACTTGTCTTCGCGATCGCAGTCCACTTCCACTTACCATCAGGTGGAGTGGGGTCATATGCATTCCTGGAACGTATAAAAAAAAAGATTTCGCCTGTTTTGTCAACTCATTAAATTACATACGGGCCTTATTAACTTAGTCACAAGACATTTTTTCATTTCATTGTATTACAATTTACAACAATCTATAAAATTATTATCGGAGATATTGTTACATAAATACGATCGGGTCAATGACTTACGGCCAGAATAGTTCAAACGTTGCCGTTCCGAATTATTCATTCATATTTATTAATGTAAAGTAATACCGACTGAAATTAACGGGGACTGCGCGGGGAGCGGGGGTGCGGGGGTGCGTCCAACGCTCGCACTGTCGCGCTTTGCGATGTTTTAATTTTGTTCAAAAATTTCACTTTTTTTTATTATATTATTTTAAATACATAAGCATTTTATTAAAGAGAATTAATGGTAGTTTTATTTAATGCGATGATGGCGGCGCCACTTTGTATACGGATGCGAGTAAGTTAGACAAGTGGGTCCACTATACCTTTAAAATATTAAGATAGGTAATTCTAAACTTCTGAATCTTTCAGTGCTTTGAATATTTACTAACACGATAGCATAATTGTATCTATGATTTGAATTATGTTATTATGTCTGTTTAGTATACTGTAAATATATCTATATTTACATATATGATATTGACATGACCATGTTTTTTTATTAAGGCAACACTCACTTTAAACTGACAATTTTTTTAGTCAGTTTAAAATGAGACATTGGCAAAGTAAACATTACGTCCTATAAAAAAATATATTCTAGGCGGTATTTTCAACGTACTTTCTAGATGAATTTTCACTAAATTTTAAACGAAATATCTTTTACAGTATTTATATCCCTTAAAAGCTTATATGGATTTTTAAAGCGAATATTTTTCGAAAAACAAAACAAATTTTATTATCCTTTTAAAGAATTATTTCTGTAACGAGCCAAAGGGCACTATCCAAAAATTCTGGTGCCGTTAGAAATTGTGACCATTCCTTACATCGTCAGTGCAAATATTAGGAACAAAATTGTTAAGTCCCTTGTCCCTTCCCTTCCAAGAATAATATTAATTTTCAATAGAAAATGAAATAAAAATATTATTAAAAATATTTATTAAGGGTTTGTTTTCTTGGAAAAATAAAAATAACTTTAATAAAAATAGAATTAATTACGGGACAAAAGAGTCTTCGTTTTTCAAATAATATTAATAAATATAACGGATGCGTGATGAAAATATGAATGATAAATTATTTTCTTTTAAAAAGCCTGTGAGTATATTTTACTCAACTGTATATATATACTTGGTGGTAGGGCTTTGTGCAAGCCCGTCCGGGTAGGTACCTCCCGCTCATCAGTTATTCTACCGCCAAACAACAGTACTCAGTATTTTTGTGTTCCGATTTGAAGGGTGAGTGAGCCAGTGCAACTAAAGGCACAAGGGACATAATATCTTAGTTCCCAAGTTTAGTGGCGCATTGGCGATTTAAAGAATAGTTAATATTTCTTACAGCATCATTGTCTATGGGTAATGGTAACCACTTACTATCAGGTGGCCTATAAGCTCGTTCGCCAACCTATACCATAAAAAAAATATATATAACATACTCATATTATGTTAGTGTATCCGATTTCATGAAAGTGCAATCGACTTTAGAACGTCATTCATATGGCTGTATAAAATAATACAAGATGTCTTCCCGGGCAAACGGATTATTAAAAAAAAAAAAAAAACAAAAGAGAGTCGCGCATGGAACGACAATTGGAGATTTATGTTAATTTAATTTTTATCTTCAGGGCAATAATATTTTATAAAAATAAAATAAATAAATACACATTCTACTGGTGTATTTATTACAGCCTATTGTTGCTTAATATGACATTACAAGATCGCCATCTGGGATATTTAATGTTTCGTAATTAGGAATGTTTGCAACATCATACAATTAACGTTATGGTCACTTACGAGGAATTGTTTTTAGGGTCCCGTTCCTGAAGATTCCTTCTGTATGACTGTCTGTATGTCAGAAAGGTAAATCTCATGAACCGTGATGATAGGGTATTCTATGGTGTTTAAAATAGTACTTCAAAATCATTTTTTTGCCCAAAAATGAAATCAAAATTTAAACCTTTTTATTCCCTCAAAAAACGCTGTCAGTCATTTTAGTGACTTCACACCTATATAAACAACAGTCCATATTCATAAATAAGACCGGAATTCTGCTTTTACAAATCCGGTTTGCATTTTAATAAATAAATACGTACAAATAAAATTCACTTTGATTTTTTTTTTTATTTAATGTTAAAGTAAATCCTTGAAGTTAAAGTTGATAGATATAGTTTAGCTGTTAATAACTTAACACTAAACTGACCGTATTTGCCGCACTTACGTCACACCATGGTAGCTAGTGTTTTAGGTCATGTGATATGTAGATTAAAAATTACGACTTTTTAATTTAGTATAATAACGTAATAATATGCGTTTATGAGTCAAAATCAGAATTGTTTTCAGAATCTTTAAGTTTTATTAACTTTCATAATTTATTTTTCACATAATTTTCGCATAATAAAACTAATATACAACAATAAAATTGAATAAAATAAATACCAACGGGGCATCCCTTACAACAAATATTATGGTTTTGTGTTCGATATTGATAACGCTTGAAATATTCACAGAATATTTACTTATAAATTCACTTTAATATAATTAATGAATTAATTAAAATAATGGGAGCTCCTGTAAACCAAACAGAATGGTTCGTGTCCGGTTTTTTTTATTTAAATCATATTTGAAATAAAAATAGATATCTACGTACTGGTTTTCGTAGAATTAATAAGATGTAAATTTGAATTAATATTAATAAATAATATGAAAAATATTAACAGGTAGTAAACGTATTGAAGTTTATTAATATTGAAGACTTCATAAATGGAAAAAGTCGAACATTAAAAATAATAAAAAATCATCGTTTGAATCTTTGATCTTAATTTAATAACTTTTATTGCTAATATTAAATAAAAATATAATAACAACGTTTGTCATTTTTTCCGCTATATTATATGAAATAAGACTTAATATTTGATATTGCAAAGTATCTGTCTGCTTGTTATGTCATCAATTTCACAATATATATCCGAAGATGGTTGATTTTTGAATTCGAACATAACGGATATAGTCTGAGATCTGGAAGGGACTTATTTTGAGAAATTTCTGAAAACTTAAATACATGGTGTTTCAACTCTATGAATACCACTGGGTACAGTACGTCACTGTAGAAAAAACAATGTTTTCATCAACAATGTCTCAATATATAATAGTTACAGCCTTTAAATTTCCCATTGCTGGGCTGAGGCCTCCTCTTCTATTGAAGAGAAGATTAGGAGCACGCTGTTCCAATGGTGGAAACACATGTGAATTTCGTTGAAATTAGACACGTGCAGGTTTCCTCACGATGTTCTTCTTCACAGAGCACGAGATAAATTAGGCACATGAAAATTTAGTGGTGCTTGTGTTTTGAACCCGCAATCATCGGTTAAGATGAACGCATTCTAACCACTGGGCCGCCTCGGCTTGTGTCTAATACCTTTGAATTATAGGCCATTAGGCGTCTGCTCGAAGCAACTGTCTTTTATCATGTCTTTTGGGATGACATTAGCCGTTTTTGTTTTCGCTCAGAGGACGATAAAGAGGTGAAGTTTATTCAACTCAATCCTACCTCTTTTTCTGTTACCTTGATAACTCTACCCAACTTGTGAACTTACTAACATGACTGTATTTTTTTTAATGTTGAAAAAGAGTAACTTCTGTGTTTCTTGCCGGTTCTTCTCGGTAGAATCTACTTTCCGAAGATTTGGTAGCTTCAATTAATTTTTTAATGACGTTTCAAAAGTGCTGTTAAAAACCTACTTGAATAAAGTTTATTGTGGTTTAATTTTGATTTTACAACAATCATTAGCTCTATTCATACACATTACACATGCAACTTGAATCATTCATTGTTGTTTTATTAATATTATAAATGTGAAAGTAACACTGTCTATCTGACGCTCTTTAACGACCGAACCGCTGAAACAAATTTGATGAAATTTATTGCGAAACAAAGTTAGTGTTTTACAAAACGAATAACAAAAGCAGGATAAAAGGAAAATACGTATACTAAACTTTTTTTGCAACTACTAGAGATTTACTTTTCCTTGTCTTGTTCAAATTAATTCATGTGTCATTGTTATTTTAATAAAACATAAAAGGACTTCATAATATTAACAATAACGAAGATTAACTATTTTGTAAGTAATATTTATTTAAGTTCTTAGAACTCAATTAGTTAATATTCCCCGACAGGATAACGAAAAGGCTTTCCGCCTTTCCGTGATTGTTCGCGGTCTACTTCTAATGATCTAGGAGCTGGCAGTTATTAATGCTGGAGCTTGTGCTGGGAACCAAATCATTAATTATTTTTAGCTTTAAAACTGAAAGTTAATTTTTTTTAATTAATTACTGTTAGAGGTCGACCCTTATAGATATGTAAGACAAATATTACGAATATAATTTTTAGAATACATTCTATAATTATAAATATTACATAACTTTATGACTATATATGTGTGCGAATGTTATATTTGTGTGTGTGTGTGTAGCTGGACCTTTTTTAAAAATAAATCCAAATCAAATTCAAAAACAATATAAATAGGCATAATAAATTATGAGTTAGAAGAAAAAAAAAATTTTAGCCAATATTGTCACTCGAATAAAACTCTTTATAACGTAAAGTCCATTGGAGCCAAAATATGAAGATTGGTCCAAATACGAAATCCGACAATTCGGATCAAAATAACAAAAAAGTAATTTATTTAAGTCCATGGAATAATGTAGGATATAATCAAAGAAAATACAAAACTTGTGTTAAATAATGAACCTTAATACAAATTCTCATTCCTTGCATTGCATTGCAAAAAATATTCCAATAGTAAATACACATCGAAACGTCTGTATATAAATTCCACTGAAGATCAGCGTTGTAGTTTGCTGCAGTTTAATGCGGAGTAGAAGATCATATATATAGTCGCACGCAAGGACAAATTACTTGATCAATTACTTCATCCAGTGGTTAATGACTTGGCACTGACTTTAAACAGTTCTGTGGAACTTTATATTAACACAGAACTAAGTTGTTTTCTTTTCAACGACCTCCGTGGTCGAGTAGTGTGTACACCGGTTCATGGGTACGCCACTCCGAGGGCCCAGGTTCGATTCCCGGCCGAGTCGATGTAGAAAATTCATTACTTTTGTATATTCTCTTGGCTCTGGGTGATACTTCTGATTTTCCATAACACAAGTGCTTTAGCTACTTACTTTGGGATCAGAGTAATGTATGTGATGTTGTCCCATATATATTTATTTATTATTATTTTATAAGTGGTTTTTCAGTTTTATATAGATATGGTTGTAGTGTTTGGTGACACAAAAAACTTTACTAGAGATCGCAGCTGTACAATTTATATATTAACTTTATAAGGTTCAAGCCGCCACCTGTTTCACTTCAACGACTATATCTATAGCTATATACATATATATGAACATAGCTACAATTAATTAATGGATACATATTTTTACCATAACATTAAAAAAAAAAATTACAACAAAACAAATATTCCATACGTGTTACTTACTACGTGGTTTTTTTTTGCTATAAAAATGTATACAAATCGTATCTGCAAACATTTTACTTCTATGGTATTATTATTTATTTTTGACATTTACACAAAAAATATAAACCATCTACATATCGCTAATGTGCAACCTTGGGAACCAAGGCGTCCCTATTTATAAAAGTGTGTATAATTCTTTAAGCAAGTGTCTCTGGACCTATTTAGATGGGCTAGCTCAAATACATACCACAAAGGCATTTACATCAAACTGAAATACCAGTTAAAAAGAAAACAACTTAGTTCTGTTTTAATATACTGTTTCAGAGAACTGTTTAAAGTCGGTGCCAAGTCGTTAAGCACTGGATGAAGTAATTGATCAAGTAATTTGTCCTTGCGTGCGATTAAATATATGTACATATATGTCTTCTTCTCGGCATTAAACTGCAGCAAACTACAACACTGATCTTCAGTGGAACTTATATACAGACGTTTCATTATATTTTTACTATTCGACTTTATATAACACTAGTAACCACCTGCGGCTTCGCACGGTTGCAATGCTGATACTAAATATAATGCAGAATGTCTTACAATGTTTAAAGTTTTTCATGCTCTACTATATTGTACATACAAAACTTTCTCTTGACTCAATCTATCTTTTAAAAAAAACCGCATCAAAATCGGTTGTGTAATTTTAAAGATCTAAGCATACATAGGGACAGACATCGACACGTCTTCGTTTAATACTATGTCATAATTTTTAATTCTTGGTAAACAGCTGTAGGCATAAAAAGTAAAATAATTCAATTAGCTCAAAATCTCCTCAAGTGAGACTTAGCCGAGCAGTGAGAAATTTTCACTTTTAACCTTTTGATGTAAAGCATAATAACTCGCTTTACTGCGCTGTTCGAAAGAGCGGTAGCGACATTGCAGTAATAGGCATTTATTTTCAGCCGCAGAGAAAAGTAAAATGCAAAATTACCGCATGACAAAAAATTCAACATATGACGCAATATAAAAACTAGCGACGTGCCCCGGCCTTATGCTGGTGCATTTAGTTTTTTGTGAATTATTTTTTATACCCTATAGCACTAACGAATATTTGGATTTCTACCAGTGAAATTTTCGAATTGGATAGGATTACTTTCGGAGATTATTCTCGCCTATCTTAAAAGTAATTTAAGTGTGTCGTTAGACGTATAGTATATATATTTAATAAACTACAAAACAGACACAATCATGTCATTTAACAAGGGCTGACAATAAATACATGAAAAAAATGTAATTAAAACAATTACTAAAACTTAGTTTTGACAGTATTTTATAAAAGTAATCATATAGTGTAACAATATTATATAGTTTATATAGGTATTTATTTGCGTTTAATCTAGCTCTAGACCAATGATATTGCGTCAATTTGTTGTCAAAGGATGTTATTGGTCATTTTTTTATGTTATTGTTGGAATAGATTATAGAAATAGATACGGAAAGAGAAGCAAAAAACCGCTATATAAAAATAGTATAAGTATAATAAATATTAAAGTACTTACTCGTATGTAAATGAACACAAAACACCCCTACTCTTAGCTACTTAAAGCTGACAGTATAAATTATAAACGAATTTACTAACAATACAATATTACAAAATACGACCATACAATTCTACCCAGACGTTCAATAATTCATACAAATCAGTAGATTTTCCTGTTTGATGCTTTTGACTTGAATCTATTAAAGAGCTCTCAAGGTCAAATCGGCCACGTGTCATACACAAAAGATGTCATAAGTTCTATACCGAATAACACGCGTTAAAATGTTGAAAAAAGCCCTCGGGTGAATCTATAATAATTTCTTCTTTAAATAAATAAATGTGAATATTGGACAACATCACATACTCTGGTCCCAATGTAAATAAAAATAGAAGTAACGACGGTACCACGAACACCCAAACCCAAGACAACATAGAAAAGTAATGTTTTTTTTTTTAATATCGAGTCAGCCGCGAATCGTACCCGGGACCTCGGAGTAGCGTACTTATGAAAACCGATGTACACACTACTCGACCACGGAGGTCGTCTTTTTAGCAGTAATATGTTTTGTTTGGAATGATAAACTCTTAAATAATCTCTAGAAAACTACTTTATACTAAATATACTACAGAATTTGTATATTTACGACATCGCGTTAGAAAATACTATAATTATCAGTGTTTCATTGCCGTACTGTCCATGAAGAGAAGAGGAAGGTTTTTGTATACCTACAGTAAATATACAAAAACCTTCCTCTCGTATTAAAAACACTCTATTTAAAAAAAGCAACAAAATCTGTTGCGTAATTTTAAAGATTTGAACATACATAGGGACAGACAGCGGTAAGCGACTTTGTTTTATACTATAATGATAATGATGATGAAGTAACGAAGGTTATATTACATTTTTGTAATAATGAGATTTAATTATTTACGTTATATTCATACAATAGTTGCATATTAAAACGCAAGGTATTAAAAAAGTTCGCTCCACACACACACATAACTTGACATTCACATTAATCCAAGTAACTAAGCGAAGCAGTCGCAAGCTGAAGCAGAAGCTAGTTGAAGACGAACAAACTATAAACAAGTTTAACACACAATAATTAAAAATTGGAAAACAATAAAGTAAAAAGTAAAGTAACAGTCTGTAAATTTCCCACTGCTGGGATAAGGCCTCTTCTTCTATTAAGAAGAGGGTTTGGAACATATTCCACCACGCTGTTCCAATGCGGGTTGGTGGAATGCACATGTGGCAGAATTTCTATGAAATTTGTCACATGCAGGTTTCCTCACGATGTTTTCCTTCACCGCTGAGCACGAGATGAATTATAAAGACAAATTAAGCACATGAAACTGCGGTGCTTGCCTGGGTTTGAACCCGCAATCATCGGTTAAGATGCACGCGTTCTAACCACTGGGCCATCTCGACTCTCTTTTTTCGATGTTTTAGTGTTACTCTCAAACTGTCGTTACGAACACATGCCAATAACAAGCGTGAAACATCTTCTAATACAACACATACTTGACAATTGGGAGAGTCACTTTTCCTCAATAGATGCTTAAATTTGCTAATGAAACAACGTACTTCTGTGATGGATGACAACGGACAACTTTATTTTTTAAAATAGGACTACGTCATACAAGAAGTATAACCATAGACAAAATTATACAGATTAAATTAAGATGTTTATTTGATGTTACAACAAAAAATATTCATGTTTTCCAAGACTTGCCTAGTGGAACGTGCCCAGATCTAAGTCGCTAAACGCCAAACGCTATAACTATATTACTTATAATAAATTCATGTAAGATTAATTTTATACTTTTTTATTGTTACTTCACATTAACGTAAATAAATAACAATTAATACCTGAATAATATATTTTTTTAATTACAAACAATCCTCGTGTAAGTGACTTTTATTGTCTTTTTGAAGAATTTGTTCATAAACGTATTTTATATGCACTTTTTTATACACAAAACGTATTTCATTCGCATAAAACACACGTTAAGGAATGTACACTTTCTGTTAAGGAAACTATTGGTTAATTTCATTGGAATTAACGTTCTTTGAGGTGTTTGTTCATACTAATCCAATAAATTCTTTTAACATTGAAAACGTGATTGAGTAAGAAATTTTTGAATTAAGAATTAATCCCTGTTTTAGTCGTTTAGGAGTTTGTTTAAATGTGAACTAAAAGCTAAAAGTTGAATGATCTTTTGCCCATGCTTGCCTACGAATGGCAAAGAATAGGAATGGCTGGAGGAAGGTAGTACGAAGTGTACAGGAGAGCCACACGCATGGTGGTCACGACCCTCAGTAATGAGGAAACGACTAGGAAGACATTACATTATGAAACAATAATTTATCCATTTTTTTCAAACGTCACATTACTACACTCTTTACACATTTGCCTGGGTACCAATATACGTATTAAGACCCCGAAATGGCCCAGTGATTAGAACGAGTACATCTTAAACGATAAATGCGCATTCAAACTCAGGCAAGTACAACTGAATACTCATGTGCTTAATCTGTGTTTATAATTAATATCTCGGGCTCGGCGTTGAAGGAAAAAAATCTTGAGGAAATCTACATGTGTCTTCGAAATCGCATTGGAACAGCGTCGTGAAATATGTTCCAAACCCTCTGCTTAATGGGAGAGGAGGCCTTAGCCCAGCAGTAGGAAATTTACAGGCTATTTTAAAATGCATTTGTTTAATAGATGCGGGAACTCCGTCATGAAAACTTGACGCCGTTCGTGGGTGTGTGCGTCGAAACCGGAGTGGCCTGCATCGTCACCGCCTACTGTTCCCGGGGCTCCCTGGCCACGGTACTCGCTGACAGAGACCTGCACTTGGATGACATGTTCGTGGCGAGTCTGGTCGCGGATTTGCTACGAGGTCTAACCTATCTTCACGATTCAGCCCTCGTCTCGCATGGAAACTTGACGTCTAATAACTGCTTGGTGGATCGCCGCTGGGTGTTGCAGATCACGGATTATGGTCTGCACACTCTGAAAAGTAAGCTAATTGTTTGTAACTAAAGCATCTTAATAATTTGAGTAGTTTTATTTCTGAGAGAGTTTTTATTTTTGTAGGATGTAAATGGCATAATCAGATGGTTCATATACCTTAAAACCTACTTTTAAATGTCTTACAGTTGCATGCTCTGATTTTGATGTAGAAACTTCGTTTTATGTAGTTGAAAAAATTAAAAAAATAGTTCTGCTTCGTTTCTTTTGCATATCTTCTCAGACCTCAAGTCTGTGTAAAAACACTTTGATTTATAGTCTTAATAATCTTTGAGATAAGAATTTTATAATTAATTATACTTAGAAATAATCTAAGGTTTTTTTTTATAAAATATAAATGATTGGGCACTTACAATACCCTCTGAATGTAGTTATCTATATCTCTTGCATGGCATTCATACTTCAAATATATTTAATACTTATGTCAGTCCCTGCGGCGCCATGGAGACGAGAGACTTACGGAAAAAAGCACCTCGTGTTATTTCTTATACGAATATTAGAGTTAAAATAAATCTTTAATCAGTCACTCTATCTATACAAGTAAATAATTACGGTATCTAGGTTAGAATCACAAAAGCTATTCCAGTCAGCCACGTGCACAAGTTGCCGCAAACTACTGAAGTTATAAGACGAGCCACGCGGATAAATCTATTGTTATTTTTCAACCCGTGGCTGAAAGATCGTTTTGCATTATCGCCTTCAACGGTGATAGCATTTCTTTTCTAAGGCATTTTTTTATTTTTAGCCTGCTTAAGAGAAACATTGTGCCTCTCTATAGTTTCCAGAGTCTCACTAAATCTCTATAGAGATGTCCTGATTGGCAGTAAAAGAAAGTATCGTGAGGAAACTTGTACGTGTTGAATCAAATAAATTGGTAGATAGATACCCGAGTTGTCTTCAGTCTTCTCGGAAAACTTTTCTGTTTTATGAGGCACTTCTTTTTAAGAAATATTTTAATTATTTAAAAAATAAATAAAAATAAGGCAGCTTTTTCAATTCATGATTGTAGCTTTAATAAAACGTCAACAACATCTGAGATCACAGAAAAGTATTTGTCTGAGATTCGACTAAACAGTTTTTGTTATGAATTTTGGTTGAAGTAAAATGTTTGTACATGTTTTGTATTTTTAAATATTTTTCGCTAAAAAAGTAATAATTCAAAAATCATATAATCATTTTCGTTGCATGTTTTAATACAATTTTGTGATTATGTGGGACATATAGTTTATTTTTGGTTTTTATAGGTGGTTGCGCAGATACTGAAGACGCGCTACGCATGGAGAAACGCATGCTGTGGCGAGCACCAGAACTCCTTCGAGAACCGAATCCACATCCGCGAGGATCACAGAAAGGGGACGTGTACTCATTTGGCATCATCCTGTATGAAATATTGGGGAGAAATGGACCATGGGGCGACACGAACTTGACCAACGCTGGTAAGACAAAATTATTAATATTTATTATATTGTATAGAATGTTTTTTTTTAAAGTTTTCCTCAGTGATTTCGTTCAATCTCAAAGGGGACCAGAAAACTACACAGAACATATTACTGTACACAAGTAGAATTCTAAGTCCGACATAACCGGAAGTAGTTCAGACGAAAGACCAAAGTTTGACATGCTTTCCAAACAATGGAAGTATACGCAATTTCAACTTTCTGAAATTGAGATGTTACTAAGAATTTTTCAACAGAAGAACCAGTCTCTTACCACAGTAAGCAAAATTCGAACAAAATTATTCCACCACGCTCTTATTAGCCTTCCTTCTTTCTCCCTATAACCTATATCTCAAGCGGAGAAGAGGCGTTAATTTAGTATTGGAACATTTAGAGGCTATTACTTTACTTTTTCCCAATCTCTGTCTCTTTCTATCATCATTAATTTGATATTCGAAAGAAGAAGACAGTTTTGTTTAAATAATCACCCCTTAAGCAGAATTTATAGGTTAAGCCATTAATTTATTTCAAACGTAACGTAACAAGCTCGTAAATCAGTTTTGTTATGATTTATGTAACAGCTGCATGCCATTTGACCACGTCAATACTTTATTGTCATATGCCTTTATCGCTGTTCTATTGATTGAGAATTTTCAACCATAAGATATAGATGTATATATGATTAGCTGTTAAAATATTACGCTGATGATTGTTATACAAACAGGTATTTCCATTTTGTTTCCAAAAAAGTAGCCTATGTCCTTTCTCGGCTCTAGAGTATTTGGGTAGCAAATTTCATTTAAATCGGACCAGTAGTTTTAACCGAGACCGCATATGCCACTGTTACATGTGTTCAATGAAAGCGACTGAAATGTTGTAATAAATTAAAATGTTGCTTAACAATTTATTTTGAAATTCAATATTATTCTAGTATGTTTTTTTAATTTTATTTCATGACTTACAGTATTTTATTCAGAATAAACTTCTGAAATACGACTGAACATAAAACGGACGTTGATAAATTTTGATATTGACGAAAAATTTCTCTCACAATTCGCAATTTTTAAATTACCAAAGTTAGGTAACTTTTGTCAGAAACTAGAACGCAGATTTTTTATGAAAAGCATTTGAGATTTGAGTTTTAATTTTAAATTTCAAATAGTTTGGCTCAAATGTGTGTCACCGACGCCTATTTACTTAAATTAAAAATAAATCAATTGTCTTTGATCAGCATTATACTGCAGTGTGATTGTATAAGAAATCATTCCGTATCTCACTCGTGAAATGTTGACGACCCTCTTACGTTGTTACGGGATTTTTTATTTGTATCCTATAAACTTTATGGATATTAAAGTCAATGTCGCATATCACTAACATTTCACGCTCGTGTTTTTCGTTACGAATTTCTTACAGAATACTTCTTCTATATGTCATGATTTTTTAAATGTACTTATATAATTTTAATTGAAATAATAATAATTAGTACGGTTTTGATTTTTAAATACGTTTTTTTAATTGAAAAAATACTTATTAGTATGATTATTGATTCGGTTATCGACACCGTATTGTGGCACTTCCGTCATTTTCCTCTCGTGGAGTGGTGTGGCGAGCTGGTACTGCCAGGCACGAGAAAAACAAAAGGCGGTGGCTTTTAAACTGGGAGTGGAGAAAAACAGATTAGTTTGGAAGAGAATAGATTCGAGGTTGGGCAGTAAAAGGATATAATTATATACAATAAGCGAATAAACAATATATGTTTCGATTGGTAAATTAATATAGTGATATAATTTTATTACATATTACATTTAGTAATTTGATTTTAGAATCAATTCGAACACAATTTAATCAGTCATCGTCGATTGTATAATTTTTAACGTTTATTGAGCATTGGAAGTGTTGTTTGTATGTTGATAAAAAACGGAAAATATTAAATTTATGATCAAATATTGTAATAAAAGTTGGACTGGGCTCTCTATATGTAAATGCTCATGCGATGCAGCAGAGATCGTGAAGCAATGTTTTATTTATGTTTACATATCATCGGTGTAACGAACGAGTATATATTTTTTTAACAACATATTTCAACTAAATACTAATTTAAAAATACAACTTAGGGCTAGTCATATGTTAACATGTCATCGGACTTCCTTTTAATTCCCATCAGTGATTTGTATTTGAATTAGCGGGATGTATTTTAAATATAAATGAAGCCGAACCGATATAATTATATATGTATATTATGTGTACTCAAAGACAGTGAGGCAATAAGTAAATAGACTCACTGTCGTGGAACCTTACCGATTTTTGTTGTCTATTATTTTTTTACTATTAAACTTTGTTTTTTTTTTATGGTATAGGTTGTCCGACGAGCATATGGGCCACCTGGTGGTAAGTGGTCACTATCACCGATAGACAATGACGCTGTAATAAATACGACCTATTCCTTAGATTGTCAATGTGCCACCAACCTTGGGAACTAAGATGTTATGTCCCTTGTGCCTGTAGTTACACTGGCTCACTCACCCTTCAAACCGGAACACAACAATACTGAGTACTGTTATTATATAAGAATATTTTTTTTAATAAGGAATTCAAAATTCATTTATTAATTGTATGGAAACATTCTTAAAAAAACTTGTCTACAGAAATTTGATTGTGTGTTATTTTTTTAAATGTTTATTTTTCGTTTCGCTCCGTTAACTGCGTCTTTGTAGAGCCGAGGCTTACGAGCACTTAGAAAAATATGACGTACGAAAAGAAAGTATTCAAATAATAAAAAGTCGCTGTGACGTCAAAAGTCACTTTTCGTAAAACCTAAGTTTGTCTTAGTATTCATTTGTGTGTTAAGTAATGAAACATCGTTCACCGTCACTTGAATCTTCAAATCTATCTAAATATACATGCATACATATAATATGTACTTTGTAATAATAATATATATAATTTTTACAGTTGACGAACTCCGTGGTCGAGTGGTGTGTACACCGGTTTTCATGGGTACGCCACTCCGAGGTCCCGGGTTCGATTCCCGGCCTAGTCAATGTAGATTATCATTAGTTTTCTATATTGTCTTAGGTCTGGGTGTTTGTGGTACCGTCGTTACTTCTGATTTTCCATAACACAAGTGCTTTAGCTACTTACATTGGGATCAGAGTAATGTATGTGATGTTGTCTCATATTTATTTATTATTATTATTTACAATATTTGTTGCTGCAGATTCTTATTTTAATTAAGAATTTAAAGAATAAATAAAATTTCCATTGAAATTATAATTGAATGTCATTTTCTGAAAAGGCGGAAACATTTGAATTCGGAAGCCGGCTGTCAGAATTTCAAAGTTGGGTGGCCTATTTATATATCCAGTGTATTAATTCTAAGAGCTTTTAATATAGAAGGCCAGTTGTCAAAATAATATCACATCGAATACAAATTGAACAAATTTATTAACAGAAAAGCATTAATATAATTAAAGTAACAGCTGATACAAAAAATAAAAAAAATCTTTTCTAAGCAGAAAAATTTTGTTCACGGCAAATAAGGCATAATTTCTTGTAACAACAACACAAACAACAATAACAGCCTGTAAATTCCCACTGCTGGGCTAAAGGCCTCCTCTCCCTTTTTAGGGAGAAGGTTTGAAACATATTTCACCACGCTGTTCCAGTGCGGGTTGGTCGAATACACATGTGGCAGAATTTCTATGAAATTTGTCACATGCAGGTTACCTCACGATGTTTTCCTTCAACGCTTTCTTGCTTGCTTGCTTGTTCTTCTTCAATTTCTTGTAACATAATGTTACAATTATTGTAATAAATGTTCCATTTTATCTGTCAAAATACTGTAATGGTATTGCAAATTGAAAATATTATTGACGGGTTTTATGAAAGTTCAAAACCGGATTTAACTGGTAAGTAGCTCTTTTCAAGATCAAGTTACAGAAATTAGACTCGAATAGTCAATTTTTAGTATAGTAACTCGCCATAATACAAATATAAAAAAACACATTACCTGCAAAACACTTTTAAAGGCGCTTGCCTATAAATGTATAATTATATTAATTTTAAATTAATTATATTTATATATATTTTTTAAATAAAGGTTTTGAAGTTATACAAAATTATTTTAACTTTTCTTCAATCATTTACTTGCTCAACATTATACTTAAATACACTTACTAAATATATATACAACTATTATTATAAAAATAGCCAAATTAAAAAAACAAAAACATCAGTAGTTTTCTCCTTTAATATTATCTATCAATACTAAAGCTCGTCGTTTGAAAATGTTAAACTGCGTTGCGTTCATTTCATTCAATTCTGGTACGAGACAGTTCAGGAATGAAACCACCGGATCATTCAAATGATTCACTACCCGTTCACTCACCGGTCGTTCAGTTCTCGCATTGCGGTCTATGTAATTTATAACATTCATATCAGTCTCATCAAGGCGTCTTTTCTTAGTAAAATCATTCACATAGGATTCACTGCTCGATTCGTCGAATTCCTGTTTGATTTCAATATCATTCACTGTTTCGTTCGAATCTTTGAACGAATCATTCTCGATCTCTTTAGTTTCAGATATCGATTGTTTTGATTCGTAAGGCACTGATGGATCTGTCAGTATATTTTGTTTTATATGGGGCACTAGGAATTGCATCACGTCGAATAAATAATACGGTTTCCTTTTGCTTCCTGGAACCGAAACCGCTTTCAGGCACCTCATGAAAACTATTCGTAGATTTTTCCATTTCTCCTTACACGATTGAACTGGAAAAAGGGTAAAAAAAATAGTAAGTATATTCATATTCCTGACTATATATAAAAATACTCAAGGAGCTCGGCTTATCTCCTAGGTTACATGAATTAAATTATCCTAGCGGCGTTTTATTCTAACCGTTTTTTGCCTAGGGTGTGATAAAACGCGAATTTCTACATCTACAGCTTCTACCTAGTCTCTAGACTAACAGTATAGTTAGTTATATAGAGGTACCGGTCCTTAGTTCATTTGTTATTTTTCTTATATTGATAATAAAATAAACTTTCTTGTTTCTTGGATCGGAGTAAATTTATTTCAAATGTAGGTACCTGTATATATAGAAAAACTTAAAATAGAATGAACTAGTGATAATGTGTATACTTATAATGTCTTTGTCCAAAGAAAACGCTTACATTTCTGCCGATTAAAAGTTTGACATTCAAGTTAAAAATATTTGAGAAATTTAATTAGAAAATAAATATTAGGTTTTTAACCAACTACGAATACTTAGTCTTGTAACGTAATTTCGTATAATTTGAGCGAGCAGGACGCATGAGCGCCATATTCGCTTGCTCTTTCTCGCGAAGTATACACGAAATGCAGTATTGAGTTGTAACTTATAGCACGACACAACTCACACATCCGAATTAAATACGCGATCCAAAATCATCAATATTTATTACATGATCTTTAAACATACGAACTTGTATTATCATATGACCTAATGTATTCATCAATTTGACACGTCGATTTACATGCACTTGCTTTCTCGGGTTGAACTGACGCGAGAATCTATAGCGACGAAAAGCGTCGAATGGCGCGATAGGGATCTATTTCTTTTGGTTGTATAAACCGGCAGTAATTGGTTTTGTTGAATTTGCTGATGCTACATCTAAGTTGTATCGACGATCGCATGTAATTATAATGTAAATCCTAAATTTATTTAAATTCATATTAACGGATAATAACAATCTGTAGAATAAATCGTATGTTCCTGAAACTGTTACATACACAATATAAGGAACAAATATAAATTTCTTACCCCTGTTACCCACAATACAAGGTTTGTAATTACTTTATGGAACAATGTTGCTTTTACGACAATATAACGTTCAAACATTTTTAATTATGAACTTCATATAAATTGTTAGGGAACGTGTAAGTCTCTATTATAAAATTAACGACGTTATAAATCATCTGTACGAACAAATTATACTGTAGTTTCAATCTGTGATTATTACTAATATGGCTTGTAATTTGTATGTTCCCAAAACAACCATCATTTTCACAAGCTTTGTCTGCCTATCATGGTAAATCTTAAAAATGAGAAATTATTGTACCACATTATTTGATTATTGTTCTGGAATAATTTGAAGTGTTTCAGGTACGATTTATTTTTTAATACATTAAAGATGGTTGACTCAACCAATAAGAGCATCAACGTAATGTGTTGCTACGTACTCGTATTTTCTTATTTATATAATCAGTATAAACAAATTTTCCTTGTGTTAAAAAAAAAGTGTCTTATTTTTGCCGTTCTAATTTTATTATTGCAAAATTCTAGACGATAATGCGATAAAAAAAATTCAGATCTGTTCAACTCTTGAAGTGAAATTTACCTTTGCATGTATATTAGCAAGAAATACATAAAACAAACGTGAGTAAAACCGTGAAGCATAGCTACTATTCAACGTAAAACAACATGTTAATAGTATTTAAACAGCACGTAATTTATATTGTAGCTTGTATCTCTATTGTCTTGGGGCTTTACTTATATGTTCGCTAAGTCGCTTAGGTATTCGATTCAACCCCAGAATAACGTGTAATTCTGACGTAATATCTCCTAATATATCGTTATGTCTGTGCATCTCAACGGCATGAGTGGAAACGGAAGTGAAGTTGAAGTGACATAGCGATATTATCAAATATTGCATTGATTATGAATTCGTGAAAAAATAACGTTTCATAAGTCAGTAAATATAAATTCCAAAATATAATGAAATCGAATATATTTAAGATAATATATTTATTTAAGATAATATACCTAATTATAAAGAACAAGAACACAGCTTGATTAGTATAAAGGCAGTCAGAAAATGTAACAATTATATTCTCACACGAAAAATTATTCATATCATAAATATATAGATTACATTATGTGTTACAAACGCTGCTACAGAAAAAAGTCTAAAAAAGTTAAAAAAGGTCACATTATTTTATTACACAGCAGAGGTTATGGTCAAAAAACTCAACGCTTATTTTCAGTGACCGCCAAATAACAAGCAATTTCTTAAAGAGAGCTTCAATTCAATTCAATTCTTTGTTTAATGGGTTTTAGATGTACCCGCAGGGCACAGATTATTTCGCCAAGTCACGTAGGATGGAGAAGACACGAAAAAGAGCGCTTTCTAGCAATTGTTATACTAGTTTGACAGCTGTCATTCTAATCAATCTAATAACTGCAGTGTTTAATATTAACAGAGTTAAGATAGGCGCACACCGAGGCGGGCCGCAACGCATAACAAAAATTCTCCTGAATCAGTTTCATACATTTTGTATGGGCTATCGCGCACTTCAGTCTGGCCGCAACGGGCCGCATCGCAGCGCATCACTAGCCAGGCGTATTTTTGCGGCGATGTTATGCGTTGCAATGCAGCCCGTCTCAGTGTGCGTTAGCAGACGCAACAAGTAGACGGCTAAATGAGTGCTGTTCGTGAATTACCAAACAGAAACCGAAACATCAACAAGAACTATCCATCTTCTTAGGTTGCCAAAACCTGACCTGTTATAAGATATTGGGTTGCGGTGCGGCCCGATGCGCCTGCTATATGCTTTGGCGCAATTTTGCAATGCGATGCGTTGAGGTCCGCCGCGACTATAGTTTGCGCGAGCCTTTAATAGCTCACATATCGTATGAGATATGTCTATCTTTACTCCACCTTCCATTCGAATAGATTACAGTACAGGTGAGGAACAATTCCTCAATCAACATTAACGTTTCAAAAGGCTTTAGTCTCGTGAGTGAAATTTACTGTGATATTTCAAAACTAGATATTAATGTAAAAAATATATGCAAATATAAAAATGTATTAAAATTTATTTCGTATGTTTCATTTCACGCAATTCATATATAATAATAGGTGGATAAGCAAATGGGCTGCTTGTTGTTAAGTGGTCACCACCACATCCAAAGACATTGACGCTGTAAGAAATATTAACTATTCACTACACCATGAATGCAACTAAATAGGGGGGGAGCTATGATGTTCTATCCATTTTAACTCTAGCAACACTGGTTTTACTCTTCAAACCGGAACTTACCAAGTACTAGGTATTTATCCTTGAATATACGAGTATCTTAATATATATAAATAAATAAAATTAATCCATTCCCTTATGTAACAAATTGAATTAGTAAAACAAAGAAAGCAAAAGGTGATGATTGATGTTATATCTCCGGCGTACTTGGAAGGCTATTGTTTCGTCTTCACACGAGAATCACATTGCCAAGAGACAATGTTATTTCGGCTCTATTATCCTTGTAATAGCGTGAGGTGCGAGAACAATTACTCTGTCTCAAGGTCATTCGAACACAATGATTGATATAAAAATACGAAATACGTTTCCAATATCAAAAAGTAAATTAACAACATCTCGATGTCCTACTCCATAAATAGCTACGCAATACCCTATTTATAGAAATAAATTAAAAGAAAATTTAATTTATTTCTATAAATACTAAACACTCGACACTTCAAGCATTTATATTGAACTAATTGTCGCACGCGGCGTCGCTCGCGTTTCATGGGTTGATTTTATCATGTGCAAAAAAATTGTTTATATCCTACCTTGGAGTTCGAGGTTGCTTCATAGCAAATGTTTTTTGGATTACAATGAACCGAATTTGACGAGCAGATATGGCCCAGTGGTTAGAACGCGTGCATCTTAACCGATGATTGCGGGTTCAAACCCAGGCAAGCACCGCTGATTCATGTGCTTAATTTGTCTTTATAATTCATCTCGTGCTCAGCGGTGAAGGAAAACATCGTGAGGAAACCTGCATGTGACAAATTTCATAGAAATTCTGCTACATGTGTATTCCACCAACCCGCATTGGAACAGCGTGGTGGAGTATGTTCCAAACCTTCTCCTCAAAGGGAGGGCCTTTAGCCCAGCAGTGGGTATTTACAGGCTGTTGTTGTTGAATTTGACGAAATTTAACAGTGAAAGAGCGACACACAGACAGAGTTACTTTCACATTTATATAATATTAGAATAGATTAAATAAATGGGAATTAGAGAAGCGGAGTTAGGAAGGGGTCACCGGCCGAGGTGTCACTTGAACTTGACCAATTTATTTAGATGTAGCCTCAATAGGTCATTGGTAAGGCGATATGAGTTTAAGAGGCAGACAACTCGAATTAAAAACAAGCGTCAATATTATATTCTGACCGATTTCACCCTCAACGACTATAAGCTAGGAGCTTTGGAGGGGTTATGTTTATTGAATAATATTTTATTGGAAAAAATATTTGTTAGAAATTATTAAATTGATTGAGTAGTATGAATAAAATTATAAAACAAAGTAAGTTTTCTATTCTTATTGGCAAACCAACTGTATATATTTGAAGCTTGCTTGATCAAAACCAAGTCTTTAGATGTCCCATTAAATAGTTCTTAATTTAAAAATTTGTCAATGTGATGTATAAAATTTTTGTGACGTCAAGAGCTCTTTGATTCGTATTTGATTGTGCTTGATGTATTAGCCCACTACGTACCCGACAAAATGCTGTAAACGTTGGTATGTCCATATAGAAGCACTCTCTACTTCTTCACTCTCACACCTAATGAAATATTGAGCTCATTATGTTACCTGTAATCAAGCTAGCTGTGACACATCTTCAAACGTTGGCCACTTGAACTGCAAACATTTGCCAAATATCGCCAACTATTTCATTTGAGATGCACCGTTACAAAATACAGCTCATTTAAATCCCTAATGTGAGCGATATTATATAATGAATAATTCCATCAGACAGGTGCTGAGGTTCCGAAGACATGCAAATCATCGAAAACAAAGTTATTAGTGCAAGCTTAGTATATACATATACATACTATCTGCTGGTTTTAACTTATGCTGAATATACCCTGGGTATCGATAATAATACCTAAGATTTACCTAAGATTTATATATATTTTGAAACATATTGGCATACAAAAAATATTGGCCTTTTGCGTGATGTTCTGATTCTAGTTGTCAACAAAAATTTGGTAGTAAAACTAAAGTGCATTTAAGTAGTGAAGTGTTATAAATATACATATATTGGTCGTAAGCTGTTTGTCCGTACCTAAGATGGAGAAGCTAGTAACAAATCGTATTAATTATGCAAATATATAATTAATTTATCTCTATTTCTGTCATTTGATCACCACTGTTTTTTTTTTCAGTATAATTAGTTTATTGGATATGTATTATATATTTGGGCTATGGGTTAGACATTAGTGCCTTTAGTCATTCCTACAGTAATACGCCTTTAACCATGGGAACTAAGATGTTATTTGCCTGTGGTTACACTGACTAACTCGCCTTTTAAGCTGTACAACAGTACTGAGAAGGAAAATATAATGAGTATATCTTGTACAAAGCCCTGCTGTCAAGTAATCCATACACTCTATTCCAACAATAACAGGAAAAAGGCCAAATAAGCAATTTGACAGCAAATTGACGCTATATCATTGGTCGAGAGCTTACCTAATCTATGGATTTGCAAAAATTGTGTTTTAACGTCGTCGAAACTGTTATCGGAATTTTAGAAGTAAAATTAAAGTGGAAATAAGTTGTTAAGTGTAAAACTGTTGTATTATAAATAAAGATATATTAATCATAAACTCTTAGTAGTGTTAAAGATTGCTGAGTTATTAAGATATTGCATAAAGTACGTAAATCAAAAGTTTGTTTACAGTTTTACCTACTTCCATTGATATAAGCTTACAAGGTATACGAGTCTATCTACAATAAAATACAAAATGTTCTGTAAACGAAAAACAAATAAATTCTCAATAAGAAAAGTTAAGATTTTATATTTAGATTTGTAATGTATTAACCAAAAAATATTGCCAGTATTTTTACTATCAAGCTGGTGCGTTTGTATGTTGGAATGCTATTTGAATAATTCTTTCTGCGTTAGATAACGCGTTTATACGAGTGAATTTATTGGCTATGTAAGTTACGGTCCAACCCTGGGAGCAGTTACCATAAATGCCAACTGAAATGTATGAAACTGCATATGTAACCAAAATTTAACACAGATTTAACCGCGAGGCATGGATAAGATCTTACCCTAATGTCAACTAATTCATTCATAATAAAACAAATGCCAACGCTTGACATATTAGTTTTTGTTTTTTTTTTTTTTAGCAAACGTATCAATATTGGCCCATATTACGGAATTATTGTTATTCTATTTACCCCTCTAATTAAGGTTAATATTTGTGTTAGAAGTGGGTACGACAATACCCAAAGGGTTTGTCAGGATTGAATCTGACGCTAATTGATGCTATTAATAAATTAGGTGTTAATTAGTTACGCATTTACGTCTTGATAAGTCAACCGAGCATCATCAAATAATTTGCGTACACATAGTTAAAGGTGAAGTAAAGGTAAAGTAATATAAGTATCTTTTTGAGTACCTTACTGCTAATCCCTGACGGACGAAGCGACGGAAGTTAGTCATAATTTTTAAAAACCGGGCAAGTGTGAGTCATTTTCGCATACTGAGGGTTCCGTACCACAACACAATACAGATCGATTTACCATATCTTTAAATATTTAGACTTTACATAGATTTTACTTTAATTTTAATTTGTTCTTAAAATCAATTTTCTTAATTCATCTTTCAAACTACAGGCTCGGTAGTATGTTAAATTGCATTTTTTGGCTTGTTCCTGTACTTTTGTTTTTTTTAATCAAAAAAATCAAAATAAGATTATTTTGATATTCAAGTGGGCTTTTACAAGCAATTTTGAATCGTCAATTAACAATTAAGTGAAGCTACCACCGGTTCGGAAATTAGATTCTACCGAGAAGAACCGCCAAGAAACTCAGTAATTACTCTATTTCAACATTTAAAAAATACAAAGTCATGTTAGTTAATACAATTATTAAAATTAACATATCCTGCGCGGAAGTCAACAAGTATTAATTCCACGCTTTTTTATCATCTACAAAATCTTGTATCTAATAATACGCCTTTTATACCAATGTATTTTTTTTTATAATTGCCATATATGTTTTTATCTCCTGGGATCCCCAACGCCGCTAAAATTATCAACTCAAAATGAAAAGTCATAATCAAAATATTCTGTATTCACATTTGAATCGTTTAACAAACCATATTAAGTGATGCTATCACCGGTTGGAATACAGATTCCGAGAAGAACCAGAAAAGACTAATTACCCTTTTTTAACCATGATTTTTTGCATATGTATACATTTTTAAAAAAGGTTTTTATTTATAGTACATGATAGGTATAATTTACAAACATTTGGTTTATTTCAAAATAGCGGTGTTTTATTTACATTTTAATTTTATTATAGTTTAAAAATAAATTTTATTATAGTTTTAAAATATCCCTCAATATAATTTTGCTATTATTAGTATTTTAGCATTTGAAGGAATACAAAGGACATAAAATTAAAAAACAACTCGAATAAGACACCGCTAAGATTTATATTGTACTTGACGTTTCCCGCCTGCTTTGCTGGACATTCAATTATGAACCGGCCTAATGCGAATCAGACTCGTTCGTCCAGGGTTCCGTACCATTATTAAAAAAAAAAAAAAAACGGAAACAAAATCATCTCTTTCGTATTGCCCTTTAAAAATTTCTTATTCTATGTTGTTGAATTTTTTGTTATAACGGAAACATAAATATGAAAGTTTTAGCTGTCTAACTATAACGGTTAGGGTGATACAGTGTGATAGACGGACTTTACCCTTTGTGTACGGAACCCTAAAAAGGGTGAAGGATTAACGGATTCAAAGAACTCTATAACCATATACAGACGATTTGCGTTGATTGTTTATCATCTCACATCGATACAAGTACTTCTTACTGGTTTGACGCACAACCAAAAAAAGTAGTAAAAAATGTAAACAAAAAAAAAGTATGAAACCATCCATTACAAACATCATTGTGTTATAAAAAATGTACCTACATATTATATATTTCAAATCAATTCTGTGTTATGTGAAGAACATAAACTTCTTTATAACTTAATACCCTATACAAGTTAACTTGATCTTTTTGACAGATGTAAATATTTATGATCGACATAACTTTTCCATGACGAATATATTATTTTGTTCATGATTTTAATACTTATAAATATATATATATAAGAAGATTCAAGCGTTGTCCGAAAATTAGGACTTTTTATTGCTTCAAAGTATAAATTAAATAGTGTTCCTATTTAATTAAAAAAAACCGCCTTCAAAAATTAACTAAAAAGAAAAAAATAATCAGTTACATCCATAACCAATTTACGATTTATTAATCACCTCTCAAAGTCGGTGCCAACATTGCTAATATAGGTACCTACATAATACACAATACATACATACAAAAACTAAATCTATTTATTGTATAGATGACACCATTAGACAAACCTTACTATCGATACAAATGAAATGATTTCAATATAGGAATTTATTTACTTTGTTGGCACCGACTTCAAAAGGTGATTAAAAAATCATAAATTGGTTATGGATGTAACTGATTATTTTTTTCTTTTTAGTTCATTTTTGAAGGCGGTTTTTTTTATTTATAAAAATTTATTTACTGCTTTTCAGTGTTGTTTTGCTATTTATAATTACAATTGGTAGTGTTTGTCATTCACTTTATTATACTCAGTACATTTCGGCTTTCGACTCTAAACATAACTCAACGCCGTTTCAATACGATGTGGACTGCAACTCAAATTAAGCGTTACCTAAGTTACAATAGCCTAATGTTAACTGCTTATCGCCAATTAGACAATACCATTTTTTCCCGATGCAATGCTGTTAATCATTGAGGAGTTCTCCTGGTAGTCCACCATCAGCTAGACTTCATCATAGGCATGTTTACTAACATCAATTGCTTGACGACTATCTTAAAGAAATAGAACTAAACCCGTAAAATAGTTACTTACTAATAGGTTCTGATTACCAGTTGTGGTCTTCATCATCAGTTCCACTTCATCAAATGTCACTTTTCGTGAGCATATGACCAAGGCACTTCGAATAAAACCGAAATCACTATAGGTTTGCCTATAAAATTTGAGGAGTTCCCTCGATTTCTCCAGGATCCCATCATCAGATCCTGATCTCCTGAAAATGGGACCACCTATAAAACATGCCCTTTCAAACAAAAAAAGAATTGTCAAAATCGGCCCAGCCATCTTCAAGTAATTCGGTAACATACATAAAAAATAAAAATAAAAAAAAAGGCCCCGACGAATTGAGAACCTCCTCCTTTTTTTGAAGTCGGTTAAAAAATAATAGACGCTTCTACAATTTTATATAGTAAAATACATAATAAAATATAAAAACTATTATATAACAACAACTACTTAATACGACTCGCGCGCCATCTATTACCCATTGATTGTACTCAGCAAGTGTAAACAACATTTACAAAAACTGATTCGCAAGAATCGTATACTAAATCCTATAGTATAGTACAGCCATACAGCGAGTTTAGTATTAAACTTTTTATACATCGTGTACGTAAACGTTCACTGACCTGACATTTTCATTTCTTTACTGATTTTAGACCAGGCATCCTCAGTAATATCCTTTCTTGAATACGACGGTAAATCCGAATTGTATAAACAGGAGTATTTTTCAACTTCAGCGACTAATTTTAGATTTATAAGCTGTTCTTCCATTGTGAAACTGCGTCGAAACGCCTCGCGGCCTCCGACAAGACTGATACGAAACTGGTTTGCGATGTTGTGGCAACCTTCATTGCCTGTGTATGTGTGTTCATGTATGTATGATGTGTGCTTTTTGTGTGTGTGATGCAATTTATATGTGGTATGCAAGGTAGAGTTCATTCAACTTCTATTATTGGATCAAATTATTGACATTACGATATTATTTTTTCCGATTATTTATTGTCAACTTCCCTAAACGTCCATTATTATGTTTACATTTACTGTTATACCTATGTCCGTGTTTAACTTGTTGGTAGGACTTGATAGGCAAATACCTAAATATTATTGTGTTTCGGTTTGAAGGGTGAGTAAGTCAGTGTAAAAAGAGGTACAGGAGACATAGCTCGTAAAATTGAGCTTGAATTGGTGATGTAAGGCACGATTAATATTTCATACAGCGTCAATGTCTACATGCGATAGTGACCACATTAATGAACTCTTCTCGAGACTTACCATTTCGAATTGAAAAGCAAACCCAAAACCATGTTTTTTTGTTAGATACACCTACTATTTATAGAAAATACACTAAACATTTTCTTCCTATGTCCCAAAGGGATTGTTCAGTCTTTTTATAATGATTGTAAGCCATGTAGAGCAACTATAACCAGTATGTATTACAGTAATATAGTAGAAACAGAAAGAAAAATTGAATTTGAAAGCATAAGTAAAGAAAATATTAACATACATTCAAAGTTAAGCTTTCTTATCCATTACTAAAATTTCATTTGTATAAATTTTACTCATATATTTTTCCATTATACGAAATGAAAATGAAATAGTAACATAATTTGCAGGTCTCTAGAGTTGAATCGTTAATTCTCAAATTAAATTAAATGTATAGTTAGCGCCGGTTTGGAATTATTCCAGGAACAATCCAAGAAACGTAATAGTAACTCTTTTTTAATTAAATTGCGCTATAGTTAAACTAACTGCTTCATTGGTCTATAGCCTGAGATCTTGGTTAGGGTCGATAGAAGGTTTTACGATTGAAAAATTCTTAGTAACGTCCCTGAGTCTAGAAGTAGGAAGTGTGTACAATATCGTTGCTTGGGAAGTATCTGAAGCCGTTATTTCTACGCTAGATTATGAGGGGTAGGGAATATAGAGTACTATATTTGATTATAAGTTTGTGCTCCATAATATTACCCAACTGCTCTCCCTAGAGATTGGCCACCGTGACGGAAATTAGTCAGGCATACTGTGTATTTGTATTGCATTATACATTCATGCATGGAAATCAAAGATGAATTTAAAAAAAAATTAATTAATGAATTAATACATCATATGAAAGTGAAATATCTCTAGCTGATTAATCACGAAATCACAGAAACTTACTCCTAAAAACTTGAATTTTGCCAGGTAGGTTCCTTAAGGGTATAAATATCTGCTTTATTAGAATTTTACGAAACTCCACTAAGTACTAAAGTTTGTCTTCCATAAATTTCATATGGTTTAAGCCGCATATTGAACTAATATTATAGATACTACAGTTGATTAGCCAATTACTTAATTGTATTAAATCATCAATATTGTGTACACTGTACGACTAACAAATACGATGTGTTAAGATATAGCCAAGTTAAACTAAATGCTTATTTGTTTGTATTAGTTATAAGTAAACAGAGCTAAGATGGCCCAGTGGTTAGAACGCGTGCATCTTAACCGATGATTGCGGGTTCAAACCCAGGCAAGCACCACTTTATATATGTGCTTAATTTGTGTTATAATTCATCTCGTAATCGGCGGTGAAGGAAAACATAGTGAGGAAACCTGCATTTGTCTAATTTCATCGAAATTCTGTCACATGTGCATTCCACCAACCCGCATTGGAACAGCGTGGTGGAATATGTTCCAAGCCCTCTCCTTAATGAAAGAGGAGGCCTTATCTCAGCAGTGGGAAATTTACAGGCTGTTACTTTACTTTTCTTACTGTACTATAAATAAACAGGGTTTGTGAAATCCTACAGAAATCATTGGTAGAGTACGTCAACCTATTGGAGGAGTGTTATTCCGTCCACCACTCGGTGGCCTGGCAGCTCGACCATCTGTGCTCGCAGTTCTAAAGTCGTGTTGGAGCGAGCGGCCAGACCGGCGACCAGATGTTCGTCTAGTCAGACTGCGCCTTAAGGATATGCATGCTGGAATGTACGTATTCTTAATGTTTATAACTAGTTTATAGATGATAAAAAAGCGCGGAGTTAATAACTGTTGACTTCCAAGCAGGATACATTAATTTAAATAATTGTATTTAATTAACATGACGTTGTATTTTTTAAATGTTAAAAAAGAGTAACTACTGAGTTTCTTAAAACTTAAAACTACTTTCCGAACCGGTGGTAGCTTCACTTAATTGTAAAATGACGATTCAAAAGTGCTTATAAAAGCCTACTTGAATAAAGTTTATTTTGATTTTGATTTTTTTTTATTTTGAGTGATATTTCACAACATCTTCGCCCCCTCCCTCTTATCCCTATTTTTTTTTGGTCGGTGCAGCATGTTTTCTTCTTCCAGACTTCTCTGTCGACGTCATCTCACAAGTTACATTCTATCCAGCCATCATCATCCTTCACACAATCCATCTATCATTTCTTTCTCCTTACATTAAAAAAATATTATTTACGGTTCGAAATTTGAAACTTTATATGTAGATTATTTTAAATATTTCATCAACAATCATTTAAATCATTCCTGAATGCGCTCTTTGTGCATAGACTTTTAATTAACCCATAAAATATAAGTACTTTTACAGTAGGTCGAATATTCATTCAATATTCATTTTGTATAACTCATATATGGGTCACTAATTATAACATACACAATGTAAACCTATAAATACAAATTGTATTTTGTTTTTTATAACATTATTTACAAAATAGAAAAAAATATCAATATACTAGGTCATTATGCTCGATGACCTAGTTTATTGAATATCGGAACATGTTAGTCTCAAAAATCAAATTATTTTTTGTGCTGCGTTAATTGGTCCATTTACTTTGAATTTTACAGCACTTTAATTTTTGCTGTTTATTTGTATTCTCGATTAATATATTTTAATGTATGTGTGTGCGTGTGTGTGTGTGTGTGTGTGTGTGTGTGTGTGTGTGTAAATGTATTTATGGACATTTCTTAACCGTCATAAAGTGATCGTTGTTAAACAATTCAATTATTTTGTATAGGAAGACAAATATCTTCGATAACATGTTGTCGATGATGGAGAAATACGCGTCTAACTTGGAAGGCTTGGTGACGGCGAAGACGGAGCAGCTCATGCAGGAGAAGAAGAGGACAGACGATCTGCTGAATCGAATGTTGCCACGGTAATAAATAAAAATTTTAACAAAACTCATATAAAAGATACGCTTAATCTATTACCAAACAATATACTAACAATTTTTTCTTAATATGTTTAAGAAAAATGTAGTCTGCATCAGCTTCACTTAAAATCAAAAAATAAATAAAAATTTTAACAAAAAGAAAAACCGACTTCAAACAAGACACTATTTTAAAACTTTTAAAAAAAAATTTAAAATATGTAAAAATCAACGACTCCAAATATAGCAATTATTATAACTACATTAGATAATAGTAAATCGAATTTTAAGTAGTCTAATATTTTTCATGTCATTTTACTTAGGAGGACTTTTAAAAAATGTTGAATACGTAATTATACTTATTACTTTCGTTGTTGTAAATCGGTTGAAAACAAATAACTTTTATATGCAGTGTTACTAGTAAATTTTAAAGCCTTATATATTTTTACAATTTTTATCTGACTTCGCTTGATATTATGAGTAGTTTAATTGACATTAAAATTATCTAATCAGAAAATTAAACATATTTAGTTCATCTTAACGATTGAGTAAAATTAATATCCTATAGAAAAATCATATTTCGCAAACTTTAAAGTGAAACTCCTTTATATTAATTCAGCATAATTAGAAGTATTATCTTAATACAAAAACTTGAAATTATACAGCCAAATTTTTCTAATTTTTTGATGTTGTTACTTATGACTTTTTGATTGTTTCAACAACATAAATCAAATAAATAAGCATGTTACTAGAGAATGTTTATATTGAAAACGGGAACCGTACGAACACTTACAATTCAAGAACCACTAACGTTCAACTCACAAATTAAATTCCACAAGTAAATGCATCGCAATTGGTTTTAAAGAACGTGGAAATTTACCCTACATACGAAACGAGTTTTCTGCCCGAGGCTGAAGTCGTTAAATGAATCAAGTCGATTTCCCTTACTTGGTGGTAGGGCTTTGTGCAAGCACGTCTGGGTGTGCCAGTGTAACTACAGGCACAAGGGACATAACATCTTAGTTCCCAAGGTTGGTGGCACATAGACGATGTAAGGAATAAGTTAATATTTCTTACAGCCTCATTGTCTATGGGTGATGATGACCACTTACTATCAGGTGGCCCATTTGCTCGTCCGCCAACCTATACCATAAAAAAAATCGAATATTGTTTCGATTCGATTCCCAGGACGGTTGCAGAGGCGCTAAAACGCGGCGAGCCCGTGCAAGCGGAGAGCTATGAATGCGTAACAATCTACTTCAGCGACATCGTCGGGTTTACGAAGCTTGCTGCCACTAACACACCTATGCAGGTACGTACATTCTGTCTATATTATAATATCATAAAAGAGTCGAGATGGCCCAGAGAGTCGAGATGGCCCAGTGGTTAGAACGCGTGCATCTTAACCGATGATTGCGAGTTCAAACCCAGGGTAGCATCGCTGTTTCATGTGCTTAATTTGTCTTTATAAATTCATCTCGTGCTCAGCGGTGAATGAAAACATTGTGAGGAAACCTGCATGTGACAAATTTCATAGAAATTCTGCCACATGTGCATTCCACCAACCCGCATTGGAACAGCGTGGTGGAATATGTTGCAAACCTTCTCCTCAAAGGGAGAGGAGGCCTTTAGCCCAGCCGTGGGAATTTACAGGCTGTTGTTGTTGCTTTTGTTGTATATGTGAAAGTAACTCTGTCTGACTCTCTGTCTGTCGCTCTTTCACAACCAAACCGCTGAATTGAATTTGATGTAATTTCGTATGAAGCAAACTCGAAGTCCAAAAAAGGACATAAGCCTTTTTTGCCTAACACATGACAACTAACACCCTAAAACGCGGGCTTTGTGTTTATTGTAACAGTTGTTGTGTTTGGACAACATCTGTATACTGCTATATATACTGCTATATATTTTTATTATATATTATTTATGATGTATATATTATTTAAAAAAAAAAAAGATATCAGTATGGGCCACGGCCCAAGAAGACGTCAAAAATGATTTCCAGCGAAGATCTGCTGATGTTTAGTATAAAATATAAAACGCCAAAATGTAATTTAATATAAAATGTAAAAAAAAGGCGCGAGCATCTGCGAGCCTGTGGATGTTGTAAATTAAATAATAAAAAAAAGACAACATCTGTTTGTGCTATGGTTCTAAACTAATAAGAAGATATATCACTACATTTTACCACACAATTAATTGACCAGCTAAGGCATATAGTGATAATCCTTTAAAGTCGGCTCTTTAGTAGGATTAGTCGGATTTCTGTGTCTGTATATCTGTCAGTCTTTAAGTGATTATCAATATCACAAGAACAAATTCGATTATTTGTTCTAGAATACAATTTTAGTAAAAATATGATTAAATTAATGTGTCCAATGTTACTGCTGGAAATGTGTCTTTCTGAATAAGATCAACCCAATGTTTTCTCTTGTGTCTTCTTCTTAATATTTAATGCCAGCACTGGGATATCGTCGTCCATATCGTACTAAAACAGGATGCAGCAAGCATGCATGCAAACTGGCATGCGGGCTTGAAAACAGATGATCCGTCTAGAGAACGGGCTCTAAAACACATAGTGAACTCTTACAGAATAGTGATGCCATGTTAATACTTCACTACATAGTATGAAACGAAATCGCTTTCTCTGTCCCTATATCCCTATGTATGCTTAAATATTTAAAACTACGCAACGGATTTTGACGCGGTTTTTTTAATAGATAGAGTGAGTTGAAAAGGTTTTTGTATATAATACACAGACAATTTAGTAAAGAAACACTGATCATTTTAGAAGTTTCTACTATATATATAGTATTTATATATATAGATTACTTGGTGCTAGGGCTTCGTGCAAGCCCGCCTGGGTAGGTACCACCTACTCATCAGATATTCTACCGCTAAACAACATTATGTAGTATTGTTGTGTTCCGGTTTGAATGGTAAGTGAGCTAATGTAACTACAGGCACAAGGCACGATGTAAGGAATAGTTAATATTCCTTACAGTCTCATTGTCTATGGGTGATGGTGATCACTTACCATCAGGTGGCCCATATACTCGTCCCCAACCTATTCCATAAATAAAAAATAAATAAAAAAATGATATAGTATCATTTCACCCGTGCGAAGCCGGGCGGGTCGATACGCACATGAATTGTTTAGGAACATAAATAGAGAAGCTGTAACTTAGTCCAGAAATAAGAATACGAAGAGCACTTTGGAAGTATTCATGTTGCAGACTCGACTGAAGGCTCGATTTCTTGACTACTCAGTAAATAATAAAAAATACGAGACAACATCACATACATTACTCGGATCCCAAAGTAAGTAGCTAAAGCACTTGTGTTATGGAATATCAAAAGTAACGACGGTACCACAAACACCCAGTCCCAAGACAACATAGAAAACTAATGATAATCTACATTGACTCAGCCGGGAATCGATCCCGGGACCGCAGAGTGGCGTACCCGTAAAAACCGGTGCACACACTCGACCACGGAAGTCGTCAAAAGTCGTCAAAATTTTCTCTTGTACTATCTATAGATATTGATGATCATATTATATCATCATATAATATGATCATCAATATCATATTATCATATTATAGCATAATTTTCACAGATCATACTTAAGATCTGTGAAAATTATGCTAGTTTGAATGGCTTGACATATAATGTAAAGAAAAGCGAATTCATGGTGTTTCCGGCCAGTAATAAGCCACTGTCTTATGCAGTTCCTCCTGTTAAGCTATATGGGACTCCATTGAAAAGGGTGGAGCAGTTTAAGTACCTCGGACATGTGGTTTGTTCTGACCTGACGGATAATGCAGACATGGAAAGGGAGCGCAGGGCGTTGTCTGTTAGAGCTAATATGCTTGTACGCAGGTTTGCTCGTTGTTCCATAGATGTTAAAGTCACTCTTTTCAGAGCTTACTGTACCTCATTTTACACGAGCAGCCTGTGGGTCGACTACACGCAAAAACAGTTCAATGCCCTAAGGGTACAATATAATAATGCGTTTAGGTTGCTGATGGGTCTACCGCGATACTGCAGTGCATCCGGTATGTTTGCCGAAGCACGAGTAGATTGTTTTTACACTACGTTAAGAAAACGGTGTACATCCTTGTTGCGTAGGATTCGTGCTAGTCCCAACAGCACCCTAAAAACATTTAGTGACAGGTACGATTGCCGGTATTTGAATCATTGTGGAATGGTTCATGTGCTGGCAAATCGTTCCTGTCTTAAATAAATAAATAGAGTAAGTATTTAAATTTTAACTATTGTATATTTATTTATTATTGTTATTAACGTAGTTTAAAATAAATATTTTGTATGCTAATATCTTTTCATAAGTAGATAATATGTAATTGTATAAATGTAAATGTTATGATCCTTGGATGGTCGAAATAAAATATTATTATTATTATTATTATATTACAGATATTGCAAGAAGAAAAGGGTATCTTATTGTCCTTGGAGAAATGTCTGCAAGAAAAATGCTGTGAGTTACAAGAAGAAGTGAGCACACTCAGATCTGATACTCTGTGTCGCTCTAAACCGGTCAACTTAAATTTCTCGTATTGTATTAGTTCTTAATAAATTTGCAAGATTATAAGTTCCAAGTATTGATTATAAGCCTTACTCAGCTGTGGCTCGAAACGTCTCCGGAGCCGGTAACAATAGAAAGTTTAGACAGCTAAATAACATTGGGTCACTCATATTAAAACTTCTCTATACAAAACTTAATCCAACTACTTACTCTCAGATATGTAGGTCAGGAGCTCAGTGAGTTTGAAAACCGAGAGACTATATAAAACGCCTATTTTCTACTAAGAACTGAAAATTTAAATATACTAGATATTGTTTGTGGTATTTCTCGCGTGAATCGTGCGCCCAAACCGAACGCGTGCATCCTAACATTGGTTAGGATGCACGCGTTCTGACCACTGATTGCGGGTTCTAACTCAGGCAAGCACCAATTAGCACAAATTACACAATTAGCATAAATTAAGCACATGAATATTCAGCATATTCACGTGCTTAATTTGTGTGCATATTTCATATCGTGCGGCGGTGAAAGAAACCTGCATGTGTCTAATTTCATCTAAATTCTGCAACATGTGCATTCCACCAACCCGCATTGGAACAGCCTTAGCTCAGCAGTGGGAAATTTACAGTCTGTTGTTAATTAGTAATTACGATTTCTAACAATATTTTTAGGGTTCCGTAGCGTTAAAGAAAAAAGTGAACTTTCATGAATTCGTTATTCATCTATACACGCAAAGTCATAAAGTTTACATTAATACCGAATACTGAGGTTCGCGATCACTTGGATATGTAAAAACCTCTAACTCAATGGAAGCAAAGGATTGTTTGTGTCGCATACATTTCCAAATGGAATTGAAACCTATAGGGCACTTGCCGTTGACCATAAATCATGGAATTTAGAAGAAAGTAATGTCCTGTAGAACAAGTGTAGGAAAAACTTTGAAATTCCGTAAATGTTTCAGAACAGTGTGGTATTGAACCCTCTTTGCGTGAATCTGACTCGCATTTAGCATATTTTATTACATAGTTGTGGTTATTTCTACTACAATATTATTTAATTTTATTACAAGCTCATATTGGTACCACGCGTATCGGATATTCTACCGCGAAATAGTAGTTATTAATATTGATCTTATGACTTATTTTTAAAATAATGGCTTCCTATCATGAAACAAAAGCCCTGCATATATTTATCTCTTGTATATTTCTATATATCTTATAATCGCTATATATTGAGCTTAAGTGGCCCAGTGGTTAGAACGCGTACATCTTAACCGATGATTGCGGGTTCAAACCCAGACAAGCACCACTATATATATGTACTTAATTTGTGTTTATAATTCATCATCGTGAGGAAACCTGCATTTGTCTAATTTCATCTAAATTCTGCCACATATGCATTCCATCAACCCGCATTGGAACAGCGTGGTGGAATATGTTCATGTGCAAGCAGTGGGAAATTTACAGGCTGTTACTATATTTATCTCTTATATTGTTATCAATGAAAACGGTAATTAAGTAATATTATTTATACACAAACATATTTTCTCGACCTCAAATGCTCTTACTAATAAATGATGCATAGTATTATCTATGAGACATTGTTTCGCAGTGGTGTGTTCTTCTTTCAAATGTTAATTTCCTGATGATAGAAAGAGATAAGTATACATGCTCTGTTAACTTAGACGTTGTTTATTAGTAAAGCCAAATAATTACACGGTCCCCATCTGGCATTTAAAAACATAACTCAATATTCCATTACGAAAATGAATAATTATTACAAATCGCCTTAACTTTGAAATATGTAATATTTCGCTAAGATTAGCAAAGAGAAAAGTTTAGAAAAGGAAATTCCCCATCAATGATCCTTACATCTTTTTATCGGTGCCTTTTATACTAAAATACTTAACCTTCCGCCTCTTATCGGAAGCGTTTTAATAGATTTTACTATATTGACTATAAACTCACCTTTAAACAATAAAACAGTGAATTTTATAAGGCCTCTTTTAGAGAATTTTTGAAGCTTGTTTCACGACGTTACGGTATATGGATACACCCGATAAATGCAGGTTACCTCACGGTATTTTCTTTCACCAATGAACAAATCAAAACTCCAGTCAGGTTCGAACAAGAAAAAAATCCCCTGGTCACCTGAGCTCAAGAAATGTGATAAATAAATATATACTAATAAATATTTTTGTTTTACGTGCAATATACATCGACAATATAGTCCCCCTTATTACTAATTACTGACTGGCAAATGGCGTCTGATGGTATGTAGTTATCACTACTCATTAATCATTGACACCCCCTTATATCACGACTTAATGGAGTCACTTCTAAATTGAATACTATTACTTCAAGAATTGTTTGCAATTTCTGTAGTGTAACATTTAAAATAATCACTTTGTATTTCAAACATCTATAAAAGGTTTTTATCAAAAAGCAATTGCTAAATAATTAAAGGTGGAAATGGAAATCGAGTTATAGGACGTTTTTGAAACAGGAACAGTCAAGTGGCTCTTAATGAAAGAAAATATAAATATTAAGCGCTCATTAATCCGCTTACTGGAAACATTGCTAGCATGATAAGGGCCCTGGTATTGCGTTACATTGAGCAAACATTGAACCTTGCCAAATAAACAAAATGTTATTCAATTAGGCTCATAAAAGAAATTTATTCAACCGAGAATAAACTCAGTAGTTACTCATTTTCACCATTTTATTTATAGAGTATGTCAGTAATGTAAAATAGCCGAGATGGCCCTGTGCAAGGCAAGCATCGCTGAATTTTCATGTACTTATTTTGTGTTTATAATTCATCTCGTGCTCGGCGGTGAAGGAAAATATCGTGAGGAAACCAGCATGTATCCAATTTCATAGAAGTTCTGGCATATGTTCCAAAACTTCTCAAAAAGAGAGAGTATGCCTTAGCCCAGCTGAGGGAAATTTACAGGCTGATGTTGTTGTTTGTTGTTATTGTTGTTGTCAGTAATGTACAATTATAGTTTGATTCCTAACCGACCTAAAAACCTAAAAAATACTAAGTCCACGATTTTTTTCTCTTTAATATAAACTATAATATAAAATCTTCTATCGACTAACATGTCTTATTTATCAAAGATGTTTTGACGTGAGCTTTATTTTTTTTGGCCAAGTTAAAAATAGCTTGTTGTTGTTATTGTGTCTATTTATAGTATTGAAATAACAGTTTTTTACTAAATGCGTATATACGCGTATATAACAAAATATCATTTTATACAATTTTTGCTGTCTCTTTGATCCGGCTAATCTCTTAACCGGTAGGACCGATGTTGACGGGAGTTTCACTGGCAGATAGCTGAGTGACTTAGGCTACTTTGATTTTAGAATAATATATGTATGTAGAATAATAATAAGGTCACGCTGCAATGTCTAAATACTACGTCCAATACTAAGCGCAGCCAGGGCCGTATTTAGGGGAGGGCAACCGGGGCAACTGCCCTGGGGCCTCCACATGAGAGGGGGCCACAGTTTTCAGCAAGTTAACAAATACTGAGATATAGTCAAATTATAATAATGTTACTATATAATATTTTAAAAGTTACCGATACAAATACGAAACAATTCATAGCTTACTGATTGAAATAAAAAAAAAATTAATTAATTCATAATAATATAATTATTAGGGTGTTCACGCTTCTGTTTGTCTAGGGCCCTCACTGCTTTGTGGCCCCGGGGCCTCCACACCTTTAAATCCGACTCTGAGCGCAGCCTTCGCGCATGCCGCCATTGCAACCCATTTACCTCTCATTAATGACTTAATATTACAAAATTTGCCATATACAGAATTAATAAGTTATAGAAATGCGAATAGAAGAAAAACTTTTTGTTTATATATAATATAGTTTAATAATTTATTAAATACTAATATGAGTGATTTTTTTAAATGTTGAAACAGATTAGCTACTGAGTTTCTTGCCGGTTCTTCTCGGTAGAATCTACTTTCTGAAGCGGCGGTAGCTTCACTTAATTGTTAAACGACGATTCGAAAGTGCTTGTAAAAGCCTACTTGATGACGTTTATTTTGATTTGATTTGGTGAAGAAGTAATTATGTCAAATTTAATTACGATTGTTTAAGTAACTGAACACTTACACAGACAGACCAATACTAATTGGACTAAAAACATTTTCATCTTCAAAAATATTCCATGTACAAACATGAGTTGATCAGATAACGTTTTATGTGATATGTTTTGATCGTGGATTGTGGATTGATTTGGAAATAGTACTTTCATAAACATGTTTGATCGAATCACTTTATAACAAGTTCAAAAAAGTTGACTTATTTCGTTAAATTTCTGTAATAAAGGATGATATGGAGAATAAACTGATAAAGAGCAAGTGACTAAATAGAAAAAAGTCAGCAGTAACTTGTTGGACAAATTTCATTTGGAAATGAATATTGTGCTCATGTAACTGTTAAAAAAAAGAATTCCACTTTTAAACGTAAGCCACTACTCTAAACACAAGGACACAATAAAAATGTATCGAACGATTGCTCATATTTACAACAAGCACTCAAAAATTTTAAGTACTTCTACTGATATATATTTTTCAACCGACTTCAAAAAGGAGGAGATTATCAATTCTTCTTATTTTTTTTTCTTTTTTTTTTGTTACCTCTTTTCGCTGGGTTGGCGGATACTGATATTTTATTTATTTGAAAACTAGTGCTTCCCATGTAGATCCTTTTAATTTAGTCCATTTCTGATTATGGTATCCACATGAAAACGATATAAGTCCTAAATTTGCATTATGTATGTGCTCGATAAATAAGTAAATAACATAGAATTGCGCCAACTAATTTTGATGATTCTTTTTTTATTATAAAGGATATACTTCAAGGGTAGTTTGGTGAAAGTTTGATAAAGTTCTGAGCATAGGATCCGTGACAAAGTTACAGAACGGAAGGGAACGGAACAATTCTGAGGAGCACGTTAGCGATACTCGGCCAAATGTTGTATTTATAGGTTATTTGCTTATTTGAGTCACTAGATACCCAATATTTTGAATTTAGAATATAAGAATTCAACGCCAGATAAAAAGTAAATCTATGTTAATAAAGTTGGTGATACGCAGGTGTACTCGGACAAATCTGCACTTAAAACTTTGCCCACGACTGTGAAATAACTTTTGCCATTAAACTGAGGTATATTTTAATCAACTCTTTGAAAATCCTATCTTCTGAGGTAGATCTACTAGCCATCATGCGCTTAGTTTCTATAACATCTTAAAAGACAACTGTGATCGTGATTTTCATTTTCTTTCTCATATCCCTTTTATAAATGGTCAGTTTCGAACAACTTGGGAATGCTTTTGTTAGTGAGTTAGACGTTTCTGCTAAATAACTTATGATTCAATGTGGAAAAAGTTCATTAATTTTTTATATTGTCTTGGATCTGAGTGTTTGTGTTACCGTCGTTACTTCTGATTTTCCATAACACAAGTGCATTAGCTACTTATATTGGGATCAGAGTAATGTGTGTGATGTTGTCCAATATTTATTTATTATTTATTATGTTTAATAAAATTTGGCTGACCCAATTACTGAAACATCCACTTATTGAGATGAGCTGTGCCCTGATTACTGCGGCAAATGGGATTGCTTTGAATTGCTGTACGTATTAACGAAAGATTCAGTAAGTAAGGCAACCAACCCCTACTGAAGAGAGCTCCCCGACCCAAGAGCAGAGCATAGCACTAGAATGGTAACTGATGCGTATTTTACAATTATTTCACGGCCCTTCCAGTCCCTATTGAGGACGGCCATCGCACGAACTTGAATTGATAAAAAAACCCATATCGCTTCCCTCAATAACCGGATATCTTTAGAAAATATCCCATTCATTTCAAATAAGGGTATTTCTTCCCTTACAACCGGAACCACACAACATTCTATATCTATAAAAATATCTAGAACCATAAATATAAATATATTATTTCGGGCATTGGCCATTATATTCATCGACCTCCGTGGTCGAGTAGTGTGTACAGCGGTATTCATTGGTACGCCATTCCGAGGTCCCGGGTTCGATCCCCAGCCGAGTCAATGTTGAAAATTTAGTTAGTTAGTTTTCTATGTTGTCTTGGGTCTGGGTGTTTGTGGTACACAAGCACTTTGGCTACTTACATTGGGATCAGAGTAATGTATGTGATGTTGTCCAATATTTGCATACATAATGTGTTTTATTTTTGGAACATTATTGAGAGGAATTAATCAATTTGTATTTTCAATCAGAATGGATTATGTGTTTTATACCATAGATCGGTTTAAAGTATTAACCGACCCATTTAAAAGAAAACAAAAAAACTAATTAAACTGAACATAATGAGTTTCTTTATTGAGAAAGCAATGAATTACTTTAATTAAGGACATACGTAATTCCAAATACGATTCGTTTACGCTCTAGCAGTACTCTGTATGATAAACGTTTCGTTTTAATCATTTCCAAGTGTATTCTGTGTTGGTAACTCATCAAACGCTGTTGTGTTTTAATTTTTAACAAAATTCGGCGGTTTATCCTAAATTTAAAGCGGTATAGCTTATTTACTATGTATTTTAAGTCTTACAACTATATTTTGGATAGTTTTGAAAATCGACTTAAGCTTCTTTAGTCGCGTCAAAAATCTAATTTAAAAGATACTTTCTAAACAAGTCAAGTATAATTAATGTAATTTAAAATGTGCTCAATATTAATTTTACTTATATTTTGATTTTCGGTATTAATATACAGCCAACTTTATTTACATTATCTTTTAGCTGATCTATGATCTATTTACATAGATCCTTTAACTATATAACAATAAGCATTAAAAATACCGCTTCGAATGGTGGCAAGAATACTAGCGGAATCTCTCTATTGAATCGCAATTCTATTTCTCTGGGCAAAAATATTGCCAGACTTCCTGTAACCAGTGGAGACAATAAGACAAATCTATATAATATTAATAGAAGTTTTCCACTATTACGCAAAGGTCAAAAGGACAAATGCAAACCGATAATTTGGAATAGGAGACGAAGATTTTGTATTTTAATTAATGTGTCTACATTCATAAATACATAAATATATTCAAATTCAGGAAACCCACACGTGCCTTAAAAAGCATCCACCGAATCAACTCGCAAAAGAACAACTGGCACAATTTGTCCATCTATTACAAATTATAATATTATGACATTACTAGAATACAAAGAGCTTAAAAGACTTTAAGTAATGAGTAAATATGGCAACGCTTGAAAGATTAATGACAAGCAAACAAATTGGTCAATAATACATGTTATCCTTAGCTTAAAACTAAAAACTCTTCAGACCTCAACTGATCTACTTAAAATATCGCTGTTGTGGATGATAATAAAGATGATAAAAGAGTCATTGCGACGCATTTTAGGTAATATCCAGATTTAAAAATAAGACCTTAATCATTACAGTCCATTTATTTCAATAGGCCATTACTAAATTTGTATAAAGCATAGCTTAAGTAAAGGCAACAAAATCCAAGAAAATATAGAGCAGAAAAGTTATTGCAAGTCGTAAATGTGGAAATGCTAAACTGGAATGAACGAGTCTGCTGGGAATTTATTATTATAATACTACTGGATTTATTCTTTATTTCCATCTATTGTAATTCACGGTATCTCACGGTACAAACAATCTGCATGTGCCAATATTCTGCTACATATGTTTACTACAACCAAGAGCGTGCTTACTACATCACTACATATTATGAAACAAAGTCCCCATGCCGCGTTTGTCTTTTTTTTATGGTATAGGTTGGCGAACGAGCATATGGGCCACCTGATGGTAAGTGGTCACCATCGCCCATAGACAATGAGGCTGTAAGAAATATTAACTATTCCTTACATCGTCAATGTGCCACCAACCTTGGGAACTAAGATGTTATGTCCCTTGTGACTGTAATTACACTGGCTCACTCACCCTTCAGATCGGAACACAACAATACTGAGTACTCTTATTTGGCGGTAGAATAACTAATAAGGTGGTACCTACGCAGACGGGCTCGCACAAAGCCCTACCACCAAGTTCTGTCTCTATGTTCGCGATAAACTCCAAAATTACAGTAAGGATTTTCACGCGGTTTTCACTGATAAACAAAGGGATTCATAAGGATGGTTCAGGTATATGATTTATTAAGGTTTTTGTTGAAATAAGTTGAAATACAACGACAATTGTCAAAGATGTCGGAAGACGCAAAAAAAAAAACCGGCCAAGAGCGTGTCGGACACGCACATGAAAGGGTTCCGTAGCCATAAGATGGGCTAAGATGGAAATTTAGCAATATCTATTTCTACCCTGGACCACTTCTGCATGTAGGTATGTAACATTCCTACTTATTTTCATAGTTTCTAGGTAGTTATTTCCATGCATTACCATTTAGTTGGGGCGTCACGTCATAAGTTGGTCGAGTTGTATAATAAAATTTTAACAAAAAGAAAAACCGACTTCAAACAAAACACTATTTTAAAACAAATGAATATGCACGAAAAAGTAATAAAAATAATTGCGTATTCAACATATTTTTTAGAGTCTTCCTAAGTTAAATGAAATGAAAAATATTAGACTACTTAAAAGTCGATTAAGGATTATATCATGTAGTTATAATTATTGTTATATTTGGAGTCGGTGTCAGCCAATAAAACCCTACAGTATATCTATCAAAAAACAATACGAGAATACTTTAACAAATATGTTTTTTACAAATTACCTTTTACACAATAATATACTGGATCAATCAAGGGGCTCGTATCGCTTCTTTCTTTTGATTGTTGGGGCAAGGGCACCGTGGCTGACACCGGCTCCAAATATGCCAATAACTATAACTACATGATATAATCGTTAATCGACTTTTAAGTAGTCTAATATTTTTCATTTCATTTAACTTAGGAAGACTCTAAAAAATATGTTGAATACGCAATTATTTTTATTACTTTTTCGTGCATATTCATTTGTTTTAAAATAGTGTTTTGTTTGAAGTCGGTTTTTCTTTTTGTTAAAATTTTATTTATTTTTTGATTTTAAGTGAAGCTGATGTTGACTAACTATTTTTTTTTAATATGGATAGATTAAGCGTTCCGTTTATATGAGTCAGAAACTACTTCGAGGACAATTTCAAAGGAAACTTGCGAATAAAGTAAAAATAGACTTTCGAAAATGCGGATTTAATACGTCACGCGGCGTAAACTACAAGGATCCCTCGAAAGAGCTGTAATCGAACTCAGCAAAAAAACTTTGAAAAAGACCAACTATATTTCGTACATCATATGACATCACATCACATACACAAAATTTGATTAAATATAGTAAGAAATTCTACCCCATATCGCACCCTAACTGCGAGCCGTATAGGAGTTCCATCACTACATAGTATAAAACAAAGTCGCTTTCTCTGTCCCTATATCTTTAAATCTACGCAACGGATTTTGATGCGGTTTTTTTTAAAAGATAGTGTGATTCAAGGGGAAGGTTTGTGTATATAATACATGAACAATATAGTAAAGAAACACTGATAATTTTAGAAGTTTGCGATGTGATGTCGTATATAAACAAATTCTGTAGTATATTTAGTATCAGTATTGCACCCGTGCGAAGCCGGGGTGGGTAGCTAGTTGATTAAAATATTCGACTATGATAATTACGTACACATAACCACATTACGGAAGGTGACTCAAATATCCAAATAACCTATAAATAAAAGATTCGACTGAGTATCGCTAACGTGCTCCTCAGAATTGTTCCGTTCCCTTCCGTTCCGTTACTTTGTCATGGATCCTGTGCTCAGAACCTTACCAAACTTTCACCAAATTACCCTTGAAGTATATATTTTATAATAAAAAAAGAATTATCAAAATTGGTTAACGTGATTTTCAGTTATTCACCTATTTGTCGCGCATATACATAATGCAAATTTAAGACTTATGTCGTTTTCACATGGATACCATCATCGGAAAAAAAAATAAAAAAAATGGGACCCCACGGGAAGCACTACCTTTCAAACAAAAAAAAATTATCAAAATCGGTCCACCCAGTAAAAAGTTATGAGGTAAAAAAAAAAAAAAAAAAAAAAAAAAAAAAAAAAAAGAAATACAGACGAATTGATAACCTCCTCCTTTTGGAAGTCGGTTGAAAATGTAACTATGTATGATACTGAGTCCGCTATAGTTTTCGTTGAAAGTACTTACTTGGTATACAGCACATTTTTTTCAGAATTATTTTAATAGTATTTCAAAAGTTAAGGGGGGGGGGACGCTCTAATTTTAACTTTGTATTAGTATATATCGAGACTGGGGGGTTTGATCCACATGGTTTAAGGCAATTTTTGTTGTATTTAAAGATACCTTTTTAACAATACCCCACACGAAAGGTCGGACTGCTACTTAGCTATAAACCTACGAAATTCGAAAGAATACGTGGAAAGAATACGTGGTGGAAAATTACGGATTCGAAGTTGGACACGCACATCTAGACTTTCGAATAAAGATTCAGCACATGTTGATCCACCAACGGGTTTAAGCTCTAAAAACATTAGCCCAGCAGTGGGATACATAATTATAGTACTAAGGTGTAATAACCTAGAATCTTTCTATCCTGTATTGCCTAAGTTTGCCTAAAAGAGGGCTTGTTTTGACTGTATAAATAAGTCAAAGTGAAGTCGTCATATTCTCTATTTTATAATATTTCAAATCAGCATGAATATAAATAATAAATAAATATGCGACAACATCACATACATTACTCTGATCCCAATGTAACTAGCTAAAGCACTTGTGTTATGGAAAATCAGAAGTAACTCCGGTACCACAAACACCCAGACCCAAGACAACAAAGAAAACTAATGATAATCTACATTGACTCGGTCGGGAATCGAACCCGGGACCTCGGAGTGGCGTACCCATGAAAACCGGTGTACACACCACTCGACCATGGAGGTTGTCTTGTATTGAATATATCTTATGTAAGGCTTCATGTGCAGGCTCAACGACGTTTTCCTCAAATTCTTAGCAACCAATCAAATTTCGTTTTTAAATCACGTATGATTTCTATGTTATCATATTTTACGCGCACCCTATTATGTTCCGTTTATTTTCAATAGGATAAAATAAATGGCTTTTGGTGTATATTTTTTTCAAATGCAGTGTATGTTCGTTCAACGTATGCATATAAAGATACATGTATCCATTAATACTGTGGTAGCACTTTTCTTAAGGTCTCTGAGTGGAACCAGACCACTAACTTGCAATAAGTTGCCCGTGAAAGGTACGGTATATATTGGGAGCCGAGATGGCCCAGTGGTTAGAAAGCATGCATCTTAACCGATGATTGCGGATTCATACCCAGGCAAGCACCACTGAATATTCATGTGCTTAATTTGTGTTTATAAGTCGTCTCGTGCTCGGCGGTGAAGGAAAACAAGTAAGGAAACATGCATGTGTCTAATTTCATAGAAGATCTGCCACCAACCCTCATTGGAACAGCGTGCTGTAATATACTACACAAACTTTCTCCTCAAAGGAGCCTTAGCCCAGGAGTGGTTGGTTGGTGTAGTTGTTGTTGTTCTTGTTGTATTAGGTGTAAACTATTGATTCTGTCAATCAAATCAATATAGTATTATTGCTTGTGATTGAACCTGTTGCTTTCGATGAAGTTCGACGTTTTTCTCCACTGAACTATTGTAGCTCTACTCTTAAACCACAGTAGACCAACCAGATTACCCTTTCCATAGCTAAAAAACCTGTAATAAATACTTATTACAATGATATATCAAATTCTGTTATATGAAATCCAAAAGTGACGAAAGCGGTTGTTTCAATCAACATCAAAGTAACGTTATCCTGACGTCATGTTTATACTACGAGGATATTTCGCATTTCAGCGAAAATTTAATTCAAATATCAATATCATTATTATTACCTAGTATAAAACAAAGTCGCTTATCGCTGTCTGTCCCTATGTTTGCTTAGATATTTAAAATTACGCAAGTGATTTTGATGCGGTTGTTTTAAAAGATTAATTCACATAAATTATACATGCACAATATAGTATAGGAACACTGATAATTTCAGTTTTTAAAGTGACGTCCTAAATGAACACTTTTTTTGCGCTTACATTGCAAACGCTGGTTTAACCCTACGAGATAGATCAAAATAATGTACTCGTACTACAGTATTGTACAACTTAAAAAGGTCTTCAAAAAAGTCCGCGATGTTATATTTCTATCTCTAAGGGATAATCTCCAACAACCATTTATTATCCTTTACTTTTTACGATAAATAATGGCTTATTTTCGTAACGATTTAAAACAATTCAGCATTAATCCTTATCCATTTCAGTACTCTAATACATTGAGCATTTAATATCGATCAATTTGGCCCTTTACGGTATGCAATTTAAATGAATGTTTTCGAAGATATTACAGATTTAAAAGGCAGAATCATAGCGTTTTCTATTCTCTAATGACTGTAAAATTGAATAAAAGACATTCTGTAGTATATTTTGTATCAGTTTTGCACCCGTGTGCTCGTTAGAGGGTCGCTCGTTGATTATAAATATAAAATCTAAATTTGCACGACATATAACGCACATTGAATCGAAAAATATATTTGTCGTCGGAACACCCAGTTGGAACTAAGTTGTATTCGCTTTGTATTACATAACTGTAATATTAGAAATATAATTGTTATTAAAAATCCAATGTGAATTAAACAAAAAATAAGTTAACATTATATTGTACACATAATACTAATATGTACAATAAAAGAAGACGAATAGAAAGAGACCACCTGAAACATAACTCTTATTACTTAGGTACGTGACAACATAACTGAAAACCGTTTAAAAAAACTTCGCTTCAAGAATAAAATAAATCAATTAGTATTTATAATTACTGCAAAGCCTTTTAGGCTTATTAAAATATTTCATTAGACATTAATCTTACTTCAAGACTGTAATTCGATTCGAATCTAGCGATTTATTTAATATAAAATGATTAATCGAACTTAATTAAAAAACTTTGTACACATTTTATTTACTTGTAAAACATTTTTTTTAGAAGAACCAATTTATATCAATAGTAATCTTTTTAGAATTACGTTATTATAACTTCGAAGTTTGATGTCGCACATAGATCACCATCATCATCAAAAAATTGTGGATAACCCTAATAACTTATGAAATAAATATCATCATTACATAGTATAAAACAAAGCCACTTACCGCTCTCTCTTCCTATGTATACTTAGATCTTTAAAATTACACAACGGATTTTGATGTGGTTTTTTAACAGATAGAGTGATTCGAGAGGAAGGTTTTTGTATATAATACATGGATAATATAGCAAAAAAAACACTGATAATTTTAAGTGTTTCTAAAGTGATGTCGTGAATTAGGAAAATTCTGTAGAATCTCTAATCTCTTTAATCTATAACTCTGGTACTGCCATTAACGAAATCTTGTATTATTTTAAAGATTTAATTCCTGACTAATTGCTTTTTAATAAGCTCTCCTGTTGACTGTCTTTAAATTATCAGCCGCTATTCTTTGGCTCAAACCTAAAAATTTGAGTCTTGATTTGAGACTTTATTTAACTTGGACTTAGGTTTCTATATATTTCGAAACAGCAAACTTGCTTTCTACCTAATGGCATTTAAATTTTGAAATATACCTATAAATTAACTCAAAAATTAATAAGGAATATTTTAGAGTTTTTCACAAAAGTTAGAAGTCTTGTAGGTTGCAAGCGGCATTGTCCAGATGGACGCCGATACCAAAACGGGAAGAGGTCGTACATAGAAATCGAGGAGAAAATTATTATAAAATAATAAAAAAGCACGTGCTACTATGAAATAAAAAAATATACATACGACCTTTTGTGTCGTAACGATAAGTCTTTGGTTAAAACATTTCACTTAGGGATTGTACCTTCTGTTATAAGTTTTATACTTTTTGTGGGTCGGTTTTATGTTATAATAGAGTCAAATGACGATCGTAAAACGTTAAATAATTATTTTCTCATGTGAGATCTACATCCTACATATAGAATGAATGTATTGCAATAAAATCTATTTTCACCCTGCACTAGCCTAAGTAAGTAAGACTGTAGGATGATGACAAAGGTTACATCCTACAGTGTTAATATTTATATACAGTCCTATAGCAATATAACAGACACACTGAGTAATCTTATCAATCGGTCACAGCGGCACATCACAAGGGAGACCAGTTGGACTTTTACAGTACCTATAGACTTTTATAGTGAGTGAGTGAGCGATGGAACGGCAAATCTGACACGAACGAAAGAGTTCAGGAACAGTGCTAACATTTACCTGCTTACATTACAAACAGGATGTAACCTAGCATTTGATAGTAAAATCAATAACTCTCTGACAAAATGTCTGCACGGACTTGTCATTGCCTCCGACTTTTAATTTGACAGTGCAGAGTTTTTCAAACAATTTTCATAGCAGTATCGTTGCAAACCCCGTTGCGAACAGTTCTAACCAGAGATGGATAAAATTCATTGATCTTTCAGTAAAGAAACAATTAACAATAATTCACTGATCAACTATTTTATACCAAATAGCACGCAAACATACAAACAGACTTTCAACTTTCATAAATAGTTCCGACTTTTTCATGCAAAGCTTAGACTTTTCCAATACACTGACTTTTATCTGCGCTGCTAAGTTGCACAGACAAAAATCAATAGAAGTCTGTGCTAAGTCATATGGACCTACCATTATACATAAGTTAATATATTTTACTAGGTGATTGGGCTGAGTAAGCGCCAATCATCAGATTTTCTACCGCCAACAGCAAGGTATGCGGGCGACATACACAAGGGACATAATATCGTAGCATCCAAGGCTGATGGCGCATTGGTGTTAGGAATGGTTCATATTTTTGACAACGTCAATGTCTATGAGTGTGGGTAACCATAACTTACCATTAAGTGGTCCATTTGCCCATCCACCTACCTATCACATTCACATCACAAAAAAAATATACAAACCTATATTGTTATCCCATCTCTAATAAACAATGATAGCCCTTCGTGTCAATGGCGGTATAGTAATAAATCATTGAATGTTATAGTATAAACAATTGTAAAAATTATGTACTATATTATATGCTTACGAGCTTTACTTTGGAGAATATCGTAAGATATAATATTGTAAGATATTTCAAAATGCAAATGTTACCTAGTTTATTGTTATGGCAATATTTTTAAGGTTTATAACCGTTTCAAAGAGGTGCACTAATTTTGCTCACGTATACTCTGGTAATTGGCAGTTATTAATGTGTTTTTATTTATTTTTTTCAGATCGTAGAAATATTGAATGACTTGTACACGTGCTGTGACGCAATCATATCTTTTTATAACGTATATAAGGTAAGGATTTATTCATATGCTTCTGTTCGTATTAATAAAATTAAAATAAATATTAATTATAAAATAAATAAATATATTTCAAAATATTAAAAATAAATTAATGGGATATTTACAAACTACTAATAATATGATTTATCAATTATGTATTTATAGATAGAGGTAGTCATCAATTAGCTGCAGGCGATCCTTCCCCCTATAATTTTAATAATGGTTTATAATGATAATGACATACCAATAGTTTAGAAGATAAACAGCGTTAGTACAACAATAAAAGGCAATTCATTATTCAGGTGGAAACAATTGGTGACGCATATATGGTGGTAGGTGGACTCCCAGAGCGCTGTTCACGACACGCAGCTGAAGTGGCCTCTCTCGCGCTTCATGTCCTTGAAGCAGTACCCAAGATACGAACGAGGCATCTACCAGCGTCCAGACTACATATTAGGATAGGTATGCTACAATTCGTTTCACATATAATTTTTGTAACTGAAAGAGACACATATAAATGTTGGTCCCATATATAATACAATAAACGTGAAAGTAACTCGATGTGTAGACCTTTCACGGCCTAGCCATTGAACTGAATTTTATGAAATTTGTTACGAAGCTATCCCACGATTCTTAGGAAGGACATAAGCTCCTTTTTTGTGCCAAAACCTTAAACGCGAGCAAAGCTGTGAGCGACTGCTAGTTCTATATATTTTATTGAATAAGATTCTCTGAAACTATTTATCGTAATTTCCTATTAATTCCTTTAATTTTAACAGGTATTCATAGCGGCCAATGCGCAGCTGGTGTGGTAGGAATTAAGATGCCGAGGTATTGTCTATTCGGAGACACGGTAAATACAGCAGCTCGAATGGAGTCGACTGGAGAACCTCAGAGGATTCACATCAGCAATGAGACGTATAAACTGTTGAAGCAACACGGCGGGTATCAGTTTAAGGAACGAGGGATAATCAATATAAAGGTACGTAAGCTGATATAAAGTACAGGAGAAAAAGAGAAATTATCATTTTAAAAACAACTATCTCCCATATTATGGATAATATTTTCTCTAATAAATAATTAAGTTTGCCGAATAATTACGAGACAAATTTCATTCAATAAAATTCTATTTGACATAATTAGTATGAGTTTATTTTTTTTTTAAATTAAACTTTAATTCAGCATACAAACTTAGATTGGAAAGAAAATTATTTGCGAAATTGATGATGATCTTCTGCTTCTTGATTCATCTTTTTCAAAATATTAACATATATTTCACTTGACTCTTTAATATTTTTTAACAGAAAATATAATTTGAAAAAACATCAAATCTAATTCATGAAAGAAAAAATACTAGATTAATATGTCAAATTAATAGTTGAATCTTTATACTTCACAGGGAAAAGGCGATATGAAGACGTGGTGGTTAATTGGAGAAGAACACGAAAGACGAAGAAGTTCGCTATTCCGTGATCGTGAGTGAAACTTTGTTCTAAAAAATCAAGCGCTTTAGTTATTTATTGAAATAGACTAATTGAAATAAAGTCAATAAATTGACAATAGCAGGCTAATAAAATATATATTGGTACACTATTATTTAATGCCAAGAGTCTAATTAATTGGAGTAGTCACAAATTTAGTATGAATTATTATTAATGTTTACTCTATCTTGAGACAATCTGGAGTACATTGACCTTTAGCTATTATAGACTACACATAGCTAGTATAGATTACACATACTCAAACTCAAACTCAAATAACTTTATTCAATATAGAAGCATTACACTTTCTTATTGATGGTCAATTGAAACACTACCACCGGTTCGGAAAGAAAATACCCTGACCTGAGAAGAACCGGCGAAAGAAACTCAGCGGGTTTTTTTTTTTTTTGTTTGTCTTATGTATTATATAAATAAACAATTTAATATGAGATGAAATAGCCAGGCAATCGTTTTATTCCCAAGGTGTGCTATTGATCATAAACTCATTAATTGTATAATAACCTTTTGCACACAAGCGTTCCTTAATAATTTTTTTTAAATTTGGCAACAGAGGCATTTTGAACGCTTTCTGGGATCCTGTTGTAAAACCGTATACATTGCCCCACAAAGCAGTTACTGGCTCTACGCAGTCGAGTAAGAGGAGTAACAAGTTTGTGTTTGTTCCTTGTACCAATGTTATGAGTATCACATTTTCTCATTAAATCATTAATATTTTTTCGTACATACATAACATTAGAGAATATATATTGAGAAGCAACAGTCAATATCTTGATTTCTTTAAATTTATTCCTTAACGATTCTTTAGCTCCTAGGTTATAGATTGCAAATAGACACATAGACTACAGCAAAGTATTTGTTTCTCTTTTAGAATTTATAAACCGTTTCGGTGACGGAGATACGTTCGAAGACTCTCCGTGGAGCTTGGGTCGTTCCGCGCTCAACATCAGAGACCGGGCGCGGCTGTCGTGCGGCGGCTCACTGGGCCCGGGCTCGGCGCTGTCGTCGCCGGGCCCGCCCGCCTGCGCGTGCTTCGTGCCGCAGCGGGACCACCATTCCGCCCCCGTCGTATCCTTCTGTGAGGACTGACGCTAACCAATCGAAGCACTCCATCCCACGGACCACGGGTTGCTTCAATGGAATCAATAGAGAACTGAGTAGTATTAGGGTCTCGACGTGGAGCGGTTTATCTAAGTATTTTTTAGATAAGGGTTACAGGGTGTACGACTGTAAGGATTACGATTTTGAAGATCGCGTGAAAAGGGCCAGGGTTTTAGCAGCCATGAAGCGACTATATTGTCTAGACTACGATTACAATAATTTGGTCTGATGCCGAGTCTGGTGAATTTGTATCGTGTTCTGGCAACACCAATATTCAAATTTAATATTCATCGATGTTTTGTCGTTTTTAATTAAGATGTTTAAATATGAGTAATATCTAATAAATCGGTTACATTTAATCGATAACATAATCATAACATTTGTCGATTTAATTAAATTGGCCTAATTGTAATTTTTCGTCCTAATAAAGTAATTATATACAGGATTAAATATATGCTTGAATGTTAAAACTATACAAAGTTCCATATAATATGTTGTGGACCGAAATATTATTAATAATGTTGCATGAATGTTCTAGTATATAGGTAATTATTGTATTGAATAATATAATAAGAAAAACATTAACGTATGAGAACTGAATTTTTGACTGTATGGCAAATTATACATAAGGACTTGATGTTTAGACTTAGTTAATTATTAAATTCTACGTGTTAAATCTTAAAATGCTCAGCTTTCGTAGATACAAATTTGCAGAAATAGTTGCATTACAAACAGCTTTATACGATACATAATAAGATGTGCTAACACATTCAAAGATTTTGATCCATCGGAAGCATTTGGAAGGTTATCATTATGAAATTATACTACACTAACAATTCTATATTTACACTACTTACACTAATTAATTATCCTTTCAGAGTCCTTTTCCATATATTCTAGAGATAGCCTTCGGGTATACTGATTACTGTTAGTCTGTTAATGACAAATATACTTATCAAAGAACACATAACTTATCAAAAACAATGAGATTCAGGCATAGACAATTTTACTATTTTTACTAATTGTGACATTCCCAATTAATATAGGCAACAATGCTAAATTATATAATTGATTAGATATAAATTATTAAGTAATGTATCACGAAGAGGAAAGACTACTTTAGTTTTAAAATTTAGATAATAGAAAGCTTTTTACTTATATGTAGGTGTATGGCCATACCTAATATTATAAGATCTAGTGACGTGAAAACATAAGTGAGCTAGATCGAAATAAGTCATTGAACGCCAATTGGAAGAGTGAGTACAGACTAACAACAGAACCCGCTTAATGTTGAGACTTTAAACCTAAGGCTATGTACTTATTATTAGAAATAAAGAAACGACCTAATCGTTTGTTAGGCCACGAACGGCTAACATAAAAATTCCTACGTCAAAAATTTGAAGCGTTGGAAAAAAGCGCTATTATTATTTCTTTTTCCAATTATACATTAGTGGCTAAGATCTAATGATATAAGTCCAGTCCAATTATTATGAATGTAATATAACTTTTCGTGGGTCGTTAATTTTATTATATGTATGTGAGTTTAATTGTATTTTATTGATATTGTATACTCTGTATTTGGAATCATGAAAATGAGAATACAGTGATAACGACTGAGTTTTTTGCCGGTTCTTTGTGATTTAATGTACTTTTCGAACCGGTGGTAGTTTTAATTTTAATTAATTTAAGTTTAAAAGTACTTTGATATTGTTTAAACTTATTATTTTGTCAATGATCATGGGTTTCGACTATTCGTATTGTGAATGACCCACGATAAAACTACTCAAAAAAACTTTTTTATAGTATTTGTATTACAAAAGTTATTTACAATGTCTAGTCTAAATTTTAATCTAGTCAATATAAATTAAGTTATTTATAGAGAAATGCATACTTAATAAATTTATGTTAATATGTATTTTCTGTAAATTCGATGTTTACATAATTTTTAAGTAAGTGGTGTTGATGTTTTTCGTTAAATATACACTTTTTTAATAAAATTTAATAAAAAGTAACTTTGCACTTTCATTAAAATTCACAAAAAATATGTAATTACCTCTAAATGTACCTTAATAGTATCCAAATCGAATTTTCTCAAAATTTAACGGCATACTACCCATTGGAGTACATTTTGAAAATTTTGTGTTTACTGTTTTCTAAAAAACCAATTAACACTAAGAAAATTTTGATCTACCAAATTATGTAGATTAATGCACTCTTAACATTACAATAATACTACATAATAAGTATGATGTTAAAACAGAAATCTAATTGTATTGGTTAGTAGGACTTTGAGCAAGGCTCTGGTTTGGTGCCAACCATTCATATCTCTCCCTTCTGGTTTGAATGGTTAATCGATTAGTGTAATTATGACCACTCATAGTATTTAACTCAAAATCCTTTTAATGGTCTATGGAAAAACCAAATGTATAATACTATAAAAATATGACTTATTTCATAAATGATAAATTATACAAAATGAAAATATATTATTTTATATAAAAATAAAAACAAATCATAACTTTCTTTAGTTATTATATTAAAAAAACATAAATTACTATTTACAATGATTTATATAACAATAACATTTTAATAAATTATCGAAACTTATTAATTTTTATAACTTTAACTATGTTTCAACAACATTCTAATACATAACAATACAAGGAAAACTTAAGACTTTTTTAATCCTCGTATTCTTAACTCTAGTTCTAAATAAGCTCTCATTGAGGGATCATCAACTTGTTTCATTATTTTTTCTGTGATCTCCGGACCAGCAGTCTCAAATTTTGTAGCGAGTGCTTCTGCCCACACAATGAATACACAATTGGCACAGCCAGATCTACAGCATGCTGTTGGAGGCTCATCAAGTGACGCCTGAAATAAAGTTAGAATAAAAAAAAAAATAATTAAAAGCAATGGCTTATTGGATAGATAAAATGATCTGAACCCTCAGTAAATGATGTAGTTCCCAAAGTTAAGTAGTTGACCAATTTCAACCATGGCTATATATAATACTGCCCCAGAATTCTAATTAAATAGTATAGCAATATGGAACCTCATTTTTTTCTGAAGCAGTTTTTCGCTGCTATTTGCATGATCAAATGTGAGTAAGCACTACTGAGTTTAGATACTATGTATTTACAGCTAAAGTCATGTATAATTTGTGCAAGGACAATTTGGTTACACCTACTCACTGGAGAAAATGTTAGTATTATAAGCATCACAGTACAATGGTATTTTACAGGCTACTACTGGCAGATTGAAGTATATACAAAATTACACTTACTAATAGGAATATAATACAAAAAATATGTCATAATTGTTCATCTTACACTTTTTTTAATCCTTTCGATTTCTCTTTCCTTCTCTTCATCTGCTGCATTTACATTATCACAGTAGAAACTTTTTTGGAGATAACCAAACATTTGTGGTTTTAAAGGTAGCAATCTTAATTTCTAAAAAAAAAACTTATTTATTGATATTGCTTGTATATTAGAACAAGAACAAGATCATGTTCATCTGTTACTCCATACCATCAATATATGAATAACAAGAGATTATAACTTTTTTAATAAGCCCGATTTTTTAGCAAAGGTATATCTGAATAAGTAATAAAATAGGAAAATTGAATAGATGATGCAAATATGTACAATATACATAGAGTAAATATAAATTGCTCAATTTAACTACAACCAGTACAAAAAGAAATGTACTAAAAGCTACCAATGAAATCATTACCTACTGCATTATAAAATTATATGTGAAAATATAATAGGAACGATTTTACATTTAGAACTTAAAATAATACAAGCAGATCTTACTAATAACGCAAGTAATAACGTCTCTCAAAATTTATAATTTGCCTTTAGTAATAATACTTACAAGCATAACTTAGCATTATTAATACTTTATAAAAATTATTATTTTATATAATGTTTTGCTTTCATTAAATTCTATTTATAATGTCAGTATGTTTGACTTTGATCTATAAGACATTATTTTCATTACATAAACGTACACTAAAATTTTTATTTATGTTAACAATTAGAAAAGTAACAATAACAAATACATTTTTCCTATTTTAAGATCTTTTTTTAATTTTGTGAGGTTATTGTTTACTATACTTCAGTTGTCAAAAAGACATCATATTTATGTCACTGTTTAGTGATAACTTTAAAAAAATAATTACATTATTTTATTTTATTGTAACTAGTTTTAGTGTATATTTGTTTATATTTAAGTATTTAATGTCCGTCCATAAAACTTAAAAAATCATTTATAGATATTAAATAAATCAAAAAACAAAATTAATGAAGTAATTTATTGTTATAGACATAATTAATACAAATGAAATGAATCAATGTTATCAATGCATGATTTTATTTAGTTATAAGTCTTTGCTAAAAATATTTTAAACTGTTATATCATTACTGTTATTTATTGAAGGAAAATTATTAGACTTGTTTTTTTTTTTCATTGTTATGGTTTGGTTGAGTTTATGATATTTTTAAAACTTATTTGTTAACTTATTTAAGTTTTAAGGTTAATAACAGGTTAGTAACTTTAATTAAATTAATTATGTTTATGAATTTCAAACGCTCGGTATAAACATTTAAAATATTTATCGTATATTAAAATTGTATATCGGTTTGACATTCAATGGTAAGTACGATTTGCACTTTCAATAAATTTGATTAATTAAGTTATAAATATCTCCGGTGAAAATTGACTTTAAAATAATTATTAAAATATTTTTCCACGGTCAATAATTAAGTTATCGAAGTAGTGATTTACTATGTATTTATTTTGAGAATAAATATTTGAGAAATCTTTTTATTTTTCCTTTATAATTATTCTGAGCTATGTGAAATAAGTTTTTATTATTGTCAATATAATGTATATAACAATATATGTATCAACCTTATCATTGAATATGTGTATGCATCCTTAGTCCATAGCGAAACGAAGTTACCGATACCGACCGACCGGAAGCGTTTCTGCCGTCGCCCGACTGTCATTTTTGATCTATAGATTTTTTTACAAATAATTCGCTAATCGCTATTGTACGTGTATTCTATATTAATGTTACGTGTTTTTATTTGAAAGCGAATATTGTGTATTCTCTTCTTATCCTACGTTAAGTATTATAAGGTTCGTATACATATATTACATTACCTGTCACGATAAGCCTAACGCTGGAATGACGAAGCCGATAATGTCCTCTGTTATTGTATAAACTACATAGGCGTGTATAAATGTCGTTGCATCCTGATAGATATAAATATCTACGCTTCATTACTATTAATTTATAAATTAGTTTCGCACGCGTTAAAGTGCAACGCCTAAGGGCGGTTCCAGAAACACGTTAGCGGCAACCAAGACCGCGCTAAGCGATTATTATCTTCGCTTAAAGTTGTGATTCATTGTCGAATCGATTTTATGCATAGTTACTTGAATGCAATTCATTCATTGTATTATGTTTTTTAATTTGTATGGTTTCTGATGCTATGAATCGTACATCCGATCTGACCAGTATTTGCATAGGCATGATTAAAAAAAAAACGAATCTTACTGAGAATAAAAAAATGACATACAATTTGTAAATATTTATAATCTCTTAATTTTTAATTTTTGAAAAGTAAATAATTAATTGCATATCTAAATTTATTTAATGCAATAATGCCATTTAGGTTAGATTATAAGTGTCTTTGATAAGATATATTAAGATTATTCCGTTATGAAATCAATGTATGTTAAATCAGTACATACAAGTTGTACTAAAAATAAAAATAATTGTTATTAAAAAAAAAAACAATAACTTTTATCTAATATATATTATCTGTATATAAGATGGTTATGGGATGTTTATACCTAAAATATGTGTACTTAATGATTAAAAAAAAAAATAATCTATAGAATTAAGAATATTTTGTAAACAATAATGATTTCATTTTTACTTCAATTTAAAAACAAAATTACTTCATTGAATAGTTCACCATAATGTCCGGAGAGCCAGAGGTAGCACGTACCCCTGAGGAAGAAGAAACTGAAGAAGAAGAAATCAAGTCCTCGTACAGGCCCCCGCCCGAAAAGACAATTGAGGAGATTCTAGCAGCGGACCAGGAAGATGAATCGTTAAGGAAGTACAAGGAAGCCTTACTCGGGCAAGCTCAGGCGGGGACTGTTATCGTTGGTAAGTTATACTGCATTTATTTTATAGTATTAAACCTTTACCTTCTTAGACATTGGCACTATATATAAAATTGCTGCTTGTCCCAACTTTGAAGGAAAGAGAGTTTTATTTATTTCTTTATTACATCCATCTACCACCTTCAATCTTAATTAATCGAAGATCTACTAGAACAAACACCAAAACTTGCATCAAACTTGTTCCAACCATTTAGTAGAGGTAGAGTTAGATTAATTAGGTTTTACACAGAATTTACATGTCAATGCATTATTATAACCTGTAAATGGATATTATTCATAAGTTTTTAATTCAGAATCATATAAGTTTCCAGTTCTACAGTATTGTTGTAGATAGATTTAAGGTATACTTATGTACAGGAACAATCCATAACAAAATACAAAGTAACTTTGATTACTGAAATTAATTTGCCAATATGACACAATCCTGAACATCAATTTGATTTAAAAAAACATGCTATCGCTTTTTAACCCCATATATAAGAATAGGATAGCAATACACCTAGAATCTCCAATAATCTCCAATAATCAATGCAATTTTCATCATAATGTTCTACATGAATGTTAATGCTAGTGATGATAATTATTAAACCCTAATCTATGTTTATTAATATAAATTACAGTGATTACATTGATAAATGTATGTGTTATTATATTAATTTATAGTGATTGATAATTATTCATGACTATAATGTTATTCATGATATAACACCAATTAAAATCAATTAGATTATCCAACATAAATATACAACAGTGACAGCCTGTAAATTACCCACTGCTGAGCTAAGATCTCTCCCAATAAGGAAAGAGTTTGGACCATATTTCACCACACTGATCCAATGCAGCTTGATGGAATGCACATGTGGCAGAATTTCGATGAAAATATACATGCAGGTTTCCTCACGGTGTTTTCTTTCATTGCCGTGCACAAAATGAAATATGTACAAAAATTAAGGACATGTATATAGTGCTAGTGGTGCTTGCCTGGGCTTGAAGCTAAAATCAGAGATGCAAGTGCAACCACGGGGCCATCTCAGCTCAATGATATATTAAAAATCAACTTTTAATATAAACCAAAATTAATTTTGATTTAGTGGTAGGGTTTTAGGATTTTTTAGGATATTAAGTATATTTGGGTAAACGGAGAAATAACAACACTTAGAATTATTCTGTTCTTCTATTAAGGGTGTGTGAGCCAGTGTAACTGTGGGTAGAAAACATACCAAGTACTTTTAACTTCAAAGAGTTGAGTTTGAGTTAAAAATGTTAATAAAACAATATGGTTATATTATTTTACTGTTAGAAAATATCATAATCATTATTATATTATATCACATACAAAAAATACAATAGATAAAAATAATTAGTCATATTTAATATTTTATATAAAAATTTCGATTCATATATTTTTTTGTATTGTTTGTAATAGCTCTCTTTAGGTACTGAGATCTCGAATACACAATCAATTTAATCATAGAGATAAAATCTCAAGACATCTATATCAGATACTTCAAATAGAGTCCTAGAGTGCTTCAAACAAAATTGTGTCAGGTGGTCAATAAAAAAATTTGATCATTTTTCTTTGTATTTACGTTGATGTCCTTGGTAATGAAGACCAAAGAAAGGTTTTATCTAGTCTCGAGATACGGGCGTGTTAACCGAATATCGAATTCTGTTTTTATTTTAGTGGGTACGCCTACGCCTGATACTTGCTGCATATACATCAACCTTATGATTACCACTTCCCATAGACTTTATATTAATAATGCATTACACTGGTTCAATTATTGAGCCAAATAAAAAAAAAAAAAACTCGAATTCGATCGCACTAAAGACCTCGGTTTTGCAGCCCAATAGGATGATAAACATATTATCTTTGTAAGATATTAGAATTAATTTAAATATTCTATATATTGCATTAGTGAATGAGCAATATAATGGCATTGGAAATTAGAATTAACCAACATGTTTTATTTAGTGTCGAGTGAGTTAAGATGAAATTTAAAAATATTATCTGTGGTATGTAAAATGTATTACGATTTGGTACCTTATGTACCTTATGACTATATTTATGGAATTTCGATTGATATTTGCTATATTTGGTATTAATTAATCGAACTGTACATTATACTTTGGTTATTTTAATTGTTATAATATTTTAAACGCGGTTTTTTCCTGTTTCGTAACAAAGATATATTATGTTCATTTAAAATAGATTGGGTTTAAATTTTTAACCGATCGATATAATTAACCGCAAATGTATAATTAAATGAGGAACTGAGATGGCTCAATGAAATAGTATACACGAATTTAACTCTACTAGTCTGTACATACTTATTAGATATTGTAGCTCCCAGAATTGGTGACATTTTGGTGATGTAATGAATGGTTAACACTACAATGGATAACCCATTAGGGCTTTGTGCAAGCCCGTCTGGATAGGTACCACCCACTCATCAGTTATTCTACCGCCAAATAACAGTTCTCAGTATTGTTGTGTTCCGGTTTGAAGGGTGAGTGAGCCAGTGTAACTACAGGCACAAGGGACATAACAACTTAGTTCCCAAGGTTGATGACACATTGACGATGTAAGGAATAGTTAATATTTCTTACAGCGTCATTGTCTATGGGTGATGGTGACCACTTACCATCAGGTGGCCCATCTGCTCGTCCACCAACCTATACCAAAAAAAAACCATATGCGACGGTTAAAGTGGGTGGTGAATGATTTCGTGGGGATATAATTACCTGCGTGTAATTGACGATATTTTCTCACACGTATCCAGCCATCTGAACTTGAACTATAGGCAGAACTATTAAAAACCATCTTAAGATGACATCTCTGTCCTTGTTATTATTTAAAAAAAAATACTACAGACTACTGAACCAGATTTTAATGGAATTTGGTGCGGAGCAAGTTCGAACTCCAAAGAACGACACAGACTTTTTTGTGGCCTATAATACCTGGCCTACACTTACAATGGCGGCAAAACCGTGGGCACCAACTAATAGTATATTATGTATTTTATATTAGTAACAAGTTTTATATATATTGTTTTGTTTTCCTCAATGAAAAAATAAAGCAATTATTATATTATAACGTAACGTAATATGAATTTCTTTCTAGAACCGGACGACCCTCGTAAAGTGATAGTGAAGAAGCTGGCGCTCTGCGTGACCGACCGCGCCGACCTTGAGTTGGACCTCACCGGTGATTTGACGGATTTGAAGAAACAGGTAACTGTTTTACGAGGTTTTTTTTTTTAACTTCATTTGTCAAAAGAACTTCATACCAATTGTTTTAATTTGGATTGCATTATATGTAATTTTAGCAATAGTTTAGTCATATGGCGTAACGTCATATGGCGTAATGTCATATGGCTACAATTTACGACAACAACAACAACAACAACCTGCCTGTAAATTCCCACTGCTGGGCTTAAGGTCTCCTCTCCCTTTGATGAGAAAGTTTTGGAACATATTCCACCACGCTGATCCAATGCGGGTTGGTGGAATACACATGTGGCAGAATTTTTATGAAATTTGTCACATGCAGGTTTCCTCACGATGTTTTCCTTCACCGTTGAGCACGAGATGAATTATAAAGACAAATTAAGCACATTAATCAGCGGTGCTTGCCTGGGTTTGAACCCGCAATCATCGGTTAAGATGCACGCGTTCTAACCACTGGGCCGTCTCGTCTCTCTCAATTTACGACATCAGTTTAAAATCCTCAAAAAAGTTTCTAAGGTATCAACTGTGTTCTAGGAGCTAAAACAGTATTCGACTTTAACATTTGTGCACCTTTGCTGTTCAACTGATAGTTTATATTCTATTTTTGTTTAAGTTTCCCATCAAATTGGATTAGATTACGAAGGCAAGGACGGTTATCTATACAGATTATAAATGTGTCGGATAGGTATACTGTAACAGCGGAGAGCGCATCGAAATAAATAATGGCTAATGATTGGCCATTAAATACACACACACTAATAAGGCAGTATAATGATTTGGAGATTCAAGCGTAGCTGTCACGCACACATAGATAATTAATTTCGCACGTTTTTTTAGTTCTTTTGAAGTGCGACACCTATATATAAATAGTCTAAGATCACATCCGATTAACATAACAAACGAAGGTTGCCTGTGGGTTCAATGACACTCCCCTTGTTCGTAAAAAAACGTTAATTATATACTTATGCTATCCGTAAGCAAAACATATCGTTTCCGAATAAAGTGCTTTAACCATTTGTATGAAAGCAATTTGCTGTTCGTAATTAAATTCTCCATAATTAAAATTATTTTGAATTTGAACAGTTCAGATGATCTAAATGATAAATATAATGTAATTTTAAATAATGTTATTATTATTATTATTACAATTGTGCAATTAGAACCTTGCAAAATCTTACGCTTGGCTGAGCTTTGCGTAATATGACTATAGTATTTATTTTTTAATTAACACCAAAGAGGTCTGATTCATGTTTCTGGTTAATTATAGACATTGACCTATGTTATCCCTTATAGCATGGTCAGTGCGGCAATAATCTGGATAGCGATAGTGTGCTTTGGGCTCTGTGATTGGCGCCTCAGCTTTCAAATTTGAATATTGGAGTAAAAGTATAACAAATAAGATAAGGCAACTGCGCCGGACATATAACAGTGTTTAAACACAAGAGTATACTTAATTTTCATAACCCAATGTGTTGGAAAATCTGATACAAGCTAAGGAATCAGGCGTAGTACCATCGACTTGTATAAGCTATCTATAATTAGATAAATGGGACACCTGATGGGTATGTGGTGACTATTTCCCATATACATTGGTACTGCCAACGTTATTATTCCTCATATCATTTACGCTAAGGAAATAATCCTAAGCCCTTATCGATAAGGTACTAGAGACTCTCTCTATGATTCATTATGTTATTAACTTACAATATAACATTGATAAGTTATATCAGTCCGTTGAGTATAAGGTTTCCACCTTATACTCAACTTTTTTGCAAATTAACAATTTTTTGTCGATGTTTATTAAGTTTATGATAGAAATTTAAAGACATCTTAATCTCATATCATCTATAGTTTATGTTTCGGAAGACAATTCCTCATCGACTAGATTCATATGTTAAGCTGTATCTCAGCAAATATATAACATACTAACTATATAGTCTAAGGCCGTCTAAAAAATTAAATCAAAATAATAATGAAATAGAACGTGCCAAATAATTATTTATATTTCCATGTGGAATTAGTTTTAGGTTGGATAACGAAATTCAAATTAATATAATAAATATACCAGTTCAAAAATTAATACTATTTTTAACTGGTAACATATTTTTTTTTACTTTTAACATGGATAAACAACAACAGCCTGTATATTCCCACTGCTGGGCTAAAGGCCTCCTCTCCCTTTGAGAAGAAGGTTTGGAACATATTCCACTACGCTGTTCCAATGCGGGTTGGTGGAATACATGTGGCAGAATTTCTTTGAAATTTGTCACATGCAGGTTTCGTCACGATGTTTTCCTTCACCGCTGAGTACGAGATGAATTATAAAGACAAATTAAGCACACGAATCAGCGGTGCTTGCCTGGGTTTGAACCCGCAATCATCGGTTAAGATGCACGCTTTCTAACCACTGGGCCATCTCGACCATATGAGTTATCGCGGGTCTTTAATAGCGATGATTCACTTTTGATATTTCATTGACCATGTCGATGTATAGAACGTAACTATTTTCGAAATTATATTAGAAATCCTAAAATTCCTCGTTTATTCTGAGTTTGAGACGCGGTCCTTTCATTTGTAATTTTAAACAGTTGAATCTGACTAGCTTAGACAGATGTTTCGGCTATGCCATCTGTTTATACTTATGAAACATCGCGAATTTTGTTTTATTGGCAGTCCGCCAAGCCAGACGCGTCGGCTTTATCAATCAGATGTTTGCACTTTTGCACCTCTTTACAAACGCTATATTTATATTGTATTATAAACAGTCCAGGGCCCCGTTTGAATTAAAACAAATTGACAGTTTATCGAAATCGAATCGAAGCGTAATGGTGTCGTTAAACCGTTTTCATATCTTATTTACAAGCTGTTACAACAAGTTGACTTAAACATTTAGTTATTATTATAACTTATTATTTCCGTATAAGGCATTTTTTGTGATATAATTTGTTGGTGCGAGGCACCTAAAATGACGCCGGAGAGGTGGCACGCGAAACTGCGCGCAGTACTGGACAGTATTTGGACATTGCAGCGTGACTTTATTGTTATTTTATATAACTTATGTTACTCCTTATTATATCAGCTATCTGCCAGTGTAAGTCCCGTCAAAATCGGTCCAGCCGTTTCGGAGATTAACCGTAACAAACACACAGACAGACGATTTATAAAATTGTAAAAAATCTTGCGTAGGTATATTTAAATATTCGTTTAGTAACAATCTGTTATTTTATTACTAAATTTATTAATTGCGGGATATTTATTATGTTTCTTGTTGTTTGTTCTCGTGAACAAGACATTCGTAGATAATGTCCAAATATCAAGTTCCATCGAATAAAAATAAAAAACATGGTAAATATCCCGCAATTAATAACTTAATAATAACTTAATAAACCATGTTAATTGAAAATCTTATATAAATCTGTTATTTTGATGTTACAAACGGACACTCCAATTTTATTTTATGAATATAGATATAGAGAAAAGTTTAAGTTTTGTTACGTCGCCAATGTCTCGACAATGGTGACAACATGCCATCAAGTTTGCCCATCCGCATACCTATGGGATACAAAAAAGACTAGCGCAGCTGCATAGCAGTGCTGACGTGATTGCATTACTATTTGTCGCATGTGACTTCGCTCCCGTTACAGAAGTTAGTCGTCAGTTGCTAGACATATAAAAAGCTACCTATTAACTTAGAGTTTAATAATAATAATAATAATTTAATAAGAGTAAAACTTTTTATTTCAGGACAGTGTCTTATTAAGAGTCTAATATTGTTACTATTCAAAAATATAACAACAGCATAATTAATTTTTTTCAAATAATAATATTTATCAATAATAATTTTGAAGTAACAAAATAATTAAATTTTAAGTTTCGTTTTTTTAACATTATATTAATTTGAATAGAGCAGTTATTTAATTTAAAACAAAATCGTAAATAAAAATATAAAAACAAAGCGTTACATTACAATTATTAAAAATTTAGTTTAAGAGCCGAGATGGCCCAGTGGTTGGAACGTGTGCATCATAATTTTTGATTGCGGGTTGAAACCCAGGCAAGCAACGCTGAATGTTCATGTACGCATATAAACCAAATTAAGCAATTTCGTTTATAATTCATCTCGAGCTCGGCGGTGAAGGAAGGAGAATGATAAGGAAACCTGATAGAAATTCTGCCACATGTGTATTCCACCAACCCGCATTGGAACAGCGTGATGGAATATGTTCCAAACCTTCTCCTCAAAGGGAGAGCAGGCCTTAGCCCAGCATTGCGAAATTTAAAGGCTGTTGTTATTGTTGTTGTTGTAGTAGTTTAAGCTTCCTCCATACTTAATTTAATCGATTCGATAATCGAATTCGATTTAATAGTTTTGCCGTTAAAGAACAACATCCAGTAACTTCCGCGTCTATAATAGTTAAGATAAATATTAAAACAAACATTATCCTTTGTTCTCTGTTTCGCCGGATGATATTTCCTGTCCAATATTTATTTAAGCCTACAAAAATAACAGCGCTGCGGTCTCCTGTTTAAATTAATGACTTAAATATGTATATATTCCAATCGAATAACGAATAAAGGTAAAATTTTAGGTTTACGTATTTAATGCGTATCCAATCGCTCTGCTAATATATTGTGCCCTAAAAATAGTCCTTGGTTCATATATCGTTGTTTATATATAATTCAATACAATACGACTCCGATATTTGACGACCTCCGTGGTCGAGTGGTGTGTACGCCGGTTTTCATGGTTTCGCCACTCCGAGGTCCCGGGTTCGATTCCCGGCCAAATCGATGTAGATTACCACCATTTTTCTATGTTGTCTTTGGTCTGCGTGTTTGTGGTACCGTCGTTACTTCTGATTTTCCATAACACAAGTGCTTCAGCTACTTACATTGGGATCAGAGTAATGTATGTGATGTTGTCTCATATTTATTTGAAGTTCTAACTTCGTCGATATTTAAAATGTGATTTTCAATTGTTTATCGAAGATTTTATTCTGGTTCTCGCTATTCGACTTTAGTCTTCTCATATTTTTGTCTGTCTGTCTGTTTATTCCGGCCGGCTGTTGGTCCTAAGAACGGCAACCGATTTCGATGCGACTTTCACTAACATATAGGTGATGTGATAAGGAGTAACTTAGGCTATTTTTTTTTATTATATATAAAGTAACAATGAAGTCTAACTCTAACCTCTTTGCCTTCCGTTTGCGACTTAATATCACAAATGCTGCAAATAGTGAATTAATAAGTTATAGTAAAATCTGTGAAACGAACTATTATTTTCTAGTTAAATTCAAAAAAGTCGCGGTCACTGCTAGTCAGTTATTATAAATAATGTTTCAATATTTTATAAATTTAAATAAGTATTTTGAATTTATTTATCATTAAATTAAATCATATTGTTACTCGCGTATAATAAGATTCTATCGGATTAGTGCGTCAAGTTTTCAGTGCCTACTGAAACATATCAAAAATATTACATATAAATACGGTATAATTTGTAAATAAAGGTTACCGCCTAATATCGAATATATTTTGAATGTAATGGGATATTGATATGCAACGCAGGATACGTATTAGTTAGTCATGGATTGCACGGTGTGATTGATGTACTGTATGCGGTGTACAACTGTGGTGCACTGTACTAGGAAATAGACATACAATTGTTTCAATTTAAATCTCAATCTGATCTAAACTAAATATTCCCTAAGTTCTTTTACTTAAATATCCTAAGTGTTTGTTTCAACAATTTTTTTTAATAGTATAGGTTGGCGGAAGCGCATATGGGCCACCTGATGGTAAGTGGTCACCATCACCCATAGACAATGACGCTATATGTATGAAATATTAACTATTCTTTACATCGTCGATGTGCCACCAACCTTGGGAACTAAGATGCTATGTCCCTTATGCCTGTACTAACAATGGCTCACTCACCCTTCAAACCGGGACACAACAATACTGAGTACTGTTATTTGGCGGTAGAATAACTGATGAGTGGGTGGTACCTACCCAGACGGGTTAGCACAAAGCCCTACCACCGAGTAAAATTATTTATTTGTCTATGATTAATAATGACAACATTATAATACGAAAGCATCGTTCTTTGAAAGCATATAAAACCATTGTGGTGTTCGATATATGTATATCCTTTAAATCTATAAAAGTTTGGGAATAGAGAGTGCACTTGTACATTGTACACGATAATGTTTTAAAAGTTGTGTCGTACTTATACAACTTAGATGTCGCATCGGCAAAATTCGAAAAACCGATCACATCCGAATTGAGTACGCTATCCCAAATTATCAATAATTATTTATCATGCGAATATGATCTTTGCACAAACGTTATAACTTTTAATATCATATGACCTAATATATTCTTCAATTTGACGCGTGGATTTACATACACTTGCTTTCTCTGACGCGTGAATCTATAGCGCCGAATAGCATCGAATGGCGCGATAGGGAGCTATTTCTATTGGTCGTGTAAATCGGCAGTAATCGGTTTTATTATCATTCCATTGCATTTACCGATGCTACATCTAATTTGTGTCGTACTATACGCGTTTGAAAGGACTTCATCTAATTATTTTAGTTTTAAAATATATTGAGCCGACGTATTCCAGTGGTTATAAGGCGTGTATTTTAACTGATGATTTCGGGTCCTAACTCATTTACTATATAATTTTCAAGCAATTAATTTCGTAGCGATCTTTGCAATTAAATTCAGTCACATGTATGTATATATACACGCATTCTAGCAGCGTGGTGGAATATGTTCCAAACCTTCTCCTTGAGGTCTTAACTAAGCAGGAAATTGACAGGTTGTTATGTTAAACATAAAATATAGTTTGACCTGTATATATGTGTCATAAAAGATATAAATTTTGTATTATTAATTCAAGTCGCATACAATGCACGAAATTGTACAAGGATATCGATATGATTCAGAAGAGCTACGTTGCCTGTTTGCTCCCAATCAATGTTATTTAAAAAAGTTATGCCAAATTAAAAAAAAAAATATTAAGGAACGCTCGTGTTCAAAGGGTACAATTAATGAGTTTATGATTGATAGCACACCATGGGAATGAAAATCTCCTGGCTATGTCATTTCATCTAAATTGTTAATATAATGTATGAGACAAAAAAAAACCGCTGAGTTTCTTTTGCCGGTTCTTCTCAGGTCAGAGTATTTTCATTTCTGAACCGGTGCTACTGTTTCAATTGACCATCAATAAGAAAGTGTAATATTTCTATATTGAATAAAGCAATTTGAGTTTGAGTTGAGTTTATTATTACATTAGAAGTATTAAATATTTAAATATTAATTTTCAACAAAAAATAATCAATATTTATTTGTTTTTATTATGTTGCTTAAAGTCCTTACTGATTTAGGAGATTATAAGATAATATAAACACAACATATGTACGATCAACAGATCTTAATCTCTAAAGAAACTGTCTATAAATAACCTTTTGCGTACTCTACTATCCCAATAATAAGATGTTTGTGGCATTTACCATGTATAGATTAAGAAAACCTTCGTCAGTTTTCAAATTCATTCCTTATAAATTCTTAAACTCTTAATACCCTTTGAATCTAAACATCAAATCATTGCGACGCAATATGTCATTCTCGATCGGTGAAGCAGATTATCGCTCATACTGAGCACACGAAAATAGATCTTAAGGTGACGAACCCTTTCTTACCCCGACTGTACATATATCAAATTTATAGTCAAAAAGATCTTCGTACGATTAATTCTCAATTCAGTTCAAATAAAAACATTTGTGTGTTATTTTTCAGGTGTTCATAATAAAGGAGGGTGTGCAATATCGGATAAGAATTGATTTCATCGTTCAGCGCGAGATCGTCCACGGGCTGAAATATGTGCAGAAGACCTACCGCATAGGAGTACCAGGTGAATTCAATATTGCATTTTATCCAAATAGACTTTGTCGCCCATCCTCTATAGTATATATATATACCTAGCCGTTTTCGGCTACAGTGACTTAGCTTTCTTGAAATTGTAATTAGTAGGTAATATTTAAAGCCTGCGATGCGACCTCACATGACTAACATACAGTATCTATAGTATACACCCAGTTACTCTTGATTCTTGGATATTTCATCTATACATATACATAATAATATTGGTGTATCTGTTTGTAACATTAAAATAACTGCTCTATACTTAATGCCATACATATACCAAAATAATATTTTTTAGAATTTCTGTCTGTCTGTCTAGTCCCGGCTAAGAAAGGCTAGGCCGATTTTGATTGGATTTTCACTGGGAAAGATAATGTAACAAGGAGTGACTTAGGGTATAACAATAATTTATCTGTTGTTAAATTCAAACGCCAACGTAGTCGCGGTCACAGCTAGTTACAAATACAACCCATACCATCTTTATGAATGACAATTTTTAGTTATATTACTTTCAATACATCGCTTTTCCATGAGTAATTTTAAATCATTACGTTTTGATATGAAACATATATGTTTATATATATATATATATATATATATATATATATATATATATAATAATAATATGACACATAAGGAGTCATATTATATCATAAATGTCGAAACTAAGTGTGTCGATCTGAAATTTGCGTCACGACTTATTGTGTAAACTTGGACCTTGCGAATCAATAAAAGCCTTAATTAACGACCATATATATTTAATATAATATCAGTCCATCTCCTCTCAAAGTTTCTCTGTACAAACATTGCATAACGACGTTACAAAGAAGTTTTAAAATCATTTGACCACTGTATGTACTATATGTTGCAAATCATTTTTTTCATAATTTTCACTTAGGCTTTATAAATGTAATACGTACTACAATTCATGTACCAAAATGTGTTGTTACTATAACGACACATTTGATCATATTTCCTTTCAAAATTTAACCGAAATTGTTCTAATTAAAAAGGTCATTGAACTAACCCAATCTGTATATATGTATTTTTTAATTTAGCTTAAATAGTCTATACATGTGTCTTGCAAGCATTGAGTATTATATTATAGTTTTGCTTTATTTTTGTATAGTACGTTGCTGAATAAATAATAAAATGTCTAACAGAGGAGGGTTGCATATTGCTCCACAAATACCATATGTAAAGTAAAGTAACAGCCTGTAAATTTCCCTATGCTGGGATAAGGCCTCTTCTCCCATTAAGGAGAGGGTTTGGAACATATTCCACTACGCTGTTCTAATGCGGGTTGGTGGAATGCACATGTAGCAGAATTTCTATGAAATTAGACACATGCAGGTTTCCTCACGATGTTTTCCTTCATCGCCGAGCACGAGATGAATTATAAACACAAATTAAGCACATATATATAGTGGTGCTTGCCTAGATTTGAACACGCAATCATCGCTTATGATGCACGCGTTCTAACCACTGGGCCATCTCAGCTTACATGAGATCATATTAGTTTCTGATTTTTGAACAGATATTTTGAATTTTTCAATTTGGCATTTCTTTTCTATTTCATACTCATTTCTGATGATAACTCAAGTCTTAAGCAAAGTCTAATATGGAATCAAACAACAATAAGAAACATGAAACATGACAACAAAATGCAATCAAAAATAACTTAATAATAAAATTGTGCTAAAATTACTACTAATAATATTTAATATGCAATTGCAAATAATAAATTCGCTCAGTTGTAATTACTTTTATTTTTTAATTTGTTAAATTCTAAGCTAATGGCTTAAAGCAAACAGCCACACAGAACTAACAGTCTATCTTAGAAAGATAAAAAAAATAGATAGAACTTTGAAAATTAATCTTAAATCAACTATGATTCCATTTTCGTTACCTTTGCCAAATAATATAAAAAAAAAAACTAACATAAAAGTTGCAAGTCAAATAATTAATTAATACTTATGTATTATTAATATAAATATGTATAATAACAAATTATTTTTTCATTCCACGCATCTGGATAGTGCCCGGTATGTATTAATAACGCATTAATTTATATTCGTACACTGTTATTATTACACGCCTATAAATATTCACTGCGGTGTCACGTATTGTATACAATGATCGATGCGAAGCCACGCCAATGTCACCCTAACTGCAATGAATATAAGGTCCATCGTAGCCTATCGAGATTCGTAACATATAAATAATATCAGCATATGAGTTATTGAATTTATTCGTTACCGTATGACACATGCCTTTGAGCCTTGTGACATTTATAAAGAACATGAAATCGTGATCAAAGAAACTTTGGATACCGACATGCTATTAAATAATGAGATTTCGTGTATAAATTTAACTTTGGATGATTTTAAGTGGTCACCACCATAGGCGTAGGAAATATTAAACATTATTTTTACCTCCAATGCACCACCAAAAATGAAAGCTATGATGCCTCTTAATTATATTTACACTGGCTCACTCATTCTTCAAACCGGAACACAGAAAACAACAATATGTGTATTGCTGTTTGGTGGTAGAATACCGAATCCGTGGGTGGTACCCAACCCAGACGGGCTTGCACAAAGCCCTACCATCAAATAATTCCATATATGTTTTAAATATGTGTTAACTTGAGATATTTTACATTACAGTGGACAAAATGACCCACATGGTCGGCTCCTACCCTCCGAAGACGGAGATCCAATCGTACACGACCCCCCCAGAAGACGCCCCCTCCGGTATGATGGCCAGAGGTGCGTACACAGTCAACAGTCTATTCACCGACGACGACAAAAACATCCATCTCCAGTGGGAATGGAGCTTCGAGATCAAAAAGGATTGGAAGGACTAAGCGCTTGGTTTCATTGTGGATTGGATTCGAACACGTCGCAACCTCTGATCTGTGTTGGCTTTGTCGGACGAGACGATCGCTACAGACAATTTAATCCGAATACAACGTGTCGTAATTGATATCATTGTAATTGTGATGTGGAACGAAGTAAGGTCAACATAACAGTACAATTCGTGAGAAATATCGATTCATTTATAATCGATTTTTCATATTTATCGATTATTTTCAAACTTTTCTGTGAAAAGTTATATTTTGGCGTTCTTTTGTAATTTAATATACATTAAAAAAAACTTGTCTAACTTCATCGCTGAATCGTTATATAATAAGTATATAATCGTGTAACGTTCGTCCGTTCGACAAACGCCATTTTGTTGTTTGTGCCATAGTCTACGAAAAATTGTCTATGACTTCACATTGCTCAAGATATCCTTCAATTTGTAACGCACACACGACGACGTGTTTAAAACTTCCAATCCAATGAAAGTGTCGATGGTACGGCTGACTGAGGATTGACAAAAGTTAGTGAATAAGAGAACTCCCGTTTATATAAATGTTTTACACGATACGCATTTTACATTCGTACGAAACTTATAACAGAACACGTTTCCTTTAAAATCCTCTCCGATAATTTTTGATACGACTTATAAATAATTCTACTGAATGTAACGCTATTTTTAATCTGTCAAATCCATTACTATTTTTATACTGTCGATGTAATCTGTATATTATATGTAATACTAATTTATCATCATTTAAAAAAATTCTTTATTATTATTAATCATTATAATACAATAGGACTAAGATTTTTCTACAATATTCAAAGTAAATCTATTAAGTGTTTGTTAGTGTAGACATTACCTTCAAATTACAAAATTATATTTAAACTTAGTGTTTATAGATACGATATCTATTTAAAAAGATATATAATTGTATAAATCACCGTAGTGCCGATCGAGAATAGTTCTTATGTCGCAAGAAATAGAGACACTTTTTAGTTTTAGTCAGTCTTATTGAAATCGACACTTCATGCGGTCACACCAGCATTCCTGTACCAAGCATTTGAAACAGCCTCTGAGCGTACGAGTGCATCGGACTCTCACACTTATCTCTGTTCAAATAAGGGTGATTATCGTTCGAATCTACGTTCCGTTCTTCATCTTTCGTGTTAATCAATAAGAGACCGTGATATATGTATATTTCTACCCCGTATATCGTAGTGGACTCACGTATTGCGTAGGTCGTTGATGTTTTGGTGCACTAAAATGGAGTCTATTTTTAATACCTAGCTTCTAATTTACTCAGTGCCAGTGACGCGTAAACGTGGCAATAATTATTGAAAAAGTATTAATTTGAATGTATGATTTCACAATGTTAGTGTAAATTAGACCGTAAGCATTTTGCGATAAAGTACATTTTTACAGTTAAACTCGACGATCGGTCGATACGTCGTTTTGTAAAGCAATGTCGTTGCTTATCGTGCTGAGGATGAGAGAATTATATAAAGAGGTGCTTCAGTGTTTCCACTGGTGCTTCGATCTTAGACTGAACACACGGTGTGTGAATTAAAAAAAAAAAAATAATAATCGGGGTGGCCAGGATAAAAAAATATAACGTGACCAAATTCGTTGGCTCACGAGTTCCTATTTTAAATAATATAGGGGTTTCGAAAATCCTAATCTTCTATATTAGTTTCGTTTGTCAAACTGACGGATACGAAACGGGATCACGTTCATTGTTCCTAATGGACGGAACTAGGAATTGTCTATGGTTGTTTAAAGTTAATTGCTTTCTTATTGATACAATTTTGGTAGTATACTCTGTATAATGGCCAGTACCCCGTCGCCCCATGTGAAAAGGGCCTAATATAAAAAAATTAGGTAAATTTTGATTCGATTTAATATTGATTCACGAACGTATGTTCAGTCTATCCGTAATTAAGGCTTCCCTTTTATAAATTAGAATAATCCATTTTTTTTTTAAATAATTTACGAGCCTTACACTTTGACCTCATAGCGGGTTTTGTGTTTCTTGATTGCGTCACAACCTATTTACTGCCGAAGTGTAAAGAGTTTTATATGAAATATAAATCATATTGTATAATTCAGCGTATAAGTCGCTTTCCTTCTAGCGTTTGTAAAAATTGATATATTAAAAATATGCTGAACAAAATTAACTCTGTAAATTAGAAATTTTGTAAATTTCACTCTAAAAATGTCATCAATTCTTATTATGTAAACAATACAATAATCTTTCGAACTTTATAAGAATTAAAACAAATTGTTCCAGGATGGAGATACATAGCTTTTTGAGTTTACTTATTTTTTGGAAATTAAATTCTATGTATTTAATTTTAAGGTCGATTTTACTTCGCTTTCCACCTGTTATGTTTAATAGTGGGTTCGTCGCGCATTCGTGCTATATTTTTATTTTATATTGATTTATTTGTTACTTCAGTAATTGATTTTATTACAATAGATGTAAAGTTGTATGCAATGTAATAGTTTGGCCAAAAATAAAGCTTATTTATTCAATACTATTTGTTTTATTATGTCTCTTAATTAAGTTATTATTGTACATCATATTTCCTGACGTGGTCAGGAAGTGACGTCACCTTTCTAACGTAGCAAGAGCAAGGGGTATCCATAACAAATTTTGTATTGTCAACTGTATTCATGATTAATTTCATAATATTTTGTTGGTATTAAATTGAAACTTAGTAAATCATTAGTTTATAGTTTTTAATCCGTAATAATTACTTATGAATTAAATCCAATCCAAATCTAAGTTCGCTGAGTAATTAATTCATGATTTCGTACAAGTCGACTTCATTGCCGCGGCTGTCGGCGTGTGCGCGAACTGCCTTCCGCAGCGCGATGTTGACGAGCCCGTCGCCGCGCGCGGCGCACAGCGCGGTGACGCGCGTCGGCACGTAGCTAGTCTCCAGCATCTTCAGAGGCATTGTTATCGCCATACAACCACGTTCTACAAACAACAAACAATCTCAACAAACAACAACAACAGCCTGTAATCTATTACTGCTGGGCTTAACCGCTCCTCACCCTTTGAGGAGGTTTGGAACATATTCCAACACGCTGTTTCAATAGGGGTTGGTGGAATTCACACGAGGCATAGTTAATAAGATGAAACTAGACACATGCAAGCTTCCTCACGATGTTTTCTTTCACCGCCGAGCAGGAGATGAATTATAAACACATGTTAAGCACGAATAATCATTGGTGTTTGTCTGGGTTTGAACCCGCGACCACCGGTTAAGATGCATGCGTTCTAACCACTGGCCCATCATGTCTCCCTCTCTCAATCAATCTCATGATTATTTATTTACCGATTTATTATAACCCATTAATTTGCCGATTGGTTTTAAAGAATTATATCTTCCATTTATTTTCAAATTTAATAAAAACAATTGATATAAAAGGTAAACCATGTCAGTTGCATATCGCTCCGTCTCGCTCGCACACTATTCGCATCTCGTTCTTTAGAAAAATAGTTCGTATAGGTTGCCGTTGTAACATCCGTTCTAGTAAGAAATCTTTAACCTTCCTAAGGGCCCCCAAGAATTCCTTATAAGGGACCCTGTCCTTTATATACTCTTTGACCCTGTCAAGGGACGCTACGATTCTGACTCTGTCTTATATATAGATGTATCAACAATGGTATTATATACTATTGCATAGTATAGCAGAGCTATAACAAATTGACATGGTATATTTAAATATTAGACTTGTTTTTCTATTTAGATTATAATAAGCTACACAATAGGGTTGGTTTCTAAATTACCGGGCAGGCGCCTCCGGAGATTGACATTCTCGATCATGTAGACGCCCCCTTTCCCCAGCACGTTGGAGACTGTTCGTGACGTCATTTCCCTGGTCTGTTCCGACTCCAGAGAAGGCGCGTCGGTGGCCACGCCGACTACGTGGCTTAAGTTCGCCGCTATCCATTCCGCCAACTCGTAACTCAAACCTGAATAACGGTAACTTTACTTAATCTTAACAAATAACTACAAATTATTATTTATATAATTGTAACGATTTTCTATATTACGGATTTTTTCTGAGCTAGTTTGTCAAAATAAAAATGTAATACCGCCATATAACAGTACTCAGTATCGTTGTGTTCCGGTTTGAAGGGTGAGTGAGCCGGTGTAACAGGCACAAGGGACATAACATCTTAGTTCCCAAGGTTGGTGGCACATTGACGATGTAAGGAATAGTTAATATTTCGTACAGCGTCATTGTCTATGGTTGACCACTTACCATCAGGTGGTCCATATGCTTGTCTGCCAACCTATACCATAAAAAAGTAATGCATTATTTTGTGATTTAAACCGCGCATAGGGACAGGCAATAATACTTAAAATCTGAATACATGATATTAGTATAGTCTATAGATATTATGATTGTATATAGTATGTACAGTACGACACAACTTAGGTGTAGCATCGGCAAAATTCGTAAAACCGATCACATCCGAATTGAGTACGCTATCCCAAATTATCAATATTTACTTTTCATGCGAATGTGATATTTACTCAAACGTAATAACTTGTAATATCATATGACCTAATATATTCGTCAATTTGACGCGTCGATTTACATGCACTTGCTTCCTCTGACGCGTGAATCTATAGCGACGAATAGCGTCACTATATATAAGCGTATTTCTATTGGTCGTGTGAATCGGTTTTATTTTCGTTCCATTGCATTTTCCGATGCTACATCTGATTTGTGTCGTACAATACTTATATGACAAGAAATAATATAACTAACCAGGAATTTTGCAAATACATTTTCGTTTAAGGTTTGTGTCCGTCCATCCAAATTTGAATAGAACCAACGTCGGTTCCCTGGGATCGTGTTTTAAAACCGGCCATTGTAATGCGACGTCTAGTGTCAGTGTGAGATCACGCTCGATTTTAGCGATATAACTCACGTCAATAATTTCCACTGAAAACAGCACTCGATTATTAGACCGGCTATATTGATATGACAATAATTTAAAAATGTCTTGATTTAGGTAACAATATATGATAAAAAAAACGTGGAATTAATACCGGTTGACTTCCAAGCAGGATATATTAATTTAAATAATTGTATTAACTAACATGACTTTGTATTTTTTAAATGTTGAAAAAGAGTAACTACTGAATTTCTTGCCGGTTCTTCTCGGTAGAATCTACTTCCCGAACCGGTGGTAGCTTCACTTAATTGTAAAATGACGATTTAAAAGTGCTTGTAAAAGCCTACTTGAATAAAGTTTATTTTGATTTTAAATATTGATCTATTTTCAATATTTTTTTTTTTTAATATTGGACAACATCACATATTACTCCGATGTAAGTAGCTAAAGCACTTTTGTTATTGAAAATCAGAAGTAACGACGGTACAAACACCCAGACCCAAGACAACATAGAAAAGCAATGAACTTTTTCTACATAGACTCGGCCGGCAATGTAACTCGGAACCTCGGACTGGCGTAAACATAAAAATTGATATACACACTATTACTTGACCACGGAGGTTGTCAATACTCCGAGTTAGACAATTTAAAGATTTTTAAAGTAAGATGAGAAGGCGACAAGATAATCTAGGCAATTAAAAAAAACCTAGGACTTCTATAAATGTCATCTGATTTGCTGAGTTTTCTATTGCGTCAAAATTGCATTCCAATTAATGATTGTAAAACAATGTTCGTGCATAAAAAACTTAATTAGCTTAAGCTATATATTACTGTTTTACTCACGTCTTGTAAGTAAATACTCGGTCGGTATAACAGCTGGTTGCATCGACCCAGACGCTCCCGTGTGCTCTAAATGGATTCCAGTACCCAGACCAGGTATACCGCAGTTTACACATATTTTCCTGTAATGTAATAAGATCTATTTTCGTGTGTTCAGTATGAGCGATAATCTGATTTACCGATCGAGAATGACATATTGCGTCGCAACGATTTGATGTTTAGATTCAAAAGGCACTAAGAGTTTAAGACTTGATAAAGGAATGAATTTGAAAACTGACGTAGTCACTTACTCTGACTGTACATTGCAGTGGACATATTTTACCTATAAGACATTTATTTTTTATAGAAGCCAGCAAAATGGCATTAACTTCAAAAACTATATAATATAATAGTAATATAATATAATAGTTTCTAATCGAAATGCAGCCAATAGAGACTTATAACTGTCACGAACCGGGATTCCAATATTAACCTCTCTGCGTCCTTGTTTTTTTTTTTTTTCAAATTGGTACCCGAGTCTCTTTTATTGTGGATTCGTATCTACTAAAACCACTTTGATGGAAGTTGTTTTGGCAAGTCCCTCCTCTGATGCTCTCTGGTCATTGCTACCCAGCGCTTGCTACAATCTTCGTTAATGCGAACGGCAGCACAAAACCATCCTGGCTGCCATGCTCCTTATTAGGTAGCCATTACATCTAGCCATCAACGCAGCGATCCAAATAGCTTTTTCTACATATTTTTGATTTCTCTCATTCATTTAAAGGTTTAATGTTTTCGTACGGGTAGCATTTATACAAACAGCTTTCGTTTTCCTCTTGAAAGTAAAATTAAAAATACAAAGGTTTTCTAAGCGACCATCCACATCGCGAAAGGTTACCTATTCTGAATTTTAAGTACGAAAATAATTTCAAAGTCCTCTTGATAACTTATTGGTAGGTACTTGCCTATATATAAATATGTAACTACAGGCAGAAGGGACATAACATCTTAGTTCCCAAGGTTGGTGGCACATTGACGATGTAAATAGTTATTATTTGTTACAGCTTCATTGTCTATGGGTGATGGTAACCACTTACCATCAGGTGGCCCATATACTCGTCCGCCAACCTATACCATAAAAAATATATATGATATAGTATAATTCTACATACCAATTTCTATCGATGGCGCTGTAATACTCATTAAGTTCCTTCCAAGTTGTAGGATTAGTTAAATCGAACACATCTATAAGAGTTAGATCTTCATCAATGTTTATAAAAGAGATCACGTGAACGATCATATGGGTAATGATTACTAGGCACATTAAGATTCTATTCATTTTAGATGAACGATCTTTAATCTAATAAGTATATTCATCATCATTAAGAAACACAACTACAATAGTTGTGTTTCTTAATGATGATCAAATGTTTGTTTTGATACAATGAAATGTTTATGATACATACAAGTTGTGGCTGCGACTTTAGCGGAATTAGTTTTTGTTATATGTGTTGTATATTTTCGATACATACAAATTCAAAATGTCCTTAATCTTAAATTAAGCATTCATCATCATAACATAGTATAAAACAAAGTCGCTTACTTAAGTCTATGTATGCTTAGATCTTTTAAATCACACAACCGATTTTGAAGCGGTTTTCCTTTAGAGATAAAGTGATTCGAGAAGGTTTTAATACATGGACAATATAGTAAAGAAACTATTTTGTCCATATATTATAGTGGTCCCCGGTTGCCTGGACGCCAGTGCGCCTAGGTCTACCGGGTTTACCGGCGAGCGCCGCGGGATCGCTTACGCATGCTACCTACGGCGTCTATTGAGGCGGAGGGAGAAGGTGCTCGTAGCGCCTTTTCCTCCTCCCCGGTCGTCGGTATTCTCTTCCGCTCCCGCTCCGCGCCTTCCTTCTGCGATACCATATTTGCTCTGCGTGACCGTAAAAGAAATGATGGGATATCAGAAATAAAATTCTATACAGCAGTTTTTATAACCTTTTTTATAACCTTATATTCGTAACTGAAACACGTTGGTTACGCCAACGGATAATCCAAAATAATGTATCTGAAATAGGTGTATATAGAAAACCGTTTATGGTCTCATTTTGAAGAGCTCCAGTCAGAGATGTGCCGAAAAATAAAGATGATTTTTGATTGTGATTTACTATATTGTTGCGATTTAAAAAAAATAAAGAAAATTGTGAAAACTTTTTTTTGATGGTAAGTGGTCACCATCACCAATAGATAATGACGCTGTAAGAAATATTAACTATTCGTTACATCGTCAATGCGCCACCAACCTTGGGAACTAAGATGTTATGTCCCTTGTGCCTGTACTTACACTGGTTCACTCACCCTTTAAACCGGAACACAACAATACTGAGTGCTGTTATTTGGCGATACATAACTGATGAGTGGGTGGTACCTACCCAGACAAGCTTGCACAAAGCCCTGCCACCAAGAACTCCAATTCTTTTGGATAAACGCAAACTTTTGCGGGAAACAAAGTAGTTATGCATTAATATATATGTATGTTTATATATTTATGTCACTTCTTCGTGTTGAAAATAGTGGAGTGTGCACTGTAAATAAATTAACTATAAGTATATATTTTCAATACTCACGTACAGACATACTCTTGACTCGTGCGTGTTCTAATCTATTGTTGTTTGATTAACAATTCAATGATATTTAATAACAAAAATAGTAATGGGTACCTATTATATCATCAAAACACAATGCCATGCTGAGCTGTTTTGCAATTTGTCTTACAACAGACTAAATATATTAATCAACTGGTAGACCTGTTCAAGCAGTGACAAAATCACCAGTTATAATCGCTGCTAAATTATGTTTTGTATTTCTGGCCTGTTTAACTATATATATGTGACGTGGCATTGTAAATGGTTTGTGTAATAAATGGACTATTTTTACAGTGCCTTTCTTTTTATGGAATAGGTTGGCGGACGAGCATATGGGCCAAGCAATGGTAAGTTGTCACCATCACCCATAGATTTAGCGGTAGAATATCCGATGAGTGAGTGGTACTTACCCAGGCGGGTTTGCCAAAGCCCTACCATCAAGTAAATTGTATCGATGAATGTATTGATTTAATAGTTGACTTACATGCCCATGCTAAGTTAAGTAACACGCATTTGTTTGATCATAAGTTATGCTATTTTTCTTAAAAAAATAAATAGTATTCGTCAAAAAAGAGCCACCTCATTCATTTAATAGCGTTTAATCAATATTAATCAATTGCCGTTTCATTTTAATTACACCTAAATAGTTGTTATAAGATTCAAAGTATTAAACTTCTTATTTATTAATTTCTATCATGATGCTACAAATTCGTGGATTTGGCCAACTCTACGACCCATTTTCATTCGAAATCTAATATTGTGTCAGTGAGAGAGAGAGAGAGAGAGAGAGAGAGAGAGAGAGAGAGATTACATTAGGAGTATGTTCTCCTTTGTATCTTTTTGTTTAGTTACTACTTACCATCAATTTGCTCATTTGAGATGTTTCTTAAAGCTATACTATTGGGATGTTTCTTAAAGCTACTAAGCTGATACACAAAAAACTTACGACAGAAGACTAGATGTATCTGCAGTTTATTTACTTGTGAAGCCAACGTTATATAGTATCTATATTCAAAACAAAACTATAAAAGTTTTATAATGCACCAAACAGACTACCTCATCCTGTAGATAGAAAAGTAAGACTACTTAAAAGGTTTAAGCTAAAATTTATAACTAAAAAAAAAATACTATTGACATTTTCTTTTATTTTGGATTCTCGTTGCGTAAAAAAAGTTTTATTTTCTAGTGCTTATAGAGTAATGTCATTTCGTACTACTTTCTAGACTTTGGAAAATCACTACATTTATTACTTAAAAATTGTGTTACTAACTTTCCTACATAAATGAATTAGGTAATAAAAAACAAATAAAAAAAAAGTTTGTTGTTCAATTTTTAATGACGTAAACATTTTACAATACAGAGAAAATAACTTAAGTAGCAAAAAGTAATATGTACAGTCAAATGCCATAGGAATACATGCAAATATAAATAGGCTAACACACTAATGTAATAGTCTTAATTAAGTTCCACTTAGGGATCAGACATACTTGAGCGACCAAAGGGACATTATTACAAAATCCGCCTTTCAGTCCATTGAAAGCAGAAGTGCGACCGCAGCTTTATGGGAGCTTGGGTGTCGCTTAAAAAACATATATCATCTCGAAGGCTAGATGATATAAATTTAAATAAAATGTATAAAATCTTAGGAGAATTTTGTTTGATACAAAATTACCAAGATTCCATCATAGATCCTACAAGACAAAATACTAGCAGGATATAATATTGCACTAAACAAAGTTATTAGGTACACAAAACTTAGATTAGTCGTTGGTTTTTTTATACGAATTATATCTAAGGACTCAGTACAGTCCTGAAGGCATGTCAGTTACTTTATGCAGTCCAAAGCTGCCGGAGGAACCGACCGGGGATATGGTCTTCTTCAAGTCGCTGTAACTGTGCGTTCCTGTCATCACGAGGCTGGTCATGCTCGCCGGGGCGTCCCGCAAGAGCGTCCCGGAATAGAAACCCGCGTTACTCCCACGCTTCATGATGAAAGTATTGTTGAAGTTAGAATCAAACGTATTCATTTTCGACTGTGGCAAGAATTTCTGGTCCAGCTTATCTTCTTTGCTTCGAAAGCTTGATTTCGAATTGTACGTGTGGATTCGACTATTCGACCTCGCCAGAGGCATGAGAGGCGATTCGTTTCCGTCGCTGTTCGTTTGCGAGCACGACCTCTGCCTCCTCTCGTACGACCAGACGGGCCTCTTGGGTTCCGACGTCATAACGATATCGACGATCGAGTTCAATCCCTCGTCAATCCTATCCAAGCTCTTGGTCAACTTCTTCGATTCGATTAAATTGACGATTTCGTCGACTCGATTGTTACTCGATCGAACCGAATCGACAGCCGGACTTTGGGTTTCATAAAACATGCTATCGATGTATTCCCTTTGACGCGATCCCTTCTCTGAAGTCTGGAAGGATTCGCTTCGTTTAACTGACGCCTTGCGATTCTCGTCTCTGGATCGAGTTCTAGAGCGTTTCACTTTGGTATCGTCTTCTCGCTCGATCGAGTTAAACTTCGCACGGCATTCGTTGAAATCGAAGCTGGTTACGGAAGATTTTTTAGTAACGTGGTTCTGGCAACGAGACGCGCTTAGCAGAGAGTCTGATCCTTCATCGCTGGAGTAGAAGTTATTTTCCTCTATTAGATCGGGTGCCTTGTACAGGAGGCCTTGTTCATTCGGAGGGACGAATAAATGTATCAGGCTTTTGGCTTTTCTCGGTGGATGTGGAAGTATCTTGCTGGGAACGATCGCCGCTTCTTTCTCTTCGGTGTTATCGTCGTCGATGTCCTTGTTCGTTATTTGGATGCTGTGTCGAGTGCTCGTGATCGAATCTTCCTTCTCGATCTTTTGTTTCTGGTAATCGATACCGTGTATCGAGATCTCGGAGTCGTCGTTGCATCTCGACCGGTCGTCGTATGCGATGTCTCTGACGTACTGCTCGGATTCAGCGTGGTTGACGATATTTCTCAATTCCTGTATGACTTCGTCTATTGTTGTTTCGTCGTCTTCGTCTGATGATTTTTTGTTATCTGTCTTCTTAGTGCTCTCCAGTTTTTTGTGCAAGGAACGTTTGTTTCTTAATAGATCGAATGTTTCGTTTTTAATGTTGAAAACTTCGTAGACCATTGAATCTCTCTGTGGATCACCTTCAGGACTTAGTGAGCGCTCCGACGAACTTATACCTTCGTCTTCTGGTGGGGACGATTCATCTGAAATTAAACGCATTGCAAGATAAATCACACTTTGTAATTCAATATGACTTTCACACTACTGGGCTAAGGCTTCTTCTCCCTTTTGGAAGATATTCCATCACACGGTTTGGTGGAATACACGCGGCAAAAATTCTGTGAAATTAGACACATGCAGGTTTCCTCACGATGTTTTCCTTCACTCCGAGCACGAGATGAATTATAAACAAAAATTAAGCACATGAATATTCAGCGGTGTTGGCCTGGGTTTGAACCCGCAATTATCGGTTAAGGTGCACGCATTCTAACCACTGGGCCATCTCGGCTCGATAACCTAGGAATATGCTTTTATACTTACTGCAAAAACGAATCTCTCATCCGTAATTTTACTATCATTAAAAGATATTCGAATGTTATTTCAATCTCACCTCTATTTTTGTGCGCGGAGTTTTTTTTCTTGATTACAAAAGTCTTCTTCCTTGTCGAATTACTGTGCTCAGATCTGAGTGTGCTCACTTCTTCTTGTAACTCACAGCACTTTTCTTGCAGACATTTCTCCAAGGACAGTAAGATACCCTTTTCTTCTTGCAATATCTGTAATATGATCATCAATATCTATAGATAGTATAAGAGAACATTCTGACGATTTCTGACGACCTCCGTGGTCGAGCAAGTGCACTGGTTTTCACGGGTACGCCACTGAGGTCCCGGGTTCGATCCCCAGCCGAGTCAATATAGAAAATTCATTAGTATTCTATGTTGCTTTGGGTCTGGATGTTTATGGTACCGTCGTTACTTCTGATTTTCCAAAACACGCTATTAGCCATTCACATTGGGCTCAGAGTATGATGTGATGTTGTCCAATATTTCAACAACAGCCTATAAATTCCCACTGCTGGGCTAAAGGCCTCCTCTCCCTTTGAGGAGAAGGTTTTGGAACATATCCACCACGCGAATCCAATGCGGATTGGTGGAATACACATGTGGCGGAGTTTCTATGAAATTTGTCACATGCAGGTTTCCTCACGATGTTTTCATTCACCGCGGAGCACGAGATGAATTATAAAGACAAATTAAGCACATGAATCAGAGATGCTTGCCTGGGTTTGAACCCGCAATCATCGGTTAAGATGCACGCGTTCTGACCACTGGGCCATCTCGACTCTTCAATATTTATTTATTTAATCCGTGATTATTTAATAAATTGCCAATGAACTCACCTTAACTCTCTTCTCCAACAAGTCCAGCTTACTTCTCAGATCGTCCTTCTCTTTCTGCGCCTCATTCGCTTTCTCGTTCAGTGTGTCGATGTCAATAAGTTGTCGTTCGTAATTCTCTATTTCGCTCGACACGTTCTCATTGACATTCGGCAATTTAGCGACAGTCTGTTGATAAAAACAATTCGAAATAAATAAAAACTATTATTTTATAAATACGTAATCAATGTTTTCTTTAATTTATACAAGTAAAGTCTTTTACAGTTAGTCCGGCAAAATGAAAATTGAAAATAGCAATGCCTTCCATTAGGGCTGTTTCTATAACAAAAGCAATCTAACTTTATCTGTTTATATAAAAGGGTAATCAATAAAGTTCATGGATGTAAATGAAATGTTACAAGGGACATTTTTTTTTATGGTATAAGTTGGTGGACGAGCATATGGGCCACCTGATGGTAAGTGGTCACCACCACCCATAGACAATGACGCTGCAAGAAATATTAACTATTCCTTACATCGTCAATGCGCCACCAACTTTGGGAACTAAGTTGCTATGTCCCTTGTGCCTGTAGTTACACTGGCTCACTCACCCTTCAAACCGGAACACAAGAATACTGCGTACTGTTGTTTAGCGGTAGAATAACTGATGAGTGGTACCTACTCAGACGGGCTTGCATAAAGCCCTACCACCAAGTAAATTATCAAAAAGTATTTAATTACAAATACAATGTAAGCCTATAATAAACAAGATACCCTATAATTATGTTCACTGAAACAATTTTAATTTTCATACTTATAATATTAATGGCATCAAGACATACATACCTTCTTTAAAGTAACAATATCGAAACCAGCCTGTTCCAACTCAGCTTGAATATACAGCTTCCTTTGAGGAGTTGGGGCACTCATTAGCAATGCATTGATAAAGGACAGTCCAGCTGCCTGCAGGTCTCCAGATCCAGCTGCGCTTTGTAGCATACCAACTAAGAATCTGAAGCGAACCGGTTCTCCGAATCGTAGGCGTAATGTGGATAAGGCTTCAGAGATCATACTGTGCCCTGATGCTGGTGGGTAGCAGGCTTTTGTGAGAAGCTGAAATACAGATTATTATTTTCGTCTAAAAATCTTTTGTAAGTTGCGTTAATCTAGAAAAACAAGTGATTCGTGAGACCTTTCTTTTCTAGTTTTAAAACAATCTGGTTATAAAATAAAATTATTAGAAAATAAACCTAGGCTTTAATGGACATCATTATTTTAAATTAAACAAAATAACATTTTGCAAATATGTTCATATACCTGTTCCCGCCCGTTCTACGTGTGAGGTGTTAAGTATGACTGCGTACCTTATGACTTCATAATTATCGATTGAGTAATATTAGTAAAGTAAAGTAAAGTAACAGCCTGTACATTTCCCACTACTGAAATAAGACCTCCTCTTCCATTAAGGATAGGGTTTGGAACATATTCCATCACGCTGTTCCAATGCGGGTTGGTGCAATGCACATGTGACAGAATTTTGAGGAAATTAGACACATGCAGGTTTCCTCACGATGTTTTCCTCCACCGTTGAGCACGTGATGAATTATAAACACAAATTAAGCACATATGTATATATACAGTGGTGCTTGCCGGGGTTTGAACCCGCAATCATTGGTTAAGATGCACGCGTTCTTACCAGTGGGCCATCTCAGCTCTGAGAAATATTACTCAAACATTACATTGAATAATTATAAATCGTCTTTTAATGTTTTAGTTATATTTTAACCATAAGAGCAGAATAGCTAAATAAGTAACATGTAACAGCAATTTGACGCGACGTAATTGGTTGGATTTGCTAAAACATAGTCTTTTATGTCGGCGAAACTATTATCAGCTTTCGATATGTTAGGTTAAAAGTAAAAGTGTTGTCTAAGGTATGTTTACCTTTATTCGTACGTCGGTTGGAAAAGGGTATATGTGTATAATAGCTTACCTGCAAAGCCAGCACTCTTGTTTTATTGACGGTGGACATGATGCAGACAGTGAGTGCGTACACGCCATTAGACCCGGACACGAGGCGTCGAACGCAATCCGAGTATCTCGTACAGCAACTCCACAGGCATTGCCTATGGACATAACATTTAGAATTTTTAAAAAAGTACACAATTGCCCTGTCAGAAATCTTCACAATTTTAATCATGGACATGGAAGATTTCATCTCTGTTTTGATGTAAGATCTTACATGTTATGTCTCTTATAGTTACGTTAGTTTCACATTACACAGGCTTATTGGCAGTTTAATAACTAACTAAATTGGTTTATACTATTCAGAGATAAAGGCAGATTATTTTATCAGAGGGTATAAATATAATAAAATATGAGAATTTGATAAGTATGAAGCTATCGTGGTGATTTTTGCAGTAAAAATGATTTAATAATCACTCAATTTATATAAAACTATTTGTCGCCCGTTGCTTTGCTCGCGTTTTAGGGGGTTGGTTGAAATCATCATTCTCCTGCCCTTATCCCAATATTATTTGGGGAAGCCGCAGCATGTCTTCTCCTTCCATACTTCTCTGTCAGACGTCATCTCACAACTAACATTCTTTCTAACCATATCGTCTTTCACACAATCCATCCATCGTTCCTTGGTCGTCCTCTATCTCTATATCCGTCCACACCCATACTCAAGGCTTTTCTCACAATATGTTCCTCATTCCTCCGCATTACATGCCCATACCATGATAGTCGCCTTCCACATAACTTCTCGGCTATCGGTGTCACTTTCAAACTTTGGTTGAAATTTTTTGCTTACCAAGCAAAAAAAGTAGATTATGTCCTTCCTTTGAGTTCAAGTTTGCTTCATAGCAAATATCGTCAAATTCGTTTCAGTTTCAGTTTGGCAGTTAAAGAGCAATTGACAGTCAGACAGACAGAGTTACTTTCATATTTATAATATTAATATAGAAGTAAAGATAGTATAGATAGTATTTGAAAATGCGTTCCCAAATCATTATGACAAATTAATTAACTTACAAGCAAGATAACTCGTCCAAAAGCGGCCGCCGTCTGACGGCTGGTGGTCCTCGCGCAGCGTCTCCCGTCTGACTGAGCTGAATATTGCGGAGGAGCTCCAGTAAAAGAGTAACGCCATCTAGCGGCTCGCATGCGAACTCTTGCACAAAACTGAAAAACAATTTATGAGAAATTAACAGTCGCCCGTGATTTCGCACGCGTATTTGGGTGTTGGTTGTCACGGCTAGGGAAAATAGCCTATTTTTTTCTTGAAATTTCATCAGCTGTTTGGTCGTATAAGAGACAGATAGACACACTTACTTTCACATTTATAATATTAATTAGAATATACTATAAAAGAGAATACTATTAAAAAAAGACAAGATTAGTTTAACTCAGTTATAATTATAATACAAGCCGGTCTAATTGAAGGAAATTGTCCTAGGAAAACTAACATAATTACTTCAAAAGTAATCTTAATGAACACATGCCTTCCGCTTAGCTATTCGCTGTTTAATTACAGAATTAATGTAACCTACGAAGTAATCTGCTTCATTCTATATACGTCGTCGTTATTGAAATAGATTCAATCATTCTAATATTATAAATATGTATATGTCAGTTCGTTTGTAATAAACGATATACGATGATATTTTAGATTATGATTATAGGGAACACATTAATTATGTTATATATTAATGTGTTGCATATATTTAGTTTTGATATCGATATGAGTCGAGCTGGCCCAGTGGTTAGAACGCGTGCATCTTAACCACGGGTTCAAACCCAGGCAAGCACCGCTGATTCATGTGCTTAATTTGTCTTTATAATTCATCTCGTGCTCAGCGGTGAAGAAAAACATCGTGAGGAAACCTGCATGTGGCAAATTTCATAGAAATTCTGCCACATGTGCATTGCACCAACCCGCATTGGAACAGCGTGGTGGTATATGTTCCAAAACTTCTCCTCAAAGGGAGAGGAGACTTTTAGCCCAGTAGTGGGAATTTACAGGCTGTTGTAGTATATTTAGTTTGTCGACGCAGGTGCTTATATAGCGTCATCATCATTTCAGCCGAAGGACGTCCACTGCTGGACATAGGCCTATTAAGATCGTATATAGCGCAATGTATGTGTGAAAATACGCGGGATTCGTACGAAGCATTGGGTGAACAATTCGTCCGTCAAATGTTTTATAATATTTCACTTGAGCAAATTATGTTTTTTTAATATTCAATAAACTTCCAATAAACAGACTAATTAACGATTTAGGTTTTATAGCAAACCAATGAATGTAAAAAGTTCCCAACCGTAAAGGTTCTAGCTGCTTAGTAAAATAATGTTCTTTAGTCAAAGCTCTATTTGAAGAGATTTTGTTTTAATAATAAATCTATACTAATTATGTAAATTAGAGCCGTTGAGCCGAGATGGCCCAGTGGTTAGACCGCGTGGTTAGAACATCTTAACCGATGATTGTGGGTTCAAACCCAGGCAAGCACCACTATATATATATATATATATATATTGCTTAATTTGTTTTTATAATTGATCTCGTGCTCGGCGGTGAAGGAAAACATCGTGAGGAAACCTGCATGTCTAATTTCATCGAATATTCTGGCACATGTTCATTCCACCAACTCTCATTGGAACAGCGTGGAGGAATATGCTCCAAACTCGCTCTTTAATGGGAGAGGAGGCCTTAGCCCAGCAGTGTAAATTTGTTTTTTCGTGTATCTCATGTTTTAATACAGAGTACATTAAAAAACGAGAACACTTAATTTTATTTATAAAAGCAATTTAAGCGAAAGTCATAATTAAAGTTCTCTGTTAAAAGTTACTCTTCAAAGCCGGCGCCGGCGTTCGGAGCCATAAAAACGAGAATAAATAGTCATCCCATTAGCGTAATGCCTGCGAGATATGCTAGAATGTAAGAAATCTATATAATCTGTCTGTATAAAGAAATGATTGTCGCAAATTACAGTCGCTACTTGCGAATTCACTTCAATCGTCACAACTATTTTAGTTGCCCGCCGATGTCCTGTATGCTCCCAGTTTAACACTCTTGCGTTTTATAAATAAATATGAGACAACATCACATACATTACTCTAATCCCAATGTAAGTAGCTAAAGCACTTAAGTTGTGGAAAATCAGAAGTAACGACTGTACCACAAACACCCAGACCCAAGACAACATATAACAGAAAACTAATGATAATTTACATTTACTCGGCCAGGAATCAAACCCAGGACCTCGGAGTGGCGTACCCATGAAAACTGGTGTACACACAACTCGACCACGGAGGTCGTCTAAGTCAAAGTTTATATAATACTAGAGACCCGCCCAGGTTTCGCTCGCTTACAGAAGTTGTTTATTTATGACATCACTTTAGAAACACCTGAAATTATCAGTGTTTTTTTGCTATATTGTTCATGTATTATATACAAAAACTGTCCTCTGGAATCAATCTATCTTTTAAAAAAACCGCATCACAATCCGTTACGTAATTTTAAAGATCTAAGCATACATATGTAATGTTTTAGTGACCCGACCCGGGTTCGTATGGGTAATTAATATGTATCATTATATTATGACCAAATTAGATAAAATATGAATGCCTATGTGTTATTATGATGTATAACCTATATTACTGTAAAATTCCATCCAAAATCCGTTTATTTTTTTTCGGGACAAACATACATCCTCACAAACTTTCACATTTATAATATTAGTAGGTAGTGATCGAGGCGATAAAGCAGCCTTAAGCGTGTCTGCGCTATATATAGAAAATATTTTCGTTGTTGATATTTTCTTAAATGATATTATAAATTACAAAGATTAACACGTTCAATTATATTTAATTTGTTAGCAATTATCCGATAAGTCTACCCCATTGTATTTTGATGATAATGTACAAGAACAGTCACGCGATTGTCAGCAATAACACATGGTTAAATTCGTTAGATTAATTCAAAAAGGTTCACGATACTATCGCTTATTTATTTATTTCCTTTTTCATTTTATTATTTTCATTGTCATTTAATATGACTAACATATTCAAAGTGAATATAACCTAAGATGATGATGATGAGAATGTAACCAATGTAACTATTGCTACAGTATAATTAATCTTTACAGTCCTTGAATATAAGCGAAATCGTTATTATCGTTGGATTTTTCAAAGCTATTATATGATAATGTAAATCGCTGTCGCTTATGACTTAAACCCGCTCATCACGAAAGCAATGCAACTGACCGCAACGCGATTTAAAAATAAGATGTAATTGAAAAAGATACCTGTCTGTGCGATGATAATATTTTTTCTTTTTATATTAACATGGGAATACTTTTATGAAATTCAAATGGATTCCATTAAAATAATTACGAAAGGATAGAAGTAACCAATGAGTACTCGGAGAAAACATTTAACTGTTAATTCATTCAACATATCAGTTATAATGGAAAAAAAAATAGCAAATTATGTAATTATTATTTAAATATCAATTGTGTATAACTCTTATCAATATCGAAATAGAGGCTGTAGACTTAACTATGACTTCATTGGACTTATATAAACAAGACAATTTTACAAATACTTGTATCATAAAAGTGAACTCATTTATATATATGAAATATACAAAAGGACCTACATTTGGTCCTAGTGGACCGCTTTTTCAGAAAAAAAAACCCCAGGAAGAATTTTTTTTCTAACTGTGAGAAGTATATATTTTACTACTATTTTTTTAGTAAAATCTCAATTTTTTTCTGGCGTTTCGAATAAAACAATTGACTAAAAATAGGCTATTTGACTGCGTTTTAAAATCAGTTTTATATTATTTAGTAGAGCTTAAGGAATCCAATAAAAGTTGTTTTTTTTATTTCTAATACATATTTGTCGAAACATATCACATTAAAAATTCCATATTTTAAATAGCGCGCGAAAACGTTACTTGGACAATATGGCACTGGAATGGGGTCGGTGACGTCACTTGCCTGTATTTTAATCTGTGCTACATATATTTGAGAAGCAAGGTTAACAAGGAACTGACTTCATCATAAGCCCGGCCAATCAGGAGCGTTTTGTGTCACGTGACAGACGTTCATAAAATGCATTTTTATTGTTTTTTAAATAAATTAAGTGTTACTTTCAACTTTCGTTAATAAATAACCATTTTTAATCGAATAATATATACTGATTACAATAATTGACACTTTATTTTTCTCATTGTCAAGTAGTCTATTATCATTATCAATTGGTTCAATCATAACACGCGTCTTTTAATAATAAAGATATTTTTCATTGAGACAAGTTGCGTATTCTCAGAGAAAGCTACATAAGACAACTGCCAAGTGTTCATAAGTGCACTAACTTGAATTGTTACACTTTTTCCTATCATTGCTAATTCCAAATGCTGATTTGGAATCCCGGTGAAGTTTATTTTATAAATAGAATCACGAATTTAGGTGTTATTTTATCCTTATATTGTCATTACTATGAAATTAAAGATTAAATGAATGCAAACTATGTATATAAGTCGTAATTCGTATATACCTAGTATATTAATAGATGTGGCGATTATATTTTGACTCAAAGAAAAATTCCAAATGTAACAATACTTACTTTTTTAAATACTTTACTTGGTAGTAGGGCTTTGTGCAAGCCCGCTTGGGTAGGTACCCCGACTCATCAGATATTCTACCGCTAAACAACAGTACGCAGTATTGTTGTGTTCCGGTTTAAAGGGTGAGTGAGCCAGTGTAACTAAACAGGCACAAGGGACATAGCATTTTAGTTCCCAAGGTTGGTGGCGCATTGACGATGTAAGGAATAGTTAATATTGCTTACAGCGTCATTATCTATGGGTGTTGGTGACCACTTACCATCAGGTGGCCCATACGCATGTTCGTCAACCTATTCCATAAAAAAAAATACTTTAAGTATTGGTGTTGAAAAAAAGCGGTGTCGTAATATGTAGGCTTTCAGTATAATCTAGATCAGCACACCACGTAATTCTATTATGGCTGTGAAGTGAAACCTGACTACAACCAATAATGAGGCAACGGCCGTAAATTATGAATGATATATTCCCTTATTATTTCGTTACGAGTATATATTTACTAGGACTTAAAGACCTCCGACCTCGTGATAATGATATAGCATGATAGCATGATTAGCCCGGTGAAATTTCTAGATTTAATTTATAGCTTTAAGTAGGTTATCCAATGCAATTTCCTTCTCCTCGGTATTATGAAAGCTTAATGGGAGTTACGAGTTCGCGTTGACAGACATTCGAGGGATGAACGCAATGATGAGATATTTGATAGACTTTTACAATGGACTGAAGTTATTTTTTGGACTATTATACAGGACGTTTACGCATAGCCTTAAAGATGCAAGCTCTCTTTATCATTGCATAGTATAAAACAAAGTGGTTTACTGCTGTCTGTCCCTATGTATCCTTAGATCTTTAAAATTACGCAACGGATTTTGAGGCGGTTTTTTTTAATAGGTAGAATAATTTGAGATGAAGATTGTTGTATATAATGCACGTATTATATACAAAATTAGCATACACATACAGCATTGCACCCGTGCTAAGCCGGGCAGGTCGTTAGTTCCTAATAAATTTTAAGTTTTACATAGAGAAGTTAAGCTTTCTCATGTAGCTTGTCTTCGGCTATCTTCAATACACATAACTGTTTTGCAAGACAGCGTTCAACAACGTTATTCTGTTAGAAGAAACTCGAAATTCACCAGAACGTGATCGTGAAATATCAGATGGTGTCATCTGATATAATTTAAAATAATTTCAAATGATTAATAAAAATAATAGCTAAGTGTCTTATCGGTTCATTTCGATAGAATTAACATTCTGGTCTTTGCCTTAATCATGAAAATGCATGATTTCAAAGGCCGAAGGACGGCCTCTCAACCGGAGCACTCACGATTGAAACAGTTTTGATTCGTGCATTACTTAAGTGAATGTTAACAGTACGAAACTTTCGTACTGATAAACTTAAAATTTATTCCAAAGAGCCGAGTTGGCCCACTGGTTAGAACACGTGCATCTTAACAGATGATTTTGGGTGCAAACCCAGGCAAGCACCACTATATATATGTGCTTAATTTGTGTTTAAAATTCATCTCGTACTCGGCGATGAAGGAAAACATCGTGAGGATGTGTATAATTTGATTGAAATTCTGCCACTTGTGCATTTCACCAACCCGCATTGGAACTGCGTGGTGGAATATGTAAGCCCTCTCCTTAATGAGAGAGGAGGCCATTAGCCCGGCAGTGGGAAATTTAACGGCTGTTACTTTACTTTTTTTATTCCAAATTAGAAAACAACTGCCTCAACTGCAGACGTATGCTAAGAACCAGACTTTACAGACAGGTGAATATCTTTCGACGATTGAGTCAATTTTATAACGTAATGCACAATTCAAATCTTAGTTACATTACCCTCTATAAACTCAATACTAGTTCAATAAAGTATATTTTGATTTCAAGCCCAGGCGTATCAAAACGGCAACTACCGTAAGTCGTTTTCCAACATTTTATAAATAAAATACGTAGTGTGTTCTTACAGAATGGCACAGCTCGGTTCTATCGTGGAACCTAATCGTGTGAATCATTTGCCAATTAGCTAAACCTTATATTATAAATGCTGTCATGTACCTGTAATTACGATCATAGCTTGTTTTTAGTATTAACAAGCTATAATAATTACAGCGCTGCTATTTGGAAGTACGATAATTGGTGAGCGGGTAACAGCGGCTTGTTTGCCCCTTAGAAGGATAATAAACAGCTTGTGGTAGGGTAAAGGTTATGTATGGGAGCTGTATGGTTTTATTTTATTCATTGGCATCAGAATAGTAAGATCTTATCTGCATATATTTTTATACTCTGAAGATCTGTCGATGTCTAAAGAAACTGTTTTTGGTTGTTCGATAAGTCGTTTTTCTATAATGTGTTTTAAAATAGTTTTGTCGTTCGATTGTGAACGGTTCAAGATATCAGATAAGATATAGATAATATTTAAGTTGCAAATAAGTATTTTTGAATAATAATAGAATTACAATTACTAAAACACAAAACAAAATTAAATTCCTTTACAATCCACTTACTCTATTAATTAAATTTTTATCTTAATCATGAATATATTGGTCCACTGTCTACCATGTGAGCCTTGAAAGGGTTAACTTGGCTAGCATATTTCAAATAACATAAAAAAATCGTTTTATAGAATTTTATTTGGGATATTATCGATTTGGCATTATAGAAACTGTTTAATTGTCTTACACCAAAATGAATATAGTATAGTAAAAACGCCAATCGCTTCTGCTCATGAAATAAACAACAATGACTCAGTAAATTAGCTTTTGTGCTAGAATCGATTGTGGTATAACGCGCAACACGATTACCGTTGACTCGAATGACTTTCTCAAATCTTTTGCATTTGCTCAGTTTAGTAATGTGTGAAAATTCTAGCAAATGTATTCGCAAACAATGACCATTTTTCATAATAACTGTATTTAAAGATAAGCTTGTCTAGTTAGATGAGAACTCAAAAGTTAAACGGCTAAACGTTAGTATGAAACCTGCATGTCTATCAAACTGATAATATAACCTCCAAACTTGCTTATCTAAAGGTTTTTTTTTATAATGTGCGGTTAGGCATATGACTCCACTCCACCTGAAGGTAAGTGGAAATGGAATCCAAACGCGAAGACGACTAGTACGCACAGCAAGAATGAGCTGCACTAGTCACCCTCGCCATGCCGGCCCACAAGACTTCACGCCTCGTTTGAAGGCACCCAGGTTATAAGAGGAGGGGAACACGTGTGCTGGTAAAAAGTTCCATTTTTTGGCGGTGCGACAAAGAAAAGAGTGGCCAAATTTCTTTGTGCGAATATCTTATATTGGTATGGTATGTGCGGTATCTTTTGGTCAGATAATAAAGCCGTACTATTATTGTTTTATTTTTGTCATATAACATTTTTGTTATCTATATCTTATTATCATTTTCCAAGAGATTTCCTGAAGTGTATACCATGTCAATATCGACCAACTGTAAGATGTTGGTGAATCAGCCCAGGGCGGAACAGCAAATGTTTTTTCAAAGAATAGTCGCGGGACAAGAGACGACAGTGATCTTCTGATATAGAAAAACGAGCTGAACATTATAAATGAGACGTTAACACTTGGAACAGTATCGAGTACCGACAGTGCGCTTGTTCATACCGAAGTAGCTTAATCAATTATAAACACATCGATATTTTAAACGCCTGCACCATTATAATACATGCTCGCTATTGAACATCTTTATCACTTCACTCTTCCTCCATGGTCGAGTAGTATGTACACCGGTTTTCATGTGTAGGCCACTCCGAGGTCCCGGGTTCGATTCCCGGCCGAGTCGATGTAGAAAAAGTTCATTAGTTTTTCATTCATTATATTGTCTTGGGTCTGAACTTTTGTGGTACACTCGTTATTTCTGATTTTCCATAACACAAGTGCTTTAGCTACATACATTGGGTTCAGAGTAATGTTTTTGATGTTGTTCAATATTTATTTATTTTTTTACTGACGCGTTGAAGTGAGATGGCCCAGCGGTTAGAACGCATGCATTTTAACCGATGATTCCGGGGTTAAACAGGGTTTATAATTCATCTCGTGCTCGACGGCGAAAGAAAACATCATGAGGAAACCTACATGGGTCAAATTTCATAGAAATTCTGCCAGATGTGTATTCAACCAACCCGCATTGGAACAGCGGGGTGGAATTTGTTCCAAACCTTCTCATCAAAGGGAGACGAGGCCTTAAACCAGCAGTGGGAAATTTACAAGCTGTTGTTGTCGTTAATGGCGCGTGAATTTTTTAAAAGGAGCAAATTTATGATTGGTGATATTAGTGAACGTAGATCTAGCTCCGATATCTCCAATGATACTCAGCGTGTGACTTGGATGTTGCGTTCTATGTATATGATTATAATTACATTATCCATTCCGATCTTCACACGATACAACAATACATTTTTTTCTTGTCTGTCGAATGTGGTACACGAATTGTTTTTATTATTACATAGCAATTAGAACTGAACTCGTATTATTTTACCACTTATCTTTAAGGAATATAGCAATTAGTAAAATTGTCTGAACTTAGATTAGGGTACATGCCTCAATATAGAATTATTGATGGAATCGTACTTTATAGAGAATACAATAATTGAATGAAAAGTTGGAATAAATTGGTAAAATATCAGGATACTAAATAGACTAAACATGTGGATATGATCGTCTCATCCCCAAGATCATCTTCTATATAGAAAAGTGGAATAAGTGCGATCAACCTTCAAATTTACATAGGTCATTTCATCAAGGTTAGGTAACCATAAAACATTGAACTTACCTTGGAAACGAAAGCCTGAGATCTGCTCTAAGCTTGGTGAGTAGTTCACTGGGTGTACCGAACTGACGCAGACTCATTTCCTCGCCAACATTAAGACAAGGATTTCTGAAAGAAATTACTAGTTTCTTAAATATCTATGAAATTATAATAGCATTTAATAGAGTATTTAGATATTCATATTAATAAAAGTAAAGGCATATCTAGACTCAAATAGTATAAATACTAAACAAATGTTAAGATTTTAAGGTTTTAAGTTGTATCAGAAAGCTTTGAAGTCACTATATCTGGTAAATTTTAGAGTTTTAAGTGAAGCGTATAGCAAAGGCAAATTAATTTGTTAAATGTGAACTTTGTATGATTCTTTTGTCGATTGTTAAAAGGAACTTACCTGAAATCTTTGCTACCCGTGATGGGTAGCGTCCTTGATTTATTCGGGTCTTGCCCCGGGTCTAGGTCGTATAAGCTGCCTGTTCCCGTCTTCTTCCCCCATTTCTTCAGGGAAGTTGCATAGTCTTCGGGGTTATATATCGGTGGTCGTTGTTTGTCCTGAGAAACAAATAAATATTTCATCTTAAGTTTTCAGTCGATTTCCAAGAACTAATTTCTCTTACAGCTATGTTGTGATGTATTATGATAGGCAAGACCGATTTCAAATTCATATATTTTAGTTATAAATAATATTGGCGTCAATTGAAGGTCATATTTGTACCAATATATTTAGTATGATTATATAATTTAATATAAAGCGACGTAAACACGTCTTTTTGCTAGTGATAGTAAGTGTTCACCATCTGCCAAAACGATGCAACACTGACCTTGAGGACTAAGACCGGCAAATCGGCTACCTGATGGAAATAGTTCACCACTGCCCCCAAAGTCAATGACTTTGATAATATACTAAAATGAACCATTTCTTACAAAATTATACGTTACAAATATTAGGACCTAAGATGTTATGACCTTTGTGCCCGTATTAACATTGACCTTTCAAATCAGAACACAACAATACTAAGTACTGTTAGAATACATAATAAGTGGGTCCTTCACAAGACGAAACCTACCAAGTATAATGTAAACAAGCTTAAAAGAGATTTATTCATTATATTCTAAAAATAATCTTTCTAAAATAATCCCAAACTATCACTCGAAAGCATAATATTTTAACAAGAGCAATCTTATCGAGATATGCTTAGAATGGCTCATTAAATTATTTTATATTCGTGTGCAGTTCACATCAAAGAACCGTCATAAGTCACTTTCGAGAAGTTATCTTTTAATTAATAAACGAGTTATGGTCATAGTGTTAGCGTTTTTCCATCCTTATATAAATTACATATTTTTTAATGTATATTTGTTTATATGTGAGTCGAGATGGCCCAGTGGTTAGAACGCGTGCATTTTAACCGATGATTGCGGGTTCAAACCCAGGCAAGCAACGCTGATTCATGTGCTTAATTTGTCTTTATAATTCATCTCGTGCTCAGCGGTGAAGGAAAACATCGTGAGGAAACCTGCATGTGACAAATTTCATAGAAATTCTGCCACTTGTGTATTCCACCAACCCGCATTAGAACAGCGTGGTGTAATATGTTCCAAACCTTCTCCTCAAAGGGAGAAGAGGCCTGTAGCCCAGCCGTGGGAATTTACAGGCTGTTGTTGTTGTTGTTGTTGTTGAATGTATATTTTGTAAATAGCTTTGTTGAGTCTAGATTTTCCATCTGATTATAAAAACGAGAGACATACATCGTCAATGATGACCTCCGTGGTCGAGTGGTGTGTTCTCCGGTTTTCATTTCATTATCATTTAGTTTTCTATGTTGTCTTGGGTCTGAGTGTTTGTGGTTTTTATTTATTTATTTATCAATGATGCTTGGTAAATATATAAGTGAGCCAGTGTAATTACTGGCTCACTTATCCTTCAAACCGAAACAGAACAATATTAAGACAATGCTTATGCAGATTATGTGATGAGTAGGCGTTACCTATCAAGACGGGCTGGCACAAAGTCTATTAAAAAATAAAGTATAGAGGTATAAGCCGCTAATAAGCCCCGCTTACAATCGGGCCATACATTATAAGATTTAATATATTTCTTTTATCATGGCTATACCATTCGAGTGTCTGTTATAGTCAACAATGGGATCTATGACAATACTAGTAACTTTGTGAAAGTTTTACTATAATATGTTTAAGTGTGTGAAAATTAAGAAATTGTTAAATCCACATATAACAAATGTTGATTTTAAACATTGTTAAAAACGTTAAGAGTATATGTGAACAAAAACATTATAATATAATTACACTGGTTCAAATGTATTACTTTTATAATTACGTGTTAATTATTTTGCGTAATAAATAAGGCGTATTACTCAACACAAGATTACATGGATGATAACAAAAGCGTGGCGTTTTCATTAGTTGATTTTAATTTATTTACTTACAACAACAACAACAACAGCCTGTAAATTCCCACTGCTGGGCTAAAGGCCTCCTCTCCCTTAGAGGAGAAGGTTCGGAACATATTCCACCACGCTTTTCCAATGCGGGTTTGTGGAATGCACACGTGGCAGAATTTATTTACTTATTGTAAATCATATTAATAAATATCCCTGTATAAATTAAATAGTTTTCGCTCCCGTGTTCTCGTGCGTAATATATAGGTCTTAAAATGGTCTATGTTCTTCTTTGGGTACAATATTACTTCATCAAAATCGGATCAGCATTTTAGCCGTAAAACCACGATAGATAGACATGGTTGCTTTCGCATTTATAATATTAGTGTATGATCTACTTTCTGCATGATATACTTTACAAAATTATGCAGTATTCAATCGCTTACAAAGCCTACTTGTACAGAGTAGATTTATATTGATTTTGTAATATAATAGTGAAACATACAGATTCCACCTGCATACAATATTATAATGTTTATATATATTTTTTTTTTTTATTTACGTCATTAACGATGGTTATAAAGGTATATAATATAGGTAACAATGAGTTAAATATGCATGTATATACAAGTTGTAATTGACAATTATATTTAAAAAAAGCCTTTGATATAATACGCTGTGTATTACAAAATCTTTTTAGACGACTTGAAAAACTAAGGTTTCTCAATACTAAATTTTTCAAATTTGTTTCATAAAATGCTAGAATGTATCATAACTGTGGTAAGTTAGTCGAGTTTACCACTGTTTTAGTAAATCTTGATAATAGACGATAAACATCTTAAGCAAAACAGGATAACTTAATAATAATGCATCTTTTTAACATCCGGATCAAGACTCCAAGTGCGTCAAGATTCTAAGTATAACATTTGAATACAATTTTTCTAGAAAGACGATATCACTAGACATCACATGCAATTAATATAAATTGTCACATAAAAGTCGAGAAGAATTTATGTCGTTACATATTTTAATAAAAATTCTTATTTATAGTAGAAATTTACATAGAAAAGACACCAGATTGAGTCATTAATACGTATGAATATGTTAATAACATATTTACGTGCCGCCATCTTTGACACGATGGAAAGTAGTGACGAACGAACGCCTTGTTTTTTTCCAGCAAAATAATGTTATGAAATAGTTTAACTATAAATTCGGTGTGGAATATTCGCCTTTAATTTTTATATTTTGAATGATAGATGTTTTCGAATAATATGATAAGTTTCTAAATTATACTCTGTTCCAACCATAGGAGGAGAAAAGCCAAATAAACATTTGATAGCAAATCGACGCGATATCATTGGTCGAGAGCTTGATTTATCTATGATATTCAACGCATCTGTTATCTTGAATTTTGGAAACATGGAACTCATTATAAAAAAGGAAACTATATTTATAATTATGTCCAACGAAATAAGTAACTTCTTAGCAAAATCAAAAATCAAAATAAACTTCATTCAAGTGGGCTTTTACAAGCACTTTTGAATCGTCATTTAACAATGAAGTGAAGCTATCACCGTTTCGGAAAGTATATTCTACCGAGATGAACCGGCAAGAAACTCAGTAGTTACTCTTTTTCAACATTTAAAAAATACAATCATATTAGTTGAATACAATTAGATATGTATGTAATGTATCCTGCCTGGAGTCAACAGGTATTAATTCCACGCTTTTTTATCATCTACATAATCTTGTATCGAATAAAATGCCTTTTTTACCAATGTATTTTTTACAAACGATTTGAATTTACGAAACGACAAAGTTAGAAATGTCTGACCAAGAACACAGTTAACCGAGGCTTCGTGTACTTTTTAAAAGAAACATAAGAGAATATTACTATAACTAATCAATACACATAAAGAGCTGGGGTCTAAATAACAACATCAAATAAGACAAAAACAAGGAACAATTAACAATTTCACTAGACCATTCGGCTGTTATATCATGTTACATTAAACATCAACTAACGTTATGTTTATAACAATATATTTGCGTCCCTCTTGCGTCATAATCCATTAATTTGCTTGTATTAATGTTTATGAGAAACATTAATGGCACTATTGTTTTTTAGTCCCAAGATTCACCTGTGAACATTTTATTAATTGCCTTACGTTTTTGACAGATGTATTCCGCCGTCATAATGCTAGGCTTGGCGTAACATTTGCAATCAAAACACGAATAAAACGAGAGAAAGGTTGCCATCATTAGAATAATCATCATAGTTAATTAACAGAGAACATTGTGGTGTTGTTTTGAGATTTCGAAACTAATTACAATAGAGAAAAATCATTTTAACGATTTTTGATTTAGGAGTTGGTGTTGTTGTTGGGTAGTTGGCATATTTGGATAACTCATCGAATTGAATGCGAGGACCTTGTTTCGATTCTAAGATTCTTATAAGTTCCATCAAGATAGTAAGTAGCTCAGAGTTAACAGTGATACGCCCGCAGCTTGGAAAGCTTATAAAGGCGATGGTCTGCGTCTGCTTTTTCTTTCCTTTTCTTGACTCGTGTCCGGTTGTTCTTCCATCTAACAGAGAATTGAGGAATAATGTGCTTAAGTTGGGCCAACATTTGTACACCATTAGGCTTCAACATTTAAAGGAGGGTATCCACAATAGAGATTCATGTATTTGATAGAATACTACTATACTAAGTGGTCGTTGTGTTATTGGAACATCCAACTATATAAAAGTCCGTTCCATATTCAACAAATAATTTGAAGCTTAAGGTACTTTCATTATTAAAAGAAATGTATGTATACGTATACGTGTTTCGCCAAGTTTCGGAGTTTAACTTATTTTCTCCGACATAACGAAGATCTACCTAATTTAGTCTGATTAGAGGCACAAAATAATAAATAATTAAAATACTCTGTAAATAGTTTCATTAACAAAAAGTCAATTTATGCAATGCAAATAAATAACTTAGGACATTTCGTTACAATGATTATAAATAAAATGATCTAGATACGTTATCTCGCGAACATCTAGACGAAATCAATTAAAACGTCACTCTAATAGCGTTTAATGGTGAGGTCGTGAACACATAAACGTAGATTACATAACACATTATTTACCGATACGAAGGGTCTTGTTGGACAATCAATCGTACTGGCATCTCTTTCTTATTTGCTTTCTTGCTCTTAGACTTTTCTATCATAAAACAGGCTAACTTATTTCAATTGCAAATAAAATATCTACATAAACAATCCTTACATTTACGTATTCCATACAATTTTCTAATAATTCAATGATAGTGAACACTACTCATAGTTTTTGAGTATTATATATTTATTTATAATAACTATTCCAGTTACTTACAAAAATCTAATAGACCGGGAGATGATAATGACAAAATATTTCGTCATCTGTACCAGTTTGGCGGTTTTTCAGGGGTCTAATTACGTAAATGCAAAAAGGAAAATGATGTTCATAGCGCTCGCACCGGCGGCCCAATCGCGTGGGCTTTCATCGAACACGTCGGAAAAATAGCAAGTCTCAAGCATATTTGTTCCACAAAAATGCTTGTATTTTCAGATAGTCGATGTATATTTTTTTTTCATATTTAATAACGAGAAAACTCGAACTTATAGCGATATATACATTCATCTATATCTTTATACTTATAACCAGACATTCAAATTATCATCTGATATGGTATGAAAGGTTTTTATTGATACATTTATTTCGCAGATTTTATATTAACTCGTCTAATATAATGGATGTTTATGTATTTAAAAAATGGCTTTTTATAGGGATATGGTTACATGATTTTCAAATGATTCCAAAAATATTTTCCAAATTTTTCGGGCTATACCCAAAAAAGGCGAAAGATTTATACGTTTTGAAGGGAAACCAGAGCTGAGATGGCCCAGTGGTTAGAACGCGTGCATCTTAACCGATGATTGCGGGTTCAAACCCAGGCAAGCACCACTATATATATGTGCTTAATTGTGTTTATAATTCATCTCGTGCTCGGCGGTGAAGGAAAACATCGTGAGGAAACCTGCATGTGTCTAATTTCATCGAAATTCTGTCACATGTGCATTCCACCAACCCGCATTGGAACAGCGTGGTGGAATATGTTCCAATCTCTCTCCTTAATGGAAGAGGAGGCCTTATCTCAGCAGTGGGAAATTTACAGGCTGTTACTTTACGTTACTTTTTTTTACCCAAAAAAACTTCCTTTCTATCTTTTTCAAGAATTTCCGTCAAGTTTGGGCTATAGGCAATTTTTGAAGAACTTGCTCCGTTTGTCGTATCGGAGTATGTGCAAACGCTCTTAAGCGGTCAGATCAAGACATTGTACATAAATAGTCATTACGGAACCAGCGCGCTGATAGCCGAAGTCTTTACGACGGTCGTGCGATGCGGTCGTAAATGTTTCGGGCGGACAATAGGGTTTTCATTATATATAAACAATAGTTCTTGTAATGTTGACTAGGAAGTTTTGCTTAAAAATAATTGCTTGAATAATGACATTCATTTTACTTCACCTGATTATCGGTAAATTTCAAAAGCCTTCAGCTCAAAATTAAAAATTGAAATGCGTATTCGTGACACTGTTTGCCATACATAACGGTCAATAATTGTAGAACGGAGTTTGAATAATTTTTTTTTTATTTTAACAAAGTTCTTTAACTCACTCGACTCCTGATTTTGATGAAGCAAGCATTATGTGAGAATTATATCCATCAATGGATGCATTTGTTTTCAATTTTTGTAACTATAGATTTAGTTTTTATCTTGGCTTGAATTTTAGTTACTTTTGACCTTCATACTTTCAATTTATTTAGCTATTCATTTTTAATATTAATCAGCTGCAAATTTTGCCTCACGAAGTAATGAAGGCAATGGGTCTTTTGTAGATTTATCAGCAAGGCGACAATAGGCAGATATAACTCAATAATCAGTCCAAATAAGTTGCAAAACCTACTTTTGGAAATTCTGATTTCGAATTTCGATTCTGAATCGCCTTAAATATAGTTCTCATTGACAGTTTGTATGTGCTAAAGCATGGTCAATTATCTTTAGAAAAAAATCACAATTTATTTCTATAATAGAGTAAATGTCGATTAGGAGTATTTTACAACAAAACCGCCTTTGTAAATTGACGACCATTGTCAACTAGATTTAAAACAAACATCTTGGCTATACATCGACTTTAGTTCAAGGAATCGCATCATACCATTACTGGAGCGGTTTATTTAATCAGATATACAAAGAGACGATAAATTCAAAACTATAAGGACTTTGTTAGTGTATTATTTACGGAACGCCTTATGTGATACCATTATCAAAACTCATTGGTTAAAGTACAATTTTAGGTGGAATTGAGTAAAAAAGACTTTGCTACCCATAGTTCATTTAAATCAAATCAATTTTATTAAAGTAAACTTCACAGTGAAATGTTACCTTACTTAAAAAACTTAAGTTAATTTTAATTTCAACGGTTTCAAGGAATATCCAACCTGTGTAGGCATTAAAGTTCCTAAACCAAGAGCAGTTTATGTTTCCTTACTCTCATAGTAATCAGCCTCATTGTACTTTCCATGTCACAAGAATGTAATAGTTTTAAACATACTGGCTTAAATTCATCGATAATTTTTTTAACAAAATTAAAACCTCAAATTTGACCTAATTTGAGGTTTTAATTTTGATATGCAAACTTTTAGTCGTAGATTTGCAAAAACTAAATTAAGATTGTTATGCAAATAACAACAACAGAGCCTTGTACAGGAAATCTGTGAAGATGTTAGTAAAAAAAATTTATTTGTGTGCCAGAAGTCATAAATTTTTTGCTACTAGCAATACTCGTACTCGTCTAAATTAATCGTGTCTTTAATGACAAGCCTATTTATTAATTAGCCATTACTTAAAGTTAAATTTAATCGGTTCAAATATTAATTTCATAATTCAAGCCTTAATCGCTTGTCGTAATGCGGGAATTGAAATAGTATTTGACTATGTTTGTTTCAAGGAAATTTTGCTAGCATTCTTGCCACCATTCCACGCAGTAATTTTTTATAGTATGGCTTGGCGGACGAGCATGTGGGCCACCTGATGGTAAGTGGTCACCACCACCCATAGACAACGGCGCTATAAGAAACATTAACCACTACGTATGTTAATCTAAGGTATTTTTTATCCTTATTCCTACTTCGGTTGGGATAGATTATTAAAGTTCTTTTTTTATGGTATAGGTTGGCGGACGAGCATATGGGCCACCTGATAGTTAGTGGTCACCATTACCCATAGAAAATAAGACGCTGTAAGAAATATTAACTATTCCTTAAATCGTCAATGCGCCACCAACCTTGGGAACTAAGATGATATGACCCTTGTGCCTGTAGTTACACTGGCTTACTCACCCTTCAAGCCGGATCACAACAATACCAAGTACTGTTGTTTGGCAGTAGAATATCTGATGAGTTGGTGGTACCCAGAGGGGCTTGCACCAAGTAACTTGATTCATTGTTACCTTTTTTATAACTTAGAATAAAAAAAAATAACTAAAAAGTAATTAGCCTGTCATAAAACGTTAATAAAACTCATTACACACTTATTAAGAAAAAAAATCGATCAATACTCGCCTTTCGGCACGCTACTTGGGAATGGATTATGAAATTGGTATTAGAATCTATTAAATTTACCTGACAATAACGGTTTTGAATAATCCGCAGATAAACGACTTAAGTACGTCGTAGCTACTATTCACGCGTTACAGCCACACAAATTAAAAAATTATAGCGTTTATTGCATGTTTATTATATTATCATGAACTTTTCTGGCATGACTTTTAATTTTCATTTATAAATTTCTAGGTGTCGGCTGGTTAGTGCGTTAGGTCGAACGACAGGTATTGGGTATAAAAAAGTAAAAACGAAAACAAATACATTTAAAATTTTGGTCATAAAATAACAACAAACAGGAAGATAGAGGGTTACTTTAGCATTATTAATATTTAGTTAAAATTACTGTAAGAAATAATTTCCCTGCTGGTAGTAACTGGTGCTGGTTCGTTACACCCAGAAAATAGAGAGGATACTGACATCGGTGGACATTGAAACACCCACAAATCTCTGATATAAAGTTTCAATGTTGGTATCTGTTAAGGTATTCGTAGAGTTTGCTCTGAAGGATCCAAATGGGATCGAAAACTGCTATTATTGAAAGTTTCTCTCGGTCTTCGTCGACGTATCAATTTGTTCCATAAAGAAAGAAGCATACCCACTGACTACCACTTTTATCAAATTATTTTTTGTTCCATTTGCTGTCGAAACGCTTAGCCCTTGGAGAAGTGGTGCTAAAAGATTCGTCAAAAGTATAACACCTGGCCTCGTTGCCTCCACTGGTGACAGGAGGGCTGGTTCGTTTTTTGCCCAGAGGATCGGAATTGCGATTCAACGGGGAAATGCTGCTAGCATTCTTGCCACCATTCCACGCGTTCAAGATTTATACAGTAACTAGTTTTAATTCATACTTGTATATATATTTAAGCATTTAATGTTATTAATTCTTATGTTAATAAATGATATATTATACTGACTACCCAAAGTTAAACTATGCCTTTTTTATTTTTTTTTAGTTCATTCTCTATAGTAAATATAGTGACATGATTATGTTTATACCTTCGATACAGGTTCCTCGCTCCACCCTCCACAATTGGCCATTCCTTCCAGTAGTGTCAGCTCACTGTAACAATAAAAAGCATTTATTAAATACCATTCAACAATACAGTTTTTATCATACAATGCATACTCCGTATTAAGATTTTGACTTGAAACAATATCTTCCCCGTGTGCGGAATATATACGCTTTTGAAAGTAATACTTGAGTACGTAATTCGTTAAACATAAAAATACAAATTCTTATGAATTATTTAAATCTGTTCTAAACAGAGAAGGCTTGGAATTACAGGCTGTTGCTTTTTCGGGCCCATGTAAGATAATATCTACTAAAATATAACTAAATTCGATGACTATAATTTACTTTTTGATATACCTATGTCGTTTTTTTTTATTTCTTAAAGCATATAAACAAATTAGGTATTTCATGCTTCTCGGAAAGTAATTCACGGTCACGGTCGATTTCTCTGGGGTAGACGAAACATCTGCCCCTTTTGTTCCATTCATAATGATAATAGGTATAAAGCGATTAAAAGAGTAGGTATTTGATACACTTGACTTCAGGGGGGCAACCTCTCTAATAGTGTTACTTAACTCTACTTTAATTAGTAACAGACCTTGTTTATTAAGAGTACTTTGATTTCTTCATATCATAATTACCTTAGTTCTCTGGTATATACGCTTTATACCGTAAATGAGTATATAATAAACGTAATGAAATAGCATAATATTGTTAAAAATCTATTTGATTGGACAAAACCGATAACATTCTATATTAAAAACAAATGTAACACATTTGTGTTGTCTTGTATTATTATAAGAAGCAGATTAAACCCGACTTACAAAAAACAAAAAAAAAAAAACAAAATCAAAGTACAATCATCAGAAGCTAACTATTTAAAAGTAAGCATAAAAAATATAAAAAAAAAATATTTATCTACATTTTTAAAATTGGTTACATTTAATAATATAAATGTAGAATTGATAGACAATAAGTAGTTACTTAAACAGCTATACAAAGCCAGTGAATCATAGCAAATCCAGCAGGTGTAGTCGTGCCGGAGTACCGTACAACTATAAAGCATATTTTAATGTCGCCACAGATACAACAAAGCATACCTCAGACCCGCATCGGTGCGAATGTGCACAGAATAAAAATATAATGCCTTCGTCTGACGGGAATATTGATATCATAGATAATTCCTTTTGTAAAATATTTCATTAAATACCGTAATTTTTAAGCGTTCGAAATTAAAATTTTAAATATTCGAATTGAATTATAACTGCTCTGTAAATAGATACCAAATAATTGAATGTTTTTTTTTTTCGAAAATAATTTTCATTGAATTTAATTAATAAAAATCATAAATCAAATGTCGTATTTATTTTAGTGCGAACAAGGAAAACGATCGATCGTTTCTACATTTTTTTACAGGCTGGCTATATTTTTTCACGAATAATAAAATTATGATCTAATATAAAATATTATATTTAAAGAAATCAAATATAGGAAAATTTTCGTTTGTTTTGGACCAATACTTGCACTGACATACATTGCGTATGTATGTCAGTGCAAGTATTGGTACATACATCATATGTATTTATTAGACTATAATTATTTTAGAAAGGTTTTTTTAGATTAGATTCGATATATTTCTTTCTTCTTATAGTTTCTAGATTATAGTTGATCAAGCACGTTTCAAAATCTTTTCAAAAACAAAACCAAAAAATTGAATTGGATTATCTCTTTTGATAGGCAATTGAAAGAGAAATTGTCTTGCTCACTGTTTTCTTTTAATTTGATGTGAATAAAACAATAAAATTATCACGATTGTCACTCGATTATAGTGATTTAAATCGATTTTAACAGTTACAGCCAATTAGAGCAAATTAAATAAATTCGAAAATTACAATTATTATGTCTATAAAGTACATAAGTCGTTGATGTATCGACTACAGATTAAGGTTTACAAGGTAAATTATATAAGAAACGATCGACAAGACTTCTCTGTTAAGGAAAAAATCTATCATAGATTCCTAAGAAAAAGTAAGGTACAGGTTTTTTGTCGGACAGATTATTCTAAACGCGGTTTTTATCTAGTGCACGATTTCTGACAATAAATATTTACACTATAGATTTAAGTATCGACTGGCTTTTGTAGAAAATTTTATAACTAGGTAAAGTATTACGTTTATTAAGTAATCCTATAGCTGAAATATAAACTAACTAGCGACCTGCCCTGGTTTTGTTTCTTTACTAAATTGTACATAACAAGTTTTATATACAAATCTTCCACTCGTACCAATCTATCTAATAAAAAAACTGCATCAAAATCCGTTTCGCAATTTTAAAGATCTAAGCACACATTGGAACAGACAGCGGTAAGCGACTTTTTATACTATGTAATGATATATGCGTAAAGAGCAAAAAATTAAGTCAAATATATAACAAGAGTTAAAAAATATTTGCGCGAATAACTTGCAAATCTATTATTTATCTCGGCTTTGGAATTCCGTCGAGTTCCGTTATGCGTTACAGACTTGACCTACCGCATTCTACATTTACACCTCGCTTTCATTCCAATGATTACTTTTGTTGCATTTAATAATCTTTAGTTTCCAAAGAAAACAATAAGACAACCTTCGCGTGACCGGCAATGCTGGGTTTATTAAACATTATTTCTATATGGAATTCTACTAGCATGCTCGAAGTACCCACTTCAAAAATTAGCATGCTAGTAAAATATATCTTGGTGTATTAATGTTTACCCAGGGTCAAGCCGAGATATAGCCGAACCTGTGATAATGTAATGTCCGAGAGAGAACTGTTGGACAATAAGAAGTCGAGCTTGAAATAACTCATATTTTGGATTTATGGGTTTATATATCTAACCAGTTATACGTCATATGCTTTTATATCTTATATTTGCCCGCTTCTTAATTACAGGTACCGTCGCTACTTCTGATATTTCCATAATGCAAATGATTTAGCTACTCAAACTGGGATCAGAGTAATGTATGTGATGTTTTCCAATACGTCATGGGATCGATATCACAGCTAGGCATTGACATCGCGAGCCAGTACGCGTCGATTTGTAAAGGAAGAAGGAAAAACAATGAACGTATACAATCGAAGTGAACTATTGGCGCCAAACTAGTCACGTATAAAAACGTTGGTAATTCAATTAATTATAAAATTTAATTCATTGTTTTGTTGTTGTTTTTTTTTTGTAGACTAATTAAGTTAGTAGTTATAATTAAGTTAATATGTTTTTATTTATTTTGTTTTTATATTTTTTTATTTTGTTTACTTTTTATTGTTTTTATAATTGTGTCGTGTCCTAATAAACATTTCGTTCATTCTTTCAAAAACGACCTAAATATTTTACTCATCACGTTCAAAGACAGTTTCATGAAAAAAAGACAGACAGAACCACCCGAGCCGCTTAGCTTCTTGTTACTTATTATTGGTAAAAAATATTTTAGTTTTATTTATACAAAAAACGTCGCAATCGACAGCCCTAGTAAGTTTAGTGTAATAAAGAAACTTCAAAGGCATCACGACCATCGGACGTGCTGCGACGATTACGCTATTAATTTGTTTAGCTTGCCTGCATTTCACAAGTAAACGGTTTATTTATATCTACTAATAATAATAATATTCCAACTTAGTTTTGCTTCATATATATAAAATGAGCCGAGACAGCCCAGTGGTTAAAACGCGTGCACTAACTAATAATTTCGTTCAAACCCAGGCAAGCACCACGATATATGTATGTGTGCTTAATTGTGTTTATAATTCATCTCGTGTTCGGCGGTGAAGGAAAACATCGTGATTTAACCTGCATGTGTATTACATCGAAATTCTGCTACATGTGCATTCCACCAACCCGCATTGGAACAGCGTGGTGGAACATGGCCTTAGCCCAGCTGTGGGAAATTTACGGGTTCCTTTACTTACTTTACTACTTATATAAACTGAGACTGTAAACAGAACTGCAATCAGAAAAAAATATTTATTTAATTTTAAACTCTAGAAAATCTTAAAGTTTAATTTTGTTTCATTATTTTTGTTTCAGTAACGTTATATATAATCTTTTACGCTGAAAGTAATAGGTATCGGAGATCAAATTGTTATTTTATTTCATCGTTATATGTACATACACACTGTTAGCGAATATCTAAGATCGAAAAGCGCCGTTCGGGCAAATGACATTCATAAGGAACGCCATCTATTGATACCGGGTTTTCAAATTAATGTTAAATTTCAATATGGTCATATTGAAAAGTATATATAGTACGCTGCTAATCCTATCCTATTTTATATCAATCGACTCCACTGCTGGACATACTATTTTATATAAACCTTAATATTCTCCTGAAATTTGGAGGCGAAGTAAAACAATCAAATAATCAAGATAATTTTCGATTCGAAATATTTCGTTTAGATTATTATTATTTAAATACCGAATTGCGTTACTGTAGATATATTATACAATATAATTAGTATGAAACTGTACTGTGTATTATTAATATCTCAGAATCACGTTACTAAATTACTAATTTTAATAGTATGTCATAACTTTACGCTTCTGCAAAGTCGTAACTGACTGCCGTCGTAATGGACTTACGGGATCCGTCGACCGACACACTGAAACTAATGCGCCGACCCCGTTGTCGATTCGATTCCCGACGCGACGATTATTGTAATTTAACTGTTTTTGTTGTTAGTAACTTACTCATGTAAATAACAAATTGAAAACAAATATACTTAGATTATCTATGTCTTAATGAACTGTTACAGCGGTGGAAAAATTAACCAACTCTTGGCTGCTAAGGTAAATAAAGCCCGTGAAGGTAGTTGCACTAAACAATAAAGGTTGAAATTTCAATACAAGGTAAGTTATAAGTATTTATACCTTCTGTTCAATTTTCAACCATCACATTTTTTTTCACACCCTCTCAACCTAACGTTCACTCCAGCGGGTTGAAAATTTAAAATTGTTATTATTTTATCGTCCCAAACCGCATATAAAAAACTCATAATTGCTTGACCTTCACGGGGTTTATTGACTGGCCTATAAGTAAACGCACGCTTGTGAAGAATAATTAAGTTTTGGGAATGGCAAATGTACAGCTATAGCTCCATATCGCGCCATTCGGCGCTATTCGTCGCTATAGATTCTCGCGTCAGTTCGACCCTAGAAAGCAAGTGCATGAGAATCGACGTGTCAAATTGACGAATATATGGTCATATGATATTACAAGTTATTACGTTTGCGTTAAGATCATATTCAGATAAGAAATAAATATTGATAATTTGGGATAGCGTACTTAATTCGGATGTGATCGGTTTTTTACGAATTTTGCCGAAGCTGCATCTAACTTGTGTCGTACGATATCCTATACAAATAAATTAATAATAAATAAATCAACGGTGAATAAGGTGCTTAGGGATGCGACCTAAGGGCCCATCATGATTTTCATCGTCGCTCACACATTATTAATTGATATCCTAATCGTTAAGCATTAATAATATATAATAAGCATTTTTTTATGGTATAGGTTGGCGGACGAGCATATGGGCCACCTGATGGTAAGTGGTCACCATCACCCATAGACAATGACGCTGTAAGAAATATTAACTATTCCTTACATCGTCAATATGCCACCAACTGTACTGTTAGTACTGTTATTTGGCGGTAGGATAACTGATGAGTGGATGGTACCTACCCAGACGGGCTTGCACAAAGCCCTACCACCAAGTGAACGTAAAATAAATAATTAATAACAATCAAATAACAATCGCAACAGTTTCTAAACAATATGATATTTATGAAATAGATTACACGTATATAATATTAAAAATTGATTATAAAGCCGTCATGTTAATTTTATATGCTTTCTACATTAATAACAGTTTGCGTTCCACCAGACTTGGGGCGTTCTAGACTACTGTACGCTTATACCTCACGACTTAGGACGCTATCACATAAGATATGAACTAATATTAACTAAGCTACCTTAGCTTGCTTATTCAGATATTTGTAATTATTTTTCTATATATATTATGTTTCATAGCATTTATAAAACTATTAGGTTTTCTTTTTGTATTTACAATAAATCGGGTCAAAGATCTTTATTTATCATTAAGAATAATCCTCACATACATAAAAACATTAAATAAACAATTATAATAATTGTCTAGCAACGTAACAAAGTAACAGTATTATAAACATACTATTTGTAGCTCGCGGTTTCGCTCGCATTTTAGGGGGTTGTGAGTGGGCTGTCATGTGTTAACCAAAAAAGGTTAATGTCTTTTCTTGGAGCTCAAATTTTTTTTCATAAAAATTTTCATCAATTTCGGTTCAGCAGTTTGGTAGTGAAAGGGCGACTGAGAGATAGAGCATTTATAATATTAGTATATATTAGTAATAAATCTGATATTATATTCCTCGTTTTCAGAATCTATCATTTCAATTGCGACTGTCGTTTGAAAATAAAGAGCTACTGTACAAACTCGTAATTAAACGTAAAATACGATCGAAATTTAAGAAAGTGATACAGTAAATCAGTTTTCACCATGAGATGAAAGGTGAGTTCTTATACAGACAGAATATTTTAGTCATGAATATTTTAGTTTGACGTTTAAGTCATAAAGATCCAATCACCAGTCTTAAAATTCGTAAAATGTATTATTGTATGTACAATTGACAATATACCAAATTAAATTATGTGTGATCACTAACCAAAGGCGTATTTCTAGAATACATTATGTAATCAATATCTTTACATAGTATAAAACAAAGTCGCTTACCGCCGTCTGTCACTATGTATGCTTAGATCTTTAAAATTACGCAACGGATTATGATGCAGTTTTTTAATAGATAGAGTGATTCGAGAGGAAGGATTTTCTATGCAATACATGAGCAATATAGCAAAGAAACGCTAACAATTGAGTTGTCGTAAATAAACAAACTCTGTAGTATATTTAGTATCAGCTATGCAACCGTGGGAAGCCGGGGTGAGACGCTAGTATCCCATAAATGTTATAAGAGTAAAATTCGTATTGAATGAAGCATTATCCGCTACCGCTCATCAATGTGACATAGCCACGTTCGTGTAATTTGCCGACGATACCGTTGTCGCCTCGGGCCTGCTCGCTGCTGACCGTACGATAGCAACCAATCATAACCCATTACTCTTTATACGATACGATTATTTGTGTTATTGGAGATAATTCTACTTTTTCTTACGCGTTAAGACACGGTCATTTGTGAGGCTTTCTTTGTGATTATTGTGCTGTTAAGGATATTACGATCAATGGTTCTTTAAATGACGGCTAATTTATGTTTTTGTATTTATAATGATTCATTTTCAAGGATATGATAATATCTATTGCAGTAAATGTTTTCTACTCGTATATTTATGGTGACTGGGTTTAGAGATTGTTTTAGGCTGATTGAATGCACTTCAGACACATACAGGTGTTAGATTTTTGTGTCATGCAATTTTCCTCACGATGATTTTCTTCAACAGATGAATTATAAACAACCTGACTTATCAACAACATATGTATCATAAGTGCTCCGTGTCTGAAAGTTTGCTAGTGTAAAGCATTTTCTTTCCGATCCTACAAATAATATTACCGAATAATATTACCTGAAGGAAAACATCATGAGAAAACCTGCATGTGTCTTATTTCATAGAAATTCTGCCACATTTGTATTCCACCAACTCGCATTGGAACAGCGTGGTGGATTTGTTCCAAACCTTCTCCTCAAAGGAAGAGGAGGCTGTTGTTTGTTTAGTTTAAGTGTCGTCGGGAATTTGTACTCCGCGCTGATATGTCGCCACAAGTAACCGACATCTTTGTCGGCGGGCTGTGTCGGCGTTTAACGTGTAAACACATCAGAAGAAGATTTAGCACCAATTACTCAACAACAAAAATTTCGTAACGAATTACACAACCAATTATGTTATGAATTTATTAAAAACGGAAGTTCTATATGGAATTTGAAACAAGGTTGTATGTTTAAACATGAAACGTTTCTCTTATGAAATCATATTATTTATTATTTGTTTTGATTAATTGTTTTCTTGTATGAAAATTGTTTTATAAATACAGTAATTATATTTACTTTATCTATAAAACTATGAGATTTTCAATATTAACATTTATACATTATTAGTCTTGGTATTGATACGATGCCTTCCGGAACGTTGAAAAAATTATGTAAACATACAGTTTAAGTTTTCATACTTAGTCTCTTGCGTCGGTGCTTCTCAGATCTGTTAATTCGTTCGCAATCGTCGGTATGTTTATTAAAATCAATATGAAAGTGTAATGCTTCTAAAATTAAAACATTTAATACAGATTTTTAATTTTATTATCACGTTTAAAAATTTTAATACGTAACTTAGAAACCAATTCGATCAATCAGCGGACCGCGCAATCTTAAGTCAAACATTCCTTGTTGTTCATATGTTCCAAATAAATATAAAATAAAAAATATCATATTACTACATACTAGAAAAACCTTTTTTAAAAAAAGGTCTTCTTGTCCCGCCACTAAAACAAAGACAAGCTTTTTATCAAATACTTTAAAGACTACTTAAATCTCTTTGCTTATATATATAGAAAGTTATATCTAAACTCTGATTGTGTGATAACGCAAACATTTACCTTAGTTTGAAGCAATAGAAAACATAATTTTCCGCAAGTAATTCCAAACCGCAATATTTATTGATATTAAAGAAAGCGGGTTACGAAATCATTGATCCAGATTAAAATTTCTAATAATTTGGAAATGAATTCGATCAATCGGTTCACCGACCATTCATCATTCATCATTCATATTTGTTCATGTTACGTTCCAAATTTAAACTGAATAAATTATTCCATACGTTGTACGACACAACTTAGATGTAGCATCGGTAAAATTCGTAAAACCGATCACATCCTAGGTAAGTACGCTATCCCAAATTACCAATATTTATTCCATACGTGAATATGATCTTTACACAAACGTAATAACTTGTAATATATTCGTCAATTTGACACGTCGATTGATGCACTTGCTTTCTCGGGTTGAACTGACGCGAGAATCTATAGCAACGAATAGCGTCGAATGGCTCGATAGGGAGCTATTTCTATTGGTTGTGTTAATCGGCAGTAATCGGTTTTATTTAATTTTCCGATGCTACATCTAAGTTGTGTATCTAAATTGAATAAATTATTCCATACGCGTACTAATATAAATATTTTCTTTTCCGCAGTCTCGAGAGTAATAATTCATTACGATTCTCGTCGTAACCTCCAAAGGGCCTATTGCCAGCAATTTGGTATTCAAATATGTGTAGAGCAATATAATATGTGCAACTTGGGTTATTAAAGTGTGGGAATACGTTAGTGCTGTTCTGGGTATCGCGTGAGAATGAATGAACCATTGTTTCATGGACACGATAAGGATGTTCTATATTATTATCGACATATCATTTACATTATTTATCGTTTTACGTTCAAATAAATTTGGAATTTTGTAAATAAGTAGGTGATAAACTCAATTAACGCAATACCTTTTTATTGGCGATGTTATATAATAATAAGGAAAACGAAATTTAATATAATAAAGAACTTTTTTTATAATTTGACATCGTGAATTTCGAAGGCCGCAAAGTACACGACTGAAGCTACACTTTTTCTATAACGCAGCTCTTTGTTAACAAAAATAAATTATCTAAATAATATAATATTTCTTTAAAAATAAACTAAATAATAATGTTTCATTTCAAAGAAAGTTTCAATACCGATTATCAAAATTATACACATTGTTTCATCGATAAATGCTGTCAATATTTAATTAATCGATATAGTTTCACATCACTAGTGTCTTCTCAGACCCAATATGCAATTATTCACGTACATATCGGTCGGTCGATGAAAACAAAATGTAAATACTCGAAGTCTATCTGTATAATTAGAATGCAATCAAATTAACAAATCTGGTAACGTTTTTTAACATCTTATACGATAACTAGCTGTCGCTCACGGCTCTGCTCGCTTAGCTTACGTCCTTTCTTGGAATCAAAGCTTGCAACTAATTTTCATCAAATTTGTTTCATTTTATGATATAGGTTGATGAACGAGGAAATGGGCCACCTGATGGTAAGGTCACATCCACCCATGGACAGTGGCGCTGTAAGAAATATTTATCATCGCTCGCATCACCAATGCGCCATTGAACTTGGAAACTAAGATGTTATGTCGTGTGCCTGTAGTTACACTGGCTCACTCACCCTTCCAACCGGAATATAACAATACTGTTGTTTGGCGGTAGAATATTAGATGAGTAGGTGGTACCTATACACCCAGACGGATTTGCACAAAGCCCTATCACTAAGGATTATTGTTTCATTGCTTTAGTCATGAAAGTATAACAAACGATTAATTAGTAAAGATTATATTAAAAAGGTTTTACAACAATAAAATTAATATTAAAAGGAAAATAGAGATGTGCTCGTGTAGGTTTTGTTTTTATTTTATTTATCGCGAGGTCGATACTCTTCCTGGGAAAAGCGTTTATTTCTATAATTATCTAACGCAGGTATTTTCAACAAAACCTGTATATTACCTGAGCGACAAAAGAAATGTTATAAAATAACGCTTTTGACTTTATAGAATATACAAATATCTATATGTAAGTTAGTTACGCCTATATAAGTAAGTTTATATGTCTATTTGGGCCTAGATTAAATTATGGGTTAACTTTTATTGGTGCAATGCTGATACTAAATATACTACAGAATTTGGTCATTTACGACATCCATGTATTGTATACAAAAACCTTACTCTCGAATTACTCTATCTACTAAAAAAACCGCACAAAAATCCGTTCCATAGTTTTAAAGATCTAAACATATATAGGGACAGACTGCGGTAAGCGACTATTTTACACTATGTGAAATGTATTATTTGCAACACATATTCTTTGATATATTTAAGGTTCAATAGTTAAGTGGTGAAAGAGCAACAGTTATACACGGAGTTAGTTTTGCGTTTATAATATTATTACAAATTATGATGTTATTGTCACGGTAGCATGCGTAAGCGATCCCCTGGCGCCCGCCGGAAGGAGAGGGTACCGCTGGTTTTTTAGTGGGTAAACCCGGTGGACATTGGCGAACTCGGAGTCCAGGGAACCGGGGACACGCCCCCACTTTCCATCACGTGGAGGAACGCGAAACGCCTTCTTCTTCCAGAGAGAAAAAAAAGATTACGATGCTTTATTACGAAGATACGACACTATTTTAATAAGAGGAATATTTGTCTTTAGAAATTCACTAGCAATATATATATTTTTTTTAATTTTTTTTTCTAGAGTTTGTACTACTTAGCCCTAACCGATGCAAACTAGGCAGACCGTTGTTGTAGGTAAGGCTAGTTTGTCTAAACTCCCTAATATAATTCGATGCTGTAGAGAATAATTTTTAATCTTTACTTTCGTGTAGAACTCAGTAGATGGATTTAATTACCTTAAATAACCAAGATTGGATACACAGGATTATTTATCTATGACCATAAATTTCCATACTTCAAGCTACAATCCATCCTAGCACTTACCATCGGGTGGTATCCTGTCACATAAAATAGGATTAGTGAGGAGATACGGACATTAACAAACACAGACATTCAAGTAAAAAGCGTACAGACGTATGATAGCAATTTTCTCATAAACTAAGTACTAGCTAGTAGCAACAACATGCCACTAGATTACGCCTATTATCACGCGAGTTCATCTGCTCCAGTTGTTCTCAAACTTTAAGCGTCATTTTATTCGTCATATAATGTTCAAAATCAAAATCAAAATAAAATTTATTCAAGCACATAAGCAATTTTGATTAAAAAATCTATATGACGTGCTACCACCCGTTGGAAATAAATAAATAAATATGAGACAACATCACATACATTACTCTGATCCCAATGTAAGTAGCTGTAGCACTTGTGTTATGGAAATCAGAAGTAACGACGGTACCACAAACACCCAGACCCAAGACAACATAGAAAACTAATGGTAATCTACATCGATTCGGCCGGGAATCGAACCCGGGACCTCAGAGTGGCGTACCCATGAAAACCGGTGTACACACCACTCGACCATGGAGGTCGTCTGATTATTTATTTATTTATTTATACTTCATTGTACACCACATGTTACACATTATAATATGTTACAATATTATATATAATATTGTAGAGTACAACGGGCGGTCTTATGGCTAAGTAGCCATTTCTTCCAGACAACCCAATAAGGAGAGAGGTTGTATGAAAGTTGGGTAGGTGGTGCTAAGTCGGTAATATACATATATTGCATACAAATATCTACATGTAAATACTCATACAATGTACATATAATATATATATACATACATATACCCATACATTCATATATGTACATACACATACATATATATATATATATACATACACATACATACACATACACACACACATATACATATGTAAACATATACATATCAATATTATAGACTAATAAATAATTATAACTAAACTAATAAATAAGCACTAATATAAATCGTCTCTATGCAGATTCAAGATAAAACTTCTTTAGGGAATTTTTGAAAATTAATAGTGTTTTGGATTTTTTTATATTTAATGGTAAATTATTCCACAACTTAATTGCCTGAACGGTAAAAGAGTCACTGTAGAATTTTGTTTTATGTACCGGTATTTTGAGTGTAAGACTCCGGGAAGATCTCAAAAGAGAAGGATCGCCTTGAAATTGAAACTTCTCCTTTAAATAAGAAGGAGCCCTTAAATTAAATAACCCACAGTACAGAAAAGACAAAATATGCAAGTTCCGGCGAAAGCGAATAGGGAGCCACTTGAGCTTCGAACGAAATACAGAAATGTGGTCATATTTGCGAAGGCAGAATATGAACCGGATGGCGAGATTTTGAAGTCGCTCAAGCTTATTGAGTTGGTCCTCGGTCAGATTAGTATAGCTTGCATCGGCATAATCAAGAATAGGTAAAAGGAGAGAATTTGCTAACATAATTTTGGTAGGAATTGGTAGAAGGGATCGAAGCCGTCGTAGCGAGTTCAGTGAAGCGTAGGTAAGAACCTACGCTTCACTGAACTCGCAACGAGCAGAAGACTGCTCAGTTCTTTTAAGTGATCTGACCAAGATGTTTTATTAAGTAACGACGAAAACCTATTATATTGTACTGATGAAAACCGAAAAGAAATTCAGTAGTTACTCTTTTAAGTAGTTGCTTATATTATTTTAGTTCGATTCATAATTTAAATCAATTAACTTAGTAATAAATATTAATTATCATTGAAACAATGGTTGCTTCAAATTTGAAGAGTAAAAGCTTATGTGATTTACTTTATACATATATTTGTTTTTGTTATTATTTGATGGTATAAATAATAATGACAGTGGAATTGCGTATATGACTTTCATTTAACTCTATTTATATCTATTGCAGATTTTGTGTACTATTTTTATTCCAGATTACGATATTGCTCTATTTTAAATCGTAAATATATTCATTACAAAATTGTGTATTCATTCATAGTTAAAACGTTAATTTCATGTAACAAAACCATCAAATAATAAAATATTATTTACGTGTGTTCAAAGACATCAAACTTTAATAATAGCTTGATGTTTGAGAAGCGCAGAACTAAACCGGTTGAGCACATTGTACGCAATGGAGCGGCAAGTGTTAATATCACATTAAATGGCCGGCTGCCGACTGGAGACCCGATAGCCATACCGCCCACCACCTCATTATAACGCGAATACTAATATATAAAGCGGTAAGTGTTTGTTTGTTACCATTAATCTCTAAAACGAATTCAACTCACTCTAAACTTATTTCTCGAGCTGGAATGCTGAGGCTGCATGGCGCACATGCTTCGTGTTTTATCAATCTCAAGTCTTTCACTCAGTGTTTATCTGAAGAGATCGCTTTCTTAGTGATAACAGAGTTTTGTGCGTACCATTGATTTTATTTTCGTTCGTAGCTCAGTTTTATTTTTATTTGTATAATGAAGCACATGTACTATACCATAAGGAAATAAATAAACTTGAATATGGTTTATTTTTTTTTTGGTGTTTTATCTGACTGGAAGTTATATACCACCAGCTATATCTGCATTTTAAGAAATATTAGCCGTTCCTTACGTCGTCATTGCCACTATATTGGAACTTAGGATGATATGTCACTTGTGCCTGTTTACACTGGATCACTCACTCTTCAAACTGAAGTAGAGTATCTGATGAGTAATATTACAACAATTCAAACTCATCAATTTACGTCGACAAAATGGAATACAACGATACTGAATATTGTCATTATGAAAATGTGTGTGGTACAACCTAGGCGGGCTTGCACAAAGCCACACTACCACAAAGCGATCACATAAATACAGACCATTAATTGATGACATGAACTTGAATTATTAGTGAATGTTTGTTTTCTACTGAGTCAGGTTGAAATAATCTAACATGCAATCTTTTGAAGTTACTGCTTACAATTTACAGGTAAATGTATTTATTTATAACTTGTAAATTAAACAGAACGCGATGCTCACGCAGATGTACTAACTAATAAATTAATAATTTATTTTAGTACAAGCAGGATATGTATTGATTAATGTTTATATTATACGGGAAATCCTGGAATGTAATATTATGCAAGCAAAATTGTTTTGGAATTATATATGTACATATAAATATTATGTTATTGGTCTTGGTAGGCGGACAGGGAAATGGGCCAAATGCTGGTGAGTGGTCACCTCTGTTTATAGAGCATTTAAACATTCCTTACATCGTCAATGCGCAAACAACTTCGGAGACAAATAAGTCTCAAGTAACTGGAGTCACACTGGCTTAATATTTATAATATTAGGGAAATGCTGATTGACGATGAGTCGGTAGTACCTATCATGTAGTTAATTGATATATATATATATATATTTTTTTAATTTATTTATATTTTATTAAGTAACGACGACTCATTTTGTTAGTGACATTAAAAACTTATTTCCTAGGTTAGTATTTTAATAATTTTTCTATGCCACTTGAAATGGCACAGCGATGGTTGATTTATACACAATCCAGTCTATCAAAGATCATACCTAAGATGCTGTTGGTAGTCTTAGTAGTCTTAGTTTATTTTATTTTTATATTTTATACCTACATTTTATATTTACGTATTAAAGTTGATCAATGTTTCGATGAATATTTCTGCATCAGATTTTTTAAAACGATTTTAAATAAGAAGAAACTAATATCGTAGATTTTTATGTATTGTGAGTATTTTTCGCGATAAGTTCCTCAAAAACATTTTTTTATTTATTGAGTAGGTTTGAGGATCAATTTAAGATTGTCATGTATCGTATTATAAATGAAACGCTGGTAGAGTTACAACATCATACCAATATAGCGTGTATAGAAAAAAGAAACTTAAGTGATGTCCAGGCTTAATATTAATTTTGTTGTAATTATTTATCATAATAACTCAACGTCGAAAAACCTTATATTAATTACAAAGAGATAAGCCGGTATCGTATTAACATGCATCTATTACGTGTGATGCAATCTAGGAACATTAGCTAGGCTGTAATTAAATAGCCTAGGTAATGAACTAGGTTCTTATCAAAACCTAGCTATCTTGGTGATGTATGTATTGGCTTAGACGAGAATAGTGCGTGCAAGGCCTAAAGTTTCTGTATGTTTTATTATTGTGCTTCGTAGATTGTATGAGTTGAAATGGAGGCTGATAGTACTTGAAATCCAAGCGCTGATTGCTTAGTTTTATGTGCTTAGCATCTTAGGCTCAATATTGTTAGTGCTTAATATGTGTTTATATAAGTCTGGTGCTCATTATTTAAAATATTAATATAGGATTTAGCCTCGGGAACCAATACAGGATGATTATACTGATTAAACAATAATTGTGAAAAGTAACATTACAATGTTTATATAAAAGAGCAATTTCAATGTTTTAAAAATAATAATAACAATGTAAATGATGAAAATGAAATGTAAATTTTCATTCTATCGAAAAAATCCGTGTCAGATAATTGGATTAATTTGCATTGTACGAAGTATTATTATATTTAGCCATCCCTTAAACGACGGACCTTAGGAATTCAGATGATATTCTCGTACTAGTATGACTTTCTATACTATCTTTGCCAGATACGTAATAACAAGCTATCGTGGCAATAGAAACAACGTAAGCTGAGGTCAATATTGAACCCGTGACTTTCACATCGCAGGCAGTACCTTTGAGCTATTGAGGCTATAATTTTACAATAAGGATATTATTTCTTAACTACTTATTAGGGTTTCACTGGCGTTTCATTTGGACTAAGAAATGTTCAGGCTAGGCTATCGAGTAATCCTGTCAGAGGAACCCAGCTTGACCATATGTTATGTTTACAATCGTGTGCTTAGAAAAGCACGGAAAGCTTTTGGTCCTGCGCCTTAATCGTTTCCGGGCACGTTTCCCGTCCGATAAGATTTTATTAGTGACTAGCTATGCCCCTACGTGTGCGTATGAATTTGACAAAAAGTTATTGTTGTAACCTAAGTTCCTCTTTATAAAACAACTATTAGCCAGTGAAAGTTCCATCACAATCCGTCCAGCCGTTCTAGAGACGAGCCTGAATAAACAGACAGACAGACAAAAATTGTAAAGATATAAGATTAAAATAATATAAATATAGTATATGTTTCGTGTATACTTATAAATGCATTTAGTAAAAAGCAGTTATTTTTGTATTACAAACAGTCAACTAGAGATCAACATATTTTACTCCTATATATGTTTTTTTTTAATTGTATTATTAACGCAAAGAAATTCGGCAGAAATCATTTAGACGTGAGAATTCTATAATATAATTAGCTAATAATATTGATATATTAAGCCGTTTATATTTTCTTAATATTCACTGATCTTATACATACTTCAAACATATAATACACACGCTGTCAACGTTCTGGGATAAATATATACAACCTGTTTACTTGTGCTGTCATGTACTTCTCGGGAACAGCGGTATTAATATAAATATATAGCAAAATCGTAACAGGATCTCGGTTGGACGTGAATTATTTTGCAAGAGATTAATCTTGAATAAAAAAATGTATTTTTCTGGACGAATGTATTGTACCTCAACCATCGGAACTCAAATTCATTACGATTACAAGGATATGAAAAAGGCAATGGTTACGTTAATTATCTAAATTTAAAGTCGATGGAATTACGAAGCGCTCATAATTTTATAATAGCCACCTGCGGCTTAATTAAATTTAATTTAAAGCACCTGTTACCCTTAAATTTACCCCTTCCAGGGATGATTTTAAAATGTACACTAAGTCCTTACCCTACTACCCTGTACCCTATACACTGGCTCAAACTATCCTCACACACAAAATTTCATCAAATCAGTCCAGTGATTTAACAGACAGGAACCTTCTAAAACGCTTTGCATCGCCTGATAAAAGTTTAGCAATATTAATTTAACAGTCAGTTCAGACAAAATAAAAATAAAACGATCACCTCATTTATAATCAGCAGGTTTAATTATCAATTTCAATAACATAAAGCTTATGATCGGTAATCATTCGTAAAGCGTCTGAAGAAGCGAAAAGAAACCGAAGCAAATTACTTTCTGACTATTTGGACGATCAATATAGTTTATTAACATAAGAATTAATAACATTAAATGCTTAAATATACACAAATATGAACTAAAACTAGTTACTGTATAAATCTTGACCTCGTGGAATGGAGGCAAGAATGCTAGCAGATTTACCCCGTTGAATCGTAATTCCGATCCTCTGGGCAAAAACGAACCAGCCCTCCTGTCACCAGTGGAGGCAATGAGGCGAGGTGTTATACTTTTGATGAAGCTTTTTGCACCACTACTCCAAGGGCAAAGTGTTTTGACAGCAAGTTTCAAAATGGTGAAGAATAATTAATATACATTTCACATATCATTTTCGAGGCAGTCAAAATAACTCCCTAAAACTCCAGTTTCAGTTACGACGTTTAAAATTTGATTCTATAATTTGACGTTAATTTGAATGATCATTGGTCAATGGGCGACCAATGAGCCTTTAATATATAATTACTTCCATTAGCATTCCCGGTAGGTAATAGACTAAAATTGAATTGCAATTTATAGCTGACAATACGAATTCATTATAGGTATAAAATGCAATCTACACATTCAGACTACTTTCGAATATATTATGCCCAAAAATTGAAAATTCTTATAAAACATAATAAATAAGGTGATTTTTAAAATATGTAGAAGTATCTAACATTGCTTGTTTTACTAGGCAGTAAAAAGTTGTTCTATTTAAAACTCAAAAAGCAATTAAAGCTACCAAATTTCGTAAGGTTTGTAATAATATAACTTTCAACAAATCAATATATCAACGTAACTTGAGATAAGATGTGCATCCAACATTAATATAAAGACACGGGTTCTGACACGTAACTCAACCGGTTCTTAAGTATGTACTTAAGAGAGTTAACTTAAATAAGACTTTATGTTACAAGATACTTTATGATAAGAACATAGATTATAATTAACTGAGCTACATCATCCAAGATGTCTCTAATCCGTAAATTATTCCGGTATTCCATCCTTTGTGAACATGCTGTTAAGTTTAAATAGGGCTACGTACGTCGTTGTAAGTATATGTACGTCGTTTCAATCTTACAACTTGCATTTATTTATTTCAGTTTGATTTTTCATCTTCCTTTCCACTTTCTTAATAATCTGATCACCTAACTGTTTTAATTTTTTATCTGATCAGCTTAAATTTCATCTACTTGGAATCTTATATAAATATAAAGGTAAGCCGATTTTTGTTCCAGTGAATATGGGACAAAAATCGCAATAGCTATAGTTGCCCTTATAAAATCGGTTATGGTTTCTTTTGAAGAGCTCCGGCCGCAGATGTGCTGAAAATTAAAGAGGAATTTTGATTTTTGATTGCAGAGAGGAGAAAAAAGTTACTGTCCGCTTAGAGAGCGGTTCTATGGCAGTAGAACACAAAATTAAAGTAACTTGCTATCGACAAACTGCAATTGTAACTAACTGGAACTAAATATAATTGACATTTAAAAATTCATTTAGATAATGTTTCATCATTTTTGCGCCAAATGTATATTGAGTAACTTGCAGTTTACAATTAAATGAACCTATCATAAGTTGCGAAATTCCTAAATTATCTTTTGAATTACGCGAATTTTGCGGGCGACTCACTAGCACGAGTCGACAGGACCATTTGATTTCTGTTCTTCAAATTTCAGGTATTCTTTGAAATTAAAATATTCCAACTGGTAAAATTCATCTATGCTACGTGAACAGTGAACTATAATTCTTAATTTAAATTCAAATGTTTCTATTTTTTTAAATAAGAATTAAGCTAAACGTGTTATTGTTTTTTCCTGTTTTTATGTAAAGCTGTGCTATGTACATAAAAGTAAATTCGTTTTCTGGAACAAGTTCACAGCTTGTTCCAAGCTTCATATCAAAGCCGGTTACTTTGCCTATTAATTTTAATAGCCAAAACATCTCAACATGATGTTCTCTAACCAAGATCTAATCTTGCTTTTCATAAAACTAACTTTATATATCCTGACAATTTATGTGTATATATACATATACATACTCGGTGAAACTAAAAATCTGCATCTTTCGTCAAAGTTAAAACATTTTATTTTATTTCAGTTCGTTTTTCTAATTTGCACATAAGCATGACGCGATAATTACCCAATCAAATCAATGTTGTGCGTAATCTTTTCATAATCAGTCGTTTTCCTCGACTTTAGGAAAAAAAGGGAATTCTCCAATAGCCTAAAATCTATACTAATATTTCAAATGTGAAAGTAACTCTGTGAACTTAATTTGATGAAATTTGCTGTGAAGCAAACATAAACTCCAAGAAAGGATATAGGCTAAACATGTCAATCAACACCTAAAACGCAAGCGAAACCGTGGGCGACAATTAGTATAACTATAACTTATAGCTACACCAGTGCAACGAATTTTTTTAAAATTCGAACTAACTAATATACTTCGAACTTTAAGATATTTAATGGATGATGTAAAAATCCATAAAGTACCGAAGTCAATCATAAAAAATATTAAGTACAACGCAGAAATATATCCTCAACAAGGGTTGAAGAAAACACAAAAAAAGAACAAGACATTCTAACATCCGCGAAGACGTAGAGCATGCCATGTACAATAAAAAGTAATATTCCTGTCCAAAGGGAATAGCTGACCGGAAACGCAATGTCGTGCTGTGTGTAATGTCGTCAGAACCTGTTGTTAGAACCTATATTTTATCCTATTTATTTGTTCCAAGATGTCCTCCTGATAACTTGCGACTTCTTAGAAATTCCAGCGTTGCACTTGCAAATTACTTTTCTTTTATATTTTTTTGTAAACGACACTTGGTTAGATTATAAGGAAAGACTTTTAAAACACGTTTACGATTTCAATTTTTTAGTCGCTGTTCGCTAATTTAACTATAGGATGTAATTGAAAGTATAATTTAAATACCTAACGATAGTATCGATAATCTCGTGAACAAGACATTCGTAGACAATGTCGAAATATCGAGCTCCACCGAACAAAAATAAAAAACATGGTAAATATCCCGAAATTAATAACTTTACTTACGATAGTATGTTTGTTCTCTTCATATTTCATGTGTTTGCTCAGCGTTCATCCAAATGATTTATCTTTAGGTCTTACAAATATATGCTATATGTATTCACGTGAAGTTTCGCACATAATTGCTTAGAATAATTGAAAAAATTAAATTGCAATTTATAGCTGATAGGTATAGGACCTTTTATAGGTACAACTTGCAAACCCTCAAATTCAGACTAGTTTGGAATATATTAACTACAAACACAATATGAATATATACAAACGTAATAATGACCTAATTATGTCTTTAAAATGAAATTCATCAAATCGATTTAAGCCACAGCCAAGAGCGTGAGTTATAAATTATAGTATAAAATACATGTACAGAATGTAAAGTACACTACATCAAGTATAACAATCAGACTCACCACTTAAAATCGTATATAGTGTCAAACTGTCAAATTCCCATCTCCAGAATACTCAGGTGAATATCGTAACAGAAAAACTCAAAAGTTTTCATCACCGCGACCCAAAAATTTGAACCAAGAACTCGCTGTAGCCTTATAATCTCAGCCTAATAAGTTAGTAGACCAACGAAGCTGTTATCTATATAGAATGCCATTGAAACGTTTGAATTATATCACTAAGTTACAATCAGTTGCGTTTGACACATGGGCGACCCGACAATCCATTCAAGTGCCTCTAACAAACAACACGACTGCTGAATAAGTTACCGTTAGGCAAAGTTTCATTGAAATCTCTTGATTTCGCAGACAATAATACGCATAATATTACATAATATATGTCACTACAGATTATAAAACAAAGTCCTTGCCGCGTCTGTCTGTCTGAATGGGATCAACTCAAAAACAACCGAACAAACTGGCATATTGTTTTTGCTAATAGACAAATTACTTATTTAGGAAAGTTTAGGTATAAAACTTTGTCTGAAACATTTATTCCTTCACTTATTGTTGAATATGTAAGAAGTACTGACTAAAAGCATACTGGTGTACACTGCGTCAGCTAATCGAGTTACGGATCTTAGCCATACGAAGTCGAGAAGGATAGCTAGGAAATTCTAGATGAGTTTGAAAATGACAATATTTCTGACTCTAACGTAAAATTACAAGGATAAATTGAAGTGAATAGATTTAAAGTTTTTCATGTAAAATAACTACTGCTGTTTGCTTCTGATGTTGAAGATTACAGCAAAACCAAGCGAGTAAGTGAAATTTGATTCTATTTTGTTATTTTAATTCATCTTGCTAATCTTTTGCGATATTTCTTTGTGGGTTTGAGGATATTTATACCTTCTTAATTAAACGAGCAGCCATCATTGTACGGCTATGTAGATTCTCCCGCAATCTAACAAGAATTTCAATATTATCTCAGTGTATAGTTATTAATTATAATTAAATAGTATATACCTAACATAAAAATACCTTTTGAATTAATGCTTACTCCTTCATTAATAATTTTATGAATACTAAATTGTAAATAACGTCTGTCAATAAAAAGATGATAAAGATGAAAATGTTTTTAGTATAGGCAGCAGAAGCATTATTAATTATTTATGATAATAATATATGCATAAATATTCAGAATAAATAAATAACATTACATATTAATTATGTAATGAGATTCAAATGCCTCGCTTGGTGTTAAAAAATGGAATACATTTTTCATAATTTCTAAACCTTAGAGAGTGCAAGATGTATATAATTTGTCAGCGAGAGAGATGACTGGAAATTGAATACCATTAAACTATGTTATCTTATTCAGGATACAAAAACTTAAAATTTAAAAACAACAACAACAATAACAACAACAGCCTATAAATTTCCCACTGCTGGGTCAAGGCCTCCTCACCTTTTACGGAGAAGGTTAGGAACATATTCTACAGCACTGTTCCAATCAGGGTTGGTAATACAAATGCGGCAGAATTTCTTTGAAATTAGAAATATGCAGGTTTCGCGACGTTTTCCTTCACCGCCGAATTGCAGATAAAATATTCAGTGGTGCCTGCCTGGGTTTGAACCCGCGGTCATCGGTTAAGATGCACGCGTTCTAACAGCTGGGCCATCTCGGCTCTAAATTTTCAAAATTCAAATATTTTGTTAAATTTATTAAAATTATAGTACCTTAGGCTCTACATGATAGACATAGTCAATCCCAACCCAAGTTACAAACTCAACGGCACGTACTATATACTATATTTATGGTACCTATAAGAAACTTAATTATAGATACTATAAACTAACTGGACACGATAACGAGATACCCTCAGTTAGTTCCAATAACTTTCTCATGGTAACTGTATGAGCATTGAGCAGCTATCAGAGCTAAAACAGTAATTTCCAGACCAATGTCACTTAGTCAAGAGGTTAGTGAAAGTGTTTGTGGACAGGCAGGTAAATCGCGAACTTGTCGGCTCCGAGAAATACATCGTGTTAATAAATGGAGAAGCAACGGCTCTTTGATTAGAATCTTTAATCTCAAGACATCTACCGCAGACAGACTAACAGGATGCCAGTTGATTGAATAGTTTAACTTGTTATTATTTAAAGTGTTGATGGTTCTTTGTTTAATACTGATTCTCAAAGACAAAGACTAGGAATAAAAATGGACTTAGAATTGAATTCTCTGTGAGAAGCCTCAGATAATATCTATCAAAGAGTGGTTTTAAGAATTCAGTAATGTTTTTTATGTATCATTCAATGGAGGAAACCCATTTAAGTAATCTTTCTATTTGGAATAACAAGATAAGATATCGTACTCAAGGGAAGTTAACAGTAAACTCTATTTAACATACCGACCAAGTATTTAAACTCGTAGTATATTTTATGGCCGGAAATGCTACCGTTTAGAAAATAATATTAATGTGGGAAAACCTCGATAAATCTTTCAGTTGCATTGCATTAAATCAATTACTATTTTAAAGATTAATAATTATCCTAACTAGCGGTTTTCTAAGCCCTAAAGTAATTTATTTATCACAAGGAGGATATAAACAAGTTAATAGAAGTTGGATAAAGCAAGCAGCTATAATCAAAAACTTATTGATCTTCATTTCATTTGGGACAAAGAGTTCCTTCTGTGGCTGCTTTATGCAAAACTTGTTCCCTTTCAGTAGAATCTGCATTTTGAATGGCAACCATCCTTAGAATTTAAAGTTGCGATTTGAAGGGTGAGTAAGCCAGGCATGAATGACGTAACGTCCTAATTTCTTAGTAAGGAACGGTTAAAAATTCTTACGGTGCACATGGTTATACCACTAACCGTCAAGTCTTTTGCACTTCCATCTATCAATCTTATTAAAAGTCACGTCACTTGTGTAATTGTTCTTGTTCACACGCACTTAAAATGCCAATTGCTAACTACTTACAATAAATAATGAACGTAAGGTACCTGGTCCAGGCTATCATGAATCAAGGAATATTCTTAACTAAGTTTATCACCCAAATACCTTCCGTAATTCTTCTTCTTTTTCCTCAACATGAATCTTTACTTAATTTTTTCATATTATAGTAGTGCATATAATTTGAAATATGTCAAGCAATTTTATAAAATGAATCATTAACGTTAATTAATATTATTCATAACATTTCTATGTATAAAATAAATCGAGTGTCAGAGGGAAGAGCGGCTGGAACATCATTAGTTATGAAATAAGTAACCGATTCGAATAGATTTAACGTATGTCGGATTACTAGGCTTAGATGCTAGAGCATGCGGCAATAATATATCGTGTCTGACGGAGTTTATTATAAGTAAGCATACATGCGTAATTATTTTACCTTTTTCTTAGTACACTGGAATGAAATGGTTACTTATAACGGTTTATCTTTTATCTCTTTTTAACGTCGTATTCTGAATTTAAATTTTAAGTATACCAAAACAAATCTACTTTTACAAAATTATAACTTTCAGAAACAGAGCATTTCTGTACATCAGATATGCATCTCGAAACTAAGAAATTGAGATAAGTTTAAGTCCAATGAAAACACTACAATTTCGTTCTATCATATTCCAATGAAGCATTATTTCAAGGAAATTTCCAACAAGATCGAATTCAGCTTCTCGGTCAACTATGATTATGCAGCGATCTACTTTCACGTAATTATACTGTCATTATTATCGTGAGCTTTTTGTACATTTAGATAGCATCTAGATTAGATATGTTAATCAAGGGCATACTTTATTTATCGAGGAAAAACTCTGCTGGCGTTTTGTCTATAAATACGGTAGTGGGAGGGTTGTTTTTCGATGACTTTTTTCAGTGATGTTGTTCTCTTTTAACTATTATACTTTATGAATTATATTTGTTCATCTTAAATTATCACATTTTTTATTTATAAATATAGTTCATAATTTCAACGAAAAGATTTGCCCAGTTAATTCAAGCTGTAATTACAAATGCAAGGTAATTTTATTAATATACATTATACACATATAAATAACGCTAATTGACAAATATTGCATATCAAATATGAGATGATATATTTTAAACAAATTGCCAAATCATTTAAAACAAATCGTGTGAATTGTTTGAAATTTTCAGTAGTGGTAGGAAATTTATTGAGCATTATAAATTCAGATATCAAAACATAATAAATATAAATTGAACATGTTATTAAATCAGTATCTGGCCCACATCCAAGTACCAATAAATCTTTCAGCTAACCAGCGGAAACTGGTTTTCTTATAAAAACTGTCATCGTAAGAATTCTGAGACAATACCAGTTTTGTACAGTTAACTTCCTCGATGTTTTTATACGATGTATCAATAAATTGTACCATTCTGAAGTTAATGTTTAATGAAAAGTTTAAATTTAAGATTATTTCGAGCCATACCAACAAAACTCTAAAGTTGATGTCTCCAAAGAGTATTTCATTACAAATTAACACAAACTGTTAAAACATACATAATGTTTTTAATTTTTTCGTACACTTTGCACAATATACGTATGGATGTACATAATTGTATGGCAGTTGAAGCGAAGGGTGGACTTTGCGCTGGAAGTTTTTTGTCAATATTAGGCTAAACTATATTTCGTAACAGTGATAAAATTCTGAAACAAATACAACTAAAAACACGAAAAAAACTTGGACACTAAAAGACGACAAACTGAAACTATTGACGGCCTGACAAATAATAATAGAATTTTAGTGAATTGTATTGATATACGAATACAAAGAGTCAGTTGAAGATAAGAAAATTTTAAATGACGTATTTACTTGACTTTTCATTTCTCTGTTCGATTACCCAAATCAGCTCGTAGACTCACAAATGATGGTTACAGACCTACGCAATATATGTATATGTATCCTCAAATATTATTTGATCTAGTACATAAGTTGCATCATGTTGTATAACCACTACTGAATAAATTCTTGACACACATTTGGCTCGACATCTTTCGACTGACCGCCTTAAACGCTGTGCAAAAACCGTCTGAGACAATAACGATGATTCTTTACAGTTATTAATGAAAAACCGGTTTACAATTTACCGTAAAGGTGGAAATTAATTAATTTAAGTATTGACTTATACTAATTGTATATGGCAAAGGAGTTGTTTGTTGTAAGATGACAGAAGATATGTATGATATATATTAATAACAATAAAATACATATTCTTTATTTCTATTAATAATGCGAATATGCGAATGACTTACAATATTTAATAATAGAAATAAATAATTACGACTTTTCGGAAATGAATTTTCGAAGAACAGACAGAGAAAGTCTAAAAAAATGGTAATTTCGTTTTTTTTTTTTTCTTTATACAACATCTACCTTTTTGGGCATTTTATCTATCCTGATTAACACAACAATCATGGAAAAATACTCAATACATTTGTTAGAAGTAAACTTATCGACAAGTTTCCAATAAATATCGACAGTAACGGTGCTCTGAAAGTGAAATAAAAACGCGTAATGATCAAACAATTTAGCGTCCATCATTCGACGTAATAGTCGCTCCAACGCACTGTAAACGGGACATAACTGTCTCAACCGGTCGAGTATTTCAGATTCACGGAACACACTGGACAAAAACTGATGCTTATTATGGTGAAAAGAAAAAGTTGTAAGAGATTTTTACGAGCGCAACAGCGTAAAATTTATCCAGATCCAGTCGGACTTGTGGATTCCGTTAACATCTTAACTAGACGAGATGTTAGCTGCTTTTTATCTCTACCATCATTGCAGTTTTCAGAAATGTCCTGTTGCGAAAAAATCCTATTTAGATTCTTAGATTACGTCTATGTCAAGTTCAACTTGTGTCGAACAAGATCGAGAAAAAATATTGTTTAGTTTATAATACAAAATTATAAGACTCTTCCTGCCCTTGTCCCAATTTTATGTGGGGTTTGACGTGATCTCACAAGTGACATTCTTTCCAGCCATATCGTCTTTCACACAATTCATCCACCGTTTCTTTAATCGCCATCCGACTATAAAATGCTATAAATAAGTCTGAAATAGCTTCAATAATCTTGTTATTAAAGCAAAATAAATTATACTTAAAATTTGCAGAGTAAATTAAATCATAAACTTTCAGTAGTTATGTTATGACGTAAATTCTTTGCGATACATTGAATGCGCAAAATTGCTGTTTAAGTCATACATCTTATATCATAATGGTATAGGTGATGGGTTGTAAAATTATTAACGCACATCAGTTTTATTGAATCATATAATATAACTCCGAATTACTTTTTCAACCCATGTAGTTTTTATATGAATTTCAACATTGAATATTTCAATTAAATTTTACCTTCGTATAAAAAAATATGATCCAAATAAAAAATATATCTTGAGACATTAATCTTCATCAATGTCATATTTTAAAATGACTTAAATATCGCTTTATAGTATAAAGTAAATTGGTACAGTGCCATAATGATTACCCATTTATTTTGAAGTGTTAACGAACGCGTTTATAATTTAAACACCTTTGAAGTCAACGGTAGCTTAACAAGTAATTGCTCTATCCAGTTAGAGGAAATTATATTCTGTAATTTAGCTTTATCTATCCATGTTTGTTGTGGTTCAATTACAAGGCTTTGGCTGTGGGTTTAAATTTCAGATTGGGCAATAAAACTTCGTGAAGACGTTTTGCAGTTGATTTCTTCCACGTGGAAACAGCTTGCAAACCATTGGATTATACGAGAGCTGGACCTTTGTCAGTGATCTTGAGGACTTAATATCTTTGAGTAGACTTGTCTTTATTAATATAACTCAACAGCTGCAAAATTAGGTGTGGTAATGGAATTACCAGAGATAGAGATAGAAAATGCAATGCATTTTGGATATTCTTAGTTATCTATAGTGTCGGCTATGTCAGAAAAACGATCAAAGAAATAATTAAAAATTTTTCATTGTCATTAAAATATGTAGCTCAATATATCATATGCTTAGTCATTTAATATAAGACAGATAAGAATAAGTGCATTTGCATATAAGCTTTAGGTGTTATTAATTATTTAAATGGATCAGAAGCTATCTGATATGCAAACTATGTTATATGGGATCCAAACTGGTTTCGTTTCAATTATTTTTTATTGTTATACATGAAACTAGACATGGGCAGGTATCTCGGCTAATACGTATCGATAGTTATTACATGGTGATCATTCTTAAATGGTTTAATTATATGATAGTTTAATTTGAAATTATGTTATGTTTTATGCTATGTTATATTGACTTTAGAAATGTAATCATATTTTTGCATTAGTTTGTTTGTGATACATGGGTTTTCTTTTACATTTGTTTAAGGAATAATATTTGAGTTGGTAGTTTCCTTATCAAACAAATATTTTATATTGTGTTTAATTCTTACTAGCTTCTTACTTATATTAAATTTTGCATGCTCATGAATTTTGAATAAAAAAGCTTTCATAATCTGAAATTTTGTTGCAAATAATTCGATAAAAGATTGTAATTAATATAATGATCGGATATCAGATGATTTGAGAAATATACAATCGTATTTTATTATGCTAATCGTTAAATTAAAGAGTGTAATAGCGGTTATACTCTCATCAGTCTAATACGCTTTTATAATAACCATTAAAATTTTACGTAACTTTTAAATACGCGAGAATTGGAAGATTTATCATTAATTAAATCTACTTCGATATGAATACCATCACGATCGCACAATGCTATGAATTTAGAAAGTGTTCTGGTTACAGATGTATCGCATGGATTCAATATGCGAAGATTTATAAGTTTCCGTTCTTGTTAATTATTCTTTGAGATCTCACGCGATATGTCGTTTATATGCGATTGAATAGACGCAAGAAAAAGTGTTTCGATTATTAATTATATATTTTATTTAGGTTTATTTTATGCCTTTGACTAAATAAAGCATTCATTTCGCTAGATCTGTCATCGATATGAATAAATAAAAATAATGGACCTAGCACAGCACCCTGCGGAACTCTTTATGTTTATCAGAACTGCTTTAACTTGGGTACGATTTCAACTTGTTTTGACTATCACACAGAGCAATCGCTTTATTCATTTCATTTTTTATTTACCTCCATTGGAAATATGATTACATACTTTTTATTTTAACATTGAATAACGATGACTAAAGGTGACTTTGCAGATGCATTGAATTTAAATTATAAACATGAATAGATTAAAACGATTCCAAGAAGTTATTACATTTAATAACAAACAAAATAAATAAGAGATATTGCATTGCACTATGTTTATATTTAATAAATAACTATACAATCCGTTTATAAGAAAGATTTAACAAGATTTGATTCTTGTGATTCACTATTTGTGCATTTATTGCCGCGTCCTAACAATGATTATAAAATAGTAATTGACCAAGAAAAAGACTTAAACATTATGATTTCTTAACGAGAACCGTGTATACACTTTTAGATAGTTACGAATTAATGCCAACGGAGCCAAAATAAAATATTTTCGAAATGCGCCAATATAAGTTAGTTTTTTTTTTAACATATAATAAACAAATAAAACTTAACCTTACTTATACAGGCTTTTTTATTGTTGGTGCGGTGGAGTACTTAAGTAGTAAGTACTAAGTTTTGTTATATATAGAGGTGACATTTTTCACCATAAAGTTGATTGAAAGTTAATTTATTGAATGAATATAAATAAAAAAATTTAACAAAAATAAAAACCGACTTCAAACAAAACTATTTTAAAATAAATAAATAGTCACTAAAAGGTAATAAAAATAATTGCGTATTCAACATATTTTTAGAGTCCTCCTAAGTAAAATGAAATATAAAATTTTAGACTACTTAAAAGTAGATTTACGATTATATAACGTAGTTACAGTTATAGTAGTTAAAATGAGACCACACAGGAAGCACTAGCTTTAAAAAAAAAAAATCGGTCAAAATCGGTCCACACAGTTAAAAGTTTCGAAGTCGGTTGAAAAACGTCACAAGATCATCTGTATACTATGATTATCACACATACGTTACGCTCCTAAGACTCTAAAGACCTAATATCATCATATCAAGGTATTCGTCATGCGAGGCGTCCCTAACGTCCTCGTACAGCTTAATGGCGTCTTGTTTATAATCCTATAGGTTGCTTGAAATATTGCCTTTCGCAAGTTCGTCATTTCATATTTAAATTTTGAGCTCACTTCACCGTAAGTGGTCCTGATTATAACCACTTTAGTTCTAATAGGGCTTACGTGCTCATCTTTAAATTACCCACTCAGATGATTTACTAACAGCCTAAAAAATGTATCATATTTTTTCGGTGATCATTGAAGATGTAAGATGTAGTCAATGTTTAGAACAGTACCAATGTGTTTGAAACTAAAAAAGGCAAAAAAAGTATGGAAGATTCTTTATAGTAATGGTTTATAAAGTAGTTGATTAATAAACACAGAAGAAAAAGACGTTCGTCTTTCCAATGACGAGGCAATATGTTAACAATATCAACTCTTCTTAATCTGGACTTGAGTTGTCATGTTATTTATATTTTTTTTTAACAAGTAACTTTATAAGTGCAGACTTGATAAGTGTGATTTGAAATCACATTTAACAAACAATAATTTCACTAATGGTGACATAAGATGCCTTTCTATTAGTAAATAGTGAGGTACAACCAGCGACGTACATGTTTTTTCATGCATTTTCTAAAAGTTAAAAGGAATGTAACAATGAGTTGCTCATCGTGTCGCCTAGTATACATTTCATGGAGGCAAATCATTGAGTTTGAATGAATAGTTTTTATGATAAGGCAATAAGAGTGACAATTGAATGGCAAGTTTATTACGGCGAAAGTATTCTGGTATTTCGATTGGATGAGCGAGCACTAAGGATGATTTTTCTAACATAATTGTAATAAGTCGATAATGATACTTCTTACCATATTATTATCTAGACAGTTACAAAACATCTTTGAAAGAGAATTTAACTGTTTCAAAGAATGTCATTACAATGAAGGAAAATATTTTCATTGAATGATAAGTCGAAACCGACATTAATGATTATAGAACAAAAAGTTAACCGTAATAGTGAAACCTTTGGATATTTACATGCAACAATTAAAAGAGAAACAAAGAGGTACCAAAGAAGTCCATAATTTTATTATAGATGTACATACTCGTATAATGCTTTTAAAACTTACATATACGTGTATTATATTCATTAAATTTTTAGAACATTTAAAATATTTAATAGAAAAATGTAGATTGAAATGGCTATAGATTAGGAGTTCAGTAGAAGCAGAGAAAGAAGGCTGGCAATACTTCAGTAGTTGGGAAAGCCAGCTTTAGATTCAGCACCTGAATTATCTGATCATATCGGACTACTGTCTTATTATTTTAAGGGCGAATTGTTGTTATCTATACATACGTATAATCAAATTGAATAGTCTGTATGTAATATTAAAATAACTGCTTTTTACTAAATGCATTTTATGTATGTATAGACGACAAGTACAAATACAATTTTTGACCGTGTGTTTGTCTGTTTGTTGCGGGTAATCTCTGGAACGGCTGGAGCGATTGTGACGGGAATTTCGACGGGAGTAACTTAGGCAAACCAACTTTGTTCTTAAATTAAAATGCGCAGGAAGTCCTGGGCACATCTAGTATGCTCCTAGTATTATTTATGATAGGTTTCACGAGTTATTCTAACTTGAAGAAGTCACGACTTTTATTACTTTGTTTTGGCATGAAAGGCAAATGAGCCATTGTAACTAAAAGGGAAAGCATAATGCGTCTTAGTGTCAACGTTTACACAATGGTCAATCTATTCATAATCGTAGAGCTCGAGACTCCCTCCGGGAAGTTTTTAATACAGTATAGTATATATATAGTTGCTTCTCAATATGTTCACAATAATATGTATATATTCATTATATATAGATATAGGAAAGGTCAAGTAATAACTTCTTGTTTCCGTCCTTAATACATCCCTGACGGGGCACCATTTTCGTTTCTATAATATGACTGTTGTATAATATGTTATTTTTAATTTGATCTATTTAATGATATGTAGCCAATATCAGGGTGTATATATATATATTTACAATGCGAGCTGTCGGCTCAATTTGAATTCGACACTAACACGACGATTCAAAGTAAAAAATATTTTTATTTTAATTTTCAGATTAAGACATCGTTTAACTTGGTGATAAATGGATACCGTCATCTAGACTGCAACAAAAGCAACAAAAATCTGCCACATGTTAAACCACTAAAATGCACTAGAGATGCGTGATAGAGTATGCTCCTAACCTTCTCCTCGAGGAAGAGGAGTCCTTAGCCCAGCAGGAGGAATTTTACAGGCTGTTGTTGCACAAATAGCAGATTGTACACAATGATCTAGAATATCTGTTGTATTTAGTCCATTGCGAATTTCATGTAAACATAAATTACTTCAATTAAACCTAAAAAATATGGTACATTTAAAATCATTACGAGCTACAATATTAGTTTAATTATTCCATAAACAGAATCAGAGTAACGGAAGGTTATTGACCTAAATTGTTAAGTATATGGTTCTTATTTCTATATAAATAAAGATTATTATAACTGTATGAGTTTTTTGTTAATACATGAGTAAATACAAAGAATTATTGCTCTTATGGTATTGTAAACTAGAATTATAATTCAATATAATGTAATGTTTCGGCGTAATGTCGGTACCGTTCTGCAGTGAAGTACGTTGCTTAGAACAAGATGTAGTGTGGAAAACCTATGTATGTATGTACGTTTGGGATCTAGTAAATATTATACCGTAATAAGTTTGGGAAATGTAATTTTAGACATCTATATAATAGTTTCGTTAAGTTTTAGTGTGTGTATATATATAATAAAACTAATTGTATAGGTATATGCATATTCGAATGATTCGGATCTGAGATCATTCTTTTTTATAAAATTTTAAAATATAAAGAGTTATTTAGTAACTACTAAAAATATGGCGAAACATTAAAAAAAGTATTAAAAATGGCAGATGCATTAAAATGTTGTCAACTGAAGATAATAGAAATAAAAAAAAATATGAGCAATTTTTTTTACATAATTAAATCTACGTATTAACAGAATCTTTTTTCGAATTATTCTATAGTAGAAGATATACATATATAGCTAAGTAATATTATTTCATCACTGCCTTTTAAAATTATAAAATTCCGATGACATTTCTAACAATATTTCTATTCTATGTTGTTTTAATGTAACTGGGCCTTAAGTACCATATGAAATGTTTTATCTAACAAATTTGGTTTTAATTATATACTAAGCTCAATTGATTTCTAAAGTACATCCGTTCGGTTAACATATACATAGTAAGCAAAAGGCACGTTTCCTTCAAATTATGAAGTCGTATAATTTAATGCAATCACGCGCTTATCGTAATTAATATATATTTTAATAAGCATAGTTATAGTCAATCATTGCCTCGAATGAACAAGTGAAAGTTAAAATAGAAAACTTCGAAAAGTCTAACTTAAAATTGTCGATCAATATATCTTAGGAGCTTTTTCCGCCATCTTGAAAAGAGGGGGTATATTTCGTTTATTGCGATAACTAAACTATACGACATGATACGATAATTGTGGTTTTGTACTTCGTTGTTATTATTATTATTATATTAGTTTACGCATATCGTTCATCGCTAATGAATTATCGAATGAAAACTTTTAAGAAAAAGTAACACTTACAATATACATATTTAACGCTTACAAAATTAACATGGAGGTATAACGTGCAATAAAATGTGTGTTTGTATACAATTACCACGTACACTCAAAATTCACAGAGTATCGAAATAAAAACACATTTCTCAAATGTTTTGAGTGTATTTTATTGAAAATTTCAGTAGAATCATTATGAATGGATCGCTATATCATTATCATTAGATATAAAACATAGTCGCTTACAGCTGTCTGTCCCTATGTATGCTTAGACATTTAAAATTACACAACGGATTTTGATGAGATAAAGTGATTCGAGAGGACGATTTTTGTATATAATACGTGGACAATATAGTTTTTTTATTATTTTAATATTCGTACAACTGTAAATAAAAAATATCAGACAACATCACATCACTCTGATCCCAATGTAAGTAGTTAAAGCATTTGTGTTATAGAAAATCAGAAGTAACGACGGTATCACAAACACCCAGATCCAAGACAACACAGAAAACTAATGATAATCTACATCGACTCAGCCGGGAATCGAACCCAGGACCTTGGAGTCGTCTCGACCACGGGTAGTAAAGAAACACTGATAATTCAGACATTCTCTACTATATTTAGTATTAGAATTGCACCCGTGCGAAGCCGGGTCGGATTGCTAGTTTATTATAATAAGGCTAATTCCATGAAATTACGCGACTCAAGTGTACAGAATAGGTATCATCAGTTTTAAAAGTGTCCCAAAGTCCCAAAAGTACCGATATGGCGCTTAAGCTTTTCTTGCTCGCCACTGAAGAAATATATTAGAAATTAATGTTGAAACTCTGCATATTTATCCGCAACGCAATTCTAAGCCATTGTAATAAAACTTTAGCAAATTATTCAACCTACGCCCACTGAGGTCGATGATGAAATGGTGACTTATTCTACGCCCACGAAGGTTCACGTCTCAAAATAAAACAATATTTGTTTTTTCTATATTTGTCCGTCAATGATATTCTACCCGTGCGAGCAGTCAGGTAGCTAGTAAACCTCGCCGTCATTAAATAAGTAATCAATCAGTCATGTTTGTACTATCTTTCGTGTACTGCTACCGATTCCGCATGTGGATTACTTAGGTACGGTATAAGGGACACTTTTGCTTTCAAATGTCGTAGTCTTTTATAATACTGGATTACCATTTGATATATTTATATAGAAATATCTTATAGTATTGTTCAATATAAAATTGCGTCAACTGGCCTAAGAGCAATGTGAAGGTTTGACTCTCCTGGCACTGGCTTTAAGCTTAATTGAGGGGGTAACAAAAAGATTAGTAATTCCTTAAAAATAAAATGATTCTTTTTATATTCTGTTGATCTTAAGTATTAAGTCTTTGATTATTATTATTATTTGTAATATTATTCTATATTATTATCTGAATCATATGAAAACCCAATCTAATAATATATGTTTAAAATAAATTATTTAAAACTTCGGTTCGTGATTTATACTGAAGAAGATTGAGCAGTCAACATAGAATTATCATATATAATACACAACCAGCCGACCCTCATTTTACGCCTTTAGGGGATATTCGTAAAATTAGCAGTTGTCTACAGCCTATAAGGAATCTACTCTTTTATTTGTATGTGTTATAGTTTTTTGTGATTTCTCGATTAATCAGTGAGTGGTATTTCGCTTTTCTACATACACATTTAATTATTAAAACATATCACAAATGTTACCTAAACGAATTAAAGACACATTGATATGAATAAAAGTCATTAGCTAGTATAAAGTCATGTCAATTTCCCCCAATAAATACCAATATTAACAAAAATTAGTAAAGGCATGCTTGAGCATTAATGTAGGATATTTGTTAGAGCATTGGTCCAAAATACACACACATCATCAAGGGGTATGCTAATGGTTATTGTGCGGTCAAGCTTGTGCTCAGAATATTAAGAATATTAAGTTAAGGTCTTTGTTTTAGTTTTTTTAAGTTCCTATTTGTCGATTTGAAGTGTAGTAAAGTCATTAAATAATAAGTGTTTGTAAAATTGGAATTTTGGTTCTGGAAATAAAGTGATTTTATTTATTTTATTTTTTTAAAAACCGAATCGTTCGTAGAGCAAGTATATTTTTCTGAATAAAAGGTACCTTTAAGTAGAAGAATCGAATTCGATGACCTCGGCCTAACAGTTCCAACGATTGTTCGTCGTTAAATTTCCCACGACCGATGGTGTACTTCCTTCTGACATGGGTATTCAATTAGCTTTATGGGACACTACTTTGGTGAATCACGGATAAAACTACATTTAAGATAAACGAACTGAGTTTTTTTTGAAACGTCATTCTTTTAAATCTTACAATTAAAAATGAGAACAACATGATATTCTATTGAATTACTTTTTGGTAAATATCTCGTGCCTCAAATTATTTTAGTAGTAGGAATTTATAAATTAATGTACATTTTTGTTATGTATCAAAGAGTCAATATATCGCAGTGTTCTAGCGATGACGTCACTCATTCAATAAAGATTCTCCTACCATTGTCGAAATCATCTTAGCTAGCTTCACTTGTGCTTTCTTAAAATATACGTAAGTACGTAAACTTATAAATTTGTGCCGACTATATCCAAACAAACTATATACAGACTTTAACAGCTGTTAATTAGACCTACCTGACTTAATTAATTGTAATACAATATTTGCGCGGTATTAAACTTAATCGTTTCCCGTCTTCTGTACGCTTAGATCTTTTAAACTACACAAGGGATTCAATGCGCTTTTATAAACTAACAGAGGAAGATTTATATGCATATTATAGAATAGAAAAGGTATTCCAACACACATAGACGGATAATATATATTTTTTTAATTCATAAATTAAATTGCAAAAAGTAATTTGCTATTATTTGTTACCTATGCGAGGCTCAGTCGGATTAGTAATAGTATTTTAAGTAGATAGTTTAGCAAAGATTAAATTGATTTACTGATTGTTATTACAAAACATGATACAAGTAATTATACCCATTTTTATTTTTATTTTGTTGCGTACTCTTAACAGTCTAAAACGAAAATTTTCCTTAACATTAACTATATAGTTAAATATTTAACACCGGGGGTTTCTCGTTAAGACTCTTTAAAGAACATAACATTACAAACAATTAACAAGTAGCTAAACTCGTGTATAGTATTATTTTTTTAAATTACGGTGATTGTGCCGACATTAGAAATGGTAACGAGTTAGAAAGCTACCATCTATCTACCACTTGATACGGTGTATATTATATAATGGGCTGTTTCATATACGGTAATTATTTAGAGATTAGAGGAAAAAAATAAATCATGTCTTTTGTAGTCTACTTCGAATTTTATGACGTAACAGCAATTGGAACAATTTATTTTTATAATTATCGATACTTATTTTATGAATGCGTATTTATATATCCGTTACAGCGTGGGGTTGAGTACGATATCGGAAGCATTTCCGATTAATGCTGAAAACCTTCATCGTTGCTTATGATGGGTAAGAATCCCACATAACCCGGGAACTTATCT